>NC_041733.1:33536532-34199415 GCF_004115215.2 Ornithorhynchus anatinus | reverse complement strand
TTGTAATTTTCCACTCTTTAGGTGGCTATCGCCTTTGACAATTGGGCCTATTTGGGTTTTATTTTTCCCTTTTATGTGCCTGACCCAAGTTTGTTTTAGGTGTATTCTTTGTGATCTATAGTGGGGTAGATAAACTGTGGTTTGTGAGTGTTACATGGTTTTTCTTCACATTGTGTGGCTTGTGCATGTGTGTTCCATTGTTTAACTTTGGGAATGGGTTGCAGGGACTCTGCTGCTCCAGCCCAAGGGGTGAGTTAATCCCCCTGCCCGAAATGACTCAGACCAGGAAGGAATCCTGCCCCCTCCTCTCAATTAACCAATGGTATTTATTGAGCCTCTACTGTGCATAGTGTTTGATATTCAAATTCTTGAATACTGAAGCACTTGATCTTCACCTCATCTTCAACCCCTAGCATTTATATCCTATTGATCATATTTACTGAGCACTTACTGGTGCAGAGAACTATACTAAACCCTTGGGAGAGTATAATATAACAGTCAATAGACTTATTCCATACTAACAACATTGTATCTGTAATTTATTGTAATGTCTATCTCCCTGTTCTAGACTTGTAAGCTCCCTGTGGGCAGGGAATGTCTATTCACTCTGAATTGTACTCTCCCAAGTGTTTAGAACAGTGCTCTGCATACAGTAAGTGCTCAATCAAGTGCTTAAAACAGTGGTCTGCATACAGTAAGTGCTCAGTGAAATACCCTTGAGTTTTAACTACTTCGGAGAGTGTAATGCAATTAGACATGATCCCTGCCCTCAAGAAGCCTAGAGAATCTAGAGAAACAGCGGGTCCTAGTGAACAGAGTTTAGGGATGGGAGTCACGACATCTGGTTTATAATCCTGGCTCTACCAATTGCCTGTTGTATGATCTTGGACAAGTCACTTGAATTCTCTGCTCCTCATTGTGAAACGGGTATTAAATACATGCTCTCCCTCCCCCTTAGACTGTGAGGCCCGTATGGGAGAGATGATACCCAATTTTTGTGTTGTATCCACCACAGTGCTTAGCATATATTAAACACTTAACAGTTACTATCAATAATTATTCTACAAGGGGAGACTATTATCTTGGTTTCTGTTACATGCTACCCCCTCTCCTCCACCCTGCTAGCCTGTCCACCATTTTAGGAACTCAACCATATCAGGCTATTGGTTTATGGCTTTTCAGTTCATGAGCCTTAGTCTAGCATTTCTAAATCAGCAGAAACTAAAACAGAAGCAGCTTGGCTTAGTGGAAAGAGCATGGGCTTGAGAGTTAGAGGTTGTGGGTTTTAATCCCAGCTCTGCCACTTGTCTGCTGTGTGACTTTGGGCAAGCCACTTAACTTCTCTGTGCCTGTTACCTCATCTGTAAAATGGGGAATAAAATTGTGAGCCCCATGGACAATCTGATTACCTTATATCTACTCCAATGCTTAGAACATTGCTTGGCACATAGAATTTAAATACCATAATTATTATCATTATTATTAATAAAACAAAGGGTCAACATGGCAGCAGTGTTTTAGGGGAACAAAAAATCTCTTTAATTCTAGATGAAATTATGCAAATACATTGGATCCCTTAACTAAAGGACAGTTGCTTAGAGGAAAAAAAATGTTTCCATTTAAAAAAAAAATACTAACCATTATTCACTCAAGTATACTACGTTAAACTCATCTATAATAACTCATTTTATGTTGAAATTATTTAATTACATCGGCTCATATTGGGCATTTTGTGTTTTTCATAGTCTTATTTTCCAAGGGGAAAAATCCAACAGCTCTATTTGCACCAGAAATCCTGGTGACTTTCCTGTGGCTAGTGAATTTAGTTCTTGAAAATGCACTCTCTAAGACCCCTGAAACTTTTTGGCAATTTATCCCTTGAGAGCTGTGGTACTGGCACATAGGGAGCTAACTCTGAAAGGAGAAAGAAATTCTGCTTTTAAAACATCTGATACAAATCCTGATAAAGCTTAATTTATAGAAAAATTACTCAGCTTGCAGTTATGCACATGATGTGCTATATTTAGTTGAGGTCATTAGCATATGTGCGGAGAATATAATCTGTCTCTGGCTTTGAGGGAGAAAAAAATAAAAGAAAAAGTACAAGTTAACTTTTATGCTAAAAAGCAAAGTTTAAAAAGTCTTTTATGTAAAAAAAAAAGTATTTGATCTTTCAACTATAATTTTCTAAAAGATTTCTTAAAATTTTAGAAAATTAGGAAAAAAAGGAAAAAGTTGGTTATTGAATAAACCTGCTCTTAGTATATTACTAGTCATGATGAAATCTTAACTGTTTACCACTAGATGGCAAATGGTGATTGTAATTCACCACAGAAACCCATCATCACTGGGAAGTCTGCCTTCGCAGTTCTTGCATGTGTTTCAAACTTGTGGGTTTTTTTTTTAATTTTTAACGCCCCCCCCCCCAGAAGTGACTGGAAACTTCAGCATTATATTTTTATTTCAAATGACAGCTACAGTGAAATTATTTCCTTCTTAAAATAGCCGGGAGCCCTTTTGTTTTCCCAGCCTTTTTTCTCTTGACATACAAATCCCTGCCCTCTCTAATCAACTATTCATTCGATCGCATTTGAGTGCTTACTGTGTCCAAAGCACTAAGCGCTTGGGAGAGTACAATATAATAGACACATTCCTGCCCACAATGAGCTCAGGGTCTAGAGGACTTGCTCTCTGCAGAGCACTGTACTGAACAATTAGGAGAGTACAAAATAAGAGTTGATAGACACGTGGCCTGCCTACAGTGGGCTTAAAGGAGGACACAGCCATTAATATAAATTATGGATATGTACATAAGGGCTGAGGGAGAGGTGAATGAAGGGAGAAAATTCAAGTGTAAGGACAACACAGGAAGGGGAATAGGAGAAGAGGAAATGAGGGTTTATCCATGAAAGGCCTTTTGAAGGAGGTGTGCCCTGAAGGTGGGGAGAGTGATCATCTGTCATTATAAGAGATGAGGGAGTTCCAGGCCAGAGGCAGGGAGTGGGAGAGGAGTCGGCAGTTAGATAAATGAGATCGAAGTACAGTTAGTAGGTTGGCGTCAGAGTGGTGTTTGCCGCCTGGGTTGTACTAGGAGAGCAGCGAGAAAAGGTAGGAGGGCACAGGTGATAAAGTGCAAGGAGTTTCTGTTTGAGGGAGGTAGATAGGCTCTTGAGGAGTGGGGAAATATGGACTGAATGTTTTTGTGGAAAAATGATCCAGACAACAAAGTAAAATATGGACTGCAGTGGGGAGAGAGAAGGCAGGGTGTCAGCAAGGAGGCTGATACAGTAATCATGGTGGGTTAGGATAAGTGGATTAGTGTGGAAGCAGTTGGGATGGACAGGAGAGGTGGATTTTAGCAATGTTGTGGAGATTGAACCAACAGGATTTAGTGACAAATTGAATATGTGGGTTGAATGAGAGAGATGAGTTGAGGATAACACCAAGGTTATGGGCTCGAGACAAGAAAGACAGAGGTGTTGTCTACAGTGATGGGAAAGTCACGGGGAGGGCAGGGTTTGGGTGGGAAGATGTGTTTTGTTTTAATAATAATAATGTTGGTATTTAAGTGCTTACTATGTGCAGAGTACTGTTCCAAGCGATGGGGTAGTTACAGGGTAATCAGCCTCACATGGGACAACCTCACAGTCTTCATCCCCATTTTACAGATGAGGGAACTGAGGCCCAGAGAAGTGAAGTGACTTGCCCACAGTCACCCAGCTGACAAGTGGGGGATCTGGGATTCGAACCCATGACCTCTGACTCCCAAGCCTGGGTCTTTCCATGGAGTCACGCTGCTGTTTTAGACAAGTTAAGTTGGAGGTGATGGTGGGACATCCCAATAGAGATGTGCTGAAAGCAGGAGGAAATGTGAGATTCCAGATAGATCAGGCCTGCTAAAGTAGATTTGGGAATCACCCACATAGAGATGGTTGTTGAAGCCATAGGATCGAATAGGTTTAGATGGAAAATAGAAGGGGAACCCCAATGAACCCAACTCCTTCATTCCCCTGTCCTTCCACTGATTTCATGCCACTAACCCTGGATCACCTCCAAAATACACTCCTCTGCTCTTGTGCTTGAACTGCAGACTGCTGCTGGTGGAAATCTAGACACCAAACTAAGCTCATCAATCTCAAAATCATACTCTCCTGCTTTAACTCTTCCCCTCACCTCTTTCCAGCAACAATGCATCTCCATCCTTATTGACTTCCATGTCCGTTCCTGTGCCAGCTCTTTCAGACTTTCAACTCTCTCTTCAAACCCCATGTTCCCTTCCTTTAGGGAACATTCTTCATCAATATAATTGAAACTGAGATAGATGTGATCTCCCTAAAATCTCCCCTGCTCCTCACCAGTCCCTCCCTCCTTCTATCCCCTCTTTGACTCACTCATGGAGCCCAATAGTAATATCATGAGGTGATCTCCTGCCTCCTCTCAAATGCAAAATATTTTCCCCCTCCCTCCTTGACAAGTCTTAGACTGTTCACTTCTCAGTGACTTCTGCCACTCTGCTTTCAGAAATGTCCAAGTGTCCCCTACCCTAATAAGATATTTCTTTGACCTCCCAGGACCTTCCAGTTATCACCCACCATCCTCTGACCATTGCTCCCCTTATCTTTAAGTGAGTTGTGTTTACTCCTTTTCTCCCTGCCACCTGGCTTCTTCCCCTTTCACTCCATGGAAATGGCCCTCCCTAAGGTTACAAATTATTTTCTTCTTGCCAATCCAATGGCCTCTACTCCATCCTAAAGCCCCCCAACTTCTCAGCTGCCTCTGACACTGTGGTTCACCGCCTTCTCCTATAAACATTATCTAACCTTGGCATCATTGACATTGTCCTCTCCTGGTTCTTCTTTCTCTCTGGCTACGCAGTCTCTTTCATAGGCTCCTACTCTCTCCCACTCTCTGATTGTTGGGGTCCCCCAAGGTTCAGTTCAGGGTTCCCTTCTTTTCTCTATCTCTACCCACTCCCTTGGAGATATAATTTCTCCCCACTGCATCAACTGTCATCTCTATGTGGGTGATTCTCAAATCTATCTCTTCAGCTCTGACCCCTTTCCCTCTCTGCAGTCTCGCATAATTTCCTGCCTCCAGGGTCTCTGTATTTGGATGTCCTCCTGACACCTCAAACTTAATGTGTCTGAAACAAAATTCTTCATCTTGCCACCCACACCCTGTCCTCCCTCACACTTTCCCATCACTGTAGACACTACCAGAAGCAGCGTGGCTTAGTGGAAAGAGCACAGGCTTGGGAGTCAGAGGCCGTGGGTTCTAATCCAGGCTCCGCCACGTGTCTGCTGTGTGACCTTGGACAAGTCACTTAACTTCTCTGTGCCTCAGTTACCTCATCTGTTAAAAAAAAAAAAAAAGGGGATTAAAAATTGTGAGCTCCACATAGGACAATCTGAATTAACCCTGTATCTACCCCAGCGCTTAGAACAGTGCTCTGCACATAGTAAGCGCTTAACAAATACCTAATTATTACTATTATTACCACCAGACTCCTTGTTTCACAAGTCTGTAACCATGAAATTATCCTCAACTCATAACACTTCTAGAATCAGCCCTCTCACCATCTAAGCATCCCTGACTTCCCTCTCAAGGTGGACGGCACGGCCATCCTTCCCATCTCACAAGCCCGCAACCTTGGTGTCATCCTTGATTCTGCTCTCTCATTCACCCCACACATCCAATCCGTCACCAGTGCCTGTTGGTCTCACCTGCACAGTATCACCGAGATCCGCCCTTTCCTCTCCATCCAAACGGCTATCGTGTTGGTACAAGTTATAATCTCCCGGCTGGATTATTGTGTCAGCCTCCTCTCTGATCGCCCTTCCTCCTGTCTCTCCCCACTCCAGTCTATTCTTCATTCCACTGCCCAGATCATCTTCCTACAGAAGCGCTCTGGGCATGTCACTCCCCTCCTCAAAAACCTCCAGTGGTTGCCTATCAACCTCCGCATGAAACAAAAACTCCTCACTCTTGGCTTCAAAGCTCTCCATCCCCTTGCCCTCTCCTACCTCACCTCTCTTCTCTCTTTCTACTGACCACCCTGTGTACTCCGCTCCTCTGCCGCTCACCTCCTCACTGTCCCCCATTCACACCTATCCCACCATCGACCTCTGGCCCACGTCCTACCGCTGTCCTGGAATGCCCTCCCTCCTCACATCCACCAAACTCACTCTCTTCCCTTCTTCAAAGCCCTACTGAGAGCTCACATTCTCCAAGAGGCCTTCCCAGACTGAGCTCCCCACTTTTCCCTCTGCTCCCCCTCCACCCTCTGCTCCTCCCCCTTCCCCCTTCACCTCCCCTCAGCTGAGCCCCCTTTCCCTCTGCTCCCCCTCCTCTCCTCACCCCATCCCCTGCTCCTCCCCCTCCCCCCTTCCCCTCCCCTCCACCCTGTGCTCATTTGTATATATTATTTATTACCCTATTTATTTTGTTAGAGGTGTACATCCCCTTGATTCTATTTATCGTGACAATGTTGTCTTGTTTTTGTTTCATTCTGTTTTGATCTGTCTGTCTCCCCCGATTAGACTGTGAGCCCATCATTGGGCAGGGATTCTATCTGTTGCTGAATTGTAGATTCCAAGCGCTGAGTACAGTGCTCTGCACATAGTAAGCACTCAGTAAATACTACTGAATGAATCTAAGCTCTTCTCATATCCTGCCTCAGCTATTGCATCAGCCTCCTGTCTCTCCTTTCTCCAGTCCTCACTTCACTCTGCTACCTGGATCATTTGCCTAAAAAACATTTAGTTCACGTTTCCCCACTCTTCTAAAACCTCACCTCCAATGGTTACTCATCCTCCTCCGCATCAAACAGAAACTCCTTGCTGTCCACTTTAAAACAGTCAACTCGTTCTTCCCCTCCTTCCTTAACTCACTGAATTCTTATTACAACCCAACCCCCACATTTTGCTTCTCTAATACCGACCAACTCACTGTACCTCAATATTTTCTGTCTCACCACTGACCCCTTGCCTACATCCTCCTCCCTCTTCAGTAATTCACAGGCTACCGCTCTTCTTTCCTTCAAGACTCTCCAAAAATCACAACCCTTCCTAGACGCTTACCCCAAATGCCTCTCCCTGCTTCACTGCTTATGCCTTTGTATCTGTATCCTTCAAGTAATTGATATTCATCCTGCTCTCAGCTCCACAGCGTTAATACACATATGCACGCCATTTCTCAAGTCACCCCTTCTGGACTGTGAACTCCTTGTGGGCAGGGAGAGTGTCTACCAACTCTGTTATATTAGACTCTCCTAAGGGCTTAGTACAGTCCCCTGTGCACAGTAAGTGCTCAGTAAATACCATCGATTCAAGCAAATTCAAAATAAACCCTAAGGTAAAATAAGGAAAATCTAAATATTGAGGTAGATGTCTTCTGTTTGCCTTGTTACTTTCAATGGTGGAGCAATTAGATTTTATTAATAGTAGAATTAACATGTGATAATCTTGGAGAAGCAGCATGGCTGGTAGAAACAGCCTGAGCCTGAGATCCCTTCTTATTCCTGTTTCTCCAATTGCCTGTGGTGTGACCTCTAACAAGTTACTTAATTTCTCTGTGCCTCTACCCTCATCTGTAAAACTGCTAAATACCTATCTTTTTCCCTATTCCCCCGGCCCTCCCCCAACCTTAGACCATGAATCCCTTGTGGGACAGGAATGATCTGACCTGATCACCTTGTATCTTTCTCACTGCTTAATGCAGGGCACATAGTAAGCACTTAACAAACGCCATAGTTGCTATACCTATTTTTATTGTTAGCAATACATCTTTTCCTGAGCTGTTTTTCACTTGGCCTATTTTAAAAAACACTAACACTATTTCAACCACATTCTATTTGGGAAGGAAAGGGCAAAAAAGTGAGGAGAAATCTTTCAGATTGATGAGTTGAACATATTTTTTTTCCTAGCAATTGGAAGCAAAATCTATTGGTTGGCAATCCCGGGTCACCGCAGGCATGATGATGTTAAGTACGGTTAGAAGTTGAAGGAAATGCCAGGGCTGTTACTCCGATATGGGTCATCCGAGCAGGAGTAGCTGCCAGCAGTATAGGCTGATGAACAACCTCAAGAGAGCAGTAACTTTTGTTCGTTGCTGACTGTTATTTGAACCAGTAACCTTTAGGTGGAAAACCTTCCTCCTAAATTACTGACTTCCCATTGCCATCTCCCTGAAATTACTACTTACCTGGAAGAAAATGTTCATTAAAGAAAAACATGGTAATACCTATGATCTTGTTTTAGATCTTGCCAGAATTCTCTTATACCTAGGAGAGCCACTTGAAGAAAAAAAAATTAACGAGAATCTGTTGCTAGGAGACAGGAGAGCCAAAGACGGCCTGTACAATTGCTAGAGTTCTACTGTAAATAAGTACATTCCATTTAGCTCAAGCTCAGCAGCTGTGCTGCTTGAATATCCCTTGTGAGCATGTACTTTTTAGCATTTCATGCTCTGCATTCATTTTATACATTTGAAGACTATTAAGGATGGCCCAACGTTAAATTTCTCATTTATGTATAGTTCCATTTTGATCAATTAACGTATTTAAGTAGGCCAGATACATTTGCGACTCTTCCCTCATAAAAATAAACTAAAATTCTACATCATAAGCTGGGAACAACTAGGTGATTAGTAACCCTGAATATTTGGTTAATATAATATTTTCCAAGACATCTATCCATCTTCCACAGGTTATATTTCTTCCAGAAAGGGTCGCAGGAAGAAACTTCAGTGATTTTTTTCAGCGCAGGAAAACAGATGCTACAAAAATAGGAAATTATATTTAGATCATCTTATTTTGGTGTTGCAGGGTATGCAGGTAGGATGCGTAAGTTGTGTTGGATTCTCTAGTTGTCTCAGAAATAAAACATTCCCTAGGTGATTGTGGAAAGGCAGTGATAAGAAATCAGCTACTGCACTAACAGAGTGAGGTTATGTATTATTCTTTTTCCTTACATAAAGCTGTGTGCGTCAATTTTATTGTGAGAAAGTGTTTGGGTTCAGATTTATAACACAACAGACCAAGGAGAAATATAAATTGAATAAGAAAACAATAAAACTAGCCCTTACACAGTAAAATTAAAATCACGAGAGGAAAAACAAAGGTTGTGAACTTGAGGGTTCTTGCTTTATTTTTAAGTAAAAAACAGTGTCAGGCTGAGAACAAAAGAATTGAAATGACTATAAGCAGAGAAGAAGAGTTCTCTTGAGAGCTCGTCAGTGCTTTTTTTTTTTCCCTTATCAAACACCTCCAAAGAGGGTGGACAAAGGGGAGGAAGGAGCCCCATAAATTAAACTTTTAAGTTTGTTTCTGAAATTACCTGGGAAAGCGGGAGCTTTTTGGTCTATTTGTCTGGAGGTTTCTTTTGTAGATCAGTTACTGAAGTAAACCACAGTAAAACAGCATTCAAAGTCATTTTATTTCTTAGAAATTCAGATTGTTTTGACTCTTATGCTGGCAGGTAGAGAAAGAACAAAAGAGGCTACTTTTTTGGATTTTTGAGTTAGATGAAAGCACAACTGCCTCAAAGGGAAAATAAGAAGAAATCTTGAAAGAAAGTGAATGGGCTATTTGTGTAAGTTGCATCACCTTCTGAGGCCTCTACTGGTGGTAGTGGTTATGGAAAACTCTGCTTGGAAAAAAAAAAAACTGTAACAGGAGGGTTAGGAACCACATCTGTTGTGCCCCGAAAATGAACTCACTTGGGAGTTGCATTATCAGAAGCTTCCATTGCACACCAGTGCGCAATAAATGCCATTGATTGAGGAACTGATTGAATGCCTATCTTCCTCTGCAACGATTCCCTCTTACTGGTAACGATTCCCTCCTGCTGGTTGACAGCCTCTCAGATTGTACATCTTGGTGCTTTTTGTAATTTGCTCAGAAAATGAATGCATCAAACCTGGAATTTTTGAATGAGTTGCAAGGATAACTTCAGTGTTTAGGCATCTCAGGATAAGAAGGCTAAGTGCTTGTAAGTGATGATTTTCTCCAAATATATCTGGGAAGCAGCTTCAATAAGGATGACAGTTTTGGGTTTTTTTTTGATAATATTAAGCACTTACAATGTGTAAGGCACTGTTCTAAACCCTGGGTAGATGCAAGATAATTATGTTGGACCCAGTCCATGTCCCACTTGGGCTCATAGTCTTAGTCCCCATTTTACAGTTGAGGGAACTGAGGCCCAGAGAACTTAAGTGACTTGCCCGAGGTCACACAGCAGTCACGTGGCAGAGCTGGGGTTAGAATCCAGGTTCTGTGACTCCCAGGCACATATTCTTTTCACTAGGCCGTGCTGCTGCTCATTTTATCGACGGGGAAAGCAGCTGAGTATCTTCTATGAGCCTCAGAGCTGGATACTGATAGAACCAGAATTAGATCCAGACCTCTTGGCATCACATCTATCTATTAAATTATAATGTTTCTTCCAAATCCTTAGTCATAATATGAATTAGAAGAATCCTTTCCATCTCTTGTGTTGCTCACATTGGGTGGCAACTGAACATTACTAAAAGAATCCTATTTCCTTTTCATGGAGTAAGGCCCTGTTTATATTTCAAGGCAGACAAGGAAATGATGCATTTTGTGTAGCTGAAACTAGGTTGGATCTCATCGCCCTTCAAAGCCTGGGGCTTGTGTTTCCTGATCCTATTACATGACCATCTAACCATGGTTAGAACCAATCTAACCATCTTTGGTTCTCTCTAGGGCCATCAGCAGTTTGCACTTCTATCTAGCATTTCACTAGCACTTGGTATGGCAGAGGTCTTTTTCTTTGTGGGTTTTCTTGTCTGCCAAGGTTTGATATACTGCTCTGTGGCTGGAATGAGAGTTGTGTTTATCTACCACGCTTCAATCCTTTCAGTAGAGCAGGTGAATGTATTTATGTTGAATTCTTGATAGTAGTAAAAATGTCAAACTGAAAATGGGCTTTTTACCTCTGTCTTATTAAAAGAATGTCAGTTCTCATATACCATAATGCTCCAAACTCAAGCCAGCTGTGGTTTCAGATGACAAGAAAATCTGATCCAGACTGGAAAAAATTTTCCATAACAAGTCACATGCAAACATTTTCAAATGATTTCCCTGTTCCATTTGGATATTGCCCTGTGTCCCGGGGGTTCAACAGGCTACCTTACAAGTGCCTAAATCCTCCAGAGGCTGTTCTCGTTTGATTGAAACATATTTATCTCTGGTGTTGAAGGAGAATGGAAGTCCTTCCAGCTTAATTTTGTGCTGAGACCTCTACTTAATTTTGATGAGAGGCGATACTGTTACAGTAAGACATTGCTGATGGTTGTGCCTTCTCACCTGCTCCCTGGGTTTCTAACAAGATGGTAGTTTCCTCACTGTCAGGGGTCCTCTGATGTTGGGAAAGGTTGCATTCCTTATTACCTGCCCTGTGGGTCAAGTCTTCTGCACTGCGATAGTGGATGATGTGGGAGTGGGGAGGGACAGATTGCTTAGTACAGTGCTCAGTAAAAACGATTGAGTGTAACTTCCCATCAGAGTCTATGCAATATTCATTCTTGGCATCCTTAGCCACATCTTAGCCACTTATTATGCCAAGACTATCACATTGGTTTCCTCTGTAACTTCTCTGCCTACTGTCTCTCCCCTCTCCAATCCATACTTCATTCTGTTACCTGGATCATCTATTAAAAAAAAACATTCAGCCACCATCTCCCTTCCCATCAAGAACCTCCAGTGGTTGCCCATCCGCCTTTTCATCAAAAGCTCCTTTCAGTGTTAAGGCACTTAATCAGCTCTCCCCTTCCTACCTTACCTCAATCTCCTACTATAGAGCAGGCCGTGCACTTTTTGCTCCTCTAACCTCAACCTACTTCCTGTCCCTCCCTCTCATCTGTTTTTCATTCATTCAGTTGTATTTATTGGGTAATTCTTGTGTGCAGAACATTGTACTAAGTGCTTGGAATGTACAATTTGGCAGCAGATAGAGACAATCCCTGCCCAACAACGGGCTCACAACCTACCCTTTACCCGTGTCCTCATTCTGGCCTAAGCACTCCTTCCCTTTTTCTGTCTGACAGATGACCACTCTCAACATCTGCAAAGTGCTACTAAATTCAAATTTGTTCAGAGACATTTCCTGAGGAAGCCTTTAATTCCTCAATTTAGCCTCTCACTTAGGCACTTATGTTGCACTCTTGAAGCACTTTTTCACCCCATCCCCACAACACTTAGAGAAGCAGCGTGGCTTAGTGGCAAGAGCGTGGGCTTGGGAGTCAGAAGTCGTGGGTTCTAATCCTGGCTCTGCCACTAGTCAGCTTTGTGACTTTGGGCAAGTCACTTAACTTCTCTGGGCCTCAGGTACCTCATCTGTAAAATGGGGATTAAGACTGTGCGCCCCAAGTGGGACAACCTGATTACCCTGTATCTACTCTATTGCTTAGAACAGATCTTGGCACATGGTAAGCGCTTAACAAATACCACAGTTATTATTATTATTATTATCGCTCCATATGTCATTTCTTATAATGTTTGTCTACCCCTCTAATCTACAAGTTCCTGTGGTATTGATTGCAATACCATTGATTGATTTTTAGGAATAGTAGGAAGAAAGACATTTGAGCAAGACTTAATAATTCAGACTTTAAAGAGGCAAAATATTTGTAATTGGGGGAGTTTGTGGGAATCAAGGGGAAAGTTCAGTTAATTTCTTGCAGTTCCTTAATTAGCACATTTCAGAGGTTCTTAATTTTACCAGGCTTTTAACATGTAAAAACGTTCATAGTTTCAGAGCAATGCAGAATAAGATCATTTTTTTTCCTGCTGTGTTTTCTACCTTGCTATAGATGTTTGAGGTTTCTGTGGTTTCTAGCAAATTACTGTTAATTGGAATTGCCCCAAACTAGGTTGGCATTGTGAGGAGGGGGGAAGGAATCATTCTTAATATTTCCTTATTGTTGAATCCACCACAATTCTTATGGTTGAAAATCACAATTGAATGGTGAGATTCTAATCAGGTATATGGGTGTGCCTGAAAAACCAAAGATCCAGCTGGTAATCTCCGCTCCTAGAGTTGTTCACTGATATACACAATTCTGAGTAGTACGTACTTAGGAAATAATAGAACTTTCCATCTTGGTTTTCTAAAGTCTTGTGGACACACCTTATTGGATAAAAATTCATGTCATGCCACAGAAACACAAACCCTAAAGATGATCATAATTATACATTTTGTAATGCAGAAATTATATTATATTCTTTTGCTTCCAGGCATGGGCTAGCTGAATCAACCAGAAAGCCCCTGGTTTACATGTTGACACCACATGACTAGTTCAGCTGAGGAAGAATACACAGTCCCCCTCATCAATTGATGGCCAAACAGGGTGAAATTGAGTCTGTTGGTCCAGTAAGCATGTCATCAGCTAGAGAAGAAAAGTCACTGCAAGTGAATAAGAGCTAAATAGGAAGAACAATCAGAGGAATAGGACTAGACAGATTAGCAGAAGATGTGAAAATCCTTTAGAGGAATTTACTCCAGCTTCTTCATTGGTACTGAGGGTTTATAATGTGCAGAGCACTGTACCAACTGCTTGGGAGAGAGCAATACAACGGAGTTATCAGACACGTTTCTCGGTCCGCAGTGAGTTTTCAATCTAAGGGGGAGGTAGACATAAATATAAATGATTTGTAATATGATTTAAAGATATGTACATTGGTGCTGTGGGGTGGAGGGTGGGATGAATATCAAATGACAAAGTTTACCGATCCAGTATAGATTAAGCAGAAGGGAGAGGGCACTGGGGAAAAGGGAACTTAATTGGGGAATCATTATCTTTGTCCTCATCAATGGTGTCTGTTGAGTGCTTACTATGTGCAGAACACTGGACTAAATACCTGGGAGTGTCCAAGATAATGGTGACAAACATTTCCTGACCAGCCCAACTGAAGGGGAGGCTTTGAACCAGATCAATTCCAGGAGACAGATTGATAACCCAGCCCCAATCCTACCTGGAGGAGATCTGTTACCATTCGTTCATTTAGTCATATATTTATTGAGCACTTGCTGTGTGCAAAGCACCGTACTAAGCCCTTGGGAGAGTACAGTATAACAAAAAACAGAAACATTCCTGTCCACATTGAGCTCACAGTCTAAAGGTAGAGACAGACATTAAATACATTACAGATCTATATATATATATATACCACTGCAGAGATCAGTAATTAGCCTAGCATCATAGCCCATGGAGGAGTAATGCTATAGAGGTTGGTAACCACAGTCATTATTACCTGTTGGTGGCTTTTCATGGGCAGATGCTGTGGGAGGGGAGGAAAGAATTGTCTGTGTTCTGGGATGCTCTGTTAACACATAATAAACCCTCCGTATCTCAAGATTGTGAGGGTCTTGTCCAGCCACCACCAAGGGGAAGAGCATGGGCCAGCGAGTCAGAGGACCTGGCTTCTAATCCTGACTCTGCTACTTGTCTGCTGTGTGACCTCGGGTTAATTAGTGCAAGTTCTCTGTGCTATAGTTCTCTCCTGGGCTAAATGGGGATTCGTTACATGTGCCCCTTCACACAATGTGAGCCTCATGTGGGATCTGATGAATATGTATCTACCCCAGAGCTTAGTATAGTGCTTGACACCTAGGAAGCACTTATATGCCATTGATAATTATTAATCAATGTACTTATTGATACATAAAGCAGCACGGTGTAGTGGATAGTGCATGGGTCTGGGACTCAAAGGTCATGAGTTCTAATCCGGACTCTGCTGCTTGTTTGCTGTGTGACCTTGGGCAAGTCACTTAATCCCCATTTTAAAGGTGAAGTAACAGGCCCAGAGAGGTTAAGACTGTGAGCACCAAGTGGGCCCTGGACTCTGTCCAACCTGATTTGCTTGTATCCACCCCAGTGCCTAGTACAGTGTCTGGCAAGTAGTAAGCACTTAGTACCATAATCATTTACTGAGCGCTCACTGTGTGCAGAGCACTGAACTATGCTCTTGGGAGAGTATAACAGAGTGGGTAAATACGTTCCCTGCCCACAATGAGCTAAGTCTCATTTCTCAAGTTTCTGATGAGGGATTTGAGAATCCCATAGTTCAGAGTATCAGAAGAAATCCTGATAGGCTGATGACCAAGGATTATTTCTTACCCTACGCCTTGTGTTCATTATCTTTTTTGTGATTTTTAGGGAAGCTTGGTTGCAACAGATGGAATGAACAGTCTTTACAGGGCTGGGCAGTGGCTCCACAGGCAGATTATATTGGCCAACACACTGCCACTGTGAACTAGAGAAGGCAATTAACGTGGTTTAGTGGAAAGGAAAGGGACCTAGGTGTGAGGAGATCTGGGTTATAATCCAGGCTCTGCCATTTGCTGTGTGTCCTTGGACAAGTCACTCAAGTTCTCTGTGCCTCAGCTTCAGCCAATGGAATTTATTAATGATATAATAATATATAATATATTTAAGTGCTTACTATGTGCCAGGCACTGTACTAAGCTCTGGGATGGATAAAGGCAAATTGAGTGGGACACAGTTCTTGTCCCATGTGGGGCTCAGTCCCAATCCCTATTTTACAGATGAGGTAACTGAAGTACAGATGAGGTACTGAGTGCTTACTATATGCAGAACACTGTACTAAGCACTTGGGCGAATACAGTACAACCAAATTAGCAGAAACGTTGCTTGCCCATAATGAGCTGGGAATTCAATATCTGCTCTCCCTGTCCCTTGGATGTGAACTCCATCTGGGGTAGGGACTCTGACAACCAGAATATCTTATATCTACCATCATGCTTAGCAAATAATATTGTTATTAGTAATAATAAACTTCTAAAGGAATGCCTCTTAGCTTGTGCCCTGTGAGGGAAAGAATAAGAATCCCTTCAGAACTAGAACTCTTGCCTAGGTCTTTTCTCAGACTTTCTTCACTTATTTTGTTAGGAGCATGTTGAAAACCTATGTATTGTTTTTGTGTTTTTCCCTCACCAGAAGCCTATTGGAATGACATGAGGGATGGAAATGGATATGGATTGTTCTATCTCTAGTGAGGTCTGTGTTTTTAGGACATTGCTGTCTTTAAGTTGACAGGTTGTGCTTGGATACTTACAAGATTGAGTATGCTCATATTACTTACAAATGACAGAGGAGACCTAGATTCCTGGGATACACTGGGAACAGCAACATCTCAAGTCAGAGAAAAATGCCGTCCTTCCAAATATCGCTAAACAGTATCTCCATGGAGAATAAAAAGAGACTTCCTGTACTCTCCCAAGCACTTAGCACAGTGCTTTGCACACAAGGGCCCAATAAATATGATTGAATGAATAGAGGTCAGAATTTGCTTTCTGTCCTGGGCTCTTCCAACCATAAACGAGCACCAGCACAATAAGATTTAAATTACTATAGTAATCAATGGATATAGGAGTCATTAATAGTTTCTGGAGTTTGTATCCAGACTCTTAGGCACAGTACCCTTCCCATCTCCTTTTTCCTTCATTCTACCTGAACTGCCTTGAAAATGCTGCTGCTTATTAGACATCAGTGGTATTTATTGAGCACGTACTGTTTGCAGAACATTGCACTGAGCTTTGGGACAGTAGAGAAGCAGCGTGGCTCAGTGGAAAGAGCATGGGCTTTGGAGTCAGGGCTCATGAGTTCGAATCCCAGCTCTGCCACTTGTCGGCTGTGTGACTGTGGGCGAGTCACTTAACTTCTCTGTGCCTCAGTTCCCTCATCTGTAAAATGGGGATTAAGACTGTGAGCCCCACGTGGGACAACCTGATTCCCCTATGTCTACCCCAGTGCTTAGAACAGTGCTCGGCACATAGTAAGTGCTTAACAAATACCAACATTATTATTACTTTGGAAAAGCAGTGTGGCTTAATAGAAGGAGCACGGGCTTGGGGGTCAGAGGTTGTGGGTTCTGGTCCCAGCTCCACCACTTATCAGTGACTTTGGACAAATCACTTAACTTCTCTGTGCCTCAGTTACCTCATTTGTAAAATGGGGATTAAAACTTTGAGCCCCACATGGGGCAACCTATTTACCTTGCCTCTATGCCGGTGCTTAGAACAGTGCTTGGCATGTAGCAAGTGCTTAACAAATATCATTATTATTATTATTATACATTACCTTCCCACAGTGAGTTCTAGAGGGAGAGATGGGCGTTAAAGTAATACAAAATAAACTTTCAAGAGAATGCTCCTGGGACACATGACTATGGAGTTAGGAACATGCAAGGGGAAGAGGGTAAAAAGCTATTGACAAGTCAACTCTGGATCAAGCAAAAACTCTTCACTCTTGGCTTCAGAGCTCTCCATCACCCCTTCTACCTCACCTCCCTTCTCTCCTTCTACATCTCAGCCTGAACACTCCGTTCCTCTGGTGCTAACCTTCTCACATGCCTCGTTCTTGCCTGTTCCACCATTGACCCCTGGCCCAAGTCCTACCTCTGACCTGGAATGTCCTCCCTCCTCAAATCCACCAATCACACTCCCCACCCCCCCAAGCCCTACAGAAAGCTCACCTCCTCCAGGAGGCCTTCCCAGACTAAGCCCCCCCTTTTCCTCTGCTCCCCCTCCTCATTGCCCCAACTCACTCCCTTTGTTCTACTCCCCCCTTCCCACCCTACAGTATTACTTGTGTGTGTATATATGTACATATTTGTAATTCTATTTATACTAATGATGTGTATATATCTATAATTATACTGATGCTATTGATGCCTATTTACTTGTTTTGATGTCTGTCTCCCCCCTTCTAGACTGTGAGCCTGTTGTGGGCAGGGATTGCCTCTATTTGTTGCTGAAGTGTACTTTCCAAGTGCTTAGTAGAGTGCTGTGCACATAGTAAGCACTCAGAAATTGATTGAATGAATGAATGAAATCTCTTGGAGAAACTTAGACTTATGTTTGGCCTGTGCTAGGATTTAGGGCTCCAAATCTCGGTCCCATTCACTGATGTTTCATGAGGGTTCAGACAAGGCCCACGGTGAACTGCTTTCATATCTTCCGCTTTGGAGTGAAGAGAAGAATGAGTTGCCTTCGAGGGACACGGAAGAGCTGAGTTGCCGATCAAACACTCAGTAGTATTTATGGAGTACTTACCGGGTGCAGAGCACTTTATTAAGCTCTCAGAAGAATACAGTACAACAGAGTTGATAGGCACATTCACTCCCCACATAGAGCTTGCAGTCTAGTAGAGCTTACAGACTAAAGCGATTTATTTCCTTATAATTCTACTGGGTTCTGTTCAGAAAATTGTTTTTTCTCCTATTTTACACGTTGGTCTGGGCAAAAGACTCTCTAGCTATGAATCCTTGCAAGGCTTCAGTGAAGATGTATGATTCCTTGATTATCCTCCCCTGATTACACCCTCTTTTCCCTAGCTCTCTAATAATGTTATTTGTTAAGCACTTATTATGTGCCGAGCACTGTTCTAAGCACTGGGATAGATACAAGGTAATCAGGTTGTCCCACGTGGGGCTTACAGTCTTAATCCCCATTTTACAGGTGAGTTAACTGAGGCACAGAGAAGTAAAGTGACTTGCCCAAAGTCACACAGCTAAGAGGTGGTGGAGCTGGGATTAGAACCTACAACCTCTGACTCCGAAGCCCGTGCTTCTGCCACTAAGCCTTGCTGCTTCTCTTTCGACATTCTACGTCATAACTCTCAGATCAGTGACCACTGAGCATTTGATATTTGCCCTACCCTCAACTCCACAGCACTTATGTGCATGTCTATAAATTACATATTATAAATTACCTATATTTTCTCCCTATCTAAACTGTAAGCTTGTGTATGTAGGCAGGGAAAGGGACTGCCAACCCTACTGTATTCTTCCCAAGCGCGTAGTACAGTGTTCTGCACAAAGTAAGCCCTCAGTAAATACCAATGTTGAATTCCTCACTTTTATATCCTAGGTATGTGATACAGGAAGGAAATGTGTTTAGTAGAATTTGACTAATCAATGTTTAAAATGTGTAATGGTGATGGTAAAACTCAGTTGGCAGTGCTTTGACATCTCTCTCTCTAGGCTGTGTTGTAAAGTGCACTGTTCACTTAACCAGTGTTAGGAAGACCGAATGACTAAAGAATTGATTTAAAATGAGGCAGATATCTCAAGATGTTGGGGAATAGAAATGAATAGATTAAGATTTTCAGGGTTCACTTTATTCCTGACCCTGAACTCAGTGTGTTCAGAATGAGGAAACTGACGGTAAATACCAAAAGGCCTTTAAAAGAGGAAAGATGTAAGGAACATGAGCTATTCTGGTAATTAGGGGCCTCACACTGAGGCAAGGAAAGGTTTCTTGCAACAGTTTCATTTACAAGTCTGTGCGAGAAATGGAACCTCATTTAAAAAAAAAATGGATTAGACATATTCCACAGACAGGCATGAGAAGGCAATAAGGCAAAATTTTAAGTAAAATCAAAACTACTGGCTTCTAAAGGGGTCATGTGAAGAAACAAAACTCTTGCAGATCAGTCATGGAAGTAGAAAAAGCAGTAGGGAGGGAGGATATTTAGGAATAAATACCACTGGGAAGATTGCAACTTTTATTGGTAATTAATATGCCATAATCACATTTTCTAGGGATTTAACAGGATTAGGAGTTCCATTTGGTTTTTAATTGCTATTTTATTCTTCAGGGCATTGAGAACTATTGGTTATACCCTATCCATTTATATAGCCTGGAAAGCTGGACTCAGGAGTTGCCTATATCAATTGGCTAGCTAATCCTGAATTATATTTGAAATTCATTTCCACCGTGGGGTACAGGGACTGTGACTAGCTGTATCATTTCTTGGAAGTTCTAAGACCTTGTTACACTGGTCATTAACAGTTTAACTGTTGACCATCTAGTAAGTGACTCTAAAAGACAAATAGAAGCAAGTTTACAAATTAATGTTTGTCAAATGCTGCACAACTGCATGAGACCATTTCTATTCTTAGCCTCGCAAGCCTAATTTGAGCCAAGATGAATTTGATGTAGGCAGCTGGAAGTCTCGGTTGACACACCACATTTATTTCTGCCATGAATTGTTCCCCGTGCTTCTGCTGACTTTTCTTCTTTGAGGAGCAGGAGGTGACTCAGGAATTCTTTGCCAAGTTCCTTCTGCGTCTATCGTGCAAGAACCGGTTGCAGGAGTATCAATTCAGCATCCCAGGAACAAACCCTAACAGCCTAGAAGAAGTCAGAGTACTGGCTTGTTTAAAGAACCCTCAAAGCTATTTAGTTTGACATCTTTTTGTTGTGGATTAAGTATACCGCCACACATCTCCCACCTCTGTCAGACACATTTTGGGAAATGCTTTCAATTCCTGAAGGTGTAGAGGAAAAAAATTCCCCTAGCAATGCAAGCAACTTTAAGCGTTGCCATTTAAGGAATTAAGGGGCAGTTGGCTGAAATTTTTTTAAAAAATTATAATGTGATCTAGTAACTGGGTCACATCTCACCAGTATGTGGGTGTGACGTGGCCATTTTAGAATCAGGGTGGAATGAATAGTAGTTGCTGCTGCTGTTGAGGAGGAAGCTGTCCAGTTTCTACTCTGAGCCATTATCTCCCAGTTGCTTCTGCTGCTCTGGCTGTTGGGTTTCTTCCTATCACACAGACTGGAAACAGGACTCAAATGGGACTCTATTGGAGGATCTTCAAAGAAGCAGCAGCATGGCCTAGTGAAAAGAGCATGGGCCTGGGGATCAGAGGACCTGAATTCTACTTCCATCCTTCACCCTTTGTCTGTAGTGTGATCTCGGACAAGTCTCTTCACTTCTCTGGGCCTCAGTTACCTCATCTGTAACATGGGGATTAAAACTGAGCCACACACAGGACACGGACTATGTCCAACTTGATTATCTTGTATCTACTCTAGACCTTAGTACAGTGGCCAGCATATAGTGCTCAATAAATACTGTTCCAAAAAAAAATGTGTGACTGAATCCCCACAGTTATGACTGTCTCATCCGATGCAGAATATCTGGTTAAATTAGTACAGGACAAAGAGAGGCCCAGTGTTTCTCTCAAAACCATCTAAACATCTCTCAAAAGTTTCTAAGGGAGGTGAAATTAAGCAGCGTTGCAATGCTCATTAAGGAGTCCAAGGTTCCAATCTTAAATTGGATTTTAAATATTCAACAAAACTTACTTTGCTAGTATCAATTTCGAGTGGTTAAATTTTCATTTTATTTAAAGTTTAATTTTCAAAAAGTAATTTGACTGATAGGATCCATGGTACATGATAGTAATTTCACATCTACATAGATAAAGCCCATAGAGAGAGAGAGGAAAAAGTTTACTCATCAATCACAAAATGTTGTACTGCAGTTGTATTTTGAGGTTTTGGTGTCCCTGTAGAGTGTAAGCTCACTGTGGGCAGAGAAAGTTTCTACCAACCCAGCTGTACTCTCACAAGTGCTTAGTATAGTGCTTTGCACAAAGTGCTCAATAAATATCACTGATTGCTTTAGGTCTTTTCATGATAGATTTTTCTCAAACTATCCTTGTGGGCAGGGATTGTGTTTGCCAACTTTATTGTACTATACCCTCCCAAGAGAATAATACAGCATTCTGCACACGGTGAGCGTTCAGTAAATATCACTCTATGGCTGGATTGATTGATATCAGACAGTAGTACATGTTTTTCATGTTCCTGGATTTTACAGTCTCACAATTCCCTTCTTGCAGGCATATTGCCAATATAATCCCATTATGATGTTGAAAACCCTGGCTACCTCCAAACTGTTTGAATTTAAAAGACTCATGGATAAATCCAGAAAAGAAATATATTTTATAATGAAGGTAGTCTCATGCTGACATTTGTATTTTTGAAGAAATATTTAACCACTGGATTCTGTCCATGAGCATCTTAAAGCTGCATCAGAAATTAATAACTCTAATGTTGATCTCCTCCATTAGATTGTAAGCTCCTCAAGGGCGAACATTATATTCATTAACATCTATTGTATGCTCCCAAGTGCCTGGTGTAGCATTCTCTTCAGTCAGTGCTCAATAAATGTCATTGATTCAATTGAAATTTACTTATCCTGTATCCTGACTTCACATTCAGTAGGGTTTTGGCCTAGTTCACAGCCAGAATCAAAGGGGAGAATTGCTGACTGATATGTGGAAGCTTTATTCCTAAATTTTCTAAGCAGCAGGAAAAGAAACATGTTTTTGCTAAAGGTCACTGTTCCTCTTTCCAGAAGTGTAGGGAGAGTAAAGGATGATAGAGGCATCATGACCTAGTAGAGAGAGTTTAGAAAATAAGTGTCAGGAGATCCAGGTTCTAATCCTGGCTCAATGACCTGCCTGCTGTGATAGTCACTTAATCACTCTGGGCCTGTTTCCTCATCAGTTAAAAAAAAAAAACAACCACCACCTGTTGTCTCCAAAACTTAGTTCCTGTCCTACATGGAACTCGCAGTCCATGTCCAAACTATCTTTTATATACCCCAAAGTGCAGCACGGTGTTGGTGCATCTGTCTTATGCTGTCGAGTCATTTCCGACCCATAGCGACTTCTTGGATGGATCTCTCCCAGAACGCCCACCTCCATCTGCAATCTTTTTTATAGTGTATCCATAGAGTTATCTTGGTAAAAATATGGAAATGGTTTACCATCGCCTTCTTCCATGCAATAAACTTGAGTTTCCACCCTGACTCTCTCCCATGCCATTGCTGCCCAGCATAGGTGAGTTTTGATTTGTAGCAGATTGCCTTCCACTTGCTAGCAACTGCCCAAACTGGGAATGGAATGGGTATTTCTCCTGACGCTCCCTTTTGTAGCCGAGACTGGTAGCGTAGCGGAAACTCTCCTGGTGCGATCCTGAGGTGGGGGGCCGAGAGAGGGGCTTGGTGCATAGTAGGTGCTTAATAAGTACCCTTATGAAGTCTCCCATTGAATGGCATTACCAAAACCTTGCACCCTGTTGTGATATTGCTGGAGAATGAATGATTAGGCAGGCAGGGGAGTAGCACACTGTGAATATGTAATTTGTTTCACATTTGTGACCACAGCATAGTACCCTTGCTGTGCCCAACGCCATAACTCAGTATATTTTTAAATGTTATTTAAGTGCTTACTATGTGTGGGGCACTGTGCTAACAAGGTAATTGGGTTGAACGTGGTTGAACGCAGTCCATGTCAATTATACTAACCACTTTGTAGCGAGCACTGTACTAGGTGTTTGGGAGAGTACTGTACAACAGAATTAGTAGATACATTCCCCACCCACAGTAATATCACAGTCTAGAGAGGCAGACATTAATATAAATAAAATACAGATGAGTACACAAGTGCTGTGGGGCTGAGGGAGGGGTGAATAAAGGAAGCAAAACAGGGTGATGCAGAAGGGAGTGGGGGAAAGAGGAAATGAGGGCTTAATCAGGGAAGGCATCTTGGAGCGGTGCCTTCAATAAGACTTTGAAGGTGGGGAGAGTAATTATCTGTTGGTTGTGAAGAGGGAGGGCATTCCAAGCCAGAGGCAGGGTGTGGGTGAGGGGTCAGTGAGGAGAATGAGGTATAGTAAATTGGCATTAGAGGAGCAAAGTGTGTGTAATGGGTTGTAGTGCGAGAGCAGCCAAGTGAGGTAGGAGGGGGCAAAGTGATTGAGTGCTTTAAAGCCGATGGTACGGAGTTTGTGGAGATAGATGGACGACCACTGGAAGCTCATGAAGTAAAGACTGAACATTAGAAAAATGATCTGGGCAGCAGAGGGAAGTATGGACTGGAGGCAGGGAGGTCAGCAAGGGGGGCTCACAGTCTTAATCCCCTTTTTACAGATGACCTAACTGAGGCACAGAGTAGTTAAAGAATTTGCCCAGACTCCCAGCAGACAAGTGGCAGAGCCAGGATTAGAACCCAGGTCCTCTGACTCCCAGGCCCGAGCTCTTTCCACTAGGCCAGGCTACTTCCCATTGCCAGTTGGCTTTGTAGCAGCCATGGCCTTCACTGCCTACATTAACCAGCTATTTTTGCCAATTTCCACGACTTGTTCACCTCATGATCATTCCCCGTCGACAGCATAGTTCCAGGAGGCAACACCCTACATGTGAAGGAGAGACTAGATCGGGGGCTCCTGGTTTCCAGAACCACATTTGAGTATACCAGTGACAAGGCCAGCCCGCTAGACTGTAAGCTTCTTGTGAGTGAGAAATGTATCTGCTTATCTTTGTAGTCTCCCAAATGCTTAGTATAGTGTTCTGCGCCCAGTAAACCTTTCAACAAATAAGATTGAATGAATGAATGATTGAATGAATGGGGGTTCCAGGAAGGTCTCTGTGGGTATGGGAGCAGCTCTCTGGGTGGCTCTTACTAGTCCGATTGAGTTTTGCTCCATCTTGGTGTGTGGCATATAATGGTCTGGATTCCCTGTGATGTGGGATCGATCACTTCCCCACCCAGTTGCACTTGGTTATCTTTTATTTCCTTCCCAATGCCTCCCCTCCCTCTTCATTTATGGAGGGCAGATAGGGTTCTGTATAAATCCAGCTTATATTTTGTGTGCTAAAGAATACTTTTGAAGCAGTCCGGCCTGGGAGTCAAAGGACCTAGGCTCCAATCCCAGCTCTGCCGCCTGCTTGCTGTGAGAACGTGGCTAATCACTTAACCCTACTTAAAACTCACCTCCTCCAAGAGGCCTTCCCAGACTGAGCTCCTCTAATCCCTCTACTGCCTCTACCACCCCTCCTTCACCTCTCCGCAGCTAAACCCTCTTTTCCCCCTTTCCCTCTGCTCCTCCCCGTCTCCCTTCCCATCCCCTCAGCACTATACTCATCCGCTCAACTGTATATATTTCCATTACCCTATTTATTTTGTTAATGAATTGTACATCGCCTCGATTCTATTTAGTGCCATTGTCTTTACGAGATGTTCTTCCCCTTGACTCTATTTATTGCCATTGTTCTCGTCTGTCCGTCTCCCCCGATTAGATTGTAAGCCCGTCAAACGGCAGGGACTGTCTCTATCTGTTGCCGACTTGTTCATTCCAAGCGCTTAGTACAGTGCTCTGCACATAGTAAGCGCTCAATAAATACTATTGAATGAATGAACTTCTTTGTGCTTCAGTTTCCTCACCTGTAAAAGGGGGATTAAATGCTTCTTATTCTTTCTATTTAGACTGTAAACCCTATGAGTAGCAGCACGGCCTAGTGGGAAGAGCATGGTCCTGGGAGCAGGAGGACCTGGGTTGTAATCCTGGCTCAACCACCTATCTACTCTGGGACCTTGGGCAAGTCACGTGATTTCTCTGAGCCTCAGTTCCCTCATTTGCAAAATGGGGATTCGGTACCTGTTTCCCTTCCTACTTAAACTGAGAGCCCCATGTGGGACTTCCATCATCTTGCATCTACCCCAGCACTTAGTACAGTGCCTGGCACATAAGTGTTTAAAAAATATTATGGTTATTATTATTGTTATTGATACAGTCAAGATCCAATCTTTTTGTCTTCTCTCTACCTTAGTGCTCAGTTCAATGTTTGGCACATAGTAAGTGCTTACATATCACAGTTATTTTTATACATGATTATCTTCTACCTTTTTGGAAAAAACTGTACATTTCTCTTATGCTCTTCTACTCTTATCTAGTTTCTTATTAAATTGAAAGTAGAGACTGAATCACTAAGTCCTAAAAATGGAAAGAAGGGAACATTTTCTCTATCTGAATTACCAATAGGTTAGATCTAGAAGAGACATACATAATGCAGGATGCACAGTCTATGATTTGGAACAGAAAGTTCATAGATTAAAAGCAATGCCAAAGCCAATATCTTGTAATTGGAATGCATTTTGGGGTAAAGGTAAAGGGTTCTGGAAGAGGCTGGCTATTTTGTTTCCAAAATGTCATTCATGGAATATTTTTTTAGTTTGAATTTTTTAGTGTTTTCAATATGAATTGAGTGGAAAGAAAATCCCCAGAAATATGGCCACATATTTCTCTAAGAACACATAATGTGATATAGACTTACATGTGCTTGATCATGCATTTATTGTAAACAGCATAAAAGTTGCATTTAAGAGGAGAGAAGAAGGTCAGATTTTGAAAGCTTCTCCTTTAAATTACTGACTCCAATTCTCCTTTATTGCTTCTGAAGAGCTGGTATTGTTTTGTTGAATGAACTGCCTTGTCATTTTCATTTTCAGAGTTGCATCAGCAAGGATTTGTTATTCCTCTCAACACTGGCCAAGTTAGGTCATTAATAATGGTTCCATTTTTTTTTAGTTGAAATATTGGAAGAAACAGCATGGCCTAGTGGAAGCAGGATGGGCCTGGGAGTCAGAGTACCTGGGTCCTAAACCTGGCTCTGTCAGCTGTCTGATGTATAACTTTGGGCAAGTCACTTAACTTCTCTGTGCCTCAGTTACCTCATCTGTAAAATCAGGATTACATTCTACTGCTTCCAATTTAGACTGTGAGCCCCATTAGGGACAGGGACTGGGTCCAAACTGATTAACTTGTTTCTACCCCACTGCTTGGTACAGTGCTTAGTGCATAGTAATGGTACTTGTTAAACACTTACTGTTATTATTTATCAGAGGTATAGAGGTGTTCAGAGATGCACGGTGTCTAAATCTCCAGGATTAGAATGGCTATTCTTTGTATCTAGCTCAGCCTCACTGACACACATTATCCCTATTTTTAGCAATGGTCAGTTTGGGCAGGACTTTAAGGAAATTGTTACCGCATTATCAGTCAGTGGTATTTGAGTGCTTACTCTGGGCAAGGCACTATACTAAATGCTTAGTGGAGTGCAGCAGTGTGGCCTACTGGATAGAGCATGGCCCTGGGAGCCAGAAGGACGTGGGTTCTAATCCCGGCTCCACCTCATGTCTGTTGTGTGACCTTGGGCAAGTCATTTCACTTATCTCTATGACTGATACCTCATCTGTAAAATGGGGATAAGAGTGTGAGCTCCATGTGGGACAGAGACTGTGTCCAATATGGTTAACTTGTATCTACTTCAGCGCTTAGCACATTGCTTGGCACATAGTAAGCATTTAACAAGTACCATCATTATTATTATCATTATTACAAAAGAGTTGGGAGACCTGTAGTCTGACAACCCAGGAGCTTACAGTATAGAGTGGGAGGCAGACATTAAAATTAGTTATGAATATGGACATAAGTGCTGTGGGTTGAGGTTGGGGTGAATATGAAGTGTTTAAAGGGTACAGATCCAGGAGCATCGTATGTTGACCTCTTGGGGAAGAAATGCTGAATACATTTGTTGTTTGGGCAGAATGCATTTTGACATTGTTTCCTTAAATAGTTCTTCCAATCTCCTTCTCTTTTGGTCTGCTTTGCTGGGATTAGCACACAAAACAAACTGACATGGCTGTGGATTGATGGGCTTTTGTTTTTTTTCCACATTTGGAACTTGGTGGATGGGAATCAACTTATTCATGCTCTTTTCTGTAATAATTTGCATTTTATCAGCATTGCTGGGAAAAACCACAGTTTTCTTTGTGGTTCTCATTGATAGCCTTTGCTTCTTCCATCATAAATGAGACAGTTTTCCTCCAACTTCAGAGTGGGCTTGAGACCTTCCTTTGATTCATTGTGTTATCCCTTATTTGAACTCTGCTTGAAAGGTTTAATTCAACTTCAGCTAAATATACCAAAATTAAACCACCCGCCCATAAAATATTTTTGTTTACAGTTTTAAGCTGAATAGATTTCTCTTTTCTCAGTTTGGTGAGATGTTTCATTGGTGAAACTTGAAAAATTCTTCCAGAGCAGAATTAAATTGTGATTAGATCGAAAACTTAGAATACATAAACACTGAGGGAGTTAATCTCTTTTTTACAATTTCTTCTTAGCTGATATTTATAAAAAAGTGGTTCTTTGTAGTTGTATCCCAAATGACAGACTTTTAAATCTTAAAACATCAGCCTACTCCAAGCAACTTGGATGTTTGAAATGAACACTTATGCATACTGTGTATTTATAGTGTCATTAAATACTAAGCATTTCATAATTGCAGATACTTAATCCCAAATGTTAAGTATTCCTTCCTCTTGAGACCATCAGTTTAAAATGTGTTTACAACTGTTCAGTGGAATTGAAGATGCTAACACCCACCCTGAAAGAAACCACCTAACTCTTTAATGAAACTTTTAGAGCTTTAAAACCTCGGTTTAAATATTCACGAGAACATACTTCTTGTTAGGGAGAGGTGTTGGAAGCAGGTAAACAGTTGCTCAGTTACCAGTAGGAATCTGTTTTTATTACATTTAAACCCCTGTTTATTCTGTTCTCTGGGTCTGCTCAACCAACTTGCAGTTCCCTTGCATTAAAAAAAAAATCCTTGTGCTTGTTCCATGGCTAAATGACATTCAGCAAATTTTATCACATCGTCATGAAACTGTTGCACTTAAAATATGAGAGACCAGTAGTTCCGTCTAATTTTTAAACAGAGAAGTCATTGTTTGGAGGCATGCCAATCACATATTAAATTTGTGCTGTATTCTTTTCAAACACCCATCCACAAAGCCCAGAAGTGATACAGACATACTCCTATTTTTGATCAAGATTAACTGTCATCTCCATTAGATGTTTTTGAGCTACATGGCTATAAAATCATTTATTTGAAATGTATTGTTCATTGTGTAAAGTAATTGGCCACCTCCCGAATCCGAATCCAGAATCTTCTATCTGAGCAACATGTCATTTCAAAAGATGGTAGACTAGACATCTATTTTCAAATAGGTATAATTAAAGGAGTAGCAAACATTTTGACACACAAATTCTCTGCAGTCACTTTCAGGTGCTCTTGAGAGGAGTCGAGGGGCGGGAGGTGGGGAGGAGAGAAGCATAAAGGAGTCTTTGAAAGGCACTGCGTTTCCCACCTCCACTTGAAGATAATCAGAGTGTCAGAGTTTGTCAAGCAGGGAATCATAAGGAAAGAAGAATTGCAGTATAAGGGGAAACTACGGTGATTACTAAAACGTTGTGCAGCAGACTCTGAGACGATGAGATTGCACTTTTTCTCTCAGCCTGAAAGGAGGAGGAGTCAGGACCTAGCATGGAGAAGGAAAAGAAAAATTGGAGGCTGCAGTGACAAGCCAGAAATTGAGGATTAAAGGAAGAAAGATACAGGTGCGGGTGACAGAAATGCATTGGCACTAAATTTGCTGATGAGGAATTTGGAGAGACCGACAGATTAAATGGGTAGAGATTGATGGCTGGTGAATAGAGTCAATATTTAAAGAGGGGCAGGCAAGTGGTTTAGGATTTGATTGGGAAGTACAGCACTAAAAGTCAGCCTAGTTGTGGAGAAAGTGACTCTAATATTGGAAGGAGAAAGTGAAGTGGCCGAGAGGGCACAAAGTGGTGAGAGGAAGAGAACTTGCCTGTAAGGAATTCTTTAAAAATATTAAATTCATTTAAACATGGAAAATTTTATTAAATTCCCAAAACTATTACTGGGAGTGAAAGTAATGTGTATGGCATGCTATAAAATTGGAAGAACACTGACATTTTTACCATATTAAATCTACCAGAGTAAATGAATTTTGAAGGGGCTGGAATTTCAATAGCCATGTGCAGTTTACCGAGGTGGAGTTCCAGGAGCAAGGGAGGATTAGCTTTATATTATGCACAGAACAAATAAAAACTTCATTACCTTCACTTAATACTTTATTAATGTGGAGAACTTCATTTTACCTTTGAAAATTTGAATGGTAACTTTTATTTGTTACTACTTTAAAAACCCTTGGGATCAAATTCATTTTAAACTACACACTTCTAAATGAATTTTGCAATTCCCTGCCGGAGCCTCGGCAGCTACCCAAAGCCAGCGTTACTTTGGTTTACGAGAGGCACAGAGGAGCTCAAATAGCTCAAGTGGAGAACTGGGTGGAGAGAAGACCAGAGCTCATAACTGCTCCTCTTTCAAGCACCACCCTCTTTTCAGTCCTTTATTATTATTATTGTTATGAACTACTTTGATCTGGTGAAAAGTGATTTATCCCCCTCCTTTGAGGGTTTGGTGTGGTTCTTTCCCTGGAAGTTGAACACTTAGCGCACTGCCCAAAGAGTTTGGGAGAGTATAGCACAATAGAGTTGGTAGATGCACTCCCTGCCCACAATGAGCTTACAGTCATCGGATACTCTCCTCCTCTTCTTCCTCCTCCTCCCTTCCTCCTTCCTTTCTCCCTCCTATCTCCTGCCTCTTCCTCCCTCTTTCCTCCTTCTTCCTCCTCCTCCTCCTCCCCTCCCCCCTTCCTCCTCCTTTCTCATCCCTCCTCCTTCCTCTTCTCTCCTCCTTCTACCTCCTCCCTCCTTCCTCCCTCCTTCTTCCCTCCTCCCTTCCTCCTTCCTCCCTCCTTCTTCCCTCCTCCCTCGTCCTCTTCCCTCCTGCTCCCTCCCCTCTCCTCCTTCCTCCTCCTTCTCCCTCCTCCTTCCCCCTCCTCCTCTCTCCTCCTTCATTCCTCCCTCCTTCTCCCTCCTCCTTCTCCCTCCTCCTTCTCCCTCCTCCTTCTCCCTCCTCCTTCCTCCTGCTTCTCCCTCCTCCTTCCTCCTCCCCCCTCCTCCCCCCTCCTCCTTCTTCCTCCTCCTTCCTCCTTCTTCCTTCTTCTCCCTCCTCTTTTCTCCTTCTCTCCTCCCCTCCTCTATGACCGTTCAAGGACTTATCTGTATTCATTTGACTACTTAGTTCTTTATAAGCATTTTCGTACGTCATTTAGAGTGCCAATAGTGCCTAGTGGCAAGAGCATAGTCGTGAGAGTCAGAGAACCTGGGTTCTATTCCCAGATCCCTCACTAGCCAGTTGTGGACCTTGGGCAAGTCACTGATGATGATGGTATTTTTTAAGTACTTATTATGTGCCGAGCACTGTTCTAAGCACTGGGGCAGATAATCAGGCTGTCCCACATGGGGCTCACAGTCTTAATCCCCATTTTATAGATGAGGTATGACTGAAGCACAGGGAAGTTAAGTGACTTGCCCAAGGTCACACAGCAAACGTGGTGGAGCTGGGATTAGAACCCATGTCCTCTGCCTCCCGAGCCCATACCCTTGCCATTAGGTGAACTTCTCTTTTGCCTCAATTTCCTCATCTGAAAAATGGGAATTAAAATTATATTCCCTTCTACCTAGACTGTGAGCCCCATGTGAGGCAGAGCCAATGTCCAACTGATAACCTGGTATCGACCCCAGCGCTCAGCACAGCATTTAGCACATAGTAAGTGCTTAAACACCATGGTAATAATAATATTGAGTCAGACCAGCTTTCTCTCTCTGGCAGACACACCAATAGCTTCTGAGGGGAACAGAATAAGATGGCATTCTCAACATCCATTTTCCTAGTTAGGGACATAATAATAATTGCAGTATTTGTTAAGCGCTGATTATGTGCCAAGCATTATACTAAGGTCTGGAGTTGATATAAGATAATCACATCAGACACAGTCCCTGTCGTACATTTGGCTCATAGTTGGTAGTCACTTATAATTTTTTCCATTTTCCTGTAACACCCATAATTCTTTTATCTTGTAAACCACGGTGGACCTATCATCCATGACTCTAGCTAATCACTTCTTGGGCATATTTTCTAACTGAGCAACTTCCTGGTGCCACAAATTCCATGTGCATAGCAGCAACAGCAAGAAAAATCAGTCTGTTTATCCAATTCAACTTTGAAAATCTATGAGTGATGTGTCTCTGTATAAATTGAATGTACTATTTTTCAAAATTAAGATATCTCCTCAAACGCTGTCTAATCTTAAAGTTAATGCCATGTAAATCGTTGTTTTCCTTGATTAGAGTTTTAAAAAGAAATCGAATTAAAAGTATATTAAAATTCTAAATGAAATTCCTCACAAAGCTGCCTTTTCATAAAGATTAAAATGTCTGTTTTTATCCAGACATGGTAATACATTTCATTTCCCATCCAAGTTTACTTTTAATAAGGCTCCTAAAACCATCTGATTCTTCTCTACTTAAAAGTTGAGAAGGATCTGTAACTATCTCAGGATTAAAAAAAAAAAAGTATGTTTTTCTTAATAAACAAATCATGATTTGACATTTTGGTCATGAAATACTTGGATGTCGAATTTATTGAATAATAAAAGTTTGAATTACTATCAAACATTAGCTTTACAAGGCGTATGTTTTACCCTATGCTAGCTACATATAAAAAGTTACTAGAGAAGGAGCAAAAGGTTTAAACAAAATAGATATCATGTGTGTATGCCTTTAGGGTTTATTCGCAATGAAAATTTAGAAGGAGTCAATCAGTGGTATTCGAGTGCTCAGTGTGTGCAGAGCACTGTAGTAAGCACTAAGGAGAGTTCAGCATAAGTCGGTAGTAATAATAATAATAATAATTATGGTATTTGTTAAGCGCTTACTATGTGCAGAGCACTGTTCTAAGTGCTGGGGTAGATACAGGGTAATCAGATTGTCCCCACTGGGGCTCACTTTTTTTTTTAAATCCCCATTTTTACAGATGAGGTAACTGAGTCACAGAGAAGTGAAGTGACTTGCCCAAGATCACACAGCAGATGAGTGGCAGAGCCGGGATTAGATGTTTCCTACCTATAGTGAGTTTCCTACCTATAGTGAGCTTACAGTCTAGAGGGGGAGAAAGACATGCAACAGGTCCAGTGGATTTTTTAATTATTTTCCAAAGGAAAAGGATCAGGACAGCAAAGTGACTGGAGAGGGGAGAGAGAGAAGGAAGAGAGATCGTGTAAGTGCTTGGATCAGCCTAGTAGCAGTTTGCATGGAGAGGAAAAGGTGGATTTTAGAGCTCTGAAGATTCACTTTTGTCTTACGCCATCTCAATCGATAATAATTACTGAGCAGCCGATACTCGTAGAGCACTGTACTAAGCACTTTGGAGAGCACAGTAGAAGTAAAAATCATGGTCACCGCCCTCAAGAAGACACGTAAACAAGAGCTATATATAGCTGGAAGGAAAAATAAAACTTTTGCAGTGGCAACTCACTCTTCCTTGTGCCTCCCATGCGCGCCTTTGAACTCTACCTCACCCTCGACTCTCCCACCTATATCCCTTCACTCATGCTGTTTTCCTAGCTTATAAATGAATTTTGCAGTTCCCTGCAGGAGCCCAGCCAGCTATCCAAAGCCAGCATTACTGTGGTTTATGAGAGATGCAGAGGAGCTAAAATAGTGGAGGTGGGAGAACTGGATGGAGGGAGAGAAGAGCGGAGCTCATAACTGCTCCTCTTCCAAGGACTGTTCTCTTTTTTTTTTAACCTTTCACTCAATCAATCATAGTTGGGCACTTACCTTGTGCATAGCACTGTACTAAACACTTAAGGGAGTATACTATAATAGGTGGTAGACACGTTCCCTGCCCACAATGAACTTACAGTCTAGATGAGTGCTAGTTACAGACTATAGAACCTGACTTAAAATAAAGACCTCTCCTTTCATTCATTCGATAGTATTTATTGAGCTTTTATTATGTGCAGAGCACTGTACTAAGCGCTTGGAATGTACAAATTGGCAAAAGATAGAGACAGTCCTCCATGAAGCATGGATACCTCATTTTCTGTTGTGGCTTTATGCATAGCTTTCTAGGTACATTTAGAAAAGATTAGAAAAGATGATCCAAAAATCAGGGTGGGAGATAGCAATGCCTGCTTCCTAGTCCTGCTATGGCAAATTACAATTTTTTGTGTGTAAAGACTAGTCATAATAATTGTGGTATTGGTTAAGCGCTTACGATGTGTTGAGCGTGTGCTTGATACAATCCAATTAGATCAGACGCAGTCTCTGACCTACATGGGACTCACAGTCCAAGGGGGAATGGACAACAGGTGTTGAAGGCCCATTTTACAGATTACGAAACTGAGGCCCAGGATAGTTCGCTAACTTTCCCAATTTCCCATTGCAGGAGAATGGAAGAGCTGAGATAATAATAACAATGTTGGTATTTGTTAAGCGCTTACTATGTGCCGAGCACTGTTTAAAGCGCTGGGGTAGATACAGGGTAATCAGGTTGTCCCACGTGAGGCTCACAGTCTTAATCCCCATTTTACAGATGAGGGAACTGAGGTACAGAGAAGTTAAGTGTCTTGCCCATAGTCACACAGCTAAGTGGCAGAGCCGGGATTCGAACCCATGACCGCTGACTCCCAAGCCCGTGCTCTTTCCACCGAGATGAGAACCCAGGTGTTCTGCCTCCCAGACCTGTACTTTTCCCACTGTACCACACTGCTAGCCAAGTTTCAGTGATCCTGTCTGCAATGCAAGTAGCGTGACCTTATGGGAAGAGCATAGGCCTTGAAGTCAAAGGATTTGTTCTAATCCGGACTCTGCCACTTGCAGCTGAGTGATCTTGTGCAAGTCACTTCAATCCTTTCATTCAGTTTCCTCATCTGCAAAATTGGGATTCAGTGCCTGTTCTCCCTCCTAATAATAATAATGTTGGTATCTGTTAAGCGCTTACTATGTGCCGAGCACTGTTCTAAGCGCTGGGGTAGACACAGGGGAATCAGGTTGTCCCACGTGAGGCTCACAGTTAATCCCCATTTTACAGATGAGGTCACTGAGGCACCGAGAAGTTAATTGACTTGCCCAAAGTCACCCAGCTGACAAGTGGCCGAGCCGGGATTCGAACCCATGACCTCTGACTCCAAAGCCCGTGCTCTTTCCACTGAGCCACACTGCTTCTCAAGATGGAGGTACGGTGAGTAGGTTGGCATAAGAGGAGCAAAGTGTGCTGGCTGGGTTGTAGTAGGAGAATAGTTAGGTGAGATAGGAGGGGGAGAGTGAGGAATGATGAATGTAATTTATATTAATGTCTGTCTCCCTTCTGGACCGTAAGCACACTGTAGGCAGGGACTTACTGTACGTCCCATGCGAGACGACGACTTTGTCCAACCTGATTGTCTTGTATCTTCCCCAGAGCTTAATAAAGTGCTTAGCGTGTTGTAAGTGTTTCGCAAATACCATGATGATAATTACATGGTATCCAAGTCCACTTGGTCTTCCCTCGAGTGGAGCATAGGCCTTGAAGTCAAAGCCGATTTTGAGCCACAAAACCACGGCATCCACGTGTGCTCCGTGTTTGAGTGTCACTGGATTTTGCCTAGTGGGATCCCCAGGAACCTCTGATCTTGTCTATTCATAGGTAGTTAAGCCCATAATGGGTGGGGCTTATAGTTGTAGTTGGGGACAAGCATTCATGAGCAAAAATATGAAGGTACTACAAGTGAGGCGATATGTTCTCCCTGTTTGGCACTCCTTTTTTTCCCAAATTCAACAAATGACAGCCCTCTCCACATTCTTTAATACTTGTCGTTCATATTCTAAGAAGAAACCACTGGCGAAGTCGTTCACCAGCGAGAGTATGTTGCCTGAAAAGGCCAATGAAGAAATCCACAGGCTTGGTTATATTGGGCAGACAAAAATGTCCCTTTCTGTGTAGTGGTATTTGTATCCATAATTTATATTGTCTGTCTCTCCCTCCAGATTACTAGCTCACGTGGGCAGGGAATGTGTCTACCAACTCTATTTAATTAGACTCTCCCAAGTGTTTAGTACAGTTCTGCACACCTGAATAGCTTGTATAATAATGGTGGTATGAAGTGCTGTGTGCCAAGTACTATACTAAGCACTGGGGTGCGGTAACTGAGGCACAGAGAAATGAAGTTACTTGCCCAAGGTCACACGACAGACAAGAAGCGGAGTCAGGATTAGAACCCAGGCCCTCGGACTCCCAGGCCTGTGCTTTATCCACTGGACACTGTTGCTTCTCTAACTGTGCTGCGTGTCTCCTCCTCTTTCCTAAAGGCTAGGGAGACATGTTGAACGAGGCCGTCTTGAAATAAACGAGCAACTCTTTTTCAAAGGAAGCAGGGCGATAGAGGACGTGTCCTGTAATGAACGCATTTGTTTTTCCATGATCCATGCTTGCTGTATGGACATTACTTCTAATTACCATGGGTTTTGTAGGCGAGAAGGAAAATAGCTCCACCAAAGCCTCTAATCATACAGAATTCCAGGATAGTGCTCCCACAAAGTCTAGCATCCGCTGATCCTAGAGGTGTGCTTGAAAAATAGGTGTTCTAATCACACAGTGTGAGTTAATACCCTATTGGCAAGACACTGTACCATCTGCAGAAGCTGTAATACCTTGTAAGGGCAGTGGAGGGTAATGAGAAAAAAGTTACAATAATTAATCCTAGACATTAACGGTGCCCCAAGGCTTTGGAAACCCCTTGCTTATGTCTTTAGATCCAATTTCTACGTCCCTGAATTAGACTAGGTTAAAGACATCTATGTTCTTTGAAGCATTTTCATTTGGTAAATGAGCTAAATAATTATCGCGTCCTTTTAGTATGGCGTTTTGTGATCTTCATCCGGAATGATGCTTATGCCCACCTACTGAGCCAGGGATTCTCGGTGTAAAATTCCTCAGGGAGTAGGAAACAGCAGGCCTATGACGTCATTTAGGGCCTCTCAGAGTGGCTTAGTCCAATCACGAAACTAATGTGATCACATGATTATACATCGTTATGGTTTTCGTCAAAGCGCTTGCTATGTGTCAAGCACAGTTCTAAACTCCAGGGCTCACAGTCTAAGTAAGAAGGAGAAGAGGTATTGAAACCCCATTTCACAGATGAGGAAACCGAGGCACACAGAAATTGTGATTTGCCCAAAGTCACACAGCAGGCAAGTGGAGGAGCCGGCATTATTAATAATAATAATAATAATAGTATTTGGTAAGCGCTTACTATGTGCAGAGCACTGTTCTATGCGCTGGGCAGATTCAGGGTAATCAGGTTGTCCCACATGAGGCTCACAGTCTTACTCCCCATTTTACAGATGAGGTTACTGAGGGCAAAGAGAAGTGAAGTGATTCGCCCACAGTCACACAGCTGTCAAGTGGCAGAGCCGGGATTCAAACCCATGACCTCTGACTCCCAAGTCCATTAGAACTCAGGTTCTCAGATTCCCAAATACGATCTCTTTCTGCTAGCCTACACTGTTGTTCCTTATGCTTACTTTCCAATTACTTGTATTTTGATTTCCTGCTGAACTGTAATATGGAGAAAGGAGATAGCTCTGACAATGGATTTCTGGGCCATAATGTTTTGGTTTTGTTTTCTCCTTGGCATCTTTCTCCGGTTTCATTTTTATTTCAATATCATCTCATTGACTTCAAGGGATGCTGCTCGATTATGATTCCTGAGGGTCAGAGAAGCCGACGTAAATGGTATTTAATGGGGCCGTCGATTCCCTTTACAACCTTAATCTGTTCTCAACAGTGCCTGTGTGCTTAGGTCCTAGAATTTGACCCAACTAAATTCTCTCTAGTGTCTATGCATATTCATGGATAATATACCTATCCCTTCACTGCTAAAACCTCCATGAATAGAAGGTAACCTCTAAACAGTTTGAATCCATTTGTTAGGTAGGAGGTCATTAAAGAAATGTCACGTATTGATGGAGATGACGTTGGTTTTCTCTCTGTGCAATCACAGCTTAGTAAATACCCCAATATTGCTCGGACTTGATTTCCTTCTGGAAGTGTCTTCTTTCAGCTCCATCCTTCAGTGCAAGAATTCAGTAAGGATGACAACTCCTGCACTCATTCCAAAATCAAATATTTATACTTAACTGAACTTCCTTAACATTATTTTAGAAAAAGACTGAGGCAGGATAAACACCGGATTCAGGCGCCTATTTTCTCTATGAAAATGGTTTCAGAACAGTGGGAAGCAGCATGGCCTAGTGGAAAGAACATCGGTCTGGGAGACAGAGGACATGGGTTGTAATCCCAGCTCCTCTGCTTGTCTGCTGTGTGACCTTAGGAAAGTCACTTCACTTATCTGTTCCTCAGCTACTTCATCTGTAAAATGGGTATTAAGACTTTGAGTCCCCTATGGGACATGGAATATAGCCAACCTTATTAGCTCGAATCCATCCCAGCTCACGGTATAGTGCCTGAAACATAGTAAATGCTTAACAAATATGCAAAAAGTGAGATCATAGAATATCAGTTTGTTATTAAACCTCAGACCTAGTGATAATGGATAGAGGAATTTTACGGCCAAATACATGAGTGTGCTCCACTGAAAAGGGAGCTTTTAGGATAGGCAATCATGTATTAGATGAGATTATATACTTGATAATTACATGTTATTGAGCATGTATCAGATGCATAACTGAGTCCTGGGGGAAGAGAGTAAACATTTTTCAAGTGCATACATGATCTGAGGGGGAAAAAAAAACCCCAAACTAGTAAAAATTAGATAAAACCTTTTCTAAACAGTTTTTAGAGCATAATAGCAGTCTACAAAGAACATTTACATAAAACACAGAACTGCTGTATTGGTTTTTATGCAAGGCTAATCTTGAATAGACAATTGCATCCATATTTCTTCCACACAACTTTCTGAATGTACAGCTAATGGGAGCTGTTCCACACTTCAGACACAGTCTAAATCCCATCTGAAATAAAGGTTTTTGAGGGGATAACAGTGGAAGCCAAATTCTTTCCCAAACAATAGTGGCAATGTTGATGAAAAATGAAATGTTTTGCAACACTAGTGGTGCTTAAGATGAGTGTTTGGGAGGGAGATTGAGCATGCCATTTTCTATTGTGTTTCATTGCTGGATTATCAATTGAAAAGAGGCTATTGTTTGGAATTTTAACAGAACACTGTTAGCTTATGTCCCTGAATACAGATAATTATGGTAAGAACACCAGCAAACATGTCATTAAGGGAACTCACAGTAACAGGACTTAACGACCTCCATTTGACCTTCTGAAGTCCATTGTGCAAAGTGTCTGTCATTGGGCGAGAAGATACGTGGATAGTCAGATAATTTTAGTACGCTGAGCTGTATATGCTAAATTAACACTGTTGTCTTTTGGTTGAAATTGGACTTTAAGGGAATGACAATTTCTAACATTTGGGGTTAAGGGACAATTTCTAACTAACATTTCTAACATTTTCATCTGTCCTGGATCACAGCAATTCTTCTTTATCCAAAATGGTACAGAATCATTGACTAGATCGATCATATATGAGGAGTGCTTACTGTGTGCAGAGCACTCTACTAAGCTCTTGGGAGGGCACAGTACAGCAGGGTTGGTAGACATGTTCCATGTCCACAGTAAGCTTAAAGTCTGGAGGGCGAGATAGACATTAATAAAAAATAAATAAATTTTGGATATGTACATAAATGCTAGGGAGCTGAGGGAGGGATGAGTAGAGAGGGAGAAGAGGAAATGAGGACCTAATTGGGGAAGACCTCTTGGAGGAGATGTCTTAAGACATTATTATGTGATTATTTGTGTGACCCCCACGTGGGACAACCTGATTACCCTGTATCACCCCCAGCGCTTAGAACAGTACTAGGCACCTAGTAAGCGCTTAACAAATACCGACATTAATTTTTTTATTTATCTTCTGTCAACTCTGAAGAGGGAGGGCATTCCAGGCCAGAGGCAGGACGTAGGCGAGGGGTACAGACAAAATTGAACAACAGCGAGTAGGTCAGTATTAGAGGAGCAAAGCGTGCACGCTGGGTTGTAGGAGGAAATCTGGGGGTTGGGGTTAAGGCTATTGAATGCTTTATTGCTGACGGTAAGGCATTTGAAGTGGAAGTGGTTGGGCAACCGCTGGAGGTTCGTGAGGAGTGGTGAAACACGGACTGGATGTTTTTATAGAAAAACAATCCAGGCATCAGCGTGAAGTGGAAAGAGCCCGGGCTTGGGAGTCAGAGGTCATGGGTTCGAATTCCGGCTCTGCCACTTGGCAGCTATGTGACTGTGGGCAAGTCACTTAACTTCTCTGTGCCTCAGTGACCTCATCTGTAAAATGGGGATTAACTGTGAGCCTCACGTGGGACGACCTGATTACCCTGTATCTACCCCAGCACTTAGAACAGTGCTCTGCACATAGTAAGCGCTAAACAAATACCAACATTATTATTAAGTGGAGTCGGGAGAAACGGGAGGCAGGAAAGTCAGCAAGGAGCCTGATGTAATGTCACTAGATCCTATCGGCCCCACCTTCAAGACACTGCTAAAATCTGCCCTTTCCTCTCCACCAAACTGCTAACATGTTAATATAATCACTCATCTTATTCACCACTTGTCTGCTGTGTGACCTCGGGTAAGTCACTTTACTTCAGGCCCCAGGTATCTCGTGTAAAATGTGGATTAAGACTAGGAGCCCCATGTGGGGCAGGGACTGTATCCAATCTGATTTGCTTGAATCCTCCCCAGTGCTTTCTAGAGTGTCTGGCACAGAGTAAGCCCTTAACAAATACCACCATTATAATTATTATTAAGAATCTTTCCTGCAACCACAGAACAAGCAGTCTGTACATATAGAGACTGCAGTTAAGAAATAGAGCTCAGTAGCTTAATGCAGGCCCAGACTTATATGGGGACTTATATGGGAAGCAGCGTGGCTCAGTGGAAAGAGCCCGGGCTTGGGAGTCAGAGGTCATGGGTTCGAATTGTGGCTCTGCCACTTGGCAGCTGTGTGACTGTGGGCAAGTCACTTAACTTCTCTTGGCCTCAGTTACCTCATCTGTAAAATGGGGATTAACTGTGAGCCTCACGTGGGACGACCTGATTACCCTGTATCTCTCCCAGCGCTTAGAACAGTGCTCTGCACATAGTAAGCGCTTAACAAATACCAACATTATTATCATTGTTTATTAGCTGGGATCTCTTTGCAAAATATACCCTCAACACTTCACATTTTCCAAGCCACCACTCCTCATTTAAAGCCACTCTTTGGGCTTACTGTTTCCATCATGAGGGGTGACCAGAAAACCTTAACGAAAAACAATGACCCACAACTAAATCTGTTCCCTTGTTATAGTATAGTCTTAGCTGAGCCCTCTTTTCTGACATCCTGCTTCCTCCTTTTTCCCTTCTCCTTGGATCTAGCTTGTGTGGAATGGAGAATAGAACAATTAATCCATCAGTGAATGGTATTGGAGTGCTTACTGAATTTAGAGCAATGCACTGATCACTTGGAAGAGTACAATATGACAGACATGTGGAATCATTTGGTCCCCACATGTCTCTGTCAACCTCTCTCCCTTCTCTTTTTCTCTGAATTAATGTATTTACTGAGAGCTTCTTGTGTGGAGAGCATAGTAGTAAATGACTGGGAGAACACAATGTAATTGATAGATGTTGATACCTGCCTTCAGGGAGTTTATAATCTGTGGGATTTTTCTCTCCCTCAGCAATTCCAGGAGAATTTCCCTAGCCCTGGGTTGTGTAGGCACTCTGTCACTATGGAGCAAGAGGAGGAGAAGAGGCCCTGAAATGCTTCTTTCCTGACTGGCAGGGACTAGGGACAAGGAAAGCCAGGATAATTGGGAATCTGGGAAATCTAGGAGCAGTTCCTCTTGCCCTCCTGGGACAGAGAGGGCTCAGAGTCCGGGGTGGGATGGAAACATTGTGTGGGCAACACCATGAGCCGAGAACTCCACTCTTTGCCTCTCCCCATTGGGCAATCCATGGTCAACTCTGGGAAGAACCTCTGGGGGATGATCTGAAGTTAAAAGTCCTTCTTATGCTGCTGGCAATAAGAAGAGAAAAGAGGGAAAAAGCTGTGAAAGATGTTGCAGCAACTGCTTGGCTATAAACAAGGTGTTTATTGCAGACCACCCTGTTCCACCAATGCCATATCCTCGACCAGCTTCAAGATCCTGACAGTTTTATTCTCTATCATTTTATTAGTGGGATGGTCTGTAGGGAAGGGCAAGGACTCATGAGCTCTGTCAAAGTGAAAAATATAAAAGAATGTATTTAAAAAAAAATGACCAGCCTGTTTTTGATGTCCAGAAAAATCCCAAGAGGCCAATGGGAATGATTACTTGTGCTCTGCAGATGCCCCAAGGCAGTGAGCTAACTACCCGGCCTCGTATATGGGTGGAGGGGGCAGCTTTCTGCAGGGTGGTCTTGACTCCTAAACGGGGGGTGCTCTGTACTGGGGTATGGGATGGGACAGAGATTCTCTGGAGACTCTGTAGCCCAGCTTGTTTTCTAGAGGTCACAAAGACCATCCACAAAGATCAAATGCATTTCAGTAGTAATGTATTTTTCATTTTAATGGGAAGCATCGTGGTCTAGTGGAAATAATAATAATGATGATGGCATTTGTTAAGCGCTTACTATGTGCTAAGCACTGTTCTCAGCGGTGGGGAGGATACAAGGTCATCAGGTTGTCTCACGTGGGGCTCACAGTCTTCATCCCCATTTTACAGTTGAGGGAACTGAGGCACAGAGAAGTTAAGTGACCGGCCCCAAGTGACACAGCTGACAAGCGGCGGAGCTGGGATTTGAACTCATGACCTCTGAGTCCCCAGCCCGTGCTCTTGCCACTGAGCCACATGGGCCTGGAAGCCAGAGGACCTGGGTTCTAATCCCACCTCTGCCACTGTTATGTGACCTTGAGAAATTCACTTAAATTTTCTGTGCCTTGCTTCCTCATTGGCAAAATGATAATTAATAATAATAATAATGTTGGTATTTGTTAAGCGCTTACTATGTGCAGAGCACTGTTCTAAGTGCTGGAGTAGATACAGGATAATCAGGTTGTCCCACATGAGACTCACAGTTAATCCCCATTATACAGATGAGGTAACTGAGGCACCGAGAAGTTAATTGACTTGCCCACAGTCACACAGATGACAAGTGGCAGAGCTGGGATTCGAACCCATGACCTCTGACTCCAAAGCCCAGGCTCTTTCCACTAGGCCACGCTGCTTCTCGAATGAAGATTCACTCCTACTTAGGCTGTGTGGTCCGTGTGGGACCTATCTTGTATCTACCCAGTGCTAAGTACAGTGCTTGGCGTAGATTAAGGCTTTAACAAATACGGCAACTATTTTTTTATTAATGTTTGCTGGAGTATATTGAAGGAAGAATCAAGTCCCTTTTAGAGAAAGATTGGCACCATGCACTGTAGGAAATGATGCTCTTTGGATCATTCAAGTCGCCTATAGTCTTGATGTTTTCGTTTATAGGAAAGAGAGCCTGAGAAACACAATCACTCAAAAATGAGACCTGCCATTTATTTCTTAAGTATCCATTTCAACCAACCTATATTTTTCCAGGTTTCCCACATAGTGTGTGTAAAAACAGTGACCCAGGAAAAAGGCACTTCTGTGCTTTTATAGTCTTAATTCAGTTACCTTTTCTTATATTTATCAAAGAGGTGTGGAGGGCTTAATCTTATTTCCAAAATCATGTCAAATACATTTGTTTATCTAAATTCAGATTCAGGTTTTAAACCAACATGGCATTTTGTTGCAATTAAATATAATTATAAAATCTTAAAAACATGGATAATTACATAGCTTAATTATTGTTCCTGCATTTATGATAATGCTGAGAAGAATTTAATTGTGCAATTTTGACAAGTGCTAGTTGTTTTGAATTTAGTGAGAAGCTCATTGATTTGATTTTTCTGATCTTTTTCTCCAGTTATTTTCCCCAAACCAAAATGCTCATCTGAAACCACGTATGTTCAATAACAAACTCTAATATTCCCATATGTAAAACCCCAGGTTAACTCTTTAGGTTGGAAGGAAAATGACTCTAGGCTCTGCGAAACAAAATGATCTTGACAATGGCGTGAACCGAGCCAATTATTAAGTGCCCAGCTAGAGGGAAATTGGTCTCCATCCTTTCTGAAGGGGATTGATTGCTTGACTGCTTAGAGGCTGGCAGCCGAGTGGTTTATTGACCCATGAGGAGAGCATTGGAACTCAGCAAGTTTTGATTGCCAGGTCTGGGTGACTGTCATCAGGATATAAAACACTTGAGCTCAGAGTGATAAAAAAAAAACCAGAACGGTTTGGATAACTTAAAACACCCAGCCTTAGGACAAATAAGAAAGCAGACCTCATTCAGCAGCGGAAAAGTTGATCAGGAAAGGTTTTATGACTTGGGTCTCTCTTGGGGCATATATTTGAATGGATGTCCAAAATGATGAAATGGGTTTAGGGGGTTGAATTTAGGCACTATAAAATGTAAATTGGCAGTTTGTATTATGTGAATATTCCTCAAATTTTTTGTCTGGTCGGTTAGTGTTGATAATGTCTGTTATCTAAGCAGTCCTGAAATTGTCTGTGGTGCAACACCCCTGTCTAAAGGCTACTTGTATTAGAGTCAGCAACCTATGAATGAATAATAATAATAGTGTTATTCGTACCTGTACTAAGCACTAACTGGGGGATACAAGCAAATCGTTTGGACACTGTCACTCTCCCACATAAGGCTCACGGTCTTAATCCCCATTTTACAGATAAGGTAACTGAGGCACAAAGAAGTGAAGTGACTCACCCAAGGTCACACAGCAGACAAATGGCAGAGCTGAGATTAGAACCCAGGTCCTTCTGACTCCTGGACCCGTGATCTATCCACTAGGCCATGACTTGCAAGCCATATCTGGCACTTCTGGGAAGAAAATGTGGCTCTCAAATTTAGACACCTGATCTGTTGCTCTCATGGATTTAGCACCGTGAGGGCTACACTAATAGCTCTGACTTAAAAAATAAATAAATTAAAAAAGTGTTTTTTTCCATTGCAGGGTGCCAACTTTTTTTTTTGTCTGCTCGGTTTTCCAGCTTTCTGCCACCTTGTATGAGGTTGAGTTTCGAAGCATCCTTAAAGGGTTTCCTCTGTTCATCTTAGTTCCATTGCTCCAATTCATCAAATCCAGTTCCCAGGGTGACTACTGCCATTATAAATTCACTGTCATTCTCTCGACAACTGTACTATTCCTCTCCCACTGACTACTCTTCTCCCAACCTCCTCAGCTTTTCTAAACCTTCAACTTCCTCCTGAGTCTCCCAGCAGCCTCACTACCTCCCTCTCACCCTTCTGATGCTCTACTTTGTCGATTCAACTGAATAATAATGGTGGTATTTGTTAAGCACTTACTATGTGCAGAGCACTTTCTAAGTGCTGGGATAGATACAGGGTAATCAGGTTGTCCCATGTGAGGCTCACAGTCTTCATCCCCATTTTACAGATGAGGGAACTGAGGTCCAGAGAAGGGAAGTGACTTGCCCACAGTCACACAGCTGACAAGTGGCAGAGGCAGGATTAGAACCCATGACCTCTGACTCCCAAACCCAGGCTCTTTCCTCTGAACCACGCTGAAACCATCAAACTTTCCAAATCTCTTAATCATTCTCATCATTCTGTCTCCTCTTCATCTTTCTTCTACTTCTCAGCTACTTTTCAAAAGTTTTCCTCCATGCTCTCTAGACTCCCTTTTCCCTCTTCCCTTCCCCACACCTCCCTCCACATCCAAAGCCCTCCTAAAATCCCCCCACCTTCAAATAAGTCTGCCCATTTAAACCTCAGCCTCCCAAGTTATCCAAACTCCTCAGCTATCTCTAGTGCATACTTATTTCCACCCCTCCTCAGCACTTTTGTATGCATTTAATTTGTGGTGATTAAATATTTTTCTAAATATTTTTTGGTCTCTCTCCCATTAGAAGTTCCTTGGTCAGGGGGAGGAGAGGGTATTTTATCACTTGCTTGTTTCATATTTCCCGAGTGCTTTGCACACAGGGTGCAGTGAGAATAACAATAATAATAATGATGGTATTTAAGTGCTTACTATGTGCCAAGCACTATTCTAAGCACTGGGGGGAGGGGGATACAAGGTAATCAGGTTGTCCCACATGGGACTCACAGTCTTAATCCCCATTTTACAGATGAGGTAACAGAGGCACTGAGAAGTTAAGTGACTTGCCCAAAGTCACACAACTGACAAGTAACGGAGCCGGGATTAGAACCCATAACCTCTGACTCCCAAGCCCGTGCTCTTTCCACCGAGCCACACTGCTTCTCTAACCTACTGTATACAGAGCACTGTACTGCATACTTGGGGGAATGCAGTGGAGATAGAAAATTTGATTTCTGCTTCCAATATTACCTGGTAGACACAAAACTTACAGATAGAGAAATGGGAATGCAAAGGTGAATAGGTGAATAAGTACTTAAATAGTAGAGTACATTAGTCAAGATTTACAAAAATGCTAGAGGTCCTTGTGAGTGTTTTGGCATTGAGGTGATAGTGGAGTGGATGTGAATTGGACAAGTTGAATTGGGGAATGCCATCAGGGATAATGGGATTTCAGGAAGTCTTTGGAGATGAAGAGAGCTGATTTGAAGGGGGGGGGGGGGCAGTTTTGGGCAGGAAGGGCTTGAGTAAACTGTCAGAGAGGGGTCTATGAGGTGTAGTGAGAAGCATAGGTTGTCACTAACACTTCTAAATCAGTCATATTTATTGAGCATTTACTTTGTGCAGAGCAGTGTACTAAGCTCTTGGGAGAGTACAGTATAAGGGTCGGTAGACATGGTTCTTGTCCACAGTGAGTTAACATTCTAGAGAATCTAGACTCTAAGGACTCTTACCTGGAGCAATGGGGACTCAAGGACCCTCACCTCCAGAAACCATTCCTTTGTTTTGACATTATTGTCTTATACTGTTAACTCTATTATTGTGCAGTCCATTATTACCATTGTCTTTATCCGTCTACCCCACATGGGATAGGAACGCTGCCTGACGTGTAACCTTGGTAATTAACATAATGCCTAGCACAAGCGAGGGCTTAATAAATACCACAGACTCAAACAGAGTGAGGTTTCTGGTGTTAAATGGGAGAAGAGAATGTATAGTAAGTCTTCTGTTGGAAAACACCGAGGCCATTGGCTAGGAGTTTTATATGAGACAGAATACGTAGTTATTGGAGATTTTTTGAGGAAGAGGAATGCGTTCCGACCAGCGTGAAGCTGATGTTTGACGAAACTATAGGTAAGGTAGACCAAAGAAGGAAGACACTTGTCAGACCAGCAAAGAGACTGCTACGGTAATGAATTCAGCAGGCAGAGTGTTGAGAGTAAGGGAGAAGAGGGAGGGGAACATCTATGAAATATTATAGAGGGGGAAATCAGCAGAATTCTAAGAATACTGATTGAGTAGTAAATGTCAGCAAAGTCAAGGATGACATGTTTGCAAGCTTCTGGGACAGGGAGAATGGTGATGTTGTCAAAAGTGATGTAAATTTAGAGTAATTGTAGATTTGCAGGCCAATGAGGAATTTCAGATGACATAAGAGAAGAACCCAATCTTGTCTAATTTGCTCACCTACTTATACATGATTCAGCTAAAATGTTGCTAGAAGGCAAGGTAATGACATTTTGTCAAGTCCTGATTTTAAATTTTAGAAAATCTGGTTACTTTAAAAATATCCCCTGTGATCTTTTTTCAAAGAGGTGGTGTCTTTTTGCTTGCAACAGATTTTTGAAATGCCCCTGCCATATTTCTGAATGCTTAGATTGTAATTTCTTTCTAAGTTTTCTCACCCATTAATCTACTTAAAAGGCAGTATGGCCAAATAGCGGGCACCTCAGATTCTACTTAGGGCTTGGCCACCAGCCTCTGCTGTCATTTTGGGGCCGCTTCTGTTTGCCTCATTTTCCTCGTCTGCCCCTTAGATGTGAATCCTGCTGGGGACAAGGACAGTGTCCGATCTGATTATCTTGTTTCAATCCCAGTGCATAGCATGGTGTAAGTCTTTAACAAATGCCATCATTATTAACACTGAAGTGCTTGGGAGGAGCTTTCTATTTTGAACTTGGGCGCATATCTAAAATATCTAAATGGCAAATTCCAACTAAAATTACACTCATCATACTCATGGCCTATTTGAGTATCAAAAAATTGAAACTCCTCCTTTAGCCACAATTGTATATTGCTCTAATTTTATTTAATGCTGTCTGGTCTTTTTATAGATTTTTATGTTTCCTCTCTATGTGTCAGTTGCCAGCTGCTTCCCTTGCACTAAATTCTTAGACAAGAAAGCCCCTTGGGAGTCAGGGACCATATCTAATTCTCAATTAATCAATGAACTTTATTAAGCACTTATTCTGCACTGTACCAAACACATGGGAGAGTGCAATAGAACTAGTAGATACGATCCCTGCCTTCAATCTAGGGGATTCATTCATTCGTATTTATTGAGCATTTATTGTGTGCAGAGCACTATGCTAAGCACTTGGAAAGTACAATTCAGCAAGAGAGGGAGGCAATCCCTGCCCACAATGGGCTCACAGTCTAAAAGGGGGGAGACAGACATCAAAACAACCAATAGCATCAATATAAATAAATATTCAATTCAGTAGTATTTATTGAGCGCTTGCTATGTGCAGAGCACTGTACTAAGCACTTGGAATATACAAATCGGCAACAGATTACAGTCCCTGCCCTTTGATGGGCTCTCAGTCTAATCAGGACAGACAGACAAAAACAATAGCAATAAATAGAATCAAGAATAGAATAAATATAATTATAGATATTTATACCCATCAAAACAAACAGGCATTAATATAAATAAATAGAATTATAGATATGTACATGTATACACGTGCTGTGGGGCAGGGAGGGGGGGTAGAGCAAAAGGGGCAAATAGGGCTGAAGTGTGGGGGGGGGAAAGAGGAAAAGTGGGGCTAAGTCTGGGAAAGCCTCCTGGAGGAGGTGAACATTCAGTAGGTCTTTGAAGGAGGGTTGTAATCTAGGGGAGACAGACATGAAAAATATACTACAGATAGGAAGAGCAACAGAGTTTTAAAATATGTATCTAAGTTCTAGGTGGGCGGGTAGGGTGGGGAAGGGAAGACTACTAAAGTAGTCGGTGAGAGCACTCAAGGAGACTGTGATGCAGTGGGTGGAGAACTGAGTGAAGCCTTCTTGGAAGAGATGTGATTTCAGAAGGGCTCTGAAATTGAGAAGAGCAGTTATCTGCTGGTTATGATGGGAAAGGAGTTCCAGGCAGGAGGGAAGGGGTGGGCAAGAGGTTGATGGCGAGAGATCAGTTGTTGCAATTTTTTTTATGGTGTTTAAGCAGTTAGTATGGTCCAGGCACTGAACTAAGTGCTGGGGGTAGATACAAGCTACAGTATCTACCACCTGGGGCTCACAGTCTTAATCCCCAGTTTACAGATGAGGTAACTAAAACACAGAAATTAAACGAGTTGCCCAGAGTCACACAGAAGCCAGGTCTTTCTGGCTCCCAGCCTATGCTCTATCCACTAGGCAATAGTACTTCTCACTTACTGAGTTCTTCATTATTATGGTATTTAAGAGTTTACTATGTTTCACACAGTCGAGTACTGTACTAAGCACTGGTGTAGATAAAAATCAGGTCAGGTACAGTCTCTGTCCCAAATGGGGCTCAGTCTCAATAGGAGGGAGAATAGGCTAATCGTACAGTACTCTGCCTCACTGTGCGGAGCACTGTACTAAGAACTTGGAAGAGTACAATAGAGGTAAAAGTCAATATTCTACTATGATAACTCACAGTCTACTGGAGAAAGACACAGAAATGCTTTTTAAAAAAACTATAGTTCAGGGGAAGAGAGCTGTAAGTTGTTATTAGCAAGCCAGGAAAGATGGGTAAGTGAATGACTGTCCTTTGGGAGTGGAGTAAAAGATACAATTTTATCAGTCTGAACACCAGGGAAAACTTATGTACTACCAAAGATTTGCACTGACAACGTGGATGAGGTCCCATAATTTTGTTACCCAGGGAACATACTTTACTCTCTTATCCAGGGTTGCAGTGATAGATTGGAAAGTAAGGAATCAAGCGAAGAAGGCTATTGTATCTTTTAGGAAATAGCTGGGACGTGGCAGCAAAATAGCATTAGACTTCACGAGAAACAAAGCCTAGAGCCCTACAGTGTTATACCCTCTCCTGAATTGTAGTGAGACCGTGATTCCCCATGAATTCCCAAGAAGCAGTGTGGCCTAGTGGAAAGAGAATGGGCCTGGGAGTCAGAGGACCTGGGTTCTAATCCTAGCTCTGCCATTTGTCTGCTGTGAGCACTTGGCCAAGTCGCTTTATTTCTCTGGGCCTCAGTTGCCTCATCTGTAAAATGGGGATTAAGATTGTGAGCCCTACGTGGGACAGGGATTGTGTCCAATCTGATTTACTTGTACCCATCCCAGGGCTTAGTACGGTGCCAGGCACATAGTAAGTGCTTAACCAACACCGCAATCACCATCAGTAGTAATAATTGTGGCATTTATTAAGCACTTTCTATGTGTCAAGCACTGTACTAAATGCTGGGGTAGATACAAGATAATCAAGTCCCACACATGGAGCTCACAATCTAAGTAGCAGGGGGAACTGAGAGAGATGCAGATGAGGGAACTGAGGTACAGAAAAGATAAGTGACTTTCCCAAGGTCACACAGCAGGAACGGGGAGGATCTGGGTTTAAAACCAGGTCCTCCTCCTCCTAGGCAATGTTCTTTTCACCAGTCCACATTTTTTCCTTCTGAGAATATTTAATATTTATGAATGGTTAACATATTAAAAGTAAAAGTTTTTAGGGAAGCAATCTCAAATGGATTTAATGGCACAATTAACAGAAAGGCCAAGTTGCTTCCTCGCTATCCAATTTTAATTTTTGAAGTAGCTGGAATTTGAGAAGCAATACCCTGATTCGGGGTTATGGTATTATGTTAACACAAGTGATTTAAGATTGTAGAATGAGATGCTTGGGTTTAAGGTCATGAAATGGAATCCCCTGGGAAAAAGTGAAATGGACCTAAAATTAATAAGGTTGAACTACTCCCATTTTACGTCCTTAAAACTTATGCATCCTTTGGATAGTTTTAAAAAGCGTTATTCCGATCAATAACTTAATGGGTCTATTTCTGAGTAATAAATATATTTTTACATTTTTGTTCAGTTTAATCAATTTGGGGCTCCATTCTTGCCCAGCATAATCCTTAAAACTGGGCAAGAAGAATAAAGCGATCATTGGGGAATTTCAAAATATATCTCCTATCTGTTATCCAACTCTTCTTTGTGTTAGATTCATCCCAGGGACTGGGTATCTGGATCGGAAGGCTTAAAAATGAGACAGAGGCCATGGAGCATTACAGGTTGGCACAGTAGTTTCTGCCCCAAATAAAAAGCGAGGCTGTTTAAGAGATTGAACTTTTCCCCTAGAAGTCTGAGGGAGAGTTCTGCTGAATAAGGATTTGGCCTTCTAACTACGTCTCTCGTCTCTCTACCGAACTTCCTGAAGAATTCTTGAAACTTGGCTGAGTCAGTGCGCTGGGTACCAGGCACTCACTGCAGCCTTGCCAAGCATATAATGGGAGTGAAGGCATTCATCCAAGTAAATCCTCTTTTTCAAGAAGCGAGACTGGAATCTGGGACACACGCACTATATATATATATATATACACACACACAGACACACACATATGTTCCGATCAATACACATGTTATGTTCAGATAGAGGTAATATATTTATACATATATGTACATTCATATACAATATATGAATATACATGACATGCACGAATATACATTATATACTGAAATAATCTTTTGTGTCGAAGCCAGTGGCAGAACTTATCTACCAAGGCATATTATTTCAGAGACGCAGTAGGGGTAAAAAGCAATTACATAATTTGGTGCCACTTCCTTAGAAGCATCCCTCAGAGAAAGGTAATAGTTTCCAAATGATCAAATGAAGCATTTGGATTAAAAGATGGTAGGTCAAAGGATATCAATGAAGTCACATAGCCTAGGGGTGTTAGAGGTACAGTAATTTCTGTTCGCTCTATAAAATGTTTCAGGTGGATCTCGAGAATTCCTGAAAGCAAGAGTTATTTTTAAGACTGGAAAGTTAACTGTAAAACCAAGAACTTAGAGAAACCAACCGTTGGGTGCTGAACTTTCAGGAGCCCTTTTGATGTTTTGATTAAAAAAAAATACTTCATGAATCAGGGTAATAAAGCCTGTGTGTGTATATATATATCTATATATATATCTATATCCTACTTCGGATTTTTTTTAAACGCAGTGGTTTCTAGGAGTAGACCTAACTGTATATTCACATAGTGAGAATGGGCAATGCAGTGGTAAAATTAAAGAGATTCTCCCCTTATTGTTTGCATTGATACACAAATCCTTTCCTCCTGCCTGTAGATGAAATAATAATAGTTATGGTATTTGTTAAGTGCTTACTATATGCCAAGCACTGTTCTAATTGCTGGGGTAGCTACAGAATAATCAGGTTGTCCCAGGTGGGGCTCACAGTTTTAATCCCCATTTTACAGATGAGGTAACTGAGGCACAGAGAAGTTAAGTGGCTTACTCAAGGTCACATGGTAGACAAGAAGTGGAGTTGGGATTAGAACCCACGTCTTCTGACTCCTAAACCCGTGCTCTTTCCACTAATCCGCGCTGCTTCTCAATAATTTCGGTGGTATTATGTGCCAAGCATTGTTCTAAGCGGTGAGGTAGATACAAGGTAATGAGGTTGGACACAGTCCCTGTCCCACATGGGGCTCCCCATCTTAATCCCTGTTTCGCAGATGAGGTAAGTGAGGCACAGAGAAGTTAAGTGACTTGCCCAAGGTCACACAGCATTCAAGTGGCAGATCTGGGATTAGAACCCATGACCTTCTGACTCCAGGCCTGTGCTCTATCCACCACACCATGCTGCTTCTCAGTGAGCTTCCTAAGCGTTCTTCCACTCCGCAGCCACCCTCTGGATTCTCTCCCCAACTTCAAAGCTTTACTGAAGGCCCATCTCCTCCAAGAAGCCTTTCCTAACTAAGCCCTCCTCTCCACTTCTCCCACTCCCTTCTGCATCGTCCTGACTTGCTCCCTTCATTCACTCCCCCTCCCAGACCCACGGCACTTACGTATCTACCTGTAATTTATTTATATCAATGTCGGTCTCCCCCTCTTGACCGTGAGCTCGTTGTGCGCAGGGAACGCCTGCTGTTGTCTTCTCCCAAGCTCTTAGTTCAGTGCTTTGCACACAGTAAGTCCTCAATATATATGATCGAATAAATAAATGCAGCCAAGCTAAAACCTAGGTAATGTTGGAAAGTTTGTCGTCTATTGCCGGAAGCTTTACTCCTCACTGCACAACTCCAGGAAGTGCGTGGTTTAGAGGATAGAGCACAGGCCTGGGAGTTGGAAAGACCGTGTTTCTAATCCCAACTCTGCCACTTGTCCGCTGTGTGACCTTGGACAAGTTACTTAACTTCTTTGGGCCTCAACTCATCTGTAAAATGGGGATTAAGACTGTGAGACTCATGTGGGATGACAACCTGATTATCTTGTATCTACCCCAGTGCTTAGTACAGTGCCTGGCACATAGTAAGCACTTCACAAATGCTATAAAAACAAAGTGACAGAGTCTTGCCTCTTGTCTGTAACGCACAAAAGCTGGACTGTGCTTTAAGGCAGCAAACAGGCAACTATTGTGAACACGGAGAAAACCAGGAGAGCTTTCTCACTTGGTCTCCCTCTCTGGCCTGAACCTGGTCATACCCAGATGACTTAGGTCAGAGTGAAGAGAGAGGACATATGCTTTCTTTTCATTCATTCAGTCATTTTTATTGAGTGCTTATTGTGTGCAGAACACTGTACTAAGCACTTGGGAGAATACACTGAAAGAGTAGACACATTCCCTGCCCACAACAAGCTCACTGTCTAAAGGGGGGAGACCTCATCCCTTCTAGTTGATGCACAGTTGCAAAGGGATATTGAGGTATTTCTCTGGAATTTTTCTACTGTCCCCTCCTTAAGGATCACTAAGCTTTAGGTGATTCTTCTTAAAATAATAAGCAATTTTTTAAGAACTTGTAGTTTTAGAGCTGTCCTAGGAGAAACAATCCCCGCTTGGAAGTTGGGAATGATGTGAACCTTGTCTTGTTTGTCTTTTAATAGGATTTGGTAAACGTTTACTATGTGCCAAGCATTCTTCTAAGCACTAGGGTAGATACAAGGTTATCAGGTTGGACATAGGCTGTGTCCCTCATGGGGCTCACAGTCTAGGTAGGAGGGAGTAGGATTTAATCCCCATTTTACAGGTGATGAAACTGAGAAGTGCAATGATTTGCCCAAGGTCCCACAGCAGACAAGTGGCAGAGCCAGAATTAGAACCCAGGTCCTCTCACTTCCAGATCTTTGTTCTTTCCATTAGCCCAGGATGCGTGTTGTATCAGACTTTAACAAATGCTTAGTATAGTGCTCTGCTCCCAGGAAGCGCTCAATAAATACCATTAAGTGATTGTTTTTATATAAAAGTGTGCCTGAGTTAGAATATGAAGCCACACCATGAGTTTGAGTGTCTTTGAGAGAGAATCTGACACACCCTTTGTCCTAGAGAATATAGTAGGGCACGTTTTCTGGCCCACTGTCACTTGAGTGATCATTTCTTAGCCACCAATGGCTAGAAGGGCAAAATATCTCATTTTACATGCAATGGGAGATTGGAGTTCTGTGTTTGAATTCCACTTGAGGATCAGTTAGAGGCTTTAGGAAACGTACTTAATTGCACAAACTTAAATTTCCTCATCACATCAAATGGGATGAATGAGTCCTGCTTTTGTCCTTCCTGACAGTGGTTTAGACTCGAAATAGAACTATCAATTCTGTAGATGCTTCCTATACATGGAACTCAGGGAAATGATTTCTGGGACTACAATTATTGGAAGAGTATCAGCCAATGGTTGTAATGGTTTTAGCATAAGTTCTGGACAAGGCAGTCTTATTAAGAACTTGTATTTGAAAGCCAAAAATGCATTTCTTCTTTCTTAGAGAAGAAGGTGCTCTACCCTTATTGACTCCCATGCCCACTGACTACTCCAGTTGTTTGAGACTTTGAATTCCTTCCTTAAACTCTCCCTCTCCACCTCTCCCTCTCCACCTCTCCCCTATCTCTTGCTTTAATGATCTTGTCACTTACTTTATAAAATTGAAATCATCAGGATTGAACTCCTTATAAATCTTCCCTACTCCTTTCCATTTCCACCCTCCCACTCCCGCTTCAACTCTTATTCTTCCTAGCAGTAGCTCAAGAGGAAGTCTCTTGCCTCCTCACAGGATCTCCCCCTCTATCTGTGCCCCATCCCCTCGCAGCTAATCAAAAAATTTGCTATCTTCTCCCTGTTGGTCATCTTCAACCACTCACTTTCTAATGATTCCTCCCCACTGTTTTCAAACACAAGAAACAGCATGGCCTAGTAGAAAGAGCTCGGACCTGGGAGGCAGGCGGCAGGGTCCGGGCATCCTGGTAGTCCAATCAAATGGACCTTATGCAATTAGCACCTGTGTCGTGAACCCTCCACTAGGCTACACTGCCTCAGCGAGTTGTTCTGAAAAGGATGATGTATTGAAAGAACTACCGAGGGAGAGAAGAGGAAAATATCTCTTTCCCTGGAAGGTGGGTAAGAGATAGGAGGTTTGGATTCAGAAGTAACATCTAATTCAACACATGAGATAAGGTAATCTCTCTCCAAGCTACTTCTGGAATAGGGGGAAGAAAGGGAGGGTTACTGTGGGCCACCTGTGTTATAAGTGTCCCTGGTGGATAATTTCCATTTTTAAACCCAGGTTTTCAGGGCTCTCTCTAGCAGCTCAGGCCTCAGTCCACTTGGCCAATGGATCAAGATTGATTTCTAGGTGCGGTTTTCTGTTCAACAGTCCTAAAATCCTTCAGGGACTCTAGGCGGTTATTTCGTGAACCTTTCTCACAGTAGTTTCCAATGGATCAAGATTGACTTCTAGTTGCAGCTGTCTGCTAACCAGTCCTAAAATCCTTCAGGGACTCAAGGTGATTATTTCATGAACCTTTCCCACAATAGTGAGTGTTTGTTTCTCTCTCTGTTCAGGATTAAATCCTGCTTGTTTCACTTGCTGGTTTGTGGGTGAAGCTCAATTATGCCTCTTTCAATTTATACAGCTTGCTTAATGGAACTCTTAATGGAAACACCTGCCTCTCATCCTCCTCAACACAAAATGGCTGGGTTTGGTCCTAATTTACAGATATGCAGCAAATTATGTCCAGAAGGAATCTAAATTTTCCTCTTGATTCTAATAGCTCCAAGAGGAAGAGCACTTCCTAGATTTTTGCAAGAAGAAACAGAGAAACCTACTGACAGTTATAGATTTGCTGCACTCCTGTTTCAAAATTAGGGTGGTGATAAAACAGTGAGGCCTTTTGACAAGTAAAACTGTGAGCTTTTTGTGGGCAGGGAACATATCTACCGATTCCATACGGTGCTGTGCACACAGTGTACGTAGTTGAACAGTAAGTATTTAGTAAATACCACTGATTGAAGTAAACATACTGTTCCTAGGAGCAGTTTTGTGAGAAGCACACATCAACCATGAACTAAAATACCACACTATCTTATTATTAAATGACGACCTTCTTTAATGGCTTCAGGAGATAGTTATGCACTGTTGCTTTAATATTTATTTATTCTTTTAATGGTATTTACTAAGCATTTACTATCTCTTCTAAGCACTGAGGTAGATACAAGCGTGGCTCAGTGGAAAGAGCACTGGTTTAGGAGTCATAGGTCATGGGTTCTAATCCCGGCTCTGCCAGTTGTCAGCTGTGTGACTTTGGGCAAGTCACTTCACTTCTTGGTGCCTCATCTGTAAAATGGGGTTTAAAAGTGTGAGCCCCACACGGGACAACCTGATTACCCTATATCTACCCCAGTGCTTAGAACAGTGCTCAGCACATAGTAAGTGCTTAAGAAATACCAACATTATTATTATTATACAAGTTAATTTGGTCAGGCACAATTCCGGACAGGAATTGTCAGGGCTCAGTCTAACTAGGTGAGAGATCTGGAGAACTGAGGCATGGAGAAGTAAAGTCCCTTGCCCAAGGACACACAGTAAGCATTTGGTAGAGCTGAGATTAGAAACCAGGTCCCCTGACTCCCAGGCCTCTGCTCCTTTCACTAAGCCACACTGCTTCCACTGAAGTAAACGTCTACCAAATATGTGAATTGCCATGATTGCAAGTACCCAGTCTAGGTGGGAGCATTCTGTTTTATGCTGTACCCCTTACAGAGGCAGATGACTCTTCTAGAGAAATCAGCTTCCTAGCAAGAGGTCCTAAGCCCCATGTTAGCCTGGTTCTGTTCTAGTTCTGCCAGTGGATCAGGCCAGCATTTAGGGGCTAGCTCTAAACTCAAATAAATTTAATGGTTATGAAGTTCTTATAAAACCTAGGAAGTATTCATAGACCTTAATTCAAACATGCCCCCTGGTTCACAGCAGGGCTCACAATATAAAGGAGGAAGGACAGGCAAGAAATAATAGACTAATTAAAATATTGAGAAGCAACAGTTAGAAAGTAACAGCTTATTCCTTTTATGCTTGGGCTTTTTATTGTTTCTTCAATTAATCAAAGGTATTTGAGTGCTTACTGTGTGCAGAGTATTGTACTTTTCCCCTTTCTAGACTGTAAGCCCAGTATGGGCAGGTATTCTCTCTTTATTGCTGAATTGTACTTTCCAAGCACTTAGTACAGTGCTCTGTACACAGCAAGTGCTCTAAATACAACTGAATGAATGATGAATGAACTAAGCCCTTAGAAAAGTACAGTATGACAATTGGTAGAAACATTCCTTGCTCTCAAGGAGCTTAGAGTATAGACGGGGCGACAGACATTAGTATAAACTAGGGATATGTACACAAGTGCTCTGGGGCCGAGGGTTGGGTTCGTAAAGGCTATAAATCCAAGTACAAGGATGACGGAGTGGGAGAAGTGAGGGCTTAGTTGGGGAAGGCCTCTTGGAGGAGATCCCCTTGATTTTATTTATTGCTATTGTTTTTGTCTGTCTCCCCCGATTAGACTGTAAGCCCATCAGTGGGCAGGGATTGTCTCTATCTGTTGCCAAATTGTCCATTCCAAGCGCTTAGTACAGTGCTCTGCACATAGTAAGCGCTCCATAAATACTATTGAATGAATGAATAATAAGACTTTGAAGGCGAGGAGAGTGATCGTCTGTTGGATGCGAAGGAGGAGGGAATTCTAGGCCAAAGGCAGGACGAGGGTGAGCAGTGAGATAGATGAGATCGAGGTACAGCTAATAGAAGAGTTGGTACAGCTAATAGAAGAGTTGGCATTAGAAGAATGAACAGCCTGGATTGTAATAGGAAATCAGGGAGGTAAAGTAGGAGGTATCAAGATGATTGGGTGCTTTAAGGCTGATGGTAAGGAGTATGTGTTGGATGAGGAGGTAGATGGAGTTCTTCAGGAGTGAAGAAACATGGACTGAATAGTTCTATAGAAAAATTATCTGGGCAGCAAAGTGAAGTATGACTGGAGTGGGGAGAAACCAGAGGCAGGGAGGTCAGCAAGGAGGCTGGTACAGTAATCAAGGCACGGGGTAAGGTAAGGGCTGGTGTGGTAGCGACTTGGATGGAGTGCTTCCTATACAGCTGTCTTCACCAAAATGCCAAATCTTCCCAGTCACTCTTAATGTCGCTGAAATAAGTGGCTGCCTGCTCCCTCCATTCTTGCAGGAGGGATGAGGAGTTCTGTCTGCTGGGAGGAGGGAGATTGGAGCTGAGTTCTGTTTAATGGTATTTAGATGTGCCAAGCACTGGCATAGATACTCAGTTTGGACACAGACCTGTCCCTAAATAAGAGGGGGGTAGGATTTATTCCCCCCTTTTACAGTTGAAGAAACTAAGGAAACTTCAGAGAAATGAAGTTACTTGCCCAAACTCACACAGCAGACAAATGGCAGAGTGGGATTAGAACCCAGGTCCTCTGACTCCCAGGTTCCTACTCTTTGCACTAGGCCAAGCTCCTTCTCAAGCTTCTGCCCCTCTTCCAATTCTGTTGCCTTAGCAAAACTGGATTGGTTGCGTCCTGACAGACACATAAAGGGTCACATAAAGGGTCTTTTCCAAAGCATCAGTGACAGGCAGTGGCTATTGCCTGGAAAGGTCCACTCATAAATAGTGAATCAACGGAAGGTGTTAAAAGCAATTGCTTCATCAGGAGACAAACCAGGTCAACCTCTTGAATAGTAAAAGGAGCAAATATCAGTTTTAATAAAATCAGAACGCCCCATTGGATAGCGATCTGCCTCGAAGAGGGATAACTTCTTGGTGCCAGTGATTATATGCGGATCGGAATGTCGTTTGGCGGGACATGCTAAGGAAGAGAAAATGGGTGCATGTTTGGGGAAATTCTCACTCTGCAAACACATTCCGCATCCTCCAGAAATTAGGAAAGTTTCCTGTTGTCACAGGTGTAGGTAGCTCTACGTGAAAGGAAACAAAGATGGGAAGGCACGTAGCTCGTTGGAGGAAAAAATGGAAGGACCTTCTGATTAACCGGTGGGACCCCAAGAAACAAATGCAGTCAGATGACTAAGGATAAGAAAGGGGCATCTAATGAAGAAGAGTCTTTGATCAAGAGATGGATGCAGTACGTCTCAGGGAGAACAGATTGATATTTTGTCTACTTTGGGTGGTAGAGTAGGTAAAAATGACACCCAGCTGGAAAATAGGGTTCATTATTATGTGTGCGATACACTTTATGGGCAAACTCAAGTAATGCTGAATTTACCAGCTGTTTGTGAGTATGTTCCTTCTCTTTATACCAACCTCAGCAAAAACAACAGATGGACATGACTGTAAACTTGGCATTTTCTCAGGGGATGCCATACTGGGCTTTTGTCATCCTTAATTTTGCTAATTGCTTTTAAATGGCCGTGATGATTTAGGAAGTTTGGACAATCACAGAAAGATTTCGAGTTAGCATCGTGTAATGAAGGTGCCTTACTGACAGTTGCCAGAACACAAACATTCTCTGAAGCTTCCACCATGTCAAGCAATTTGAATTTATCCCTTAAAAAAAAATCACCATCGAAACCTTTCTGTCACTTGGTCTCCCGAGACCATTAAAAGAAGATTTTACAGTGGTTCTGAAACATTATAATTTGAAAATCATTTAATAACCCCACTTGGTTAGATTTAGGGTACAACTCAAGAATCTATTCTTCAGGAGTATAAATTAATATTGTTTTTGTTTGAGAGACAACTGAATATTGATGGGTTTAAATAAGTAAACTATAGGATGACATATAATTAAATGACCGATTACTACGTAGTTAAGAATAGCCCTGTCTGAGAGCAGGTGGATGGATTAAATGATGTATTGTCATCTGCCAATAATTCACAATGCTGTGCTCCCAGTGATAACATCATACGAGCAGAGTATCCTCAGTCATCTGATGACATTTCATAAATGGTTTTCTCCTACACTGATCATCTAGTTATTCCTGTCTTCTCTTCAAAGGGGAGAAGGATGGAAAGAGGAGGGGCAGGCTATTATAAGGTCCGGGAAGGGAGGATTCCCCCCATATTCATGGGGCACCGAGTTGTGCAGAGATGAAATGGGGTGCAGAATAAGGATTCATGTCAATAATTTGGACATCTAGATCCTAAAGAAACACTCTGGAAGAGCTGGGAAGGGCTTCTCTCTATCTCTCCCCCCCTTCTTTTCCCTGGGTATTTGTTAAAGTGCTTCTTACGTACCAGGCACTGTATTAAGTGCTGGGCTAGGAACAAGCTTATCAGGTTTGGACTGTGGGTTTGGCACATCTCTTCATTTCTACCCTGTTGTCATGTAGCTGGCTCAGATACTGTGGCAGTTCTTTCCACAGAGATCTATGTTGGAGAAATGTGAGTAATGTCGGTAATCCCACACTGCTTTTCACCCTGACCTCCTTGACATCTCCTTCGATTCCCTGTAGCGACACACCTAGGGCTCCTCCAGCTAATTCCCATTTTGTGCACCATGCAGGGGATTACTGGCAGACTCTTAATATCATTCTCAGTTTTGAGAAGAAAATCGTCTTTCTCTGCAATCTTTTGACTGAAGTCCAATATCTTCTGATAGGTCTTAGCAACATCTCTCAATTTAAAATCATCTGAAAACTTAACTCTCTCCTCCACCACTAAATCAATCAGTCAATTGTATTGATTGAGTGGTTACTGTGAAGATCACTGGGAGGGTGACTGGGAGGGTACGAGGTAACAGATTAGACACCTTTATATCTTATAAGATATTGCAGAAGTCTGGCTATGCTTCTGGGTTAGCCATGGACTTAAAATTTGCACCAAGAAAGCTAGTTATTTCCTAATAACCAAACTCTTGATTATTCATGGGACTTTGAGTCTGATTTAGCTTGTAAAACCAAGGCGGCTCTTTTGAAGGAAATAACGTAGCATCAACTTCTATGCCCATCTCAGAATGTTTTTGTAAATCGATATATTTTCATTTGCTATTAGCTTTTATTTGCAGTTTTAGGTATTGTTAAATCACGAGAGACATGATGTTAATTAACATTTGCAATCAAAGTTGTAGTATGTAATTGGCAAGTGAGTCTTGTGAGGTTACTGGAAAGAGCACGGGCTTTGGAGTCAGAGGTCATGGGTTCGAACCCCGGCTCTACCACTTGTCAGCCGTGTGACTTTGGGCAAGTCACTTAACTTCTCGGTGCCTCAGTTACCTCATCTGTAAAATGGGGATTAAGACTGTGAGCCCCACGTGGGACAACCTGATTCCCCTGTGTCTACCCCAGCGCTTAGAACAGTGCTCGGCACATAGTAAGCACTTAACAAATACCAACATTATTATTATTATTACTTAAAGATTGATTAGCGTACAAATAAATGACTTCTAAATCCATTTCCTTGATTTATTTTATATTTTATCCATATGCTTCTCCCAGTCACCAGTCAGTGGTGTTTTCTTACTGTGCGTAGAGCACTTTACTAAGCACGTGGGACGGAGCTCTACAACAAAATTGGTAGACACATTCCCTACCCACAGTCACGTGATAAGTTTGTTAATGGAGGCCATCCGATTTACCTTGTGTATTCTATTATTCTCTCAAGGCTTACTCACATTCCTTTTTATGAGATGTTTAATTACTTTAACAAGATTTGATATTACTTGCTTCAATTTGTTGTTTCTTACCTCACTGATGCAATAGAGTTTTGAGTGACCTGGAAATCTTATAGGTATAAATCACTGAAAAATCAAGACTAGTAGGCTAAATTTACCCTATCTTACAAATGTTTTCTCTTTGAATGGACAAATGTAATGGAAATGCCTTGTTAAACTAAATATACCTTGGCCTCAACAGATAATATAACCATTATCTAAATGGTAGAGATGCAGCATGGCCTCGTGGAAAGAGCGTGGGCTTGAAATCAGAGGACCTGGTTTCTAATCCCGGCTCTGCCACTTGCTTTTATGTGTAATCTTGGACAAGTCACTTAACTTCTCTGTTCCTCAGTTCCTTTGTCTGCAGAAAGGAGATTCAATACCTGCTTGCTTTCCTTCTTAGACTGGGAGCCCCTTGGAGGTCCTGATGATTTTGTTATCCACTCCAGCTTTTACTACAGTGCTTGGCACAGAGTAAACAGTTAACAAAAACCACAGTCATTACTGATAACAATAAGTGTGGAACAATAATACTAATCTCTTTTCCAATATAATTGGAAAATATTTTCTATATCCCTAAAATATCAAAATATTAGAAGCTAATTCTTTAAAGGCTATTACAATGACATGAAACTGTGCTTCAGGATTTATAAAGAGTACTGTCCACTTTTTCCCAAATTGTCTTCTAGGTCCTAATTTTCAAGCTCCTTGCTTCTTTTATGGACTTTAGTCCCTCTACTCCTTTCTGATCCTTTACGAAATGGTTCCGTAGGCCTGATAAAATTAATGCAGTATTCCCTAAGTATCCAAATTGGTCCCAGAGCGTAGTTTATGTACTGAGACAATAAGGCTCGGCTTATTAAATGGTGATTAACAGTCTACTCTATCACAAAAGTTTTGTAATGTGAACTTCTAGTCTTTATATAAAATTTTCTCTCAAATGGTAATTTAGCTGTTCTGACCAAACAGAGTAATATCAGTACAGCTGAGTTTGCCTGCCGGGAGGGTCAGGGTAAAGAAACTCAGATTTAGCATCAGTCCATCAATCAGTAGTGTTTATTGAGTGCGTACTGGGTGCAGAACCCTGTACTAAACCCTAGGGAGAGTGCAATACAACAGAGTTAGTAGAAATGTCCCCTGCCCACAAAGAGTTTACAGTCTAGAGAATGACATGTACACTGTGTGTGTATGTACACTATTTATGTACACGTATAGAGTTTACAGTATGTCATCAGTATACCAACTGCACTGTGCACATACAAAAATTACCACTGGCAGTGGGTGGGATCAAAATGTGGGTTGAATTGTGTCTGTTGTTTTACCTTCCCAAGCACTTAGTACAGTGCTTTGTACATAGTAAGCACTCAATAAATGCGATTGAATGAATGAATGAGCCAGGTGAATGGAATCAGAAGGAAGAAAAAGATGGAACAATTCTTGGGCAAGAGATGAAGAGGTCAGGAAGAACCAGAAGGAAATGAGTGGGAGAGATAGAAAATCTGAACTGAGCCAGTCAGAGGCAGAAAGAGCCAACCAGTGGCCCAGAAATGGTGAGAGAGGAGCTAGGGGAGATGCACTTATGACCATGGCACTGACAGACTACCAAATATAGTTTAATAATAATTATAGCTTTTAAGTGCTTACTATATGCCAGGCACTGTACAGAGATTGGAGTAGATTCAAGATAATCAGGTTGGCCATGGCTCCTGTCCCATGTGGAGTTCACTTTAATTAGGAGGGGGAACAGGTATTGAATCCCTATTTTACAATTGAGAATACTAAGGTACAGTTAATTTAAGTGACTTGCCCTATGTCACACAGCAGGCTAGTGTTGGAGCAGGGATTAAACCCAGGTCCCCTCATTTCCAAGCCCGTGCTCTTTTCGCTGGGTCATGCTGCTTCTCTCTCTCTCTATTTATTCTTTTTTAAAAGACCAAAAACCCCCCCTTCAAATGCAGGTTCTGAAGCATGGGAAGAAAGTAAAATTATTTGCCATTGTGGGGTGAGTCCTGAAACTAGTTCATAAGATTTATAAGTTTTTTTCCATACTTTCCTCACTAAAACTGCCTTCTGAAACAGCATGGCCTAGTGGAAAGAACACGGACCTGGGAATCAGAGGATCTGGTTTCTAATCATGGCTCTGCCTTTTGCCTGCTCTGTGACCTAGAACTAGTCATTACATTTGTCCATGCCTCAGTTTTCTCATCTGTAGAATGGGGATTCGGCACCTGTTCTCCCTCCTATTTAGACTATAAGCCCCATGTGGGACCCGATAAGCTTGTATTTACCCCAGTGCTGAAAACAGTGCTTGGCACATAGTAAGTGCTTAAGAAATACCATTATTATTGGTGCTCTTGCCACTAAGCCTTGCTGCTTCCCTATTAGTAATAATAGGCTTAGTGATGGCGATAAGTGAAGGGGACAGCTTGGGGAAATGACAGACATTCCGTATTGGCTCCTCGTTGCCCTGGATAGAGGGTGTGAATATGACTACCTACTGGAGAAGCCCGTGAGTGGTGCAGGTGTTTGCGTGGAAGCAGCATGGCCCCGTGGAAAGAGCCTGGGCTTCGGAGTCAGAGATCATGGGTTCGACTCCCGGCTCTGCCACTTGTCAGCTGCGTGACTGTGGGCGAGTCACTTCACTTCTCTGTGCCTCAGTGACCTCATCTGGAAAATGGGGATGAACTGTGAGCCTCACGTGGGACAATCTGATGACCCTGTATCTACCCCAGCGCTTAGAACAGTGCTCTGCACATAGTAAGCGCTTAACAAATACCAACATTATTATTATTATTATTAATTTTATTTTTTTTTTAACTGGGCTAAGTAGACCTGATATTTACTGAGCACTTGCTAGGTTCGGGAACCGTATTAAGCGTTGGGATGAATAGTAAATAAGTGAATGCAGACACTGTGCTGTCTCGTGTGGGGCTCACAGTCGCCGTGGGGGAGGATCGACATTTAGTTGAAGGAAGTGAGTGATTCTTTGTGATCCCAGTGGGTGATTCTTTGAGGCAGCTGTTCCATATATATCCATTAGAGGTCACAGTTACTCTATCCCAGCTCAAAGGCGTTTTAGAGTCAACAAAATAATTTTGGAATCCAAAGACAGAAAAAAGCATGTCTCCTTGCAATAGAAAATACATTAATTTCCATAAAAATTTCATGTGAGCCATCGATTGATAAGATTATAAGAATATCTATTTTATAAGTGCCTTTTGGAAAATGGAAGTAAAATGTTGATCTCTAAGGCCACCGTCGATTCAGTCGCAGAACCGGCAAGAACAGTTAAAAATGGCATCAGCATTTCGGTATTAAATTGTGGAAGATAAAAATACTTACGATTCATTGTGCCTCCGAATAAAAGATATTTGTTCTGGAAATAAAACGTGCGCCCGTAGCAGGTGAAATGTTGCTATATTATAGTTGTTGGAATTAATTTTGAGTTGCTATGTTTGATAAGAATAGACTTGGTTTTTAGGTTCTGCACACTAGGGATTTTCACTGAATTATATCCGTTACAGTAAACACAATGGGTACTCAAGAGGGACTGTAAATTTTGAGCTTCATGTAAAATTGGAACTGTGCCTAGGATGTCAGTTTACTACCTGCTTTTAGCTCAGGTTAAAACTGTGCTTTTACTATGCTCAACAAACTCTCTTAAATTTTTCAGTAGTTATACGCAACTACTCCATGGCAAAATTCTTAGTGAACCACTGGAATGCAGAGGGATCAATGTAGTATGATATTCATTGGGTGTGGGGGAAAGTAATTTGAAAAAAGTGGCTTACTAATAATTGGGATATTTTCAAAGCTCAGACAACATGTCAACCAGTGAGTAAAGAATATGAAGCCAGACCTTCTTTGGGACTGCTAGTCTGGAGAAAGATAATCTTTCCTTGAGAAGCCTAGTGGGAAGGGCATTGGCCTCAGAGTCAGGAGACTTGGGTTCTAATTCTAACTCTACCACTTTCCTGCTGTGTCACCTTGGATGACAAGTTTTCTGTGCCTTGGTTTCTCATTTGTAAAAATGGGAATAAAATACCTGTTTTCCCTCACCCTTAGATTTTAAATCCCATGTGGGATAGGGACTGCATCTCATCTGCTTATATCATGTCTCTCTGAGTTCTTAGCACCGTACTTGGCCTATAGTAAATGCTTAAAAAATGCCACTTATCATGAGATTGAGGGGTAAGCAGGCACCTAGCACAACTTAGAGATTCCTCACTCTTTATTAAGGCTTTTCTAACAGAGTGAAGATCTGTATGGTAGTGAATGTGGCCGTAATCCTAGCAAGGACATGTTTTTGGGTTAAAATGTTAATGCTCTTTAATTGCATTTCAGGTAATAATATATTAGGTTTTCTTGCTTTTGGGCCTTGGACTTGTGTTAATTTGCATGGTTCCATGAAGTAACTGCACTTTTAACAGTCAATCGCATTTATGGAGCACTTACTGTGTACAGAGCACCACACCCAACATTTGGGTGAGTACAATATAACAGAATTGGTAGAAAGGTTTCCTGCCCACAGTGAGTTTACAATCTAGAGGGGGATACATATGTTAATATAATATTATATTATATATATTATAATATTAATATAAATAAATTACAGATATGTATATAAGTGCTTTAGAGCTGAGGAAAGGATGAATAAAGGGTACAAATCTAACTGCAAGAGCAACACAGAAGGGTGTGGGATAAAAAGACATGAGGGCCTTGTCAGAGAAGCCCCCTTGGAGGGGATATACCTTCAGTAAGACTTTGAAGGTGGGGAGAGGGATTGTTAGATATGAGGGAGGCATTAGAAGAGAAAATCATGAGTGCTGGATTGTAGTAGGAGAGCGGCGAGGTAAGCGAGGAAGGGCCAAGGGCCAAGAGTGAAAATCTGGGCAGCAGAGTGAAGTATGGACTGACGTGGGGAGAGGCAGAGAGGTCGGCAAGGAGGCCAAAGAGTAATCAAGGTGGGTTAGGATAAGTGCTTTGATTTAACATGGTAGCAGTTTGGATGGAAAAGAAAGCGTGGTTTTTAGTGATGTTGTGAAGGTTGAGCCGACAGGATTTGGTAACAGATGGAATATGTGGGTTGAATGAGAGAGATGAGTCGAGGATAAGGTTATAGGCCTGTGAGACGGGAAGGATGGTGCCGCTGTCTACAGTGATGGGAAAGTCAGGGAGGATGGAGTTGGGTGGGAATATGAGGAGTTCAGTTTTGAACACTTTTAGCTTGAGGTGTCAGTGGGACAATCCAAGTAACGAAGACCTGAAGGCAGGAGGAAATGCCAAACTGCAGAGAAGTAGAGCAATTAGGACTGGAAATTTAGATTTGGGAATCAGCATAGAGATGGTAGTTGAAGCCATGTGTGCAAATGATTTCTCCAAGTGAGTGGATGTAGATGGAGAATAGAAGGGGCCCCAGAACTGAACCTTGAGGGACTCCAATAGTAAACTCATTGTGGTCAGGGAATGTGTCTGCTTTATGGTTGTGTAGTTAATAATGTTGGTATTTGTTAAGCTCTTACTATGTGCAGAGCACTGTTCTAAGTGCTGGGGTAGATACAGAGTAATCAGGTTGTCCCACGTGGGGCTCACAGTTAATCCCCATTTTACAGATGAGGTAAGTGAGGCACATAGAAGTTAAGTGACTTTCCCACAGTCACACAGCTGACAAGTGGCAGAACAGGGATTCGAACTCATGACCTCGGACTCCCAAGCCCGGGCTGTTTCCACTGAGCCACGCTGCTTTTCTCCCAAGCAGTTAGTAGAGTGTCCTGCAGACAGTAAACACTCAAATATGACTGATTTTGTGGACAGTGATGCTGCTGCTTGGCAAATATTTTAAAGACTGACAGCTGTGGGGCCAGCTGTGGGGCTGACCCAATGCTTTCCCAAGTCCTTTAAATGTCAAGCCTACCTGTACTAATGAAAAGAGAAACAGCATAGTCTAGTGGATAGAGCACAGGCCTGGGAGTCAGAAAGGCCTGGGTTCTAATCCTAGCTCCACCACTTGTCTACTTCGTGACCTTGGGCAAGTCACTTAACTTCTCTGTGCCTCAGTTACCTCATCTGTAAAATGGAGATTAAGACTGTGTGTCCTTTGTGGGTCAGGGACTGTGACCAAGCTGAGTAGTTGGTAACTACCCCATTACTTAATGCCTGGCACATAGTAAGCACTTAACAAATATCATTTGAAAAAGAAAAAGGGGGTGGGGCAGAAGAAGCAAGTAGTGTTGGCCCTTCCTGGTCCCTGGTAGAGCACCAGGCTTGAGTCATGTCCGTGCCTACAAGCTTTGATTCTGAACTCTGCTAGGGAGGCCCCCTTTCCTCCCTGTCCCCGTTTCCCACTATGATCTTGTTTTTTTTTCCCCAGGGATTCTAGGACTTTTTAATTATGAAATGTGAAATTCTCTCCCTACAAAGGCTGTAGCCACCACTATTTTTTTTTTCTCCATCCCTCAATCACATCCTCAACAAGCAGATTGTCAGATGTATCCACCACCTACTAGGGGCAGCGACCCATAAATGCCTCATGAAGCAGTGTTTTCAATCAGTCAGTTGTATTTGAGCACTTACTGTGTGCAGAGCACTGTACTAAGCTCTTGGGAGAGTATAATACAACAAAATTGATAGAAATGTTCCTTGCCCATAATGAATTTACAGTCTAGAGGGTGAGCTTACTGTCTAGACTGTAAGCTTTCAACTGGTGGAATGTGATCTCTATAAGCTATCACCTAAACTATCACCTCTGTGAGGATGATTCCCAAATCTATATCTCCCGCCCTGATCTCTCCCCCTCCCTGCGCTCTCACATTTCTTTCTGCCTTCAAGACATTTCTACTTGTGATGGCAGGACATCCCTCAAACTTAACATGTCCGAAACAGAACTCCTTATCTTCCCACCCAAAACCTGTCTTCCCTGTGGCTTTCCCATCACCATATATGGCACCATCATCCTTCCTGTCTCACAAGCCTGTAACCTTGGCGTTTTTCTTGACTCCTCTCTCTCATTCAATCTACATATTCAATCTATCACTGAATTTTGTCGGTTTAACCTTTACAACATCGCGAAATCCAGCATTTCTGCTCCATCCTAACTGCTACCACGTTAATCCAAGCATTTCTCCTATGCTGCCTTGATTACTGTATCAGTCTCCTTGCTTATCTCCCTTCCTCCTGTCTCTCCCCACTCCAGATCATACTTCACTCTGCTGCCTGGATCATTTGTCTACAAAAATGTTCAGTCCATGTTTTCCCACTCCTCAAGAACTGTCAAAGGTAGCCCATCCACTTCTGCATCAAACTCCTTACCATCGTCTTTAAAGCACTCATGCATTCATTCAATCAATTGTATTTATTGAGCACTTACTGTGCACAGAGCACTGTACTAAGCACTTGGGAGAGTGCAATATAACAGTGAACAGACAAAATCACCTGGTCCCATCCTACCTCACTTTGCTAACTTTACTACAACTTTACACTTTACACTTTACTACACTTTACACTTTACTACAACCCAGACCTCACACTTCGCCCCTCTAATGCCCCTCTACTCACTGTACCTCGATCTTGTCTCTCTTGTCGCTGATCTTTCACCACTCATCCTGCCACTGGCCCGGAATGCCCTTCCTTTTCATATAGGACAGACAATTACTCTCTCCACCTTCAAAGCCTTATTGAAGGCACATCTCCAAGAAGCCTTCTTTAAATAAACCCTTATTTCCTCTTTTCCCATTCCCTTCTGCATCACCCAGCCCCATAGCACTTATGTACATATCAGTAATTTATTTATACTAATGTCTGTCTCCCGCTCTAGACTGTAAGCTTGTTATGGTCAGGGAAAGTCAGTAGTTATGTTGTACTCTCCGAAGGATTTAGTACAGTACCCTGCGACAGTAAGCCCTCAATAAATACGTTTGAACATTTGATATCCATCCCACACTTAATCATCACAGTAGATGCATATCTTTATACCCTGCCATATTCCCCCACCTGTAACTTATTTTAATGAATGTCTCCCTTCTAGTCTACCAGCACCTATGGGAGGGGATTTTTGCCTCCTTATTATATTGTACTCCGTCAAGTGCTTAATACAGTGTTCTGTGCACAGTAAGTGCTCAATAAATACCACTGATTGCACATAAATACAGACTGTGAATTCTTAGATTGAAAACTGCCTGAAGTGAAAAAGGAAAGGAAACATGTGTTTTGGGGATAAAATAATGGCACTATTTTAAATCATGAACTGTGTCAAGCACAGTACTAAGTACTGGAGTAAATTCAGGATAACGAGGTTGGTTACAGTTCCTGTCCCACATGGACTAGCAATTTAAGAAGGGAACATGTATTCCACACCCATTTTAGAGATGAGGAACCTGAATCACTGGGAAGTCAAAGGTACTTGCCCAAAGTCTCACAGCAGACTGGGGGCAGAGTTCAGAGGATAAGATATTGGGATGTTTGTCCACAGGCAACTATAGAGGCACCAGGATGGTTTCAAGAAAGGAGTTTGGTTTCAGGCCTACTGGGAAATAAGTGGAATGTTATCCTGTCACGGATTGTGACATCTGACACCTGGCAAATTTGGAAGTTCCCAGATGTAGACATCCCAGTGAATAAAAAGGCAGATTGATCAATTTTATACTCTGTTATTAATGGTGGAGGAGGATTTTGGCTAGAGGTCCACCTGGGCAAGTTGTTTTTTGACCTGTTGCTTTATATTTGTGTGCCAAAAGGAGAGGGAACATGGGGGGAAAAGCTAGTTCTTCTAAATGAAATATTAGTAGTTTCAGCTATCAAGGGCACCTGCTAAAGGGCAGCAACTGATAATTTTTTCTTCAGATAATTCATGCAGCAGGATTTTTGAACCCTCCAGGTTTTAACTGCAACATCTCAAAGTAAATCAATCAGTGTATTTATTGAGCACTTATTGCGTGCAGAAAACTTTTCTTAGTGCTTGGGGGAGTGTACAGTAGAGTCACTAAACTGCAAGGCCATGGCTTAAGTGGGGTTCTTTCAAACCCTTTCAACCTAGGCTTGGCAGGAGAATTGAAGGGAATGAAGCTGGAAAACAAAACTACTCCCACATCCAACCATTTTGAGGCACTGGGAAACGAGATTGGTTCCCCTCACTATAACTGGTAAATCCACCTTCCTGAAGGTGGAGCCAAATTCTCAGGGAGAGTTTGGAAAGAAAGTTCAGGTTTTAGCTTCTTGGGTTGGGTGCTTCTGATGTGTACCTCACTGGCATAACATTACAAGAGGAATTTCATGGAGTAACGTATGTCTTCCAGTTTAAGATTTATGTGAGATTAAGGGAAACTGGGATGAGCTAATTTGGGGTTATTTTTAAACTGACTCCTCTTCCAATCACTTCCTCAAGCATAGCCTCCATGTAGCCAGTGAGCTGACCAAAGGGGAGTGGTTTCTGGTAATCAGGTAATCAAACTTGGGAAATGCTTCTTTAAGCATCAGTTGATTTAAATATCATCTTGTAAACCTTCACTTTTTTTGTGTTGCCATTCTTTCCAGTTGTACAGATGAAGACTCTTCTTCCCCTAAACCCACCACCGCAACCTTCAAAGCCTAATTGAGTCCTTCCCTGACTAGACCCTCATTTCTTCTTCTTCCACTCCCTTCTGTGTTGCCCTTGCACTTAGATTTGCACCCTCTATTAACCCCTCCCTCAGTCCCACAGCATTTATGTACATATCCACATATTATTAAGGTCTTAAGGTCTGATATTAAGGTCTGTCTCCTCTCTAGACTGTAAGCTCGACCCGGGCAGGGACTGGCCTACCAGTTCTGTTAAATTGTACTCTCCCAAGTGCTCTGCACACAGTAAGTGCTCAATAAATTTGATAGCGTTGATTCAATTTTGACTTTGATCATTATCTTGTTTGGGATTCTGGTTCACTCATGGTTGCCTGGTGTGGGGAGGGGGGGAATACCCCTCAGATCTGTTAACCGGGTTTTGGCAGGAGATTTTAGCATGAGCCAAGAGCCAGGCTGCTTACATTTTGAGGGAGAGGCTGCCCCTCCTTCGACACCACCACACCTCTGGGATTCTCATCGGCTCCTTCTCGAAGCGGGATGGTGAGGAAATGGTGATAGGATAAGGCCTTTTCAACCTTCAGACCACTAAGAAAACTGTGGCAGCTGCTTTGGCAGACTTTGGCCGCATCTCTGAGTCTTAAGAAGACTGAAACTCTGCTCCTCTAACCTTGGTGCCCTAGCCCTCGTGTCATACATACCACTGTCCTTATATTTTAGGTTGTTTCACCTTCCGCTGTGTGTTTCACAGACTTTCTCCCTTCCTCTACTGCTAGATTTTAAAACACTGAGGGCCAGGAACTGACTGATTTTCACTTCTGTATTTTTTCTAAAGGCTTAGTATGGTGCTCTGCACAAATTAGACACTTCTAATACAAATACTTCCTTATTGAATCAGTGTGTAAAGGTGTGAGGCAGGTATAACAGCGCAGATTCTTGTTTTTTTAACTTCTCCATATTGTGCAGGCTAATGGTTTGCTAGGCAGTGTGCCTCATGTGGGGCAGAGACTGTGTTTGACCTGATTATCTTGTATCTTCCCCAGAGCTCAAAATAGTGCTTGACACAAAGTAAATGTTTAACAATTGCCATTACTTCCATATGCTGAAAGCGTAATAAACTCAAGAAAACACCACCACCACCTTCTTCTTATATCCATTATGAGGGGAGTAGAAATTCCTATTTGTGTTTTTGATAGTTCCTGATAGCATAGTAACAAAGAAGAATAGTTTACATTTGAGATTTTCATTGCAGATGTACTCATAATAGTGGTGTTATCACTTTAAAGCAAAAGCTCTCTTCTCAGAATTCATTCCTCTTTTCTCTTTGCAAACACAAAACCCATTAGTATGAATGAAAATTACACATGCATGGAATGGGTAATAGATCCCTCAAGGCTCACTGCCTGAAATCATTAATTAAAATTGTTTATTTGAAAAAAAAGTTCTCTCGTTTTATTTTTATTCTTTACAAGTCACTCGAATGCTCTGCTTTTTCCCCCATTCCAACATCCCCCAATATCTGGTTTTCAAATTTATAAAAAACATGAAAAATGTAATAAGGAAGCTCTAATTCCATCGTTAAGAAATGGACTGTGGTTTACTAAGCCTTAATAATAGGGGCTTTTTAATGAATTGTATTAAGGATCAATGCATTTATTTGGAAAGCAGTGTGAACCAATGATGTAATAGTAATACTATTTACTTCATGTTTACTATGTACAAAGCACTGTACTAAGCCTGAGAAGGGTGTGCAGGTAAGAATTAGGCTGCTTTCCTGTCCCTGGAGGGTCTCATCAAATTTAGGACTGTAAGGATAAAAATAAAACAATACAAACTCAAAATCAACATAAAAGATAGAGGACAGGAAAAGATGCAAAATAAAATTTAAACAATTCATAGTGATAAAAATTGTGGCATTTGTTAAATGATTATGTGTCAAACATTGTACTAAGCCCTGGGGTAGATAGAAGACGATGAGGGACCTACACAGAGCTCATCTAAGTAGGAAGACAAGTCTAGACTCGGTCCTTGGAGACGATTGGTAAGCCAAGTAAGAAACACTGCCCCTTAGCTTTAAAATTTAGAACCCCTTCAAGTACCTCAAAAACTGTCTTGTGCCCACTACTGAATCCCCATTTTGCAGATGAGTGAACTGAGGCACAAACAAGTGAAGTGATTTGCCCAAGGTCACACAGCAAATAAGTGGCAGAGCCAGAATTAACACTCAGGTCCCCTGATTCCCAGGCTCGTGCTCTATCCACTAGGCCATGCTGCGTCTAGAAAGAGCAGACTTGCAGGCTCCTGGTCGCTCAGAGTCTGAGTCACAGCCACATCTGCTGCTCTCCCAGCACCCGCTGTTTTGGGGCGTGGGAGGGTGACATGCTGCCTTTTGTCTTGGCTGAGGAGATGAGGCAGGCAGGTAGGGATGGACTTCCCGAGATGACACGGGGACAGGGTTGGGGAGATTGCGTGTTACTGGTCAAATTGCTTGGCCATACGATGGATTGGGAGACTGAGTCATCTAGGGCTTTGTCTGTTAGGAATGCTTAGGGATGCATTTTGGTACCCTTTTAATGGCCATATAATCACGTGGTCAGTGTTCCAGTGTCCTAGAAAGCAAAAAGTTGGTCTAGAAAAAGAAAATATGGGCGATATTTATAAATATATCCTCCATATTTATATATATTATGTACATATATATTTATTTTAAGCAGTTCCTCTGTTATGACCGAATTGCTTACCAGAGCCCACCAATACTCCATCTTGTGTGTCAGAGGTCACTTCATTTAGTAATCTTATCTCCCTCTTTTCTACTCCCACCACTTGAATCTACCCTCTTTCCCTCCCAATATGTAATGCTTAGATTTAGACAAGGCAGTTTGAGGACCATTTTGATATTGAAAAATGCTGCATGAAACCAAATACCACACTACCAAATGTCCTATGAATTCAATTAATTTTGAATTTCAAAAAAAATTTAAATTTTATGGGTGGGTTCATTAAAATTTTTTTTAAAAAATCCATTCCATATGTCACAGTAGAATGCATAGATTCTAACACTGTTTGAGTATGAAGTTGCCTTTATCCTGAAACCTAATGGAAGTTAGCAAGGAATGACAAGCAAGAATGGAATCCCTTGATTCTTCAAATTAATTGGAATCTTTAACTGAAAATGAGCAAGTAGGCAAACATCCACAGTGAGCTTTTGTTTAAATGAATGTCTGCTTATTGCTTATATTTCTCAAAGATGCAAACTTCACTGTTATCTTTGTTAAGTTCAAAGTATGTTTACACTTGCAGGCACAGGAATAATTATGCTTACATTTGCAACTGCAAAGTTAAAAATTACTGGGGGAAAGTGCATTTAAAGGAGGAATAGTTGATTACACCTTTATTTATTAAAATTTTGACAGCCAGAATTCTCCAAACCAGCTTGCTGAACTGAAAAAATAACAAAAGGAGCTTATTTTAGATACTGTAGGCTGCAAAGTGTGTTGCTATACTTAACGAATGACTTAAAGCCTTAGCAAGGACAGGGAAAACAGAGTGAAACTCAGACAGAAAGTGAGATTTATGAACGGAGTTAAATTCTATCATTTGAAAGTTGGTTGAAGGAAGTTTACAGAGTGATTTATTTTACTATATTTACTCAATTTTTTCCTCAGGGACAATCATTTTTGTGCACTGGAGAGAACTGTTTATTTCTTTCCCTTAAAAATTGCCCAATATCGCAATACATAGCATGATTTTCATAGGAAATCCTTGTTAAGACAAGATCCTTTAGTTGTAATACCTAATAGCATTAAGTTAATGCATTAAAATCTTCCTAGCAAAATCTAATATGGGGCAGCAGGTTCAGAAATGAACCTCTTTCCCTTTGTTAGTCTCTAGAGACTGTCTGCCGATATCTCCGTCATGTCCAACACACACTGCTTGATTATGTAAGCTTGCTGTGGGCAGGGAATGTGTCTGTAGTTATATTGTGCTTTGCACAGAGTAAGCCTTCGGTAAATATAATTTAATGAATGAATGAATAGCTGACATTGCCCCAGGGACAGAACAGGTTGCTTGGAAATCTCGTGGCAGGGCATTTTATATTGGACTCAATCAATTGTATTTTTTGAGCATTTACTATGTGCAGAACACTGTACTATGTGCTTGGGAGAGTGCATTATAACAAAATACCAACGTTGGTAGACCCATTCCCTGTCCACAGTGAGTTTAAGCGAGATTGATGAGATCAAGGTACACCGGATAGGTTGACATTAGAGGAGTGAAGTGTGTGGACTGGATTGTAGTAGGAAATCAGTGAGATGAGGTAGGAGGGGACAAACTGAAAGCTGAAAGGCAACAATACAAAGTTTCTATTTAATACAGAGCTGGAAGGACAACGGAAGGTTCTTGAGAAGTGGGGAAACATAGACTGAAAGTTTTTGTAGAAAAATGATCCAGGCAGCAGAGAGAAATATGGACTGGAGTAGGGAGAGGCAGGAGGCAGGGAGGTCAGCAGGGAGGCTGATGCAGTAATTAAGGCGGAATAAGATAAATGCTTGGATTAATATGGCAGCAGTTTGGATGGAGCGGGAATTGTGGATTTTAGTGCTGTTGTGACTGTTTGAACTGACAGGATTAAATGATAGACTAAATATGTGGGTTGAATGAGAGATGAGTCAAGGATAATGACTTGTGAGACCGGAAGGATGGTGGTGTCTTCTACAGTGATGGGAAAATCAAGGGGAGGACAGGATTTGTGAGGGAAGATAAGACTTGCCAATCTTTCTTGGATCAGTGTTAGAGTGGAGAGATGATGAAGTTTCTAATGCATACACTACAAGTTTGAAAGTTGAAAGCCTAGGTGTTTTCAGAAGTCATTTTGGGTTTGTAGCAGCTTTGAAAAACCTGGAGATCTAAAGTAGAATTATTACCCATTCGTTTCTCCCCAGACTTTGAGCTCCTAAGAGAATTGCTTAAATGCCTCCTATTCTGTCACTGAATACCATTTATTGATGGGCATTTAGAGTTTGATAATCTCAGTTCTTGAGTTCCAGATGAAAAGCATATACAAATAAGCAAGCGGCTCATAGGAATTAATAAAAAGAACCAAAAACAAGGACATCATCTTTGCGAAGACAAAACATATTTCGTTCAAAACATAAATCCAATTTTAAGAAGGTTAGTCTTGGATAGTATTTAAAGGAAATCTCTTTCAGTGTTAAGTTTTGAAAACTCAGATATCCCCAATTTGATAAACCTTATATAATTTTGAGAAGCAGTAGAACGGCCTCTGTCCCGGCCTAGCGAAGCTTAGGGGCGCAGAAGCAGTAGAAGACATCACTCCTGCTGCTTTCAGGTTCTCACTAGAGCTGGGTGTAGGAAAGTGGCTTGGCCTAGTGGATAGAACATGGGTCTGGGAGTCAGAAGGACCTGAGCTTTAATCTTGGCACCACCACTTGTTTGCTGTGTGACCTTGGGCAAGTCACTTTACCTTAGTTACCTCACCGGTGAAATGGGGATTATGACTGGGAGCACCATGTAGCACATGAATTGCCCCCAACCTGATTATCTTGTATCCACCGCAGTGCTTAGTGCAGTGTCTGGCACATAGTAAGCAGTTGACAAATGCCATTTTTTTTAAAAAAGCACTATACTATGTTCTGGGATAGATAGAATAAATCAGGCCCACATGAGGCACTCAGTCTGAGTTAAGAGGGAATAAGATTTAATCACGATTTCACAGATAAGGAAACTGAAGCAGAAAAGTTGTGACTTGCCTAAGGTCACACAGTTGACAAGCAGCAGAGACAGGATTAGAATTCAGGGCTCTTGACTCTCAGGCCCGTGTTCTTTCCACCGGACCACACTGCTTTTGTTTTTGTTGTCTTATGCTGTCGAGTCGTGTCTAACCTGCAGCGATGCCGTGGACACATCTCTCCCAGAACGCCCCACCTCCACCTGCAATCATTCTGGGAGTGGATCCAAAGAATTTTCTCGGTAAAAATCTGGAAGTGGTTTACCTGCCACCTTCTGTAAACTTGAGTAAACTCGAGTCTCCACCCTCGACTCTCTCCTGTGCTGGTTTCACCCCACTCCCAATCTGCCTGCTTTTGTGGTCATCCCACAGCAAGGGGCGGTTGTATAAATTTGTTATGGTGTCCCACTAGCTAGTTTTGCAATTTAAAAATATGGGCATTTCAGTCATAATTCCAGATCCATCTCCCTCCCAGATTCAAACCTAGTGCCAAAATTAGTTCTATTTTTATTTAAGAAGTTAGACCCATGGCAGGGTAGAATTAGCCCTTACCCTTTGGTTAAATTAAGAAAATATTGCTAGGAATTTCTTTCTAGGAATTTTTGACAGGGAGAAACGATGTGCCTACCTACTGTTTTGAGTACTTATATGTGCATTTCTACCCGCTTAAATGCAATATGTCCATTTCAGACTCAATTGGACTATTATTCTGCAGAATAAGAGACAGGAAATGTGAATAACACTGCCACTTCTTCTAGAGAAAGTCCATTATTCAAGCCAGCGTCAAAGCACAGGCACCCCAATCATACACCGCTAACAATGTCCCAAAGACCTCACTGAAGAAGGAATACAAGAGAGAGAATTCACAGGAGCACTTTTTCCAAGAAGAGAGCTTTTCGGAGTATTTTGAAAAACCAAAAAGACCACCTGGGATGTTGAAATTTATGTACAGTAATGAGAAATTGCTGTCTGCAAGCAGTACTGTCAAAAAGTGACACCAGAATGTAAATTGAATTTGGTCTTGTGGGAAGCCGAGAGTGGGCATCATTACAAACTGTGATTATTTTTTCTTTTGAGTCTACTATGATTTGTCTTTTTTAAAAACACTGGTGCTTAAGTGAAAGGCTACCCAACAGGGCATTTATATGGGGATAGCTGGGAAGAAAAGCTGAAGGGGTCTGTTGGCATTGTTCCAAGGTGGCTGATAAATCTTCACTAACAGCTTGTGCAATGGTTCATTTTAATGATGCCTGTTGGGAAGTCCTCTGAATGGCTATGGGCTGCCATTGTCCCCGATCAAGTTAGACCCTAGGTTTAATCGTTGAAGCATTATGAAGGAGCTTTGACTTGGCTAGTAGTGCCTGAAAACATAGCACTTAGTACAGTGCTCTGCACATAGTAAGATCTCCATAAATCAATTGAATGAATGATTGAAAATGAGTTGCCTAAGGTCACGCAGGGCAGTAACAGTGCTGGGATTAGAAACCAGGTCCTTTGACTCCCAGACTGTGCTCTATCCATTAGGCCATGTTGCTTTTCAATTGATACTAACTAATAAGTATTTACAAATACTATTAACAGTCAGAAGAATATGGGTTCGCTGCTACTTGTCTGCTGTGTGTGTCACCTTAACTTCTCTGTGCCTCAGTTACCTCATCTGTAAAATGGGGATTAAGACTGTGAGTCCCACGAGGGTCATAGACCGTGTCCAACTTGATTACTTTGCTCCTTCCCCAGCTCCTGGAAAGGTGCCCAGGACACAGTAAGCACTTAGCAAATACCATTAAACAAAATAAAATAAATACCACTGATCAATTGTCTATTCAACCTGTGGGGAAGAGCACAGCTTTAGTTACAATTGAGCAATTCTAATTTTTCTGGATGAGAGATTTTAGAAAGCCTCAAACACTGCCATAATCATAGTGAATTTTTTTTCAAAACCTTACTAATTCTATTAAGTTGAATAACCATTCTGCCCCTTTGGAAGGTGAGTGAGGTTACAGAGAACTCTATATGTGAATATTCATTTGAATTTTGAAATTACACTTTTCATGTTAAAATTATTTCAGGACCCCAGAACAAAATTAACTTGGAAAAGAACCCCACAAAATGAAGCAAAAATATTCGTCAATAAAGTGTCCCTGTAAATCAATCAATGGTATTTATTGAGAGCTTACTATGTGCAGAGCCCTGTGCTAAGTGCTTGGAAGAGTACAGTATAACAGAATTAATCCCAGCTCCATCACTGCTCTGCTGTGTGATCTTGGCCAAGTCAGTTTTCTTCTCTGTGCCTCGGATACCATTTTTTTTTAAGATATTCCTGAAGTGCTTACTATGTGCCAGGCGCTGTTCTAAGTGCTGGGGTAGAAACAAGGTAATCGGGTTGGAAGCAGTCCATGTCCCGCATGGGGGTCACAGTCTTAATCCTCATTCTAAAGCTGAGGTGACTGAGGCACAGAGAAGTGAAATGACTTTTCCGAGGTCACACAGCAGGCCAGTGTTAGAACAGGGACTAGAATCCAGATCCTTCTTCCTCCCAGGCTAATTTATCTATGAAATAAAGACAGTGAGCTCTATGTGGGACATGGACTGTGTCCAACTTGATGAGCTTGTATTTACACCAGCGCTTAGTACAATGCCTGACACATAGTAAGCACTTAACAAATACCACGGGAAAACAAAAGATACCGGGGCTTTAACAAAATCGGATAAGCAACTAGTTCCATAATCAATCAGTAATATTTGAAATCTTTCTGTGTGGAAAGCACTTTACTATGTTTTTGGGAGAGTACAGTAGAGGGAAAAGACACAATCCCTGCCATGAAGGAGTTGAAAATCAATCACAAAATTATTTAGGAGGAAAAAGGTATGCCACGTAAGAGGAACACTTTACTATCTGGAGCTGGCTCGGGTGGCTGTCGCCATATGTACCTGGGAAGCAGGGTGGTCTAGTGGAAAGAACACAGTCCTGGGAGTTCCAGGACCTGGATTCTAATCCCAGCTCTGTCACTTATCTGCTGTGTGGCCTTGGGAAAGTCCTTTAACTTCTCTGGGCCCGAGTTTCCTCACCTGTTGTAAAATGGGGATTTTAGACTTCTCCCTAATACTTAAACTGGGTGTGGGCTAGGGACTGTACTGAAACTAATTATCTTCTATCTACTCCTGCTCTTAGTACAGTGCTCTGCACATAGCGCTTAATAAATTCCATAGATTCATTGTTATTATTATGAGCCGAGGTTATAGTTGGGGAACTATGACCTGGAGAGAAGAAAATTATTGGGAGAGAGCCTCTTGGAGGAGGTAGCATTTCAGAAGATCTTTGAAGCTGGAGATAACTCTGGTTTGGCCATTTCAAGGATGAGGGAATTCCAGGACTGGGGTGATGTTTGGGGGAGAAACATGAGGAAGGGGTGAGAGTTGGGAGGGATTAGGGTAAGGGACCTCGAGCAATTCCACTTGGGAGGAGTGTAAAAGGTGAGTTGGGGAGAAGTAAGTAGTAATAGTATTAAGTGCTTATCGTGCGCACAACACTGTACCTTAAGCTCTGGAGTTGTGACTTGAGAGCATGCAAATTGTTAGGCCGCCAATCTACTTTCAGTGGGAGCTATGTATGATTTCAAAACACAAATAAAAAAGAGAGCTAATGGAAATTCTTGAAACCAATTGCCAGAACCTTTTGTTTGTGGTGGGAAATGGTTGATATTAGAGGTTTGAACCCAATGACACTTCAGGAAAATGATCCAGTTTGTGTAATGTGATACTGATGAATTCGGGGAGAGGTAGGAGACAGAGGGGCTGGGAGCCCAGTGAGGAAATCAAACCCAGAGATGATGATGGTTTGAACCAGCATCATGTGTGAGGAGAGGAAATAGTATAGCTGAGGAATATTTGGGAGAAGTAGCTAGAATGATAAAGTGGGAACAAAGTAGGGCCACTGCAGATTTCATTTTCAGCATCCTAGGCATGGAATTTAGGTCCTGGTGATATTTTAAATAGCAGTGAAGATGCCTAGAATTATGTTTAAGGCAGTGAGAATCCAACACGTAAGAAAAATGAGTACACATGAAAGTAGAGGTCAAAGCTAGAATTGATCCTTTTCTGGTGGTGGTTTTGGTCAAGCTCTAAGGAAAAAACCCTCATTAGTGTTATCATGATTGCTCCTAAGGAAATTGGAAAACTTTGAAGGAGGTGGCATCTTTATTCATTGGGAATAATACCTAGAAATAGACTGGAGTAAAATTTGAGAAATAAAACTTTGGTCTCCCTAGGGCCCAGCAGCAAACTTGTAGAATACATCATAAAATAATTCAATTGGAAACCCAATATTTTGTGGTTTTTAACCTTAATAAAAATGGCTAAATTGCCCCTCACAAAAGAGATGTCTTATTTATTTATCTGGGCTTCCTCAGACAACTTGCAAGTTGATATTGGGGCAAAATTCATTTTTATGGAAGCAAATATCCAGCTAGAATAAGCTTGACAATGTCATTAAAGGAGAGATAAAGTATTTCTGTGTAGTTCAGTTTAACAAGGCTGGAGGCCTTACAGCAGGATATGAAACTGGTTTTGTGTAGCCTGAGAGCTAGAAATAGAATTAATGAGAAGACTGCTGGGTAAAATATCATCTTTATTGGTTTTATGCTAAGAATAGTTCAGAAATGTGAAAGATCAACTTTCTTTTTGTGCAATTTATGCATATTTTGACCAACTGAAGAAAGCCTTCCATTACAGAATTTATTTTACATTTTAGGGAGATTTTTCCACTCAAGGAAGAATGTAGAAATTATCTTGCTTTTTGAAGGGAAGGGACTATGGAGGAGAAGGAAAAAAAAAGACTGGTGAAACTAGGAGAAAATACAAAATTGATGCTTTCAAAACAAAACCTTTTAGCTGTACGCTCATCTCTAAAATGGGGATTAAAAATCTTTCCTCCTTCCCTCTTGGATTGGGAGCCCCATGTGGGACAGGGACTCATTCATTCATTCATTCATTCAATCATATTTATTGAGTGCTTACTGTGTGCAGAGCACTGTACTAAGTGCTTCGGAAAGTACAGTACAACAATAAACAGTGACATTCCCTGCGAACAATGAGCTTACAGTCTAGGGCGGGGGTGGGGTGGGGAGACAGATATCAATAAAAATAAATAAAATACAGATATAAGCAGATATATTTACAGGTGTACATAAGTACTGTGGGACGGGGATGGGGGAAGAGCAAAGGGAGCAAGTTAGGGTGATGCAGAAGAGAGTGGGAGATGAAGAAAAGTGGGATTTAGTCTGGGAAGGCCTCTTGGAAGAGATATGCCTTCAATAAGGCTTTGAAATGGGGGAGAGTAATTCTGTCGGATTTTAGGATGGAGGACGTTCCAGGCCAGAATCAGGACGTGGGCCAGGGGGTGGCGGTAAGACAGGCGAGATCAGGGGACAGTGAGAAGGTTATTAGAGGAGTGAAGTGTGCGGGTTGTGTTGTAGGAGAGAAGCGAGGTGAGGTAGGAGGAGGCAAGGTGATGGACTGCTTTAAAGCCAATGATGAAGAGTTTTTGTTTAACATGGAGGTGGACAGACAACCATTAGAGTATTTTGAGGAGCACGGTGACATCGATCTGATTATCGTGTATCTATCCCCGTGGTTGGCACAATAGTGCTCAACAAATACCATTATTATTATTATTATATCATTGTTATTGTTATTGATATGGGCAGTTTCAAGTGCCGAAGTTATAAATGGAAAAATGTTTTTTTTAACCTTACAAATTTGTCGTGTTTAATGATTTCACCTGAATGGTAGTGAGGATTTCAGAAATGTGTAAACTCAAGAGCTCAGGAGAAATATTTATGAATTGAATGTTTCGATCACTGAACATGACAAAGCATTAGCTGTTAATGTCTTTTAATAATACCAGATGTTGATTCAAAAATTATGAAATAGGGAATTTATATTTAGAGGACTTATTTTCAAGTGAATTGCATTTGTTTAGATAGAAAATAAATACAAATTATTAGCAATGCACAGAGCTAATTATGTACATCTCTCCAGATATTGTGACATTTAGAAGCAAGTGCCAAACATCCAATTTTTCCATGCTTTTTTTTTCTGCTGGATTTCAGTATCTCTAGGGGTGTAGAGTAAAACTTTGTCTTTCTAATGAAAATGATGTTTTGTCTCACCCCATTTAAATTTACTTAAATAGGTAATAATAATAGTACTGTGGTATTTGTTAAGCACTTATGTGCCAAGCATTGTACTACTAGGGTAGTTTTAAGATAATCAAGTTCCACGTGCTGCGCAGCCTAAGTAGGAGGGAGAACAGGTATTGCATCCCCATTTTGCAGATGAGGGAAATAAAGGAACAGAGAAGTTAAGTGACCTGCCTAAGGTCACACAATAGATAAGTGGCAGGTCTAAGATTAGAACCCAAGTCTGACTTCCAGGCCTATCTTTCCATTAGGCCATGCTGCTTCACGAAATTGCAAGATCCTTGAGGGCAAATTATAAACTTTTCATTCATTCATTCAATCATTCATTCAATAGTATTTATTGAGAGCTTACTATGTGCAGAACACTGTACTAAGTGCTTGGAATGTACAAATCAGTAACAGATCGAGACAGCCCCTGCCCTTTGACAGACTTACAGTCTAATAGGGGGAGACGGACAGACAAGAAAAATGGCAATAAAACTTTTGACCCTTTCCCTCTGTCATTAAGCACAGAAGGCTCTCACTATATACATTTGATATATTGAGAAGATTTGATTGCTCAATCAGTTTTCATTATTAAGCACTTACTGTATGCAGAGCATTGTATAAAGCACATGGGAAAGGACAGTGTAATGGAACTGGTAGACATATTTCCTCTCTACAAGGAGCTCACAGTCTAGAGAAGAACGGACAATATAAAAGAAGGATTATGTACAGAAGACCTGTGGATCTGAGGTGATTATCAAATGCTTAAAGGGTACAGGTACAAGTGCATAGACAGTGCAGAAGGGAGAGGGAGTAGGAGAAATAAGGGTATAATCCAGGAAGGCCTCTTGGAGGAGATATTTTAATAAAACTTTACTACTACTAATTGATTCTATGAAAACGGGATTAAGCAATAGAGCTCCAGATGGTCTAGTGGGTTTTTTTATAATATTTGTTAAGCACTTACTATATGCCAGGCAATGTACCAAGAACTGAGGTAGATACAAGCTAATCAGGTTAGACACAGTCCATGTCCCTGCATGGGGCTCACGATCTTAATCCCCATTTTACAGATGAGGGAACCGAGGCCCAGAAGTATATCAACTTGTTCAGGATCACACTGCAAAGTGGCAGAGTTGGGATTGGAACCCCGGACCTTCTGAATTACAGTCCCGGGCTCTTTCCACTGGGCCATGCATACATGGTTTTCTTCTCTATGGTTTTTCATAGGAATTCATGTGCAGTATTACATTAAGGTTTTTCCACTATCTCCGGAATTGATCAAAACAAAATACATAAAGCAGTGATTAAAAAACACAAATCCAGTTACATGGGGAAGCTGGATGGCCTTGTTGGCAGAGGACCTGAGTTCTAATCCTATCTCTGCCATTTATCTGCTGTGTGAGCTTGGAAAGTCACTTTTTTCCTCTGGACCTCGGTTCTATAATCTTTAAAATGGGGATTAAGAATGTGAGCCCATGTGAGTCATAGACTGTGTCCAACCCAATTAGCTTGCATCTACCCCAGTGCTTAGTACAGTTCCTGGTGCACAAAAGGTGCTTAACAAATACCATAAAAAGCTTTGTAAATCAGCACAAATATGAATTCTATTTTTCATGTTTACACATACAAATTCTCATCCCTCCAGGTGTTGTTTTATAGCCCACCGAGCCCCCCCAAAAAGTTTTGTGCTAGTATACTAGAGATTCCATTACTTAAAGATGAATCGAATTGGTCTTTAATCAGTCTATTTAAGTCAGTCAAAGTACTTGGAAGACTGAGAAGAGGAAGGGAAGTGTTTGAGCCAGGGTAAACTCGTAACAGCATCTTCAAGTGAAAGAGCACATTATTTTAAACTCATCTCTAGCCTGGGAGCTCATAATGGGCAGGGAGCAAGTTTGCTAATATTACTGTATTGCACTCTCTCAAGTGCATAGTACAGTGCTCTGCAGATAGTGCTCAATAAATGCCATTAATAATGCCATTAACATTCAACAGAGCTGCGCTGGGAAAATCACTGAAAGACGAGCACATTAGCAAGGAGTTGCTGAATGTGGTTTTTGAATGTTTGGAAGTAGATAGGTTTCCTATCCCTTAAAACAACTTTCCTTTTGCGCAGCAAAACAATACGTGATATTTACTAAGCACTTACGTGCTGAGCCCTGCACTGAGCAATTTGGCGAGTACAGTAGAACAGAGTTGCAGATGGTCAAGAAAGAGTCAAAGCCATGCTTTGCCAATACATCTCTGGATCATCAGTTCAACTACTTTTAAGAAAAATCTGATAAACTGAAGCAGTTTCAGTGGCTTCATAGTGAGACACCCCACATTCTCAGTGTTTTATTAGACAAGTACAAGTATCTTTACTCCCTTCGAGATTGATGGAGCACAGAGTTTACTGTTGGTGTTCCCAAAACTGTAAACATATATTTTCTATAACCCTTAAATTGGTCTTGTGTGAATTTCTTTCCTGGGGCAGCTAGAAAACATGGATTTAATACAATCTTACACTTTAAGCATATACAGTGTTAAATATAAATATATAGTGTTTAAATATATAGTGAGAGAAAAGGAAATCAGTGCAATGACAAAAAATAGGGACAGAGTTTTACAATGTGACATTAAGATGGTGCTTCCTTTGCGGGCTTTTTTTTGTTTGGTTTTTTTTCAGGGTAAAGGCTTAAGAGAAAACATCCCATGCACACTCAATAAACAATCACCCTCCAAAAATAAACATCTAGGCTAAGAAAAGATAAAGTGTACAAAGTACGTATCCTCACTTGCATCAATAGATGCAGGATTTTTATTAAAGAACTCATTTTATAATTTGACTAGAAACCATTCTCAAGTTCAGCTCTGTCTTTTTTTTCCCGGTTCTCCCAACATTTTATTCCTCAGTGAATAATTTTTCACAATCACAAACATCTATCCAGATCCTTGAGACTGCAAACTTCCCATTGAGATGGTAAACTCCTCCTCTAAACTGTAAGCCCATTTTGGGCACAGAACATGTCTACCAGTTGAGTTATCTTATACTCTCCCAAGTGCTTAGTACAGTGCTCTGCACAGAATAAGTGCTTAAAAATACAATTGATTGATAAATCTGCTCAACAGTGTTTGTCCCCCAGATCAATATAGTTAATCATATTTAATGAGCATTTACTATGTGCGGAGCACTGTGTTAAGCACTTGGTAGAATGCAATATAGCAATGTAAGACACATTCCCTGCCCACAAAGAGTTTACAGTTTAGCGGAGAGACAGACATTATTATAAATAAATTATGGATATGTACATGATTACTGAGGGGTTGGGAGGGGGATGAATAAAGGGAGTGAGTCAAGGCAATGCAGGAGAGAGTGGAAGAAAAGGAAAAGAGGGCTAAATCAGGGAACGCCTTTTGGAGGAGACGTGACTTTGATAAGGCTTTGAAAGGGAGGAGAGTAATTATCAGCTACGAAGAGGGAGGGCATTCCAAGCCGTGGGGACATCTTGGACGAGTGGTCGGTGGCGTGATAAATGAGATTGAAGTACGGTGAGTTAATTGTCATTAGAGGAGTGAAATGTGCAGGCTGGGTTGTAGTTGAGAAATGAGCAGGTAGGAGTGGGTAAGGTGATGAAGTGCTGTAAAACTGATGGTAAGCTTCTGTTTTATGTGGAAGTGGATAGAAAACCACTGGAAGTTCTTGAGGAGTGGGGAAATACGGACTGAAGGTTTTAGTAGAAAAATGATCTGGGCAGCAAGAGTGATGAATGGACTTGAGCGGGGAGAGGCAGGAGGGCAGGGAGGTCAGCAAGGAGGCTGATAGAGTAATCGAAGTGAGGTCGGATAAGCGCTTGGATTAATGAAGTAGCGGTTTGGATGGAGAGGAAAGTGAGGATTTTAACTATGTTGTGAAGATTGAACTGACAGGAATTGGTGACAGATTAAATATGTGGGTTGAATGAGACGAGAATCAAGGATAATGCTAAGGTTAGAGGGTTGTGAGACAGGAAGGATAGTGGTGCTGTCTACAGTGATGGGAAAGTCAGGGGAAGGACAGTTTGGGTGGGAAGATAAGGAATTCTGTTTTTGACATGTTAAGTTTGAGATGATAATAATAATAATTATAGTATTTGTTAACACTTACTACATTCCAGGGACTGTACTAAGCGCTGGGGTGGATACATGCGAATTGGGTTGGACATAGTCCCTTGTCCTGCATAGGGCTCACAGTCTTAATCCCCATTTTACAGATGAGGTAACTGAGGCCCAGTGAATTGACTTGCCCGAGGCCACACAACAGACAAGTGGCGGAGCCGGGATTAGAACCCATGACCTTCTGACTTCTGGGCCCGTGCTCTATCCACCACGCCATAGCTGACGGCAGGACATCCAACTAGAAATGTCTTGAAGGCAGGAGGATGCATGAGCCTGCGGAGAGGGAGAGAGATCAGGCCTGGAGATGTAGAGTTGGAGTCATCCACGTAGAGGTGGAAGCTGAAGTCATGGGAGTGAATGAGTTTTCCAAGGGAGTGGTGTAGATGGAGAATAGAAGGGCATCCAGAACTGAACTTTGAGGTACATAGTAATTCAAAGGAATATGAATGATAAATTATTTTTATTGTCGAATTTAAATGCTTACTATATGACAAGTATTGTTCTAAGTGCTGGGGAAGATACAAGTTAATCAGGGCAGACACAATCCCTGTCCCACATGATACTCTTAGTCTAAGAAGGTGGGAGGACAGACATTGAATTTCCATTTGACAGATGAGGAAACTGAGGCAAAGAGAAGTTAAGTGATTTGACTAAGATCGCTCAAGCAAGTGGCAGAGCTGGGACGGAACGAGCCCAGGTTTGGGAGTCAGAGGTCACAGGTTCGAATGCCGGCTCTGCCACTTGTCAGCTGTGTGACTGTGGGCAAGTCACTTAACTTCTGACAAGTCTGGGAGAGCAATTATATGTCTGATATGAGGAAGGCGGGCATTCCAGGCCAGAGGTAGAATGTGGGCTAGAGGTCGGTAGTGAGATAGATGATATTGCGGTACCGTGAGACGGTTGTATTAGAGGAAAGAAGAGTGCGGGCTGGATTGTAGTAGGAGAATAGTGAGGTAGAAGGGGGCAAGTTAAGTGCTTTAAAGCCATCGATGAGGAGTTTTTGATGCACTTTCATCCTTCTTTGGTAAAGCACAAATGGCTGTGTTTTTCTTAAGGGATGTGGGGACTTTCAAAGCCTCATTTCCTAATCTAATCTCCAAAGAAGGTTTATTTATTTTATGGTGCTTCTTAAACCCTTACTATATGTCACAAACTGTTACTATATGTCACAAACTGTTCTAAGTGCTGGGATAGATACAAGTTAATCAAGGCCGAATACAGCAGTTCCTGTCCCACATGGGGTTCACAGTCTAAGTAGGAGGGAGAACAGGTATTGAATGCCCGTTTTGCAGCTGAAGAAACTGAGGGACAGAGAAGTTAAGTGATTTGCCCAAGGCCACACAGCAAACAAGTGGCACAGCTGGGATGAGAATCCAGGTCCTCTGACTCCCAAGCCTATGTTTGAGAAGCAGCATGGCTCAGTGGAAAGAGCACGGGCTTAGGAGCCAGGGGTCATGGGTTCTAATCCCACTCCACCACCTGCCAGCTGTGTCACTTTAGGTAAGTCACAACTTCTCGGTGCTTCAGTTTCCTCAGCTGTAAAATTTTATATCTATTTATTTATTATTGTATTTATTTTGTTAATGAGGTGTATATCTCCTTGATTCTATTTATCTTGATGATGTTGTCTTGTTTTGTTTTGTTCTGTTTTGCCTTGCTGTCTGTCTCCACCGTTTAGACTGTGAGCCCGTCACCGGGCAGGGATTGTCTCTATCTGTTGCCGAATTGCACATTCCAAGCGCTTAGTACAGTGCTCTGCACATAGTAAGCGCTCACTAAATACTACTGAATGAAATGAATGAATAAAATGGGGATTAAGACCGTGAGCCTCACGTGGGACAACCTGATTACCCTGTATCTATCTCAGAGCTTAGAACAGTGCTCGGCACAAAGTAAGCATTATTATCCTTTAGGCCACAGTGCTTCCCTTGTGTATGGAAGGGATATGCTTATGGAAGGGTTGGTTTTGTTCTACACGACAGGTTCGAAAGGCAGCATCGTCTCAAAGGCAGCTTCCATATGGAGATACCATAGGAATTATTTTTCGGTCTGTGAGGTGTTCTTTCAGAAGGCAAGCCTTCTGGTAGAGTGGAGCTTGATTGATCTAGTGGGGATTTTGAACAAACTTTCCCCAAGCAACATTTTCTTCTCAAACTCGAGACCTATATTTATTCACTGTGAACCTCGTTGGATGATTTCTGTAAAACAGAGTTGCTGTGAAAAGAACACACAGACAGCTGGAGTTGTGGGTACAGACTGTACTAATTTTTAATGCATGTAATTTTCACCCAATAGGCTATGTTTAGGCTCAAGTAATTTTTTCAATCCAGTAATAACTGTTCTTTTCAGAGTTGCTATTAAACAAAGGCAAAATAAAGTATTTTATTCATTGTAAATCAAACTGTCTAAAACGGTCACCTCAAAAGCAGCAGCACTTAAAATCCACGATTTTGATTTTTGCCTCAACATTTTCTCAGGGTTCGGGTTAAAAAAAAATTTTTTTTTTTTAAATCAACCCAAAAAACTACTAGATATGTGTGAAAATATGTGAAAAATGAGAAGCAGCATGGCCTAGTGGCAAGAGCATAGACTTGGGAGTCAGAGATCATGGGTTCTAATCATGTCTCTGCCACTTATCTGCTGTGTGACCTTGGACAAGTCACTTAACTTCTCTGTGCCTCAGTTACCTCATCTATAAAGTGAGTATTGAGACTGTAAGCGCCAAGTGGGACAAGGACTGTGTCCGACCTGATTACCTTGTATCTTTCACAGCACTTAGAACAGTGCTTGGCACATAGTAAGCGATTATAAATACCATAATAATAATAATAATTATAAAAAAAGGTCAGGAGGGAATATGCCTGTTTATTGTCATATTGTACTCTCCCAGGCGCCTAGTAGAGTGCTCTGCATATGGTAAGTGTTCAATAAAGACTGAATGAATGAAGAGGCAGGACATGGGCAAGAATTTGGCGGCCAGAGAGATGAGATTGAGGTACAGCGAGTCAGCTGGCTTTAGAGGAGTTAAGTGTGCATGATGAGTTGCAGTGAGAAACCAGCTAGATGATAGAGTGCTTTGAAGAGGATGGTATGGCACAGCATTGGTGTTGGCCTGGGGTCCCTGCCATCCAAACAGGTTGCCTGTTGCTTACCCTGTGTGGAGACTACTTTCAATGTCTCCTCTCTGTCAAGGAGAGAGGGTGGTTGATAGGGGAGAGGAAGGAGACCATATGGAAATCCGGCTCCACCCCTGACACTGCTGTACCACCATCCCACCCCTCCAGTCTACCATAACGTGTGAACCTCTCCCTGTCTTCAGAGCCTTACTGAAAGGCACACCTCCTCCAAGAGGCCTTCCCAGATGCTCTTCTGCATCACCCTGACTAGCTCCCTTTGCACCCTTCCCCCACCTCACGGCACTAATGTATATATTTGTAATTTTATTTATTTATATTGATGTCTGTTTTTTTGTACTGATGTCTTCCCCCCCCAGACTGAGGTCGTTGTGGGCAGGGATTGTCTCTCTGTATTACTGTATTGTACTTTCCCAAGTGCCTAGTACAGTGGTCCGCACGCAGTTAGCACTGAATAAATGTGATTGAAGGAATGACCTGAAAAGAGCCCCAGGGTCAGGACATCCAGTGCCGGACAGGATAGCGGGCTGAAGAGGGGATGCTGCCCTCTAAGTCCCTCAGCCCGGGGCAAGAGGGCAGGAAGAGAGAGGGTGGCATGAGGGTGGACGCTACCCGGTATGGTGATCGGGGAAACAGCACGGCCTACCCCTCAGTCACCCTGACTCCTTGGAAATTTGGGCAGATGCTTCCCCGTGATGTGCTGCTGTCCAGAGGCCTGTGTCATTCCGCTTGCCCTCGGATCAGGTTCGTTGCTTTAAATCCCCTGTTCCCCTTCCTCATCACCTGCACTGCCTCCTTCCTCAATTTACTCACCTACGGAGTATTGATGAGCATAAATTCACTTGACATTGGAAGCTTCTCGGTTGCCTAGGGAGAAATGTAGATTTCTTAACTGAGGGAAGAGAAGCAGCGTGGCTCCGTGGAAAGAGCCCGGGCTTGGGAGTCAGAGGTCATAGGTTCGAATCCCTGCTCTGCCACTTGTCAGCTGGGTGACTGTGGGCAAGTCACTTAACTTCTCTGGGCCTCAGTTACCTCATCTGTAAAATGGGGATTGACTGTGAGCCTCACGTGGGACAGCCTGATTCCCCTGTATCTACCGCAGCGCTTAGAACAGTGCTCTGCACGTAGTAAGCGCTTAACAAATACCAACATTACTATTATTATTCTGAAACTGACAGTGAATCAAGAGGGGGAAGAAGAAGATTTGAGATTGTTCAGAGGATAACACTGTGGCCTCGTGGATAGAGCATGGGCCTAGGAGTCAGAGGACCTGAGTTCTAATCCCGGCTCTGCCACTTACCTAATGTGTGACCTTGGGTAAGTCACTTGACATCTCTGTGTCCCAGGTTCCTTAACTGTAAAATGGGGTTTCAATACCTAGTCTCCCTCGTACTTAGACTGTGAGCCACGTGTGGGACAGGGACTGTGTCAGACCTGATTAACTTGTATCTACCCCAGAATTTAGAACAGTACTTAACACAAAGTAAGCACTTAATAAATGCTATTAAAAAAAGAGAAAAAAAGAGGGTGATTGTAAAGTAAAATCAGAAATCTCCCTTCAGGGATATCATCACAGCCTTCTTGGAGAGGGTGAGGGGCTTCTATCTTCCTGGTGGCAGATCTGGGCAGGGAGAGAGGCTGCTCAAGCCCACCCTCTTACACCATTGTGGCAGAAAAAGATTGATGCTAATGTTTTCCTCTCCTTTATTTTCCCCATTTCCTCCTTTGCCATGCTTCCTTTGTCCTTCCCTCCCTTTATCTCTTTTTCTCCTATACCAGTAAGTTGAGAGCTTACTGTGTGCACTTAGGAGAGTACAATACAGTTGTTAGAATCTCTGCCTTCAGTGCATTAGTGAGATTGCATCATTTCTTTAATTTTCTCCTCCTTCCCTGCCTCTGTCCCAATTCCCTTCTCCTTCCTTACCTTTTATTTTTGATTCCTCCCTTGACCCTTCTTGGATGCTTGCTTTCTCCCCACCCCCACGTTCCAGCAGCCACTGAGTGGGTGTTATGTGGTGGTGAGGTGAAGGAGAGGCATCGAAAACAGTTTCATGATGAACTAAGTTATATTAGTGTTTAAATGGTATGATTGCCCTTTGGATGGCCCTCCTATTATTTTAGGATGTATCTCTCCTACGAGATCCCCTGTTGGATTCACAAGTCTTTACAATGTTTACAACAGGGTTCCTAACAATGCTCTTCCATGTGCTATTCAGTAAAAGCTAGTTGACTAACAAGATTGAGAGTCAAGGAACGGAAGAGTGATTCTTCGTATCTCCAGGAATTGTGTAATAGTCAGACCTCAGAAACCAAAGACTGTTAAGCAGGGAGAGAAAATGAGCACTCTAAACCAGCGTTGAGGGCTCTCATTTCACTAATAACAATAATGATGGCAATGATGATATTTACATGCTTACTATATGCCAGACACTGTACTAAGCATTGGGTGGATACAAGCAAGTCGAGTAGGACACGGTCTCTGTGCCATGTGGGGCTCACGTTCTCAATCCCCATTTTACAGATGAGGGAATTGAGGCACAGAGAAATGAAGTGATTTGCCTAAAGTCACACAGCAGAAAAGTGGCAGAGCTGGAATTAGAACTCATGACTTCTGACTTCCAGGCCCGTGCTCTATCCACTAGTCCACACTGCTTCAATTATGTAGACTTAAGAACATAAATGTACAACCATGACAATTATGACCTTTAACAAACCCTTTATATGTACTAAGCACTAGAGCAGAAACAAGGTTGTAAGATTGGACACAGTGCTTATCTTACATGGGGCTCAAAATGTCTTTTCCCCATTATTCCAGAAAGAAAATTGAGGCCCAGGGGCATGAAGTGACTTGCCGAAGTCACCCGCTCAATCACAATAGACCAGTACCAAGCACGAATCTGTGTCTTTAATTCTCAGGCCCTGTTATTTTCAGTCATCTGCCCAAAAATGCACCAACAAATTTCCAGTAATACTTCAAAGCCTCGCTGATATTTACAGATCACCATGTGGAGCAGGTTGGAGTTTCCATTAATAATATTAATAATAATAATATTTCATGTGTTTTTTAAGAACTTTGTGCCAAACACTCTACTAAGTTTGGGGAGAGAGACAAGATAATCAGGTCCCCTGCGAGGCTCAGAGTCTAAGTAGGAGAGAGAGCAGGTACTAAATCCCCATTTTGCTAATGAGGGAACTGCATCATAAAGAAGTGAAACAACTTGCCCATGCCCAGGTGGCCTTCCCAGATTGAGCCGCCCCCTTTCCCTCTACTCCTCCTCTCCTCCCTTTCCCTCTCTCCCGCCCTCTGCTCTTTCCCCTTCCCCTCTCCTCAGCACCGTGCATATTTGTCTATATCATTTATTACCCTATTTATTTTGTTAATGAGGTATATATCTCCATGATTCTAACTATCTTGTTGTTGTTTTGTTTTGTTCTGTTTTGCTTTGCTGTCTGTCTCCCCGTTTAGACTGTGAGCCTGTTATCGGGCAGGGATTGTCTCTATCTGTGGCCAAATTGTACATTCCAAGCGCTTAGTAAAGTGCTCTGCACATAGTAAGCGTTCAATAAATACTATTAAATGAATGAATGAATGACACCGAGTAGCCGTCCAGCCAGAGGCGGTACACATCCTCGTTGATCAGCTTCGTGTTGCCCACTGTGTCCAGCTCGTTGGTCATGGTGGAGCTGAACCCGAGAGGCCTCCCTGGCTGGCCTTCCGACCGACCGAGCTCGCGCCCCCTGCTACAGAGCAGCCGGCATCCATTCGCACTCTTATCACTGCCATTCTCATTTTTCCCGGGGCTTCGAGTGCAACGGGCCAGTGGATGGGCAGGGATTGCAACACATTCTGAAGGGGATGTAATATTCTCCCATGTTAAGCAGCCCTAGACAGAACTGTCTTCTATTTCACAGAACGATGCTCTTTCCATTTGACCAACAGTAGGGATCAGGATGTGGAACAGCCTTTCCAGTAAAACTACTAGAGAATAACTCTAATCCCAGCTCTGCCATTTCTGTTGTGAGACCTTGGGAAAGTCACTGAACTTCTCTGTGCCTCATTTACCTCATCTGACAAGTGGGGATTAAATTTAGTCTGGGAGCCTTATTTGAGAAAGGGACTGTGTCCAACCTGATTATCTTGTATCTACCCCAGTGCTTGAAACAGTTCTTCACACATAGTAAGTGCTTAACAAATTCCATTAAAGAAGGTGAAGAAATCCTCCAAGAAGATATTCATTCAATCGTGTTTGAGTGCTTAGTGTGTGCAAAGCTCTTTATTAAGTGCTTCGGAGAATACAATGTAACCAACACATTCCCTGTCCACCAGGAGTTTACAGTGTAGAGGGGGAGACAAATTAATATAAATATTATAAGGCTGTGCTTTTTCATGGCTAATAATTGATAGTTTGAATCACTAGATCATCCGATTGTTAAAGCAGAGGGTGGCGCTGGGGAAGAGGGAGGTAGGATTGTCGGTGAAGGTCAGGAAGAAGGAATGCAGGCCGAATGTGGGGGGGTGTGTGTTTTTCTTTGAAAGTGAAGCACGTGTGGGTAAACCCGGTGCTTACCCCATGACAGGAGAGACTCCAGGCTGGGCCGCCACATCTGGGGGTTCTCCTGGCTGGACACGGAGAGATGCCGATTCTGTCACTGGCACCACTGCATGGGAGTACAAGAGGGAAGGGAGCCGGATTGGGCTTTCTCAGCTGGTTGCGGTGATCTATGGATGATAGTGCCACCAGGCAGTTTGGGACAAAGGAGACACACTTGCATGCAGTTTCTACTACTGGACCAGGGGATAGCGTGGCCTCTCCGGTGGGGATCCATTTTCCTCTTCTCAAAGTAGGAGAGCAGCACTAACAGAAGTGATTCTGCCCTTAGCAGCTCCTCGGGAAAGTTCATGCCGCCTGAGGTTCGTCTCCCCGCCTGTCAGACCCAACCTGGGAAAACACCTGCAAGAAGACTTGTGCGTGTTTATATTTAACAATAAATCGCTGTGGGCCACCAGTGGTCTGAGGCAGAGGTGACCCCTAGACTGTGGATTGATGGGACCACTTGGAGGGGGCGAGTCACCAGGCTGGTTATGACTGGTTGGGGGTGGCGGTGCCATGACTGGGGCCAAGCACGAAGCAGATCGTGTCATGTGACGGGTAGGGGGGGCTGGCGCCATGTTAGGCGGTAGTTCAATCCCTTCACCTCAGGTCTGGTAGATTTGACGGGGTGCCTGTCGACACTATAAGCCAACCAAATGCTCTTCGGCCAAGTGCACCCCACCTTGGAGACTCATTGCAAATAGCAATTTGACAATAGCTCTTGAACTGGTCATTAATAGGAGCTACTTTTAATGCCTCAAAATGCTATAAGGCTTTCCAGATATAATAATGATAATGACGGTGTTCGTTAAGCGTTTACTATGTGCCAGACACTGTTCTAAGAGCTGGGGTAGATAGAAGGTAATCAGGGTGTACACAGTCCCTGTCCCACATGGGGCTCTCAGTCTTAATCCCCATTTTTACAGATGAGGTAACGAGGCTTAGAGAAGCGAAGTGACTTTCCCAAGGTCACATAGCAGACAAGTGCTGGCGGAGCTATAATGGTCCAGCTTATTTGATTATAGAAACTTTGTTTCTGAGTATGTATTGGGAGGGAAACCAGATCATGTGGATGAATGCAGTTATGAGAGGAAAAGGTTTTCACCACTGAATTGTGATTTATTTAAATAATATTGATAGATAATCTCATTCTAACTACATGAGTTCGAGGAATCAAACCACATGTTCTAAAGGTCACCTGCTTTCTCATCTTATGAGTAGTTCTCTTTTTCTAACTGTACCTCACTTTCAGTATTTCCTCCTCCAATCTCTTTTTCACACCATTCTTCCTGCCTAGAATTCCCTCCCACTTCAAATCCTCCACCCCACATATTCCAAACACTGCTGAAATCCCATCTCTTTCAGGAAGCCATCCCCAATTAATTCACAGTACCATAAGTCACATCTATCACATAAGTCACATAAGTCACCTTTCGTATAAATGTATTTCCACTTTCCACTTATGTATTTCTACATATTTCTGTTGACTGATGGACTATCTAGCAATCTGTCTAGACTACTTATTATTTGTTCCTCCATTTTTACTGTCATGTCCTTTGTCTTCCTTTTGTTCCATGTATTTGTAAATGTTGTGTTTTCCTGTCTCCCCATTAAATTCTAAGCTTATTGAGAGTAGGGCCTGGGACTTCTGTCGCTGTTTTCTCCCTAGCACTTAATACAGTGCTCTGCACATAGATGATTAGTAATCAGAAGTGTTTATTAAGTGTTTACTGTGTACCTAATGCTTGGGAGAGTATAGCATAACCGAGTTGGTAGAAATATTCCTTGTCCACAAGGAGCTTACAGCCTAGATATCCCTCACTCTTTGCTCCTCTGGTGCCAACGTATTCATTGTACCTCGGTCTCATCTATCGCGCCTCTGACTTCTCGCCCACACACTGCCTTTTACCTGGAATGCCCTCCTTCCTCATATCTGACAGACAATTTCTCTCAAGTTCAAAGCTCTATTGAAGGTACATCTCCTCCAAAAGGCCTTCCCTGACGAAGCCCTCGTTTCCTCTTCTCCCACTCCCTTCTGTATCACTCTTGCATTTGGATTTGCTCCCTTTATTCACCTCTTCCTCAGTCCCCATCAAGTATGTACATATCCATAACTTATTTATATTAATATATGTCTCCCCTTCTAGATTGTAAGCTCCTTAGTGGGCAGGAAATTTGACTACCAACTCTGTTATGTTGTACTCTCCCAAGCGCTTAGTTCGGTGCTCTGCATACAAAAAGTATTCAATAAATGTGATGGCTGAAAAATAAAAAAAAACCTAAATGTGAGTAATGGGGATTATGATCAGTTAATTATTTTGCATTATCCTGAAATTCACCAAGCATTAACAGCTCCATATTTAATTTCAGCATTATAATTCCATTGGTATGATATCGAGGTCATTTAAAAAAGATTTCCCAAATTCACAGGATGTGTTAAATGAACAGGCTTGCTCTGGTGGTGTTCCAGCCTGTTCTCACCCTCTGTAACTAAGACTTTGGTGTCAACTGTGCTTAACAATATAAGCAGAGGGCAAACAAAGAGTGGGAAGGGGAGAGTGGGATTCTTTCACAGTGACTTACCTTCTTGACCTAGCCTTGCTTCTTAACCCAACTAGGCCCAGCATACTCAATCCTGTGCAGTCTTCCATTTCAACCGGAGGCCCCTAATGTTCATCACCCCGAAAATCTTCTTGGAAACCTCTTGCTCATGGATTGATTAGTAACATTTGCCTTGGGCCTGGAAAAAGATTTTCCACTGTATGATTTTCGACGGGCTTTGCAGAATAGAGAATAGGTCAGGGAGACATAAGAAATACCTTTTTGAAAGCACAGTCAGTATTTGTAAAATTTAGATGCCTGAGTTAATGGTAGAAAATGAATTATGATTCACTTCATCATTGTTTTTCTTCCCATTTCTGAATGTTTAGATTGAGCCTTATTTTTCTTTCCCAGCAAAACCTCCATGCGTGGCATGAGCCTGGATGTTCTTGAGAGATTTTTTGGAGGTACAACAAGTTCAGAAATAAAATCCAGTTAGGCTCAAATTAGAACTATTTCCATGACAACCTACCCAGTCTCTTTTCACCAAAACATATCTGGCACAATTCATATACAGAATAAACAACCTGTTATTCCGTTTCAAGTACGGTGCTTTTGTGTGCAAAAATGTGGGATGCTTTACATGTTATATTTAGATAAAGTAAAACGATGCTATGACTTGGTCTTCAGGGTGTAGTTATTTGCAAGAAATTTAGGTTCCGGTTTGCTAATATTATTTTTGAAAAGTGACACATAGATTCGATTAAATAGTTATATAAATCTGTTATTGCCTGCAACTCACTGTCATCTTAAGCAACTTAAAGGAGACTTTAGTGGCCTACAGTATTAGCAGGGATTATAACTGAATTCTGTGTTGAGTTCTGCCATAACATTTACAGTTTTTATTATCCACGTCCCCTCTCTGGCCTGGAACTTCCTCCCCATTCAAATACGACAGAGTAACACTCTCCCCACCTTCAGAGCATTATTAAAAGCACATCTTTTCTAAGAGGCTTTCCCTGACTAAGCCTTCATTTCCTTTACTCCTCCTCCCTTCTGCATTGCCTAGACACTTGGATCTGTACCTTTTAAGTCCTCGATATTCACCTCCACCCTCTGCCCCACAGCTTTATGTTCATATCTGTAATTTAATATCTGTTTCCTCCTCTAGGCTGTACGCTCCTTGTGGGCAGGGAATGTCTACCAACTCTGTTGTATTGTAGTCTCCCAAGCACTAATACCATGCTCTGCACTTAGTAAGTGCTAAATAAAATACTATTGCTGAGGCTCTGCACACAGTAAATGCTCAAATCATTCCATGGATTGATTTGGTAGGTGAGGTTCCTGTAAGTATACCTGTGTTTGAGTGTGTGTGTTTGCGTGTGGCACGTTTGGTAGCTGAGGTCGCACAGCCATAGGGAAGTTGAGAAAAATAATTATCCAGTTGATTGGCTCCATCTAGATAGATCAGACAACAAATTCAGGCCTCAAAGTGTATTTCTGGCACTGAATTGTCTGGTTGGATGTCTACATGGAGCAAATCAACTGGATAATTGCTCAGTCCTCCACTTCTCTTGGGGCTGTTCAGATCCAGCCAATTTCTGGGACTTCTGCTTAACACGTTCCCTTTAAATTCTCAACTGCTGAACAGGGGCAGCTCTATATAGATATGTACACACACCTATCTACATGTATGCACATATGTGCACATAGATGGATGTGCAATCCTCCTTGTGTAATGGTTCCAAACTGTACTCTAGAAATTTGCTTTGTCTACCAAGAAACAGGTTTTTGATTACTGTGATCTTCCTCAACTAGCGTTTAATAAGAATTTGTTGTTCAAAGGCCTAGATTATAAAAGGTTACAATTTTCAATAGTTTAATACCTTTAAAACTTTTTGAGAGGTAAGTTAAGACCTATGATATTTATTGCATATTCCTTTTTCTGAAATGTCATTTTTATTTTCATTGATGAAAAATGTAGATTAAATTGCTAAAGTGGTAGGTTTTTCATTTTAATTTCCTTTATAAATAATACATTATCTCTCATGCCCCATAGGGAAGAATGTAATTGAAATACTGTTTTCATTTCTCAGTGACAGAAATAGAATCAGTAATGGCTTACTGTGGAACGGGGGCTGCATTTTGGAAACCCTGGGAGAGACTGTAGGCTACTGCAACATTGTCACTTCGGTGCTGGAAATTTGCACCACTTTCTTATCATTCCATTATTCCAGGAAAAAAATGTTCCCTTATGTCTGTAGTTAGAAAAGCACTCTTTTAAACTGTAACATGAGATCCTCTGGGGGACTCATGCAACTTTGTATATTATGTTGAAGCTAATCAACAAGGTACTTGATTTTAAAAAAACACAAACTTGCTTTAACTGATTAATAATAATAATAATAATGTTGATATTTGCTAAGTCCTTACTATGTGCCGAGCACTGTTCTAAGCGCTGGGGTAGATACAGGTAATCAGATTGTCCCACGTGAGGCTTAGAGAAGCAGCGTGGCTTAGTGGAAAGAGCCCGGGCTTTGGAGTCAGAGGTCATGGGTTCAAATTCCGGCTCTGCCACTTGTCAGCTATGTGACTATGGGCAAGTCACTTAACTTCTCGGTGCCTCAGTTCCCTCATCTGTAAAATGGGGATTAACTGTGAGCCTCATGTGGGACAACCTGATTACCCTGTATCTACCCCAGCCCTTAGAAGAGTGCTCTGCACATAGGAAGCACTTAACAAATGCCAACATTATTATTATTATGATTTACCATCTTAATCCCCATTTTACAGACGAGGTAACTGAGGGACCGAAAAGTGAAGTGACTTGCCCAAAGTCACACAGCTGACAGGTGGCGAGGGATTTAGAATCCATGACCTCTGACCCCTAAACCCAGGCTCTTTCCACTGCACCATGATGCTTAACATAAGCCCAAATTAGTAAGTGTACTGAAAGTAACTATTAATATTATTATTATTGAGCATTAGTATTGTTTTATGGTATTTAAATGCTTACTATGTGCACTGTTCTAAATGCTGGTAATCAGGTTGAACAAAGCCCATGTCCCACATGTGCTTGTAGTCTTAATCGCCACTTTACAGATAGGGTAACTGAGAAGTTACAGAGAAGTTAAATGACTTGCCCAAGGTCACTCCTTTGACCCAGGGATTGTGGGTTTCTTAATTCAGAAAAGGGGATTTCAGCAGAGAGTCTGTAAATGCAGCGAAGGGCATTCAAAACTATAAATTTCGAAGCCTAAATGGATGAGATCAGAATCTTTAATAATCAATCTATTACTTGAGAGAATCCATTAAAAAAAATAGGACCATTACGGGCAGGGAACGTGTCAGCTAATTCTCTTGTAATGCACTCTCCCATACGCTTAGTACAGTGCTCTGCTAAGCACTCAATAAATGACATTGTAAGCCCTGGCTAGGGAACTGCATGTCAGTTCCAGTTACCCTTTGCACTCAGGAGTGGTTTCAGTTCAGTGCTAAAGTTTGTCCACATGTATTTGGATGAAAGTGGCCCAGAGATATGAAATCATATTTGCTCTCTATTCTTAGGTAATATCTGGAGCAATTTGAGAAATGGAGGATTCTCTTATTTTAGATTGGAGACATGGAAGAGAACTATTAAACGACCGAGTGCCTCCCCTTCCAACTCCCTGCACTACTTAGCAGCACTCTCTACTTCAATTTTTGTGACTCACCCTGGCTTTAGCATGTCCAAAATTATTCTTAGCTGAAAATCCATTACTTTCCAAAACAATATCCCTCTGTGAATTGCAAGAGGCTGTGCTGGGCTTCCAAGAGCAAGGGCACACGTGAGGAATTATGTTTCCCTTGTTCTAGTGGCATAATAAGTACATCGATGGTTTAAAAAAACAGAGAAAGAAAAAGGCTGGGTTGCAGGCGTGTAAGTAGTGATGGTCAGCTTGTTTCAAAAACCTAGTAGGAGCTGTCTTGCTTACATGGCTATTCTAGAGATCGCTTTTCTGCCTTCATTGCTTTTATACCCAGCAGCATTATAGCTGAGCCTCTTCTTGGCTTCTCATAGTGCCCAACAGCATAAGTAACAGTGCAAAAGAAAAGGGTGCATGCGTATATAAGCACTTCATCATCAACAGAACTTGATTGTGGTTTGAAAATTGTGAGCCCCTTGAGGTACAGGGACCGTGTCTAATTCCCAACTGTTTTTTCTTTTCCAGCGCTTGGTACAGTTCTCTGCACACAATGAGCGCAGTAAATACCATCACTTCTATGACTATATGAGTATCTGCTTCCACTCCAGAGGGCACAAAGGGGAGATTCCTTGGGAAGTATTTTTTTTAATGGTATTTAAGTGCTTACTAAATGTTGGGCACTGTACTAAGTGTTGGAGCTGATACAAGATAATCAGGTTGGACACAGTCCATGTCCCACATGGGGCTTTCAGTGGAAGGAGAACAGGTATCAAAGCCCTATATTACAGATGAAGAAAGGGCGAGGTGGTTGCCATTAATCTGACTTCTAATGGAATAGTACTGTTAGTAAAGTTAAAGCACTAAGCACCTACTACATAATGCTGGGAAAAATAAGTTGGTAATAAACAGAAACAGTCCCTGGCCCATCAGAGAAGTAAGCAAGTGAAGGGTTCAGTGACAGATGTGTGCAGAGCCCTGAACTTGATGTTTGGGAGGTTACAATACAATACAACAGAATTAGTAGGTATGTTTCCTTCCCATAGAGAGGAGTTTTCAGTGTTGAATATGTGGGTTAAATAGTTAAGATGAGTTGATAATCGCTTGGTTAGAGAAGCAGCGTGGCTCAGTGGAAAGAGCATGGGCTTTGGAGTCAGAGTTCATGAGTTCGAATCCCAGCTCTGCCACTTGTCGGCTGTGTGACTGTGGGCAAGTCACTTAACTTCTCTGTGCCTCAGTTCCCTCATCTGTAAAATGGGGATTAAGACTGTGAGCCCCACGTGGGACAACCTGATTCCCCTATGTCTACCCCAGCGCTTAGAACAGTGCTTGGCACATAGTAAGCGCTTAACAAATACCAACATTATTATTATTATTATTGGTTAAGGGTTTATGAGACAGAGGATGGTGGTGTTCTCTACGGTGGTGGGAAAGATCACAGGGAATATAGGGTTTGGGTGGGAAGATGAGTTGTGTTTTGGACAGTTAAGTTCAAGATATTGGCGGGACATTTAAAGAGATGTCCTCAAGTCAGGACGAAATGCAGGACTGCAGAGGAGAAAGATGTAGATTTGGGAATCTTCCACATAGAGATGGTAGTTGAAGATATAGGAGTGAATTAGTTCTCCACTGGTGTAGGTATAGATGGAGAATAGAAGGGACTCACAGTAAGTGCTCAATAAATATGAATGAATGAATATATGAACGGAGCCTTGAGGCACTCCTGTAGTTAGGGAGGCAGAGCAGGAATCTGTAAAAAGAGACTGAGAATGAGTGGCCAGAGAAATAGGAGGAGAGCCAGAGAGGACAGTATTGGAGATAATTCTGTTAGATATTTCCAGAAGATGGGGATGGCCCACTACATTGAAGGTACTGGAAAAGTCAAGGAGGGATTTCATATGGAGCTCATTGGTGAACGTAGGGCAGTTTCTGTGGAGTGAAGGGGTAAGAAGCCAGATTAGTGCAGGAGGGGAAGCGAGGATCAAGGAGAAAATTGGCGGAGAGGAATGTGGGCCAACTTGCTTAAGGAATTTGGCGAGGAATAATAGGAGGGAGATCAAGGAAAAGGTTTTTTTTATGTTAACGGAGGTATGAGTTTGTTAGAAGCCATTGGAGAGTGAATACTTGAAGATGGCAGTCAGGGAGGGAATAAGGGAGTGGGAAACTGTTTTAATGAGCTGTGGACGGAGTAGTTTTTGAGAGGTGGCAGGAGATCTCTTGAGATACTGCTGGGAAAGATAGTCAGAGAAGGGGCAGGAGGGGAGAGGGACTGGAGAGAAGCAGGGGCAGTTTTAGGAAGAACAATGAAGTACATGACTACGTCATTAGGGGCAAGAGATGGGAGATGGTGTGGGGACGGAGTTTAAGGAGGAAGCTTAATTATCTGAAACAGCTGGTGAGGGCAGTGGGCACGAGATTCAATAGGGATGGAGAAGTAGTGTTGCCGGACAGAGGAGAGGGCAGAAGTAAAGCAGGTGAAGTTGAATTTGAGATGGACGACGTTGGCCTGATATCTGGAGTTCTGCCAGCAGTGCTTCACAGCTCATGCATAGGAGCAGAGGAAACGTACCGTGGAGGTTATCCAGAATTGCGGGTTAGTGGTACAAGGTTGACAAAGGGATAGGGGAGCGAGTGTATTGAGTTCCGTGGAGGGGTTGGTGTCAATTGGTGAGTAGTGAAAGGTAGTTTGGATATGGAGACAAAATGGGGCATGATGACTTGCAAAAATGGGAGCGTGCCAAAAGATAGGTACCTGTGAAGGAATGAACTGTGGGAAGAGGGAGTATGGGAGAGGTAGGGGAGGTTATGTTCAGATGGAGGGATTTCAGAGTAGGTGAGAGTAATAATAATAATGATATTTATGAAGCTCTTACGGTGTGCCAAGCCCTGTTCTAAGTGCTTAGGTAGATATAAGGTAATTAGGTTGTCCCACATGGGGCTCACTATCTTCATCTCATTTTACAGATGAGACAGCTGAGGCCCAGAGAAGTGAAGTGACTTGCCCAAAGTCACACAGCAGACAAGTGGCAGAGCTGGTGTTAGAACCTACGTCCTTTGACTCCCAAACCTGTGCTCTTGTCACTGGGCCATACTGAGAGTAGAGATTGCACAGTGTGAAGAGATGATATTGAATGTGTGTTTATATTGGTGAGTGTGTGAAGTGGGGTGGAGCGGGTGGTTTGGAGGAGTTGAGGAATGAGTTGAAGTGGGCAGTGAATAAGTCATCAGGAACATCGACGTGGGTTTTAAAGTCCCCAAGGATCAATGTAGGGATGGAGAAAGAAAGAAGGAATGTGAGAAGTGGCTCAAAATGTTTCAGAAAGTTACATATGGGAATATGAAGATGATTGAAACACACAAAAAGACCTAAAAGACTAAATCTCAGCTTCCAACCGGTCCAGCGGTAAGAATCGGAAGCCTTTATAGATAGAAAGTCAGAATTTAGTCCTCAATCTCTTCATCTCTTTGGATTCTTGGTCTGGCTGTTTCCAGTGGAAAATAGCTTTGGGGATGATCCTGTCAGATCCTGACAATGCATCTTTTCAAGAATTGTGTTAATCAAAAAAAAAAAAAGTATTTTCTGGCAAAATAAATTTGTAAAATGATAGTGATTTGTGTCTTAGAGGAAGTAATTTAGCTTTCTTCAAAGCACTTCCCCTCCATTGGGCCTTCCCCAACCAAGCCCTCATTTCCTCTACTACCTCTCCCTTCTGCATTGCCTATGCACTTTAATTTGTAGCCTTTTTCACTCCGTCCTAAGCCCCAGAGCACTTATATTCCTATCTGCAATTTATATTCATGTCTGCCTTCCCCTCTAAACTGTAAGTTCGTTGTGGGCAGGGAGAGTATGGGCTTGGGACTCAGAGGTCATGGGTTCGGATCCCGCCTCCGCCACTTGTCAGCTGTGTGATTTTGGGCAAGTTGCTTAACTTCTGTATGCCTCAGTTACCTCATCTGTAAAATGAGGATTGACTGTGAGCCCCCCGTGGGACAACTTGATTACCTTGTATCCCCCCCCAGTGCTTAGAAGAGTGCTCGGCACATAGTAAGCGCTTAACAAATACTGTCATTATTATTAACTCTACCAACACAGTTCTCAATAAATACTACTTCAATAAATCTGGTGTGTGACAGATGTGAATATATGCAAAGCTCTAGTGAATCTCAGGCTCTTCTCTCAGTAACTCTGCTAGGTTGACTAAAAGTGCAGGTCTTTTGGATTATCTTCTTAGAGGCTTTGGAGTCGGACAGACCCAAGCTGGCAGCAGAGCTGATCCGAGAAAGCACGATAGCATGCGTCTGTTACAGACCCCTTACCAGGGTCCTGCTGACTTTTTCTTGTAGATGTGCATATGTGTGCTGAGAAGCCATAGTACAGTGCATAGCTCATGTCAGGGACATGGACCAACTATCTTTGCTCTGTTGTAATGCCTACAGATGGTAAATTCCTTGCGAGCATGGTATATGCGCATTACTTGTATTGTACTATTCCAAATCCTTCTTACAGTGCAATGCATTCAGTAGGTGCTCAATACATACCATTACGCCTAACAAGCTATCAGTTTCTGCCTTCAGGGCCAGATGAGTGAGATTCTCTCAAGTCTGGTCTTCTTGCTTACCGCTGGTCTTGGCATCTGCTTGGGGACTATACTATTTTTTCTTGCAACATGCCCTGATGACTGCCTCTTTATGGGTTTTATTATTGTGCTATTTAATAAGGTCTCACAGTCTGCCAAACCACTGTACAGAGTTTCTGGGGTTAATCCAAGTCAAACAGGTTGGCCACGTCCCTTTCTTTCCCGAATGGAGCTCACAGTCTCAGATTCAGGGAGAACAGGTACCTTATTTTACAGGTGAGGCCTATAGAGGTTAAGTGACTTGCCCAAGGTCACACAGCAATCCAGGGACAGAGCTGGGATAAGGGCTCTTGGCCCCCTACTCTCAGTCCTGAACTTTTCCCATTATGCCATGCTACTTCTTTTTGTTTCAACTTTTTCCGGATGTGATCGTCTTTTGAAACAGTTCATTTTCCCTACCGCCAGCCTTGAGCTTTGCCCTCCTGGATCGTGTCCGTCACTTCTGATTTTTAGTCTTTCCTCAGCCTGGCTTCACCTTCACTTGTTGTCCCCGGCCTCCACCACGTTTTCAGGCAGTTGTATTTACTGAGCCCTTACTGTGTGCAGAGCACTGTGTTAAGCACTTGGGAAAGTACAATGAAACGGAGTTGATAGACTTGTTCCCTGCCCTCAAGGAGTTTACAGTCTAGAGGATGGGACAGAGGTTAAAATAAATTACAGCTATGTATGTAAGCGTAGGGCTGAGAATGGGGTGAATAAAGGGTGCGCATGCAAGTGCATAGACGATGCAGAAGGGAGAGAGAGAGGAAATGAGGACTTAGTCTTGGAAGGCTGCTTGGAGGAGACGTGATTTTAATTAGCCTCTGAAGGTGAGGAGAGTGATAGTCTGTCAGATACAAAGGGACAGGTCATGAGCAAGGGGTCAATGAGTGAGTAGGTTGGTGTTAGAGTGAAGTGTATGTGCTGGGTCGTAGTAGGAGATCCGTGAGGTAGGATAGGTGAGAGGTAGGCTAGGTGAGGGCGAGGTGATTGAGTCCTTAGAAATCAATGTTAAGGAGTTTCCATTTGATGTGGAGGTGGATGCTTCATCGTCTTGACTCCTGGTAATAATAATAATAATGGTACTTGTTAAGTGTTTCCTAAGTGGCAGGCACTGTACTAAGTGCTGGGACAGATACAAGCAAACTGGGATGGACACAGTTCTTGTCCCATGTGGGGCTCACAGTCTCAATCCCCATTTTACAGCTGATGCACCTGAGGCTCAGAGAAGTGAAGTGACTTGCCCAAGGTCACACAGCAGACAAATGTCAGAGCTGGGATCAGAAACCACGTTACCCTGACTCCCAGGCCTGAGCTCTACCCACTGCGCCATGTTGGGGATTAAATCTGTGAGCCCCACGTGGGACATGGACTGTGTCCAACCTGATTAGCCTGCATCTCCCTCAGAGCCTGGAACAGGGCCTGGCAAGCAGTACGTAACAAATACCACAATTATTATTATTATTAATTAGAGGGTATAATACTACTAATAATGATAATAATAATATTAAGTACTTACTATGTGCCAAGTACTGTCCTAAGTGCTGGTGTAGATACCAGTTAATTAAATTGGATACAGTCCCTGTCCCACATGGGACTCATAATCTTAATCCCCATTTTACATATGAAGTAACTGAAACCCAGAGAAGTTAAATGACTTGCCTAAGGTCACACAGCAGATGTGTGGCAGAGCCAGGATTAGAACTCAGGACCTTCTGACTCCCAGGCCTGTGTTCTATCCACTAAGCTCTCCACTTTCTTCCAGCTGCCGCAGCAAAAAAGACAACAAACGAAAGTCAAAACCCTTGCTCTCCTGTTCACCTCCCCCCACCCTAAGGCCTTTACTGAAGAAAGCAAGAGCCAGTACAGGTTAGTCAGAGAAGACTTCATTAGTGGATTTTTTTATAAGGTTTTGAAAGAAGGGAAGGTTGTTTTGGTGAAGCAGAATTGGCAAGGCAGTCTAGGGGTAATGATAATAATGATAATTGAGCACTTATTCTTTGTCGAGCACTGTACTAATAATAATAATGTTGGTATTTGTTAAGTGCTTACTATGTGCAGAGCACTGTTCTAAGCTCTGGGGCAGATACAGGGTCATCAGATTGTCCCACATGAGGCTCACAGTCTTAATCCCCATTTTACAGATGAGGTAACTGAGGCCCAGAGAAGTGAAGTGACTTGCCCAAAGTCACACAGCTGACAAGTGGCAGAGCTGAGATTCGAACCCATGACCTCTGACTCCCAAGCCCGGGCTCTTTCCACTGAGCCACGCTGCTCCCCATAGTGCTTCCCATACTAAGCTCTGGATGTTTTGAGTAGAGATTTAAAATTGGATGGACACTAGCCGAAACAGAGTTATGAGATGCTATTGAGAGAAGCAGAGTGGCTCAGTGGAAAGAGGCCGGGCTTTGGAGTCAGAGGTCATGGGTTCGAATCCTGCCTCGGCCACTTGTCAGCTGTGTGACTTTGGGCAAGTCACTTCTCGGTGCCTCAGTTCCCTCATCTGTAAAATAAGGATTAAGACTGTGAGCCCCACGTGGGACAACCCGATTCCCTTGTGTCTACCCCAGCGCTTAGAACAGTGCTCGGCACATAGTAAGCGCTTAACAAATACCAACATTATTATTATTGAGTTGCAGACATATCAAGGTAAAGCTTTTAAACCATAATTGAAAATATCATTTGGAGACTGAGGGCAGGGATTGGAATTGACCTCTTTAACCTGATCAGAAGTGGTGTGAGTTAGTCTTGAGAAACTCATGCATGTTCCAGTGAAATGCACTTGTTATTGGATATTCTAAAAATCGTCATAGGACAGCGAATTGATGCGGGTGATTTGCCAGATATGCTTGGGATGTAGCTACAGTGGAAAGGGAATAGTATAATAATAATAGTAATTATTATTATGGTATTTGTGAAACACTTACTATGGAGAGCTCAAGTCCCAAGAGTGTAGAGGCAAATATTTTATCAAGTCTATAGAGTGTGTAAGGAAAAACAAATCTTTAAAACGCATGAAATGTCAGGTGTTGATATTGTTGATACTAAATTTGAATATAAAAGACATTGTGAGTTTCAAAGAATTGTTTTGGAAGGCAAGAAAGTGGCAACCTCAGGCATGATTTGCAACTTAAGAGTTTGGAATGTCTCTTAGGAACAGAGCTCCAGGAAATCCATTTGGAGACTGCAAAAAAAGGGTCAACAGATTATGAAAGATAATGTAGAGATATTAAAAGCTGTTGTGATCAAGGGCCAGCTAATTCCTCTGATTTGGATTTGTTACACTGGTCTCCATCCAGTCAGAAGATGTAAGAATATGAGGAGGAGGAGGAGGAAAAGAATGCATCTCCCTCCAACGTTTGGGTCCCTTTCACCCCAACCTGACTGAGCTGTCTTTCAGCTTCATCCCCACCTTATTTGCCCAGGGCTTTTGAAGACTACCCTGGATTCCCCTTTTAGCAGGGGATAAACACCTGGAGAGAACTGGGTATGAGGTAGCTATCAGTAAATTTGTTATATTGTACTAACTTGGTTATACGGAACTGTTATATCGTACTTTTCCAAGAGCTTAATACAGTGGCCTGCATACGGTAAGTTCTCAGTCAATACAATAGATTGCTTAATTGTCTCCTTTGCCCAATTACTGACCTGTCCCTATGCCTGTCGGCCTAAAATCTTTGGAAAAATAGAGGGTTGGAAGAGCAGCTCTCGTACAGCCTATACTTTCTAAGGTTCCTTGGTGTTGTCAGTTTTTAGATATATTGCACAAAGGCTTAGCTTTGACTAATAGTATAGCAGTTGGACTGTGAGTCTGGTGCTGGGCATCCTAAAATTTCATTTTTTGCAGTGCTTCTAGACATGAAAATTCAGTATAACTGGGGTTGTGTCTCTGTCATATTGTGTTTGCCTTCAGAAAGATTCTGTTTTTTCATCATTTACTGTCAGAATTTTATGGTTACACTTTCTTCCAGTGTAGAGTAACTTAGAAACTGTAAAAAAAAAAAAATTGGGCATGTTGTGTTTGGTGCTAACTTTCTATCAGAAGATAGGGAATTACAATTGACTTCTCTCTCACAACAGACTCAGTTCAGTTCTTGGGAATCAGTATAATGATTGTGGTGTTTAAGGGCTTTACTAAGTTCCAAAGCACTGGACTAAGCACTGGTATAAATACAATACCACCATCAGTAGTATTTGAGGGCTTACTGTGGTGAGGAACACTGTAGTTAAGCCTTTGGGAGAGTACAAAGTAGCAGAGTTGGAAGGCACATTTCCTGCCCACAGTGAGCTTACAGTATAGAAGAACAGATCAGACATAGTCCCTGTCCTACATGGGAATTATAGTTAAAGGGGGGAGGGCGAACGGATATTTATTCTCCATGTTATCAATTCAATCAAAGATATTTTTTGAGCACTTGCTGTGTGCAGAGCACTGTACTAGGAGCTTACTAATAAACATTATCATGGCAGTGGTGGGGTACAAATCCACACCCTCAAAGAAACTTGATGAGGAATAAGATTTAGAATAAAAATAATCCTTTAGGAAGTTCCAAAAAATATAAAAATACTCACTACCCAGGATTGAATTCCCTTGTCTTGGTTACCTCCACCTGAAGCTTAGGTGAGAGATTTTCTATAAAAAGTTCCAGAATCATGAGAGCTCTGAGCCTGCAATCTTCATTATATTTCATAATTCGGTAATAAAAAAGATTTAATGGGAAATGTAATATCTGTGTGTTTATTTGTTTATAGCACTCTCATTCACGGCTTCATCAACACATTCATTTTCCTTTATTACTTGCAACTCTTTAAAGCGGGCCTGAGGGGGTGACATTCTAGATTAAAATACTATTTTCCCTTTATGGGGGTTGTTTCTTCCTTCCTTTGTCCTCTTCTTAACCTATATTACATGTCTACCTCTTTCATTTCATTGCCCATTTTCCTATTTCATGTTATGGCTTGAGACATCTTTATATTCCCATCCATGGACAAGCAGAGCTTATCATTATAGTTTGATATTTCTTTATAGCTTGTTTGAGAATTAGTAACAATAATAATTATAATTATGGTATCTAAGCACTTACTATGTTCCAGGCACTGTAATAGATACAAGTAAATCATGTTGGACACAGTCCCTGTCCTTTGTGGGGCTCACAGTCTCATTCCCCATTTTACAGATGAGGGAACTGAGGCACAGAGAGGTGAAGTGACCTGTCCAAGGTCACAAAGCTGACAAGTGGCAGAACCAGGATTAGAACCCATGACCTGATTCCTGGGCCCGAGCTCTATGCACTATGCCAGAGAATTAGGTCTCTACACAATGGCCAGGAAATGACGGTGGATCTGGTTGGAGTAGCTGCTTGATGACAGTAATAATAATGTTGGTATTTGTTAAGCGCTTACTATGTGCCGAGCACTGTTCTAAGCGCTGGGGTAGACATAGGGGAATCAGGTTGTCCCACGTGGGGCTCACAGTCTTAATCCCCATTTTACAGATGAGGGAACTGAGGCCCAGAGAAGTTAAGTGACTTGCCCACAGTCACACAGCCGACAAGTGGCAGAGCTGGGATTTGAACTCATGAGCCCTGACTCCAAAGCCCATGAAGCAGATGGCCATATTCACATCTTCCCCTTCTTTGAGCCTAAAATCATCAATGTGAGGGCAGTGGAGCAGAGAATGAAATCAGCCATTAACAAAATCGGGACAGTGTTTTTCTAATCCACTGTGAAGGATTACTTAATAAGCATCTGTAGTGTTAAATCAATCATTTCTACCATTCTGTAATGGTGACCAATTAAGAATAACTGGGAAATGATAGTATCTTGCAACCTGTCGCTCAGAATAAGCAGTCTGATTATAGACATCAAAGCAAACACACAACAGAATGCTGAGGGAGTATTTCCACTACATGGCAGATTAGTCCCCAGATAATTAAAAGTATTTTAAAGGGTGCGAGATTCTGAAAACCTGAGCTAACAGACAAATCCACAAGTTTTTCTTTTTCAGGATGACAAGAGGAAATCCATTTCAATATCTACATGTTGCAGCAATTAGAGAAAACACGCCATTTCTTGATGGAGGTTATAATCTATTGGCAAATAAACAGATACACTGCAGGATGAGACATTTTGCCAGAAATAGGAGGTAGACAAACACGTTTAGAAAGGTAAAAAAAAAAAAGTCTCATCCCTTATATAAAAGGAATGGATTAATCCCTTCAAGAGTCAATTATCATAAAAAAGAATGACATCTCAAACATTTGTGGGGGAGATGTGCCAGCAGAGACTTTGTCCCTACTGTGGTTGTTAATTTTTCAAGCGGGCTCTTAGTCCCGACTATCCTCAGTTTCTTCGTGGGAGTGCCTTTTATCGTTGCATGGAACCAAGTGTTCACTCCGAAACCCAGTGAGTCCGTTTTCAAGAAGGAAACAACAATCCAGAGGAAAATAGCGTGACCAATGACAGGAGGAGAAGCAACAAAATCTTCCAAATGTACTGTTCTAAATGACAACCCACATGCAATTTAATTTGCAAGACATCAATAACTCCACAGTGACGAATTCAATTTAAGTGAAACATGAAGGGTACAGAAGATTAAAATATGCTCAAACAAATATGTATCAAAATACAGTTGTAAACACTTAAAAGAATATTTGCGGTGAGATTGATAAAGCAGCATACACATCGAGAGCCTGTGCCTGTTGGCCTTCCATCCACATTAACGCATTCTTCATTATAATCGATCAACTGTGAGCGCTTACTCTGTGCAGAGCACTGTACTAAGCACTTGGGAGAGTCCAAAACACTATGCCACACTCCTTGCCCACAATGAGTTTAGAGAGGAGTCAGTAATAATATTTAATAGGTCTTCTGGTCTTATGCTGTCCAGTTGTCTCCGACCCATAGCGACACCATGGACACATCTCTCCCGGAACATCCCACCTGCACCTGCAGTCGGCCTGGTGGTGTATACAGAGAGTTTTCTTGGAAAAATACGGCCATGATTTTCCCACTGACTCCTTCTGCTCAGTAAACTTGAGTCTCCACGAATCTCCAACCTCAACTCTCTCCCGTTCCACATCTGCCCAGCACAGAGGACTTTTGACATGTAGCAGATTGCCTTCCACTCTCTAGTCACTGAGCTAGGAATAATAATAATCATAATGTTGGTATTTGTTAAGCACTTACTATGTGCAGAGCACTGTTCTAATCGCTGGGGTGGATACAGGGTAATCAGGTTGTCCTACATGAGACTCACAGTTAATCCCCATTTTCCAGATGAGGTAACTGAGGCACAGAGAAGTGAAGTGACTCGCCCACAGTCACACAGCTGATAAGTGGCAGAGCTGGGATTCGAACCCATGACCTCTGACCCCCAAGCCCGGGCTTTTTCCACTGAACCATGCTGCTTTCTTAGAATAGAATGAGTATGCCTCTGCTTGGACTCTCCCTCCCATATGTTTAAACTGTGAGCCTGTTGTGGGGCAGGGATTGTCTCTAACTGTTGCCGAATTGTCCATTCCAAGCGCTTAATACAGTGCTCTGCACATAGTAAGCACTGAATAAATACGATTGAATGAATGAACAGTCCAGCATGGCTTAGTGGAAAGAGCCCGGGCTTCAGAGTCAGAGGTTGTGAGTTCTAATCCCGGCTCTGCTGCTTATCAGCTGTTTGACTTTGGACAAGCCATTTAACTTCTCAGTACCTCAGTTACCTCAACTGTAAAATGGGGATTGAGACTGCGAACTCCACGTGGCACAACCTGATTACCTTGTATCCACCCCAGTGCTTAGAACAGTGCTTGGCACACAGACAATCATTATTATAGTCGAGACTGGTAGAGTATTGGAAACTCTTCAGGTGTGACTTTGAGAGGAGAATAAGTATTCAAATTTAAAATAAAGTTTTGTACTTCATTACAGACTAGAGGCTGGGAGTTTGGGGGGTTCTATTAGAATATTTCAAAAATCAGATCACTATTCATCGTGAACTGTGTGCCGTGATATTCAAGGAAGTCAGGTTACTATTATTATTATTACTGTTATTGTATTTAAGGACCTTCTATGTGTCAAGCACTGTTTAAAGAGATAGGATAGATGCAAGTGCATCAGGCCAGACATAGTCCCTTTCCCACATAAGGCTCACTAAGTAGGAGGGAGAGCAGGTACTGAACCCCTGTTTTTCAGATGAGAAAACTGAGGCACATGGATGTTAAGTGACTTGTCCAAAGCAGGGATTAGAACCCGGGTCCTCTGACTCCTAGGATCGTGCTCTCTCCACTAGGCCACGCTGCTGCTGCTGCTAGTCAAGTCAACCTATTAGCCAGACTTAGCGAGCATTTGTGGAGTTGTTTATAGCCTAAAAAGAGCAATGGTACTTATTACAGAACATGTCTATTAATTCTATCCCACTGTACTTTCCCAAGCCCAAAGTGCGATGTTCCGCTCACTGTAAGCATTGAATTAATATAAGGGGTCTGTGATAATAAAAACATCAAATAGAAACACAGAAATCATCCTGGCACCACCATTTGTCTGCTGTTGACCTTGGGCAGGTCACTTCTCTGTGACTCAATTACCTCATCTGTAAAATGGGGATTAAGACTGTGAGCCCCATGTGGGACAGGGACTGTCTCCAACCCAATTTGCTTGCATCCATCCCAGCAATTAGTACAGTGCCTCGCACGTAGTAAGTGCTTGACAAGTACCACAGTTATTAATAAATGCCATTGATGGATTGATTGATTAAGTTCTCACTAAGTATATAACACTGTGCCAAATGCTGCAGTAGTTACCAGCTAATCAGATCAGACCCAGTCCTGTCCCCCAAGGGCTTCATAAAAGTATGGAAAGCCATGTGGCCTAGCAGAGCGTGTGCAGTCAGAAAGACCTGGGTGCTAATCCTGGCTCTGCCACTTGTCCGTTGTCAAGTGATTTGCCCCACATCTCACCTCTCTGTGCCCCAGTTTACCTCTTCTGTAAAATGAGAATGAAGATGGTGAGCCTCATGTGGGACATGGACTTTGTCCAACCTGATTATCTTGTATCTACCCCAGCGCTTAGTACCATGCCTGGAACATAGTAAGAACTTAACACATACTATAAAAAAAAGCACCTTTTTTTTTTTTTTATATCAGGTGTGTTACGTTCTTAATCTCGTTCCCTTTGTTTTTATATGACCTGTGTATCCTTGTCTCCCCAATTGGATCGGAAGCTCCTCAAGGATGAATATTGTGTCTTACTTCTATTGCACATTCCCCAACATCTATTTTCTAAGTCCGCGTGCCAATCTGTAAGTGGTATTTTTGACTACCTGGGTACAGTGCACTGTACCTGGATACCTGGGAAAGTACACCAGAAAGAAAAGTGTCTGGCCCTGCCCTCAAAAGGTTTACAATCAACGTGAAGAAAAATTCCAGAATATAAATTCAATATAAGGCACGAGAGTAAATTAGTCCATTCAGCTTCATTAAACTCATCTGCATACATAATTCCCCAACAAGATTTGTCACTAATATCTGTTAGTCCTTATGTTAGCATTTCCATTAGTCAATTCTATAAAACATTTATTTTGCCTTGTTAAATGTTCTAGAAATAAATTCAGGTCTAATGGAACAACCAGAAATCAACAAGTGGGTGTTGGGTTCATATCATTATTAAGAGACATATAAAAGTAAGACCATTAAGCATATTTTATTAGTCATGCATACCCAAATGTGCTTCTGCCACTGCACCTATCTTTACCATGAGTACTCACTGTGGGGTCTTAAGAGGCAAAATGATACTCTCAACAAATAATAGCATTGCTCAATAAATACTATTGAATGAATTGTGTGCAGATCACGGTTCTAACCGCTTGGGAAAATACTATACAGTGGAGTTGGTAGACACAATCCCTGGCCACCCGGAGCTTAATGTTAATGAGGGGAGACAGATTCAATCAAAAATACAAGGTGGGGAAATAATACAGCGTAAGAGTGCGTACATCATTGCCGTGGGACTGGGGTGATTTATCCAAGTGCTTAAATGATACATAGCAAAGAATAAATTTTTGATGCAATCAAAATCTAATCAGTGTTACCTAATTGATTATATCACCACTCCACAGTAGGTCTGGAGGACATTTTATATTACTGCTCCCAAGAGAGCTACATTGATCATAGGCTGACTTTAATCTTCCATAATAAGGGAACTTCCCAAATTCCTACCTCAACACTACTGTGACACATCTGTGACCTCGCATTCTCCCGTAGTGTGTCATTCCATCAAGTAATGTTGTTCGAGGGCTTCCTGTGTGCAGAAAACTATACTAAGTGCTTGGGAAAGTATGCTACAGTCGTTTTGGTCAATACACTACAATAGATTTCGTCAATCTCATTCCTGCCTTCAAGGAGTTTACAGTCTAGTGGATTATTCCTATCTCTTCCAGAAGCAACATGGCCTAGTGGCAAGAGCTCGGGCTCGGGAGTCAGAGGACGTGGGTTCTAATCCCGGCTCAGCCATCTGTCTCCTGTGTGACCCAAGTCACTTAACTTCTCTGTGCTTCAGTTACTTCATCTGTAAAATGGGGATTAAGACTGATTGCCTTCTATCTACCCCAGTGCTTAGAAGTGCTCGGCACATAGTAAGTGCTTAACAAATTCCATAATAATTACAGGCAGTATTTAAGGACTCACTCATGTATACATTACCATTTTCTCTTTCCTTTGACCTTCATTTTGGAACCTGTGTCCCCTGTTAGACTGTGTCTTCTAACTCACTTGAGGTAAAGCGATTAATTAGGTGCACTGTGAGCCCCACATGGAACAGGGGCTGTCTCTCACCCTATTTGCTTCTAGCCAGCGCTTAGAACAGTGATTGGCACAAAGAAAGCACTTAACAAATACCCCAATTATTATTATTATTACGATAAGTGCTCAATAAAATGCTATCCTTGCTCTGCCACTTGCTGTGTTACCTCGGGCAAGTCACTTAACTTCTCTGTGCCTCAGTTTCCTGTTCACTCTCCTATTTTAGACTGACTTTTATGAGGCACAGGGACTTGTGTCTGTCTTCATTATCTTGTATCTACTCCAGCTTTGATATAGTGTTTAGCCCATAGTAAGCAGTTATTATCCTAAAGTAGCACTCGAGCTTTCCAGATGGTTTCCGACAACAAAGAAGCAGTCCTGCTGAGACAAGAAACCCAACTGCCTCGATCAATGTGACCGCTATTAGATGTCTGTATGGGACACTCTTTGCCAGGCAGTCTTTGATAAAGACTGTGGGGTGTTTCTAGAAGAAAGCACCAGGGCCGATTTAATGAGTCACTCAGAAGTCCAAGAACAGCTTTCAGCAAAAGGAGCAACCCAAGGACCCTGACTAAAGGGATTCTTCTCACAGTCCACATTGTGGAAAGCTAAGAATCTTGCACAAGCATTTAGTACAGTGCTCTGCACGCAGTAAGTGCTCAATAAATACGATTGAATGGACGAATGACACTTGGTGGGATGCTCAAGTCAATGATATTCATGAGCACCTATTGTGAGCAGAGAGCTATACTGAACTGAACGAATTGTGTCAGTTTAAACAGAAAATCTAGATAATTTGGGTCCCAAACCCCAGCTGAGTGTCAGAATTGACTGGGCTGGTTCTTTACCCAAATGACACTTTTTATTGTGCCTGCACCAAATGAGTCATATTGCTGGAAATAAACTGTAAAAGATCAGATCTGAATAGATTATACCCGTTTCTTAATTCCAGGATCATTGTTTTCCAGTCTTGTATTCAGAACCTATTGGAAACTAGTTTTTCTCCATCACAGTTAAAAACAAATAGCCACGGGTTGTGTGTTTGAGTATGAGCTCACTGGGGGCAGGAAACACGTCTACCTAATCTGTTAGATTGGAATCAATCAATCAGTGATACTGAGTGCTTACTGTGTGCAGAGCACTGTACTAAGAGTTCGAGAGACATGTTCCCTGCCTACAATGAGCTTACAGTCTAGAGGGGGAGATAGACATTAAAAGGATCATGTCTACTTAATCTGTTGTACTGTTACTGTAGAACGTAGTGCAGTGTTAATAATGTTGGTATTTGTTAAGCGCTTACTATGTGCAGAGAGCACTGTTCTAAGCGCTGGGGTAGATACAGGGTAATCAGGTTGTCCCAGGCGGGGCTCACAGTCTACATCCCCATTTTACAGATGAGGTCACTGAGGCACAGAGAAGTGAAGTGACTTGCCCACAGTCACACAGCTGACAAGTGTCAGAGCCGAGATTCGAACCCATGACCTCTGACTCCCAAGCCCGGGCTCTTTCCACTGAGCCATGCTGCTTCTCGTATGTGTTCTGCATATAATAAGCATATTACATGTGTTCTGCATATAATAAGCGGTCAATAAGTACAGTTGATTGGAGACTGGCTAGCAGGTGTGGAATCGAGTCTTAGTGTGCCTCCTGAATGTGTGGGTCATTTGCTTGGTGGATTGGGGATGCCAGTATTAATGACCCTGCCCTCTACCATCTCACTCTCTACTTGTCTGGACTTGGAAATATCCTAGTGTTGGCTGTGGGATGACAAGTCTCTGAGAAAGCACAGCCTCTGAGGTTCAGAGATCTGGTGATCGGGGCAAATCAGCTCATTTCAGGGTTCCTGGAATGAGTTAAGACGCAGTCTAAGCGTTTGTGATTTCTGAGGGCTTAAGAGCCGGTCATAATAGATCCAGAACATTCTCTTGCAAACCCACATTAGATTTGGTTTAACTTGTCCAGAGAAAAACTGTGGCAACAAGGAGTTGTGTGATGGAGGAAAATAACATGTATCCCCTTCCCCTCCCCAAACCCATCCTCTGAAGATGCAAGGATTGAAGAAGCAGCACATTATGGAAGGAGAAAGAATGTGAAGCAGAAAAAAAAGGAGGGGGGGGGGTGTCCAGATTTAAAAAGAATTTTGAGATTTAGTATGGGCTGAATTGCATAATGACTGGGATATTAGTGAATTTAGGAAACCAAGTTATTTCACTGGAAAATGACAAATCTCTAAGTTGCATCTTGAGATAAGAAATGCAGCAATGTGTTGAAAAAACAAATGCCCTCAGGTGGAAAATGCTGTACTGTAGTCCTGGGATTTATTAAAATTCCTTTGAACACAGCACAGTGGGCCTGGGAAAATACAGTGTGTAACAAGCTATCCCTCTCCTGCTATGGGCTTTCGAATCTCATAGTTTGAGCATGGTGCGTTTCCTTGCTAATGGGAGTTTCATCGAAAGAAGGTACATTTTATGTCACTTTCAGGGTCCTTGTTTTGAGTGGGAGCCTTTTTTAAGCTTCTTGATCTCAGAGTGGCTCATTTTAAGCAATCTAATCTATGTTCTTCATTAAAAGAAATTTGGCGTTATAAACCCACATAAGTTTGGAGGAGGTGACATTATTGATTCTTGGCTTTATGGTTGGCTGAACACTGCATTTGCATTCCTTTGCTGATTTATATTATCTCTTAGTAAAATGAATAAATTAGCTGTGTGGACAACTACCGCAATGGTGTTTGGCTAGGATTGTGTAAAGGCAAATCTTGATGATCAGGCTCTGACAGCCTTTTTTGACAGACTACTTTGGCTTTTCCTACTCTCTTTACGAGTGCATCTTCTAACTGTTTCACTATTTATTAGCATCTCCAACAGATGGGGAAGGAAAAAATGTTGGAGGTGCTGGGGAAAGGGGAGGAGGAAGTTGAAACCATGGGCAAAATGAAGCTCGGAGATCAATTTACTGTATTTCATTTATCCAAACATGAAATTTGAGAATTAACTCTGTTTGCAGCATTAGTTGTGATTCCAAAGAACTGATGATGAATCTCGTATAGAGTATCTTGTTTTGATTATTCATTCATTCAATAGTATTTATTGAGCGCTTACTATGTGCAGAGCACTGTACTAAGCGCTTGGGATGAACAAGTCGGCAACAGATAGAGACAGCTAAAATCAAAGGTTTGTGAAACTAACAGTGTTTAGACAACTCTTTACACTCTTAATCTTGATAACGGGGAAGAGTTTGCAGAGGTATATGGGATAAGTGGAGTATAGATTTGGGATAGAATTACTCTACTTAATTGGATTTCTTAATGTGGCTTTGGAGAAGAAGTGTGCCTAGTGGATTGAGCACAGTCCTGGGAATCAGAAGGATCTGGGTTCTAATTCTGGCTCCACCACTTGTCTGCTGTGTGACCTTGGGCAAGTTGCTTCTGTTCTCTGTGCCTCAGTTATGTCATCTGTAAAATGGGGATTAAGACTGGGAGTTCCATGCGGAACGGGGACTTTGTCCAACCTCACAATCTTGTGTCTACCTCAGTGTTTATTTCAGTGCCTGGCACATAGTAAGTACTTAAATTTGGGAAGTAGCATGCCCCAGTGGAAAGAGCATGGGCCTGCGAGTCAGAGGATATGGTTCTAATCCCGGCTCTGCCACATATCTGCTGTGTGACCTTGGGCAAGTCACTTCATTGCTCTGTGCCTGTTACCTCATCTGTAAAGTGGGGGTTAAAACTGTGAGCCCCATGTGGGACAGGACTGTGTCCAACTTGATTGCCTTGTAGCTACCCCAGCACTTGAAACAGTATTTGACGTATAGTAAGTGCTTAACAAATACTGTAATAATTATTATGATAATTACTTAACAAATACATTTTTTTTAAAAAGGGAGTTGAGGCTATGTCATGCCTTGCAGGGCTCGGGTTACTGAATTTACATCTCCTCAGGACAAGGTTGGAATATATGTTTCCTGCCCACAAGTTTCTTGCAGTCTAGAGAGGAGCAGCATGCCTAGTGAATAGAGCCAGAAGGAACTGGGTTCTAGTACCGGCTTCACTAGTCTGCTGTGTGACCTTGGACAAGTCACTTCACCTCTCTGTGCCTGAGTTACCTCTTCTGTGAAGTGGGGATTAAGACTGTAAACCCTATGTAGGACAGAGACTGTGTCCAATATGATTAACTTGTATCTATCCCAGTATTCAGTATAGTGTCTGACCCAAAGTAAGTGCCTAAAAAATACCATAAAAAAAGAGGAGCTTACAGTCTGGGGGCACTTAAATTTAGAGACATTTCAGGATATTTGTTCCCATCATGAGACCCATATTCCCTTGGAGGTTCTGGTCTCCCAGCGGGTAGAATAAAAGTTAGATTTCTGAGAGACACCTAGTTTGGAGCAGAAAATGTTTCAACACCAAGACCTGTGTTTGTTGTGTCTCTAGTGGAAGTGAGCAACAGAGAAGTCTTGGAGCTGGTCTATATGTTCCTTAAATTGAGTTAAATTTAGTATCCAGCAGCAAGACAAGAGTTCAAAGATAATCGGCTCCCGGAATGCAATAAGTTCTCCAGCATTAAGGCAACGCTTATCTCATAACACCTTTGCTGGCGAGGACATATTTGAGAGATCAATCAAAGCAAGACACTCAAACAGCTGCTGATAGGAACTAAAGTGGGAGGTCTGTAAACAAGGACACATGAATAAACATTTCGAAGACATATGAAGCAAAACCTCAGACCATATGGCAGAACACTGTACAGCTGGAAGTCTAGCAATCAACTTCTTTTCTGAGCAGAGGCGTTTAGAAGATCATGAACTAAGAAGCAGGACTGAAAATGACATTCTGGCTTGTTAATGTTACACGAGAATATAGGGAGATTGTCTATGACTTTGGTCTTTTCAGCCACACAGACAATCACCTAACCATTAATTGCACTCAATTAATTGAACTCAAAGGAAAACTCAATAGAACTCTAATAAGTGCCTTGATAATGCAATGGCTATATCTAGTGCAGTTTTCCATTGGAACAAAGTCTTGATATTTCATCAAAGTTCAGAGGGAAATGTAAAAATTCTTTACCTCAAAAGATCACATGGAGATCAGAATGTATTACACAATCTTAGAAGCCTTAAAATGCACAGTCTGTTATGTGACCTTGGGAATGTCACTTCAGTTTTCCTATTTAGAATGTCAGAAAACTTTGTAGGAAACTTAGTAGGAAAACTACTTAGACTGTGAGCCCCGTCTGAGACAGAGACTGTGTCCAAACTGACGATCTTGTTTCTACACCAGTGCTTAGCACAGAGCTTGGCACAAACTAAGCACTTAAAAATACCATATATTTTAAAACCAGTGTACATTCTCCTAAAGCATATAAGGTGAAGCACTGGTATTTGAAGATTAGTGAAACCCGGTTTATTTGTTTAGACCGCAGGAAGTGTCATCTCAGGATTAGGTGCTCAAGGAATTATCTAGTTAATAGAATTGTAAGACTTGGAGCAAAGGGTATTCAAACTGATCTCAGACAGTAGGAAGGTATCCAGGGAGAGTTGATTTGTGAATGCACAAAGATATAGAAGTTTACAGTGAATGAATATACTCATTGCAGTCACTCACCTTCTGAAATGTACCCTACAATGCTTTTGTCCACTCTAGTGCTTTTCAAAGGTTTCTGAGTATTCCAGTTATAGACATTTCTGATTAACTGTACCATTCTAGACTGTGAGCCCGTTGTTGGGTAGGGATTGTCTCTATCTGTTGCTGAATTGTACTTTCCAAGTGCTTAGTACAGTGCTCCCCACACAGTAAACGCTCCATAAATGTGATTGAATTAATGAATCTATAATCTCAGAAATTTCCACTGGATGTAACTGCACAGAATCGAAATAAACTCCCTTTATACACAAATTAAAAGTTTTAACTAGATTACATGTTCCAGAATGTGTGGTTTCTGGGCCCATAGTAAGTGAGTTTCAATGATTAGAGAAGCAGCCTGGCATAGTGGATAGAGCACAGGGCTGGGAATCAGAAGGCAGTGGATTTTAATTCTGGCTCTGCCACTTATCAGCAGTGTGGCCTTGGGCAAGTCACTTCACTTTTCTGGGCCTCAGTTACCTCATCGGTAAAATGGGGATTGAGACTGGGAACCCCATGTGAGATAGAGATTGTGTCCAATCCAATTTGCTTGTATCCACCCCAGTGCTTAATTCGGTGCCTGGCACACAGTAAGTGTTAACAAATACCACAGTTAATGGTTGGTTCAAGAAAAATCATTGAGGCTTGATATATTAAGATGCTGCTTCTTAGAATAAGTTATTTTCATATGGTTTTCACATGCATTTTGTTAATGAGCACAATAGCCAATGACCAGTTTTATTATTCAAATAGCTCTTGACTGACCTAAAACTGAGTTTTTCAGTATATAGTGATTATTAAATTCTAATCTAGGTTTGAAATATGCAAACTATTTCCATGTCATTTGACTTTGATTCAAGATTAGGCGCTCATTGTTGGCTTGAGTTTGCCATTACTGAGTTGGTCAGTGACTGATCAGAGTTATGCATCTCATTCGCGTGGTTTAGTGGAAAGAGCACAGACTTGGGAGTCAGAGGATGTGGGTTCTAATCCTGCCTCTGCCACTTGTCTTCTGTGTGACCTTGGGTAAGCCACTTAACTTCTCTGTGCCTCAGTTACTTCATCTGCAAAATGGGGATTAAGACTGTGAGCCCCATGTGGGACAACCTGATTACCTTGTATCTACCCCTGCATTTAGAACAGTGCTTGGCACATAAGTAAGCACTTAATATACCATAATTATTATTTTTATTCCTGCTTTGAGACAGTAATTAATCAAAACGACTTCAAATTTGGACTTTCGAAAAATGGTTTCTCCAGTTTATCTTCTATTTGACATATATTGTTTTTAATCATCAATCAATCATATATAGTGAATGCTTACTTTGTTCAGAGCACACTCCTCACTCTTGGGAGAGGACAGTATAACAGCGTTGATAGAGACAATACCTGCCCATATCATGGGTATTAATTAGAGTGAATATTGTACTTCTGATGAAGCAAACTCTAATTTTATTGGCTACAACTGACTGGTCTTCCAATGATACAGTAATAGAATGCTTAGATATGTTAGGTAACTATTTTCCAAGATATTCCTCATATTTGACAAACAAGAAGCCACTATTTGCCAGCATCAGACTAAGGGTTAAATATCATGTGGGACCATTTCAAGGATGCAGAAATGGAGTAAGGTGTTCCAAAGGCCCTTTTAGTGAGTCAGCAGCAGAATTGAAAATAGACTCAAATGACTTGGTCTTTTAGTAGTTACGATGATGATGATGATGATAATGGCATTTGTTAAACGCTCACAATGTGCAAAGCACTGTTCTAAGCATTGGGGAGGATACAAGGTGATCAGGTTGTTCCATGTGGGACTCACAGTCCTAATCCCTATTTTATAGATGAAGTAACTGAGACCCAGAGAAGTCAAATGATTTGCTCAAAGTCACACAGCTGACAAGCGGCTGAGCTGGGATTTGAACCCATGACCTCTGACTCCCCAGCCCGGGCTCTTTCCACTGAGCCATGCTGCCCCAGCAGTAATAGTAATTTCAAACGAAAACTCCTAACCATTGGTTTTTAGACATGAGCCTGCTGTTGCATACCTACTTACCCATTCTCTTCTCCCACTACACTCCAGTTGTCATTTTGGATTCCTCGCAAGCTAATCTACTTACTGTGTCCTGCTCTCATCTCTCTTGCTGCTGCTGACTTGCCCACACCCTCTCCTCCACCTTGAATTCCCTCCCTCTTCGAACCCAAAGCACCGCATTTGCCCTTTCCTCTCCATCCAAACTGCTACTGTGCCGATCCAAGCGCTTATCATACCCCCCCTTGACTATTTCATCAGCTTCCTGGTTATCTTACCTCCCTCTTGTCTCTCCTCATTCCAGTCGTAGCTTCACTCTGCTTCGAGGATCATTTTTCTAAAAAAAAAAGTTCATATCGCCTCTCCCCACTATTTAAAATCCTCCCATGGTGGCCCATCCACTTCTACATCAAACTCATTCAGTCATATTCATTGAGAGCTTCCAGTGTGCAAAACACTGTTCTAAGCACTTGGGAGAGTACACTATAACAGGTATATTCCCTTGTCCACAGGTTTTAAAGCCCTCAATCAACTTTCTGTGTCATACCTTATCTTGCTGATTGCTTACTATGGCCCAGTCAGCATGCTTGGCCTCTCCAATGCCATTCTATTCTCTGTAGTTCTGGCCCACTTATCTTGTCACCGGCACCTTGCCTCTGACCTGGAATGTCTTCCCCTTTCATAGAGAAGCAGCATGGCTCAGTGGAAAAGAGCACGGGCTGGGGAGTCAGAGGTCATGGGTTCGAATCCCGGCTCTGCCGCTTGTCAGCTGTGTGACTTTGGGCAAGTCACTTCACTTCTCTGTGCCTCAGTTCCCTCAACTGTAAAATGGCGATTAAGACTGTGAGCCCCATGTGGAACAACCTGATCACCTTGTATCCTCCCCAGTGCTTAGAACAGTGCTTTGCACATAGTAAGTGCTTAACAAATGCTATCATTACTATTATTATTATTATTATATGACAGGCCACCACTCTCTCTACCTTCCTTGACTAATCTCTGCTATCCCCTAATCCCTTTTCCTTCTGAATTGCCCTTGTGCTTAGATATTTACCCTTTGAGCAGTTGATATTCACCCCACAACCCTGTTGTACATACCTGCAATTTATTGGCCTATATTAATGTCTAACCCAGCCCCACAGCACTTATGTAGATCCCTGTAATTTATTTATTTTTATTGTCTCTCCCCTTCTAGACTGTAAGCTCGTTGTTGTCAGGGAACGTGTCTGTTTACTGGTATATAGTACTCTCCCAAACTCTTAGTACAGTGCTCTGCATACAGTAAGCACTCAATGAATATGACTGACTGGTTTGCAACCACCGTGAACAAAACGGCAACGTAAAACAATCGGGTAACTCCTTTTCTATATACTTTTGCAGAGACCTAGGAATTTTGCACTGTAGTTACCTTAAAAAGGGAACACTTGTTCTAGACAAGGGATGAATTTGTTCAGTAAGATGCACTACCTGATATTACTCCTTTGAGACCATTTTAGTCCCAGATTTGTCCTTTATTGAAATTTGACATTTACCACTTCCTTTAGAGAGTCCTTTGGGAGCCATGAGATCCCTGCTCTTTTTTCCTTCAAATTCAGTTTGAGTAGTATGCTTACATAATTACACTTGATTCATTTCAGTTGGGTGTACTTCAACTCTTATTTATTACTGATATTTTACAGGAAATTACTTAGGAGATGAAACACTTCATTTTCATGAGTAACTTTAGGCCAACCTGGAAAAAAATAAAGAAAATTACAGTGTATAATCCAACATTCTGTGTGACTCCAAACAATACATATTCACATCAAGCATGAAGTTTTCATCCCTCTGTGCAAGGAAAGATTAACTGGAAACTGTAAAATCCTTTGGTCAAGAAAGAGAATTGCTGAAATCTAGTTTGTAGCAACAAACAAACAAACCCCAAGACTCAACTGAACAAAATCCAAGTGGAAAATCTAAAAGAAACTACTTTCCCAAAGACTGCTTTCATCTCTTCAGTGCTCCAGATCCCAATCAATCGTATGTATTGATCGTTTACTGTGTGTGGAGCACTGTACTAAATGCTTGGCAAAATACACTATAACAGAGTTAGTAGAGATGTTCCCTGCCCACATTGAGCTTCAGTTAGCGGGGGAGATAGATATTAATATAAATAAATTATGATTATGTAGAGAAGTGCTGTTGGGCTGAGGGACAGGAGAATAAAGGGTGCAAATCGAAGTGCAAGAGAGTGGGAAAAGAGGAAGTGAGGGCTTAGATAAAGCCTCTTGGTGGAGATGTGCCTTCAGTAAGGCTTTGTTGGTGGGGAGAGTGATTGATTGTCCGTTGGATATGAAGAGGGAGGGTGTTCCAGGCCTGAGGCAGGATGTGGGCAAGAGGTCAGTGCCAAAGATGGGCAAGAGATGAGATAGATGAGATACAGCGAGTAGGTTGGCGGTAGGGAGGCGAAGTGTGTGGGCTGGGTGGTAGGAAATTGGTGAGGTGAGGTGGGAGGCGGGAAAGGTGACAGAGTGCTATCAAGCCGACGATACGGAGTTTCTGTTTGATGCGGAGGTGGATAGACAACCACTGGAGGTTCTTGAGGAGAGGGACAAAATGGACTGAAGGTTTTTTGTAGAAAATGATCAAGGCAGCAGAATGAAGACTGGACTGGAGTGGGGAGAGGCAGGAAGCAGGGCGGTCAGCAGAGAGCCTGATGCTGAGGTCAAGGTGGGATAGGGTAATTGCTTGGGTTAATGTGATAGTAGTTCGGATGGAGAGGAAAGTGTGGTTTTTAGTGATGTTGTGAAGGTTGAACTGACAGGATTTGGTGACAGATGGAATATGTCAGTTGAATGAGAGAGATGAGTCAAGGATAACGCCACGTTTACGGGATCGCGAGACAGGGAAGATGGTGGTGCTGTCCGCAATGACAGAATAGTCAAGGGGAGCATAGGGTTTGGGTGACCTTGTGCCACATTCTCCTTCCAGTTGTTTCTCAAGAAGCAATCACCCACCTGCCGTTAATACCCAACTCCTCTATTTGTGCCAAAGGTGCCATCTCCTTTAAAGTGCTTTTTCCTATGCTCCCACCTTCCCTAATTGTGCTATTCAAACTTTCTTCGCCAGCTCTTCTGTCTGTGCCTTTGAGCCCACTTGTGTCCCTTATCCTGGAAAAAAAACACCTTCTCTTGATCCCAGTGCACCATTCAAAAATGTAACCTCGCTTCTTCCCTTTATGCCCAAACTCCTTAAACATACTTAATTTACTGTGTTGACTCTCTGCCAATTCGCTCTGAGCCTGGAACAGTCTCCACTGGGCCTCCCTCATCTCTGTAATCAGCGTGCTCGCCTAGTTACAGAAGTACTATTTATTGAGCACCCAACTTCTTAATGATCATTTTTGGCCAAGTTGTTTGTCGTTTAAATGGTATTTGTTAAGGATTTTCTATGTGCCAAACACTGTTCTAAGGGCTGGGGTAAATCTAAGTTAATCCAGGTGAACACAGTTACCATCTCACATAGGGCTCACGGTCTAGGTAGGAGGAAGTAGGATTTAATCCCCGTTTTAGAGATGTGATAAGTGAGGCGCAGAGAATAATAATGATACATAATTATGGTATTTTTTTATCGCTTACTATGTGCCAGGCATTGTACGAAGTGCTGGGTTGGATACAAGCAAGTCAGGTTGGACACAGTCCCTATACCATGTGGGGCTCACAGTCTCAATCCCTCTTTTACAGATGAGATAACTGAGACCCAGAGAAGTGAAGTGACTTGTCCAAGGTCACACAGCAGATATATGGCAGAGACGGGAATAGAACCCATGACCCTGTGACTCCCAGAGCCGTGCTCTATTTACTATGTCCTGTTGCTTCTCTCAACTACCTTTGACACCACTGATTTCCTTCTCCTGCGCCCTCTCTATGATTTCACTCCGTATTCTCCAGTTCTCTTTCCACCTCTCTAACTGCTCCTTCTCAGTTTCTTTTCTGATTCTCCTTCCTCCTTTCACAAATGTCTGCCCCACAAAGGTCTATGCCATCAACCAATAGCATTTATTGAGCACTTACAAGTATTAAATGCTTGTGAGAGTACAACAAAGCAATGTTGGTAGACTTGGTCCCCGCCCATAAGGCGCTTACAGTATAGAAGGAGAAACCGATAGTAAAATATGCCCATTTTCATAAATGCAGTGGAGTTGAGGATGGGGTGACTGTCAAGTGCTTAAAGGATACAGATCCAAGTAAATAGGCAATGCAGAAAGGTGAAGGAGTGGGGAATATGAGGGGTTAGATGGGGAAGGTCTCTTGGAGAAGATATAATTTTTATTAACAATCAAGGTGGTCTAAAGGAAATAGAACTGGCCTGGGAGTCAAAGGAACTGAGTTCTAATCCTGACTCTGCCACTCGTCTGCTGTGGGACCCTGGGCAGGTTACTTCTCTGTTCCTCAGCTACCTCATCTTTAAAATGGGGATTAAGACTCTGAGGTCCATGTGGGACAGGGACTCTGTTCAACCTGATTATATTGTATCTACTCCAGCGTTTAGTACTGTACCTGGCATATAGCATTTAAATATTATTTAATGGAAGTTCCTTTGATCTTAATCCATTATGAACAAGATCTAAATTACTTCAATTATCTTTCTCAGGAATACTCTGATGGAATCTGGGGAAACCTTATTTTTATATTATTATTCTAGGAGCTGTATGAGACATTATTCTTGAAAAGCACATAAGAACCTGGGAAAGGTTAAAGGAAAAGTACTTGGAAACATATGTATCGAATCCGGCCCACACTCCAAGAAGAATATATCAAGATATTGAACAGAACCAGAATTTCTAGATTAAGGCCATGCAGGCTTGTAAAGTTACCTGACATGACATGGAGAAGCAGCGTGGCTCAGTGGAAAGAGCATGGGCTTTGGAGTCAGGGCTCATGAGTTCGAATCCCAGCTCTGCCACTTGTCGGCTGTGTGACTGTGGGCAAGTCACTTAACTTCTCTGTGCCTCAGTTCCCTCATCTGTAAAATGGGGATTAAGACTGTGAGCCCCACGTGGGACAACCTAATTCCCCTATGTCTACCCCAGCGCTTAGAACAGTGCTCGGCACATAGTAAGCGCTTAACAAATACCAACATTATTATTATTATTAGGTACTAAGAGCAAAGCTGTCAAGAAATTAATATTGGGATAGGGGCACAGGTCAGGTGCAGTGTTAATGAATGAATGATTAGCATGAGGTAGTATAATCTCATAAAAGGGGCCTATGACTGGAAGTCAGGACTCCTGTCTCTAAAGCTTGCCTATTGAGTTACCTGTGCCTCAATTTCCTCATTTGTAGAATGGGGGTAAAATATCTGTTCTCCCTCCACCTTAAACTGTGAGTCCTAGGTGGGCAGGGTTCTTTCTGATCTGATTATTTTGAATCTATCTCACAGCTTAGCACAGTGCTTCATCCATCTTCAGTAATTAATAAATTCCACTATTTTAAGTCCTTTCATCAGACTATCCAGGCTGAGGTATGGTTAAGTCTGTGCTTTAGCCTGTCCTGAGGCTTTTGCATTTCCCCACTCCTCTTTTTCCTCCTTCTCATCATGGTCATAGGCCATTCCACTGTACTTCAGGGTAAAGATGACAGTGCTATCAGGCAAACTTCCCAAATCCACCTTTTCCTTTCCATTCAAACTGCTGTGACACTTGACTACTGCATCGGCCCTCTTGCTGATCTCCCGGCCTTCCGTATTTCTTCACTCCTGCCCTTACTTCCCTTCCTGCCTGAATCATTTTCCTACAGAAACATTCAGATCATGTTCCCCACTCCTCAAGAACCTCCGGTGGTTGCCCGTTCAACCTGTGTTCGAACAGATACTCCTTATCATTGGCTTTAAAGTGCTTCATCAGCTCTTCCCCTCTGACCTTACCTCACTGATCTCCACTTGCAACCCAGCCTGCACACTTCACTCTTCCGATGCCAATCTACTCACTGAATCTCTGTAGTTGAATTTAATATTTGTCTCCCCCTCGAGACTGCAAGCTCCCTGTGGGCAGGGAACATGCCTGCCAACTCTGTTATATGCTACTCTCCCACCTGCTTAGTATAGCGCTCTGCACACAGTAAGTGCTCTGTAAATAACACTGATAGATTGATTGAAGAAAGGGATAGGGTTAGGGTTCATAGCGGCCATGCTTCCATAGACCTGCAGATATTTATCCTTGTTAATTGTGAGTACCCAAAGTTGTATATGTGCGTGAATGGAAAAGTACCCAGGCCTTTATTCCAGATTCCAAATTGAAACCCATTTTAGAATTGCCCAAGATAGAAAGCTGCCGTATGCTATAGTTATTTCTGCAGGAAGATCTTTTTATGCATAATAGTAACCTTACGGGCCGGATGATACATCCAGCATCTGACAAACATGATTTTGTTCTAGCAAAGGATAATTCAGCATAGTGACATTTCTCCAATGCTGCGGCAAATGGAATTCCAAGAATTTCACATAGAAAATTGCTGACTTGTTCTTCCTGGCACAAGTTGACCCAAGATGTAACATGGACTGTTCCTATACACAGGACCTGAGTCAGGAGCCCAGGAGTTCTGATCTAGCCCTTTGCTGGCCTTAATCTCAAAGGTTCTATATGGATTAGTGCATTTTATGCCACTATTTGTTGATCGGGAGAAATCCTTCAAGCTTATCTGAGAAATGAGTGGTTTATAGCGGCTGATGATCCATCGTCTACTTACTAGGTTATCCAATCTTTGCCGGGAGAGAGGAAGATGGGGCTGTCCGTGAAGCTCCGGTGGAGGAAGGGACTCAAGCAGACTGTGAGGATCGGGGAGGGGTTGTGCGTGTGGGGAGCAAACTGTCCATGGGGGATACATGTGGGATTTCCTCAGAAAAGGAAGCGTCTCTGTTCTGGCTTCCACTGCATAGCCCCTAGCTCTTGGAGCTGCCACAGAGTGTGGGTGAAGGGGTATTTTTGTTGCGGGGGAGGGGGACTTTCTCTGCTGGATCAGGAGGCTGCTCTGGCAGGGGCTGGGGGGGCAGGTGACCAGAGTCCATATTCCCACTCATCAGCTCAGGCTCTGGAGCAGGGGAGCCCTCCTTTTACTCCTTACAAAGTAGGAAAGTGGTACAAATCAAGCTGCTATGTCTCAGCTCCCCGGAGGGTCTTACTGCCCGAGGTAAGCTTTCTGAGGGCAGGGAATGTGTCTGTTTATTGTTGTATTGTACTCTCGTGAGTGCTTAGAGTGATCTGCGCACAGTAAGCACACAATAAATATAAATGAATGAATGAATGAACCATGTCCTCCTCCTCCTCCACTCATCAACCTGGAATATGGAGCAGCAGCCAGAGTGGGGAAGTTAGGATGTCCTGGAAGTCCTCACCAGACCCCAGGCCCTCTGACCGCAGCCCCGAGTGGATGAAGAAGGTGAAATGAGAAGCCATATGCTTGTTTTCCTTTTATTTAAAAAGCCAAAAAAAAATCCACTGAGGCCAGGAGCCATCTGAATGGCAAATGAGCTGTGACTGTGCCTTCACTGTTGCTGTGTAGATGCCTGAGGGGGAGAGGAAGCCAGGCCGTGTCAGATTGCATCATAAGACTGTCAGGGACAGTATTGGGTTGTAATTCACCCCCTTCTACTAGTGATCGGTAGGCTGATGGGGGCACCCAGACATGTTTGCCCTCCAACCAAATACCTTTTAAGCCAAATGAACCTCTGTTCTGAACCCATCTAGAAGTATTCCGTAAAAGTAGGTCAGGCTCAGAACTTAGGGCAGGGAGAAGGAGGAAGAGGAAAAGCTGAAAAGCAGCATGGTCCAATGGAAGTTCTAATCCCAGCTCTGCCTGCTGCGTGACCGCAGGCAAATCACTGATCTTTTCTGGGCCCAGTTTCTTCGTCTGCAAAATGGGATTTCATTGTCTGTTCTCACTTGTGCTTAGGTGAACGTGGTCAGGGATATGATTGTATTTACGCTGGCGCTTGATACTAAGTGCTTAATAAGTATCATTATTACCATTATTATTATTATTGTTGAATAGAAGAAAAAATAGAGAAACAGAAGGAGGGCAAAAAAGTGGAAAAGATGTCCACTGAAAGACTATAAAATCCCCAGTTTCCCAGGGCTTCCTCATCTATAATTATGGACTAGGTTGAAGCGACAGCTTGAACTTGCAAAAAACCAACATTTGTGAATATCAACAGACTTTGCACGAATTCTTTGGGTTATGAGCCCAAATCGCTACCCGTCTGTAAACACAAATACTCGGTTCTATTTTTTGCTCTGCTGGAACGTTCACTCATGAATTCTGATGATCGTATTATGGAAATGGACTCCTGCAAACCGCATATGGAAAAGATCCAGGGAAATCTGCTTTTCCTCTAGAAAGAGTATATTTAACATGCAGAGGCCAAAGTGTCATAGAGTAGTCTCATAAGATAGGTGGCTTGGGTCTTAAACCTAATTCTTCCATGGGTTTGAGTCTGACTTTGGACAAGTTTACCTCACAGTGTTCCAATTTCATCACCTGTCATGAGCGGCTAGTCATCCTGGCCTCAGCTTCTCTCGTAGAGGTGTTAGGAAAGGCGTGTAGGCAAGTGATTACCATTTAAATGCACTACACTGACCCAGCTGGCTAAAAGCAACTACTATTCATCTGCCAAGAGGCAAATGGAAAAAGAAGCAGAATGGCCTAGCGGATAAAATAGGGGCCTGGGTTCTAATCCTGACTTTTCCATTTGCCTCCTCTGTGACATTGGGCAAGTCACTCATCTCTGTCTCAGTTACTTTATGTGGACAATGGGGATGAAGACTATGAACTTCACGAGAGACAGGGACTGTGTCCAACCTGATTATCTTGTAACTTCAGCACTTAATACGATGTCTGGCACATAGTATGTGCTTAACAAATAACAAATGTAAGGAGAAGAAAGACTATCAAGACATATGGCAGAAAACACATGAGAAGTAGGGTAGCCTATTGGAAAGAGCATAGGATGGAGAGTCAGAGGAACCGAGTTCTAATCCCCGCTTTACTAGTTGCCTGCGGTGTGACCAGAGGCAAGTCATTTTATTCTTTGGGCCTCAGTGGTCTCATCTATAAAATGGGGATTCAATACTTGTTTTCCCTCCTACTTAGACTGTGATCTTAGACTCTCTCTCACCATGAGAGACAAGGACAGTGTCTAACCTGATTGTTTTGTATCTACTACAGAATTTAATTCAGGCCTTTGTGCATAGGAAGTGCCTAACAAATAATAAAAATATCTGTTAAATACTTATTGTGTTAGCACTGTTCTAAGTGCTGGAGGAGATCAAAGGTAATCATGTTGGATCCTCCCCCGATTAGACTGTGAGCCCGTCGATGGGCAGGGACTGTCTCCATCTGTTGCCGATTTGTACATTCCAAGTGCTTAGTACAGTGCTCTGCACAGAGTAAGCGCTCATTAAATACTATTGAATGAATGAATGTTGGACACAGTCCATGTGCCGCCTGGAACTCACGGTCTAGGTCAGAGGGAGTAGGATTCAGGCCCTGATTTACAGATGAGGTAACTAAGGCACAGAAAAGTTAAGTGAGTTGCCCAACCACACACAGCACAGAAGTGCCAGAGTCAGGATTAGAACCCAGGTTCTGTGACTCATAGGCCCCTGCTTTTTCCACTAAACCACACTGCCTCACATGCCTATTATTGCAAACATCTTACCTATTAATAGACATTGCAAATGTTAATACCAATAATAATAATAATAAATGATTACCCGGTGTTCTTGACATATTTTTGTCTGGCAAGGAGTGGGAACAGTATGATGGAATTCAGACCAGGATTAGTTACTTCCTTTGCCTTTCCTGCAATCTGCTGTTTATTAGCTCCTATGGCAGGAAAAAAAGATGCAACTCATATCAGCCCTTTTTGCTACCTGTTGTAACTTGGTTAGGAATTTTAGTGGGGCAGGGATGGAAATTTTTCTAAAATGAGATTTTGGGGGAATATTAGTGGATTTTAATTTTTCATTCTATTCCTGTCCTACCTCACCGTGGACAGATAACTGCATGAACGTTGGAGAGTAAATATTTAAAAACTAAAAGGAAAATGCATTTTTTTCTGTCCTGGCCATGCAAAGTATTTGTGTTTTGTCTTTAAACACTGAGCCAATTATAGTACATTAGAGTTTAAATTTTAATGCTGGATCATCGGTGTTTTCTTCAAAGTCTGAATAATTTTCAAATATTCACTGTGCTTGAGTTGAACATTTCTCTGGAAATGTGTGCCATGATGTTTACATTAGCAGTACAGTACGGTAGCTTTGATCATTAACTCAGAGCTGAGTTCCTGGAGTTGACTATTTTTTTTTTTTGCTGTGAATTAGAAAATAAACAATCTATACGGGATTAGACAAAAATTATAAAGACAGTGCTCTGTCTGACAGTGTGTACCAGCAGCATGACCTAATGACAGGCGCATGGGCTCAGGAATTAGAGGGTGTGGGTTCTAATCCCAGCTCTGCCACTTGTCTGCTGTGTGACCTTGGGCAAGTCACTTAACTTCTCTGGGCCTCAGTTACCTCACCTTTAAAATGGGGATTAAGACTGCTAGCCCCATTTGAGACAAGGACTGTTTCCAACCTGATTACGTTGTAAGCATATAGTAAGGCGCTTAATAAATACCATAAAAAATGCCAATCTAGTTTTAATTAAGAAGGTATGTAAAGCAAAAAAGCTGTTTTGCTAATATATGGCTGTTTTGCCAATATATGGTACAAAATTACACTAAATATGGACTCATTAAATACTCTTCTTGATCACATATTTGGAAGGTCACAAGAGGTACTCGAAGATTCAGAGTAATATAACCAAAATAAGGGGATAGAGCAGCTTCTGTACAAAAATCATCTTAAAAACTTAGATTCAGCCTCTAAAAATGAAAACCGAAGAGTCATGGTTTAATAATAATAATAATAATGTTGGTATTTGTTAAGCGCTTATTATGTGCCGAGCACTGTTCTAAGCGCTGGGGTAGACACAGGGGAATCAGGTTGTCCCACGTAGGGCTCACAGTCTTAATCCCTATTTTACAGATGAGGTAACTGAGGCACCGAGAAGTTAAGTGACTTGCCCAAAGTCACACAGCTGACAAGTGGTAGAGTCGGGGTTCGAACCCATGACCTCTGACTCCAAAGCCCGTGCTCTTTCCAGTGAGCCACGCTGCTTCTCTAGTTTTAAGTTTAAGTGTACACAATCATCAAAGATAAATTCAGGAAGAGGTTGTTCACCAAATCTTACAGTATCAGCACAGAAGCTTGAAGATGGTAAATTCTGGATAAAGGATCCATTCAATGAGTGATAAGATTATAGATTTTGGTATCAAAGGACACTGTCCAGGCAGAAAATATCAATAGGTTCAAAAAGGGTTTAGATAAAATCAAAATGCTTTATTATGGAACAGTTAGAAGTATTGGAAGTAAAAGGGAGGGATTTAGAAGGCTCGGGGAGATAAAAATCATATATTTATAGATGAGAAACCATGATGGGTCGTTATAAAACAAAATTACCCTTCCTATGTAGTTAGATGTCAAGAAAGGAAACGTCACATTGTTCTCTAAAGTTTTCTTTAATAATAGTAACATTTATAGTATTTAAGTGCTTACTATGGGCCAAGCACTGTAGTAAGCACTGGGGTAGATAGAAGCTAATGAGGTTGGACACAGTCCTTGTCCCACACTGGGCTGTGTTTTTATACCCTTTTCCAGATGAGGTAACTGAGGCACAGAGAAGTAAAGTGACTTGCCCAAGATCACTCTTTGAGCAGAGGTAGAATTCGAACCCAGATCATTCTGACTCCCCAGGCCATGCTCTAGCCACTACTTCTTATGGTTTTTGCAGCTCACTGAACTGAGGAACCAGTTGATAATGATAATACAATCAGTGGTATCCAGTGCTCAGTATGTGCAGAGCACTGTACTAAGTGATTGGGAGAGTACAACTGATTTGGCAGAAATGTTCCGTGTCCCCAGTGAGCTTACAGGTTAGTGGGGGTCGTAGACAATGATATAAATAGATAATTTATAATGTATAATTTGATGCTATACAATTAAGTGCTGTGGGGTTGTGGGAAGGGAAAATATCAAATGCCCAGAAGTCATAGATTCAAGTGCAGAGGGGACACAGAAGGGAGAGGGAGCTGGGAAAAAGGGGACTTAATCAGGGAAGGCCTCTTGGAGAAGATTCAGTAGTATTCATTGAGAGCTTACTGTGTTCAGAGTACTGTAATGAACACTTGGGAAAGTACAATGTGACCTTAATCCAAGATCTGTTGGAATTCATCGTACAGTTGCCATTTGTATTATTTTTCTGTATATTAACTAGAGTAATTTGCTCCTTTTGAAACTCATTTGCTACTTTGCACTAAGCTTTGAAATCTTCCTGCAGTTCATATCTTCTAGGACATTTCTGGACAATTTCAGAGGTGACCTGGAAGAGTTTAGCATCATTAAATCTGGAATTTTTTTTTTAATGGTATTAAGTGCACAGTCTAAGTAGAAGAGAATTTACAGTAAGGAGATAAATTTCCCGGCAGACTAGCTTCAGGATCACTTACGGAGTGTTTTTTTTTTTTTTAAAGTTCTACCGTGTGACCTTGGACAAGTAACTTCACTCCTTTCTGTCTCGATTACCTCATCTGTAAAATGGGGATTAAGACTGTGAGCCCTATGTGGGACATGGACTGTGTCCAACCTGATTACCTTGTATCTATCCCAGTGCCTAAAACAGTGCCTGGCACATAGTAAATGCTTAAGAAATACCATTTAAAAACCCCTGAAGGAGCCTTCTTTATACAAACCTTCTTCTCATTCATTCATTCATTCATTCATTCATTCATTCATTCAATTGTATTTATTGAGTGCTTACAGTATGCAAAGCACTGTACTAAGTGCTTCAGAGAGTACAAAACAACAATAAACAGGCACTTTCCAGGCCCACAATGAGCTTAGACTAGAGATGCGTGGAGACAGACATTAATATAAACAAATTCCAGATATGTGCATAAGCACTGTGGGTCTGGGATGGGGGAAGAGCAAAGGCAGCAAGTTAGGGCAATGCAGAGGGAGTGGGAGAAGAGGAAAGGTGGGGCTTAGTCAGGGAAGGCCTCTTCGACGACATGTGACTTCAATAAGGCTTTGAAGGAGGGGAGAGTAATTGTTGAAAAAAGTTTACAATCTAGGGGTTATCTTTGATCCTTTATTTTTTATAATCAATAATGATCAATTCACTTATCATAATGTCTAGACTGTAAGCTTGTTGTGGGCAGGGATCTTGTCTGTCTTCCCAGACTATGCCCCACTTTTCCTCTGCTCCCACTCCCTTCTGTGTCACCCTGATTCACTCCCTTTGCTCTTTCCCCCCCTCCCTGCCCAACAGCACTTAGGTATATACATATATCTATAATTCTGTTTATATTAATGCCTATTTACTTGTATTTATGTTTGTCTCCCCTCCTCTAGACTGTGAGGCTGCTATAGGCAGGGATTGTCTCTCTTTATTGCTGTATTGTATTTTCCAAGTACTTAATATAGTGCTCTGCACACAGGAAGGGCTCAATAAATAAGATTCAGTGAACTCTGTTGTATAATACTCCCAAGTGCCTTGTATAGTGTTCTGCACATAGTAAGTGTTCGATACATACCGCTAATTGTTGGGGTTTTGTTTTTTCTTTTCGCCAGTCAGTCAATCTCTTAAATTCTTCCAGTAGGTCCTTTATATTACTTTTTGGAGCCATCTCTTCCCCTTTACCTTCATGGATCTCTTACCACCTCCCTATTGGGTTTACCACAGCCTATTTCTAACTTGTCCCTTCTTTAGGACATTTTTTATAAGTCAATCATAAAGTTGCCCCCCTGAGTCTCTTGCCAGCTTCCTGATTATGCTCTGTTATTATTATGCTGGAATAAGAGCTCTACACAAAGACTTTATCAGCCCAACAAAGTCATCAGCTCTTGCATGGAGAGGCAGCATGTACCTGGCTTGTTCCACTGCGTTGGAATGAACTTTACAGGATCCATGACTAGCTAGTAATGAGGTATTTTTGATTAGTACGAATTCTGATTCTTCTTACTGGTCGATTGTTACCATCATTAAAGATAATTGGTTTGGAGGAATATTTTTGAGGGCTTTTTTTGGGCAGAGGGGTATTTGTTAAGCACTTACAATGTGTCAGGCACTGTACTAAGCACTGGGGTAGATACAAGCTAATCACCAGATTGGACACAGTCCCTCTCCCACGTGAGGTCCACAATCTTAATCCCCAGTTGACGGATGAGGTTACTGAGGCAGAGAAAAGTGATTTGCCCAAGGTCACTCAGCAGACGAGTGGCAGAGCTGGGATAAGAATTCTGGAATATCCCACTCCCAGGTCCTTCCTCTATCTACTAGTCCTTGCTGCTTTTCTCACCTTGTGGTCAGTAAAGAGGAAAGTCACTTAAAGCTGCCAAGGTGGGTGGCTCTGCTTTATTTATTGTTCCATCCTGGGTGATAAATCTTCTGTCAGTTTCAGAGATTTATAGTTCTATTTGTGCTCTCCCTATTTGAGAAATTCCCATTTCTAAAGTAATTTGTGATGATTTCTAGTTCTCCTGTCCTTTTTCTATAAGCCACACATCCATGTGGGCCACGAGTTTTTACTTCCTCTCTTGATGCCATGCCGACTGCTCTAAAAGATCAGTGGGTCCCCAAGGAGGGCAGGCTTCGTTATTTGATTAGGCAGTAGTCAAAAGCTACTTATTTTAGTTCAGAACTTGGTTCTCATACTGAACCTTAAAAAAATCATTTTTACTTTTATTATATAGAGTTCTGCAATACGGCGGCTTTAGGATACAAGTACGAAGGTAAAACCTAAAAAAAATGCATTGGCTGATGCAATTCTTAAGTAAAAATTGATCTCACATTTCTTATTTATTGAACCACTTCTATTTACTTTTAAATTCCTTGGAAAGAATGAAAGCATAGATGCTATTGAAATGAATTTTTCTCCCCTTATTTTTGGTAGCCTGGCATGTTCTTTCACTTTTTAAATGAAAATCTAGCTTTAATACAGCACAGCCTAGTGGAAAAAGGACAAGACTGGACACCGAGAGAATGGAGCTCTAGCCCCACATCTGTCACTGGCCTGCCGTTTGAACTTGGGTAGGTTCCCTACCCTCTCTGGGCCACAGTTTCTTTATCTTGAAAATGGGCATAAAATAGATTGTGAGCCTCCTGGGGGGCAGGGCATGTGCCTCGATGGCTAAGCATATATATATATATGCCCCCATACTTTGCACACATTAAGTGCTCAGTAAATGCCCTGATTATTAATTTGCTCCATTTAAGTTTTAAACTATGGGTCTAAGATTATATAGCGCACCAGCTAAACTTCTGGGACATAGTGAGATTAGGGTTGAATTATTTTGCTGTTAGATAAAGAGAAATGGAATTGTCTTCGGTCTTAGAACGAATCAAAATTTGTGAATTATTCAGATCATTTTAGGCTAAATGCACTCTGATGTGCAATTCATACTTGTTAACTGGTGTTTCCACTGGAAAACAAATTTGGAGATGCTTCCTTAAGCTTTACTGGGTGATGGTGCCATATTAATGATAGATAGTTTTTTCTTACTGTGATCCATTGGCATGAAATAATAATGTCATTCTTTGAAACTTTGGCTGACAGAGGCATAGGTACACATGATCTATGATGTTTGGTTTCTGTGCAAACTGTTTTGGGAAAATCCTTGGTGTAACAGTTGTTTAAGTCACTGAGATCCGAGCCATTTCATAAACATATGAATTTGCTTTGGGGAAATAAGCACTCCATATTTAGATCGGATCCAGATATGCAAGATTTCAAAAGCCTATGTGGCCTGCAATACAGGTTTTCAGATGGATATGATGGTTGAGTTGTTTATAAATACTTCAGCGACATAAATCGTTTAATCCTGCCTTGCACACCATGGCCTAATGGAAAGAACACGGGCCTGAAAATCAGAGGACATGGGTTCTTATCCTGACTCTGCTTCTTCCCTGCTGTGTGACCTTGGGCAAATCCCTTAACTTTTCTGGGCCTCAGTTTCCTCTTCTGTAAATGTCTTCCTCCCCCTTAGTCTGTGAGCCCCATGTGGAAGAGAAACTGTGTCCAACCTGATTATCTTATATTTAGTGAGCACTTCAATTCTATTATTATTATTATAATGGGCAAAATATTCTTCACAATAAAATGGGAATACATCTGGTCCACAGTGCTGGAATTTAAACCCCGATAACCATAATAATAATAATAATGTTGGTATTTGTTAAGCGCTTACTATGTGCAGAGCACTGTTCTAAGCGCTGGGGTAGACACAGGGGAATCAGGTTGTCCCACGTGGGCTCACAGTCTTAATCCCCATTTTACAGATGAGGTAACTGAGGCACAGAGAAGTGAAGTGACTTGCCCACAGTTACACAGCTGACAAGTGGCCGAGCCAGGATTTGAACCCATGACCTCTGACTCCAAAGCCCGTGCTCTTTCCACTGAGCTACGCTGCAAAGCCTAGCTAGAATCACTGGTACAGTACCATTTGATGTACTTGTCTAATATCGAATCAGAATTTTCACCTAAACTTGATTCTTATTGCCTATAATATGAAGCTGGCTGAAGGAGGGAATGCTTCTTTTTAGGGCTGCAAAACATATTGCAACTCATGGGTTTGACAGTGAAAACTTAAAGGACTGCCATCTCAGTCCTCTAAGAACTGAGAAGCAGTCTTAGAAGCAGAAGCTGCTTAGAGAAGCAGCATGGCTCAGTGGAAAGAGCCCGGGCTTGGGAGCCCGAAGTCACGGGTTCGAATCCCAGCTCTGCCACTTGTCAGCTGTGTGACTGTGGGCAAGGCACTTCACTTCTCTGTGCCTCAGTTCCCTCATCTGTGAAATGGGGATGAAAACTGTGAGCCTCACGTGGGACAACCTGATCACCTTGTATCCCCCAGCGCTTAGAACAGTGCTTTGTACATAGTAAGCGCTTAACAAATACCAAATTATTATTATCTCAGTGTAATATACTAAGTTAAGCTCCTCCTGTTGTCTGCTGTGTGACCTTGGGGAAGTCACTTAACTTGCCTGGGCCTCAGCTACCTCATCTATAAAATGGGGATTAAAACTGGGAACCCCAAGTGGGACATAGACCGTGTCCAACCCCATCGCTTAGCACAGTGCCTGGCCCATCTTAGGTGCTTAACAAATACCAAAAAAAAAAAAAGGTTCAGGTGGACAGATCTGGGTAGATGAATACTACTCCCATCTCTATCTTCTCTTCCTTTGGGTGTCTGGTTCATATTTGGGTTTTGACCACTTTTGGACATCTTGGAGGGGTCTTCCTAGATTCCTTGTAGACTGGAAATAGGTCACTTGTTGTTTAATATTTCCCAAATTTGGCACCATGAAGCCAACACGACTTTAGACTGCAATCCTCCTATCTGGCGAATTCCTCAAAAATTTACCTTTTTTGAGGCAGCTTTATGGAAGCCACTCTTGCCTTTCTAAACTGCCAATGGCCTCAGTTTCGACACTGCTTGCGAAGAGGGGCCGGAGCAGAGGAGGAAGCAGGTCTGGGGCAGACTGGTGGGGATTCAGAGTGTCCGCCCTCATTTCCTCAGGGAGTAGCTTCTCCTCTCCTCCATTCGGCCCCTCGGACCCCCACATCTCCCCTAGGCTTTGGACCTGCTCGTCTCCCCCTCTCCATCCCCACGGGGCTTGGGACAGAACCAGGCTCCAGTTTAGGGTATCAGCTGTGAGCTAAATCAGCTCAGACAACCTCCCGGTTGTATCCCTATGGCTCTCTCATCTCTCACGGTTCCTGAGTTTATTATGTTGGTATTTGTTAAGCGCTTACTATGTGCCGAGCACTGTTCTAAGCGCTGGGGTAGACACAGGGGAATCAGGTTGTCCCACGTGGGGCTCACAGTCTTAATCCCCATTTTACAGATGAGGTAACTGAGGCACCGAGAAGTTGTGACTTGTCCAAAGTCACCCAGCGGACAAGTGGCCGAGCCGGGATTCGAACCCATGACCTCTGAGTCCAAAGCCCATGCTCTTTCCACTGAGCCACGCTGCTTCTCTGAATTTGCTGCGGAAAGGACATGGGGTGGAAGTCAGTCATTCAATCTTATTTATTCAGCGCTTGCTGTGTGCAGAGCACTGTACTTTGGGAGACTACAGTGTAACAGACACATTTCCCTGCCCAAAAAGAGTTTACATTCCAGATGGGTGGAAGTCCCAAGACCTGGGAAACAGTGCCTGAAAGCCCTTTTCCCAGAGTATCTGCTTTAGCAATAGAAAAAGCTCTCTTAGGCTTTCCCAAAACTGTGCCACTACAGCATAAATCGCAGACACTCTCCCTGACCTTTCCAAACCGTGGCTCTCCCCCTGCCAGCCAAACTACCTGCAGGGAGCTTAAAGGAAGATTTGCCCATCAGTCATACCCTGCCTGGGGGAACCAATCGGAGGAGGGAGGATCATAAAGCAGTGTCTTAACTGGTGGAATACTAGGAATGAAGGCCGCTTAGAAGCTATCATTTGTTGGGAGGTTGCAGATTACCAAACGGTAATTAACCTTTCAAGTACCTCTGAGCTCTTAGTACGGAGCATTTCTGCCAGTGGGTGCTCAATAAACCCAACTGCTACACTTTTTCAAATGGCTGCCTCCAACCCATTTCTCAAGGATCCAGAAAAAGTTGATTTGGAGATAAGCCACCAGTTACCCGCCTACCAGTCCCACATACTTTCCATTAGGCCATTCTGACTCCCATGTGTAGGAAGCAGAGGTCAGCTCCTGCCCCTATGTCAGGCATTCGTGTCAGATCCATGGAGTTACCTGAAATATTAATTTGCTCACCCACTATATGACATAATGAGAATATTTCATCCTGAGCTGAACAAGGTTTCGATGTTGAAAACTGACATAATGGCAAAACTTAAAATGGGGATTTAAATGTTTTTAAATTACACCGTGAAAAGATCTGATTAGCAGCTGTTTGCATTAAAGTTGACATTCTATTTAACGCGGCATATGTTCAAAAAAAGAAAGTGCCTCATTTTCCTCATACTTTTATTTGAATTGGTTTCCTGCCTTGAGAGGGTTGAAATCAATCAATGGTGTTTTTGAACCCTTAGTGTACATAAATGACTGTACTAAGCACTTAGGGTACCACACAACAGAGTTGATAGGCTTGTTCCTTGCCCACAATGAGCTTACAGTCTAAGAAACAGGAATAAGTAGAGTATTTCGTAAATCAACAGTTTGCTTTGATATCCTCATTGTATTTTCCTGAATGTGTTTTGAATCACAAATTTTAATAATAGTAATAATAATAATGTTGGTATTTGTTAAGCACTTACTATATGCAGAGCACTGTTCTAAGTGCTGGGGTAGATACAGGGTAATCAGGTTGTCTCACATGAAGCTCACAGTCTTCCTCCCCATTTTACAGATGAGGTAACTGAGGCACAGAGAAGTGAAGTGACTTGCCCACAGTCACACAGCTGACAAGTGGCAGAGCCGGGATTCGAACCCATGACCTCCGACTCCCAAGCCCGGGCTCTTTCCACTGAGCCACGCTGCTTCCGTATTCCCTATTTTAAAGCCATTGTATAGTCATCAAATCCTCTGACTCCCAGGGTCATCTCCTATCTCCATCTCATCTCCTTTAGGACCCCCTTCCCAGATTAATTTTTCCACTCTCCTGATTTTATCCCCTGACTGCCACACCACTTTGCATGCAACGACCACACACTGTCCACCAACTTTATTATGCTGCACTATCCAAAGTACCTAGAACACTGTTCTATGCACAGTAAGCTCTCAATAAATACCAGTGTTTGATTTATATATTCACTATCACCAGGAGCATTTTTGTATCCACTCTCTTAGCTAAGAACACTCTTCTTATTTCTGTCCGTACTTCACTCTGCTGCCCGGATCATTTTTCTAGAGAAACATTCAGGACATATTTCCCCACTCCTCAAATAAATTCCAGTGGTTGACCATCCACCTCTGCATCAAAAAAGAAAAAAAATTCCTAACCATTGGCTTTAAAGCACTCAATCACCTTGTCTCCTCCTATCTCATCTTGCTATTCTCCTACTACAACCCAGTCCGCACACTTTGCTCCTTTAATGTTAAACCTCTCGCTGTGCCTTGATCTTGTCCATCTCGTCACCGGCTCCTAGCTCCTCGCTCATCCTGCCTCTGGTCTGGAGCACCCTCCCTCCTCAAATCCAACAGACAATTGCTCTCCCCCACCTTCAAAGCTTTATTGAGGGCACATCTGCAAGAGACCTTCCCTGACTAAGCCCCCTTTTCCTCTTCTCCCATTCCTTTCTGCATCACCCTGACTGGCTCCCTTTGTTCATCCCTCCCCCCAGCCCCATGGCACTTAGGCACATATCTGTAATGTATTTATTTTTATTAATGTCTGCCTCCACCCCTCTAGGTTGTAATCTTGTTGCGGGCAGGGAATGTGTCTGTTTATTGTAGTTTATTCTCCCATGCGCTTAGTATAGTGTTCGCCACCCAGTAAGTGCTCAATAAATACGACTGAATGAATGAATGTCTCTAACCTATTTTAATATCTGTGACCTCATTAGATTGTAAACTAGAGGACAGTGGTTAGGGCTAACATTTTTTTAAGGTATTTAAGTGCTTACTATGTACCAGGCACTGTACTAAGCTTGGGGATAGATGTAAGCTAATCAGGTTAGACACAGTCTGTGTCCCACATGGGGCTCACAGGCTTATTCCCCATTTTACAGTTGTGGCAACTGAGGCACAGTGAATTCAGAGCACACAACAGACAAATGGTGAAGCCGGGATTAGAACTCAGGTCCTTCTGACTCCAAGGCCCATGCTTTATCCACTGGACCGTGCTGCTTCTCCCAGTAGAGTATTCATTCATTCAATAGTATTTATTGAGCGCTTACTATGTGCAGAGCACTGTACTAAGCGCTTGGGATGAACAAGTCGGCAACAGATAGAGACAGTCCCTGCCGTTTGACGGGCTTACGGTCTAATCGGGGGAGACGGACAGACAAGAACGATGGCGATTAATAGAGTCAAGGGGAAGAACATCTCGTAAAGACAATGGCAACTAAATAGAATCGAGGCGATGTACAATTCATTAACAAAATAAATAGGGTAACGAAAATATATACAGTCGATCGGACGAGTACAGTGCTGTGGGGATGGGAAGGGAGAGGTGGAGGAGCAGAGGGAAAAGGGGAAAATGAGGCTTTAGCTGCGGAGAGGTAAAGGGGGGATGGCAGAGGGAGTAGAGGGGGAAGAGGAGCTCAGTCTGGGAAGGCCTCTTGGAGGAGGTGATTTTTAAGTAAGGTTTTGAAGAGGGAAAGAGAATCGGTTTGGCGGAGGTGAGGAGGGAGGGCGTTCCAGGACCGCGGGAGGACGTGACCCAGGGGTCGACGGCGGGACAGGCGAGACCGAGGGACGGCGAGGAGGTGGGCGGCAGAGGAGCGGAGCGTGCGGGGTGGGCGGTAGAAAGAGAGAAGGGAGGAGAGGTAGGAAGGGGCAAGGTGACGGAGAGCCTCGAAGCCTAGAGTGAGGAGTTTTTGTTTGGAGCGGAGGTCGATAGGCAACCACTGGAGTTGTTTAAGAAGGGGAGTGACATGCCCAGATCGTTTCTGCGGGAAGATGAGCCGGGCAGCGGAGTGAAGAATAGACCGGAGCGGGGCGAGAGAGGAGGAAGGGAGGTCAGAGAGAAGGCTGACACAGTAGTCTAGCCGGGATATAACGAGAGCCCGTAATAGTAAGGTGGAGAGGAAAGGGCGGATCTTGGCGATATTGTAGAGTATTACTTCTATTGGACTCTCCCAAGCACTTGGTATAACAATAGTAATAGTACTTTTTTAAGTTCTTACAGTGTGCAGAGCATACTACTGAGCATTGAAGCTTTGCAAACAGTAGATGCTTAATAAATAGGAATAGTAGCCAGAATTTTTATAGGACAGATAGATTTTGATTACCTCTGATGGAACAGGAATTTTGGGGAAGTTTGACTTTTTTTCATGTGATATTTAAAAGCTCACTGTGTGGCAGACACTGCATTAAGCACTGGTGTAAACACAAGCTAATCCAGATGGACACAGTCCATTTACCACATGGGGCTCACAGTATTAATTCCCTTTTTACTGATGATGAAATTGAGCATAGCGAAGTAAAATGACTTGCCCAAGGTCACACAGCAGGCAAATGGAGGAGCCAGGGTTAGAATCCATGTCCTCTCACTCCCAAGATCTTTCTACTAGGCCGCACCGCTTCTCTTGCCTTGACCTCTAACGGTGCTCCTAAGGGTTCCTAGCAACTTTTTTTTTGCACACTTGGAAGAAAGCCTGGTTGAATTTTAGCGCTGGCAGAATAAGAATCTTTATTTTTTAGAATTCTCCATCCTCTTATCCATTAGGAATGTAATATAAATCTGCATGTACCACAAAGTCATCCAAATCTATAGTCTATATTTTATCAAAATGATCTAGTTTGCTCTGGTCTCACTTCACTACCCCCAGGGTAACAATAGCTTGAACTTTGATAGAGTTTATTGTTCGTTTCCAAACTTTCTCTGGTTTGCTAAGATCTACTGTGAAATTTTCTGTGATATAATTTCTGATGCAACTCCCAAATATTCATTCATTCAATAGTATTTATTGAGCGCTTACTATGTGCAGAGCACTGTACTAAGCGCTTGGAATGAACAAGTCGGCAACAGATAGAGACAGTCCCTGCCATTTGACGGGCTTACGGTCTGATCGGGGGAGACGGGCAGACGAGAACAACGGCAATAAATAGAGTCAAGGGGAAGAACACCTCATAAAAACATTGGCAACTAAATAGAATCAGGGTGATGTACATCTCATTAAACAAAATAAACAAAATAAATAGGGTGATAAAGATATATACAGTCGAGTGGACGAGTACAGTGCTGAGGGGGCGGGACGGGAGAGGGGGAGGAGGAGAGGGAAAGGGGGGAGAAGAGGGTTTAGCTGCGGAGAGGTGAAGGGGGAGTAGAGGGAGCAGAGGGAAAAAGGGGAGAGCTCAGTCTGGGAAGGCCTCTTGGGGAGGTGAGTTTTAAGTAGGGATTTGAAGAGGGGAAGAGAATTAGATTGTCTGAGGTGAGAAGGGAGGGCATTCCAGGACCGCGGGAGGACGTGGCCCGGGGTTGACGGCGGGATAGGCAAGAGCGAGGGACGGTGAGGAGGTGGATGGCAGAGGAGTGGAGCATGCGGGGTGGGCGGAAGAAAGAGACAAGGGAGGAGAGGTAGGAAGGGGCATAGGGATGGACAGCCTCGAAGCCTAGAGTGAGGAGTTTTTGTTTGGAGTGGAGGTTGTTAGGCAACCACTGGAGTTGTTTAAGAAGGGGAGTGACATGCCCGGATCGTTTTTGCAGGAAGATGAGCCGGGCAGCGGAGTGAAGAATAGACTGGAGCGGGGCGAGAGAGGAGGAAGGGAGATCAGAGAGAAGGCTGACACAGCAGTCTAGCCTGGGTATAACAAGAGCCTGTAGCAGTAAGGTAGACGTTTGGGTGGAGAGGAAAGGGCGGATCTTGGCAATATTGTAAAGGTGAGACCGGCAGGTCTCAGTAACGGATAGGATCTGTGGAGTGAACGAGAGAGACGAGTCAAAGATGACGCCGAGATTGCGGGCCCTAGAGACGGGAAGGATGGTCGTGCCATCCACGGTGATAGGGAAGTCTGGGAGAAGACCGGGCTTGGGAGGGAAGATGAGGAGCTCAGTCTCGCTCATGTTGAGTTTTAGGTGGGGGGCCGACATCCAGGTGGAGACGTCCCGGAGGCGGGAGGAGATGCGAGCCTGAAGGGAGGGGGAGAGGACAGGGGCGGAGATGTAGATCTGCGTGTCATCTGCGTAGAGATGGCAGTCAAAGCCATGGGAGCGAATGAGTTCACCGAGGGAGTGAGTGTAAATGGAGAACCGAAGAGAGCCGAGAACTGACCCTTGAGGAACTCCAACAGTTAAAGGATGGGAGGGGGAGGAGGCGCCTACGAAGGAGACCGAGAATGACCGGCCAGAGAGATAAGAGGAGAACCAGGAGAGGACGGAGTCCGGGAAGCCAAGGTGAGATAAGGTGTGGAGGAGGAGGGGATGGTCGACAGTGTCATAGGCAGCTGAGAGGTCAAGGAGGATTAGAATGGAGTAGGAGGCATTGGATTTGGCAAGAAGGGGGTCCAATCACGCCACTACACAATCATTTAATGTACCTAATTTTTGTTACCTACCTAGTTGACCAGAAAAAAATAACATTTTCACATTTAAATAATTTAGAAAAATAAAATAGCCCTTTCAGAGGATCAAAATTATGGGCTTGGCATTACAGTACTACTTATAAAACTATTACAGTATATTTCAAATTGCTGATTACCAGGTGTGCCTTGATTTAAAATGCCTCATTTCTGTGGCAACTTCATTTTTACTGGTTTGGCTAAAATAGTCATTTATCTGTTTTTAAAAAAGAGCAGAAAGAGCTGTTTAGGATGTTGTCGTGCACATGCATTACTAACCTTAATTCCACATTCTTCCAGCACTAACACAACACTGTATATTTACAACAATATAAAAATCACCATTTTATGCAGAACAGTAATCTTTCTTGTCTGACTTGCATCTTACCAGTTCTGGGGCTTCTTCCATAGTTTGACAAATGACTATAATTCATTATTTCTAGATGATCTAGTCCCTAAAGAAAGTCACATCCTCCCTCTATTTCCACTTCCTCTTCTACAAATTACATAATGGATCCTAGCATTATCAGAGGCGAGATTATAGTATCTGTTTACAAGAAGAAGAAAATCTACCAAGTTGAAAGTTACTAAAAAATGTGGGTAGGTGATGTGAAATCTCAAGAATTCTGGGCGCTGAAAGGACTAACCAAAGATTTGAAACTCCTCACTAGGGTAGCCAGTAGAAAACTCTAGGCCTATAAATAATTTTGTAGAAAATTCTTTTTACAGCCATCTTAAAGATATATTTATACTATCCACTACTCAAATGCAGATATAAATTTGGCATTACTCAAGATAGGATTTATGTCTATACAGATATGGGTGCCTGCAATTCTTTATTTAGTATTTTTGAGTCAAATACTAACTGAGGTTTTTTAATATTGAATTTTAGCATTCATGAATAGAATCAGTTTAATATTCCAATACATAAACCCCCTTCTCCACAAAATAGTGCTACTAATGTTATAGTAATTCCAGCACAAGTATGGCGCTGCAGATATCAGTGGTATGGCAACCCCATTTGACCAGGAACGGTATCCTCAGGGGTCACAAAAAATAGTCTATCAGTTTGAATCTTTAATAAGAACTTGTTATTTTGATAATGATTTCTGGGATTGAAATGTCCGGTGTGAAAACATCATCTGTATTTTTAAAAAAAGTTTTCATAGAATCATGATATCATGGGGCTGGAAGGGGAAATTGATGAGGGAATACCACCTTCTTCCGCTCTCAGGATCGCACCTGGAGAGTTTCCAGTACTCTACCAGTCTCGGCTATGAGGGAGAGTCAAAAAGAGGCCTACTCATTCCATTCCTAGCTTGGGCAGTGGCTAGCGAGTGGAAGACAATCTGCTACAAGTCAAAACTCTCCTGTGCTGGGCAGCAGTGGCATGGGAGAGAGTCGAGGGCAGAGACTTCAGTTGATTGCGTGGTAGGAGACAATGGTAAACCACTTCCATATTTTTGCCAAGAAAATACTATGGGTACACTACCAGAAGGATTGCAGATAGAGGTGGGGTGTTCTGGGAGAGATGTGTCCATGGAGTCGCGATGGGTTGGAAATGACTCGACTGCATTAGATGAACCACTCTCTTGCCACTGAGCTAGATGAATCATTCAAAAGTATTTATCTTTATTGATTTCTTACTATATGCAGAGCACTGTGATAACTGCTCGGGAGATTACAAAGCAACAGAACTTTCAAAAATCATCTTGGGTAAGGGAAGTGTTATATTCTTGGGAAAGGCCAGTACAGCTTCCTTTCCCAACCATTCCAGAGTTTGCCATTCCTCCTTTGTGAATTTCTAACCTCAATCCTTCATCATTTAAGTGCACTCTTCTCCTTTAAGAGAGGGCACATACATCTGAAATTGAGCCTTCTCCTTTGCGGGCTAGTGAATGAACACAAGACCAGCACCTGAAATGTTCATATTTCTTTTTGGCTTGACTCAGTAGTACTGATGCAATTCTTTAATCTGTAGTATATCTACCAAAATACTGACAATTCATCTCTTGGTGAGCAGCGTGACCTTAGTGGAAAGAACATGGGCTTGGGATTTAGAGGATTTGGGTTCTAATCCTGACTCTGCCACTTGCCTGCTGTGTGACTTTGGATGTCACTTGGCTTTTCTGTGCTTTAGTTTCCTCATCTGTAGAATGGAGACTAAACACCTATGCTCCCACCGCTTAGACTGCCAACCCCATTTGGGACAGGGACTGTGTCCAACTTAATCATCTTGTATCTACTCCAGTGCTTGGCACATAGTAAGCACTTACCAATAAACTCTTATTATTATTATTACCACCTGAAGAGGAGAGAGCTGCACTTGCCGAGAAACTTGACTTTCCAAGTGTGTGTCTGTCTTTTTCTTTTTCAATTTAGATTTCCATGGGAACTTTCCCTGTGGGTGGTAGCGTTTGTGGCATAGTGGATAAAGCATGGGCCTGGGAGTCAGAAGGACCTGGGTTCTAATCCCAGCTCCACCACTTGTCTGTTGGGTGAACTTGGGCAAGTCACTTCACTTTTCTGTGCCTCAGGTACTTCATTTATCAGATAGGGATTAAGAGTGAGAGCCCCATGTGGAACAGGGACTCCGTCCAACCCCCCCTTACCTTGTTTCTTCCCCAGGGCTTAGTACAGTGTCTGGCACAAAGTGCTTAACGAATACCATAAAAAATAAGACTGTTAAATTTAGAATACAACCATCGCAGTTTAGAGCCCTTTCGCCCTTCCAAATCTGCAAGAACACTGAAATTCCCTTTTGACAAAGGGAAAGAGCCATATCTCAGCTGCATGCATGTTCTAAAGAGCATTTCCTTGATTACTTCGCACATCAGTCCGGGGTCCCCTTCCCAGATCACCCCTCCAGTTCTGGCACACCTGCTCTTATAATATTCATTAATCATGGGTTCCATGATTAATAGCAATTATTGACAATTAATGACAATTAATAACTGGAGGACTCATTTTGAAAATAGACTCTACGGTGTTGAATGTCTCAATCAGTGGTATTTTTTGAATATTTACCATGTGCAGAACACTGTACTAAATGCTTGGCAGATTACAGTATAACAGATACGGTCCCTGCCATTCCCCTTCAGTTGAACTGCTGTGCTTAAGCTTAGACTCACTCAAGTTCAACTAGCAAAATGGATTCGTCGGCTGATATTTTGGGAATACTTCGGATCTAATGTTGATTTTAAATTGTGGGTTGGGAAAGGTATCTTTCTGCGTAACGGTCCTCTTTACGATGATTTACAGCTCTGTATGCAGCTTCTTTGGGTCGGAAGCCAAACCTTTAGTTGTTGGATCAAGCCCATGATAAAATTTGAACAGAAAGAGAGGAAATAAGAATGAGTAGGGAGAGAGAGAGAGAGAAAATGAATGCGACTCAGGGTGACCACAGAGGGTGTGATGTTTTGGGTAGGGAATGTGCTTGCCTCTTGTTCCTGTACTTCCCTATCCAGCATGCACCTAAACACTGCCGCTGCTTATGTGTGGCACCCAGCACCCATGGAGGAGTAGAGCGCATCCCTTCTCTGCTAGTGTGGCTGGTCGGCCTGCCTCGGCACTGCTGATACTTGCCGGGAACGGGGAAGGCCTAGAGTGGCTCCAGCTTGTCCTGCCTTCTGCTAAAATGGTAGGGAGCCCTAAATACCCCGGGATGTAGCTGAAACTTCCAAAAAGAGTCCAAGAGATGGAACCATCTTGTTCTCCCCCAGGTCTCTTTTTGGCCCAATGGGGTGGGACAGGCAGCTACTTTCTGCCCAAAAAATCTGTGAGGAGAATTAAGGAGTTCATCCTCTAGAATGTAAGCTCCTTATGGGCAGGGAACTTGTCTGTCAATTCTGGTGTATTGTACTTTCCCAAACACTTAGAACAGTGCTCTGCAACTAAGTGCTCCATATGCACCACTGATTGATTGATAGATTGCCCTCATGGTGCCGCTTCTGCCCACAGTGATTGCCTGTTTTAGAGAGCCACATCGTCTTCATCAGTGGGGTTAACTGAGAGCTTATTGTGTGCCAAGCACTGCACTAAACACTACAGTATACAGTATGACAGAGTTGGTATTCACATTCCCTGCCCACAATGAGCTTACAGTCTAGAAGGGGAGACCTACATTAATATAAATACTTTATAGTACATAATTTGTAGATATATCTTGGTATAGGTTCCTGACCCTCACTGTAGGGAGTTAACTCTTTCTTTTTTCTGACTGAATGAGAAAAGAATATATGTTTCCCTTTTAAATATATTCAGACAGTGATTTCAAAGTGACATTTCTAATGTTTTAAGTCAATGTATATTCCTCATGTGTATAAGTCACAATCATAATTCAGGAATATATGTTTTAAAATGGTGAATTATTACCAATGGGGATATTACCGTGCATTGGCACCAGAGGCAATGAAGTAAAATATTTCATATTCAGGACCATTAGGTGTCAAATAGACTAATGAAAATGCAAATTAAGCCTGTTAGCCTAACTTCAAGTTCAAAATGTGCACGTTATGCTTTATATTATTTTTTAAAATAAGTTGAATGTATCCAAATGACAGGCTTTTTTCATGCAAATCAACTTTATATTCATATATAATTGGAAATATTTCAGAGCATCTGGCTTGCAATTATAAGATATATGAAAAGGAAATTGTTCCCTTGAGCAATTGCCTTTAGACAACAAAAAAGATAAAAAAATTAATATATAATGAACTTTTAGATTTCATTCATTATTTGAAATCTATGCTAATGTGTGAAATGTGAAAATCACATTTTCCTGACTGCTGCTTAACCTTACATTCTAAGAACACAAATAATTTTATTAAATGGCCAACTTCGAGTGTTATAAATTGGCTAACTTTGTATTCTTAAGAAAATTCTCTGTTCGGTTTAAATCAATATTACACTATGGCTCAACAAGAGTAATCAAAGGGAGTCAAGTTAAAGAATAGTTCAAAAGCCAATAGGAGCACTTTACACTGAGATTTGTAAAGGTACAAACATTTTAGCTTTTCAGACATTTGTAGATAAAAATCCTTGCATTTTTGTGCATCGAAAAGAAAAAAATCCATAGGTTTCATTGAGTAGTTAAACAAAAGTATTTAAAATTATGGGGAAATTCTAGATCCTTTTTCTTTGATTCTGTCATTGGGCAGGGATTGTCTCTATTTGTTACTGAATTGTACATTCCAAGCGCTTAGTACAGTGCTGTGCACATAGTAAGCGCTCAATAAATATGAATGAATGAATGAATGAAATGACTTCTTTTCAGTTACTACTACATGTGTCAAGAAAACTCCTCATCAGTACTAAGGGATCTGATAGCTGAGAGAAAACTATGGCAATGGAATGAAAAAAAACCCTCTTTCAATTGAATTCAAGTTTAGCCATCTGCTTTAAGACATTAAACCAATGAGATGAAACATATAATCTCAATACCTCATTTACCTAATGAGTAAGATCATTTTTTGTCATCCAGAGTAGCCCTTTAAGCTAAACTATTGTTTCAAGCATCAAAGTTCAGATCTTAAAGTATTTGAGTATGGTTGGAGTACAAATCAAACACGATTTCAGACCTAATGAAAAGGAAATGAGAAGTAAAGACATATTCAACTAATTAACTTATGAAAGGCAGATAGAATATAGATATAGATATTTGGGGTGGAAGCATTATAACAGGTGGAACTTTAAAAATTTTGTTGTGAGATTTAAATAATGTAGATAAAATGACTATCCCATAAGGTAAACAAATGATTAGGTGTAATACAGTTTTAGAACAACTTAAAGCTCACTCTTTTCCTCTAAAGAACTAAAAATACTCTTCTGATTACAAAAGCAAAACACTGTCTTTTGCTTGTGGTCTGAGCCTGTGTAGTTCATAATACCATCAAGGTAAATCCTGAATTCCTCTTTCTCCTTCATGTGTTAGATCAGCCCACTATCTTTTCCGGTGCCATTCCTAACATAAATTAAAGTTGAAAGGGAACCATTCACACATTTTGGTGACAAAATGGAAAAAGCTTTCCTCAGCACCATTTTGCGTGTCAATATTTCCCCCGGATTTGCGAGTGGAGCACATTCTACAGTTTTCAGCATGTGTATTGGTGTCAGGTGAAGGACACCATTTGCTCTTTTGGTCAGCCCTGAGTTTGAGAAGGCAAGCCCATTTCATAGGCCTTCATATTATGCAGTAGCAGGAGGGGATGAGAGCACAGACTCCCAAGAGCGAGGCTGCTCAGAAGACTTCTGTCTCTGAAATAATCACTGAATCATTGTTTATCAGATAAGTACTTAGGACTGAACGCTTTCTCATTAATATTATTATGATATTTGTTAAGTGCTTTGTGTTGAGCAGTTAATCAGTCATATTTAGTGAGCACTTACTGTGTGCAGACCCTTTGTACCCTGTGCTTTGGAGAGTACAGTATAACAGAGCTGGTAGACATGTTCCCCAACACTAAGTAGCTTACAGTCTAGCCTACAGTCTACACTATTCAAAGGGCTGGGGTAGATACAAGTTAATCAGATTGGGCACATTTCTTGTCCCACATGGTGCTTGCAGTATAAATTGAGATTAATGAATGATTCTGCAGAAAAAGCATGAAGGAATTTCCCTGTGTTTGTTTTGTTGTAACAAAGTTCATAATTTGTCACACCCTAAAAAATTGCAATCAACCAGAATGAGATCTTACTGACAAGATCTCCACTGGACTTATCCTAGAATTCTTTTTATAAAAGTTTGAATTGCATCTAAGAAATGTTGTACTTTGTTTACACAGATGGCCAAAGATTTTATGGGCTGAAAATGTGAAACATCATAAAACAGAGTCAAAAAATAAGGCCTTCTTCACTCAGTACAAATTGCTGTTTTAAAATTATACTCCAGAGAGACAGAGTGTCCCAAATAGAAAGAAGTATATCTTATTTAAGAGAGTTGTGGATCTAAGGAAAAGACAGTGGCTGGATAAGAAGATATATAAATTACACTTGCTTGAAGGCAGGCCTACTTTGTGGTTTGCTCTCTATGTACACAATATGCCATTTGAGCTACTGGATATATTGTAAAAGACTTTGCCTAGGGAAGTGCTTAAATAAAGGCAGACAGATCTTTAGTTTCTTGAGTCATTCATCATCCCTCAGATCTTGGGTAACTAATCCCCATGTTTCTTTAGTTTTATTCAGTGACATTCACGGCTTGATAATGCCACAGCTCCATCGCAGAGTTTCAGATAGAACTGTGATTTGGCCTTCAGGTAATCCAGTATGGAACTGTCTCCATATTTTTCCCCTTCTTTCCCCCAAAGGGTTTTCAGATTTGTGGGATTGGGTTCAGTGACGTTTTGGGGGGGCTGTTTGAAGCATCTCAGAGACTCACCATGGAGACCTCAGAATAGCTTTTGAGTTGATTGCAGTGCCACTCATTAACAAATATACTAGTAGTAGTAATAATTCAACCTCCTTACAGACATCTTCCCAGCATTGGCTCCTCCACTCACCTGTTCCTTTTATATCCTAAGGCTGAGCTAAGGTGAGTACCAAAGGGGTACATAGGCGACACAAAGGAGGGGACAGAAAAGGAAGGGATTAGTCAGAGAAGACTTCTTGGAGGAGAGGGGATTTTTGAAGAGTTTCAGATGTAGAGAGTGGTGGTCTGTCGACTATGAAGAGAAAGGCTGTGCCAGACCAGAGGGAAGTTTTGGGCAAAGCGTTGACAATAAGATAGGGGAGATCAAAGGACAGTCAGTATGTTGGAGTTGGAGAAGCTAAGGTGGATTGGGTTGAAGTAGGAGATCAGTGAGGTCAGGTAGGAATGAGAGAGCTGATTGAGTGCCTTAAAATCGAGGGTAAGGAGTTTCTGTTCTTGGAGGTGGACGGGTAACCCCTGAAGGATTTTGAGGAGAGGGAAGATATGGTCTGCATGGTTTTTCAGAAAAATGATCTGGTCAGCAAGCGTGAAGAATGGACTTGAGTGGGGAATGACAGGAGACAGGGAGGTCAGCAAGGAGTTTATGCAGTAGTCAAGGCAGGATATGATAACAGCTTGGATGAGAATGATAGCCATTAGGATAGATAAGAAAGGGTGGGGATTCTAAAGATTTGAAGGTAGAACCTACAGTATCTAGTGACAGGTTAAATGTGTGGGTTGATTGAGAGAGATGAGTCAAGGATAATAATAATAATGTTGGTATTTGTTAAGCGCTTACTATGTGCAGAGCACTGTTCTAAGCGCTGGGGGAGATACAGGGTAATCTGGTTGTCCCACGTAAGGCTCACAGTTAATCCCCATTTTACAGATGAGGTAACTGAGGCATAGAGAAGCTAAGTGACTTGCCCACAGTCACACAGCTGACAAGTGGCAGAGCTGGGAGTCGAACCCATGACCTCTGACTCCGAAGCCCAGGCTCTTTCCACTGAGCCACGCAAAGTTATGGCCTTGTGAGACAGGTAAGATGGTGTGGTTGGTAGTGATGGGAAAATCACTGGAAGGATAGAGTTTGGGTGGGAAAGATGAGTTCTTTTTGGACATGTTAACTTTGAAGTGTCAATGGGATGTCCAAATAATGATAATACTAATGGTAATAAAAATAACGATTTTGTTATTTAAGTGGTCACTACATGCCCAGCTCTGTACTAATCACTGGGTTAGGTACAAGATAATTTGTGATGTAGAGATGTTCTGCAGTTGGGAGGAAATGCAAGATAGGACAGAGAAGGACAGAGCTCAGGGCTGGAGAGGTAGATTTGAGAATCACTTGTGTAGAGATGATAGGTGAAGTAATAGGAGTGAATGAGTTTTCCAACGGAGTGGGTGTACACTGACAATAGAAGAGGACCCAGAACCGAGCTTTGAGAGACTCCCACAGTTAAGCGGGGAGGCAGAGGAGGAGCCTGCTTAAGAGACTGAGAGGGAGTGGCCAGAGAGATAGGAGGAGAACCAGGAGAGGATAGTGTCAGTGAAGGCAAGGTTGGATAGTGTCCCCAAGAGGAGGTTGTTCACAGTTTTGAAGGCAGTGAAAAGGTTGTTTGGGGGATTAGAATGGAGTAGAGGCCACTGGATTTGAGAAGGTGGTTGTCCTTGGTGACCTTGGTGAAGACTGCTTCCATGGACTGAAGGGAGAAAAAGTCAGATAACAAGTGATCTAGGAAAGCGTTGAAGAGGATCGCCCACTACAATCCAGTCCGCACACTTCACTCCTATAACACCAGTCTACTCACCCTTCCTCGATTTTTGTCTTTCTTGCCATGGATCCCTTACCCACATCCTCCCTCTGGCCTGGAACACCCTCCCCATTCATGCCCAGCAGATCACCATTCCCTCTATCTTCAATCAATGGTATTCATTAATCAGTGGCATTTGAGTGCTTCCTGTACATTGAGCACTGTACTAAGCGCTTGGGAGAGTACAGTATCACAGAGTAGGTAGAAATATTCCCTGTCCAAAATGAGCTTAGAAAGGGGAGAAAAGCTTAAATCCCATCTCCAAGAGGCCTTCCCCATCTAAGCCCTCATTTCCCCTATTCTCTCTCCCTTCTCCATTATCTGTGCGTTTAGATCCATACCCCTAAAGCACTTGATGTTCACTCCAACCCCACAGCTTTACTCTATATATACCTATACTCTCTTATTTCCCCTATCTATGATTTATTTTAATGTCTGCCTCACTATCTAGACTATAAACCCCTTGGAGCAGAGATTATGTCTACCATCTCTGTTTTAGTGTACTTTCCCAAGTGCTTAGTATAGCATCCATTCATTCATTCAATCATATTATTGAGTGCTTACTGAGTGCAGAGTACTGTATTAAGCGCTTGGAAAGTACAGTTCAGCAATCAAGGGAGACAATCCCTGCCCACAACAGGCTTACAGTCTAGAAGGGGCGGAGACAGACAACAAAACAAGTAAACAGGCATCAATAGCATCAACATAAATAGAACACATGCTTAATAAATGCCACTGTGATTGAAGAGACCCTCTACCTGGGGTGGGGTGCAAGATCTGAAGAGAGAATAATGATAAAAGCATTTATCAAGTGCTGACGCTGTGCTAGTCAGTATGCTAAGCACTGGGGTAGGCTCAATAAATAATTTACACATGGATCCTGTCCCCTGAGGAGATCACAATCTAAGTACGGTAGACAGATTCACAGAAGAAAGAAAGGTTCAAAGTTTAGAAATTAACAGCTTGGTTGTCAGTCCACTCCCCCATGAACTCTAGTTCCTGCCACTGAACTTTAATTCATTTTAAGTTGTCTGCATCAAAGCCAGTCTCTTTGGTAAGAGGGGAGAATGTTCAAATTCTCTGAGAGTCTGGCAGGGGAATTGCTGGGGAAGAAAGGAAATAAAATACTACATTAACCAGGAAGCGAAGGGATTGGTTGCTTAAAGTGTCCAGAAGACACTGGGGCTTTGTGGGAGGAATTTGCCATAACTACCAGAAGGACAATTATATACACCTCTGGGGCACAGCACTATGATTTTATATCGGTATTTAATCAGATCCCAGACCTTCTGCTGACTTCTCTGTTCTCTAGGCTTGCCTATCTTGGACCTCAGTTGCATCCTGTGCTCGGGAGAAAACTCATCTGATTTATTTGGATGTTAAAACTGAGGCTGTCTGTTTTTCACTATCTTGTAATATTCTAAGAAATTTTGGGACTTTGATTTCTAATTTCTATTCCTTGAATAGAGTTGCTTTAGCCAGAATAATTATTGCCAGCATCTGGAACCAATTATTTCAGGAAATTGTCTAAGTCTCTTATAAGTAAATCCTAGCGTCCAGATGACTTCCTTGGGTATTTCATTCTAGGGGCCAATGAGATATCCATTAAGAATATGTTGGCTAGTTATTTTCATAAATGCCCTATGCAATATTGATAATGCTTTTATCCTTCAATATATCTATTTAGATGCATAAAATGTATAGGCGTCATGCCAAGCCAAATGATCATTTCCTCAGAGTGACACTTGAGCAATGTACACTCATGATTTAAGCATTTTGTAAATTATGACTTGAGAAGTCACTGAGGGGTTAGTTCTGTCAAAATTGGTGTCTGTGATTCAACTCAGCCATTTGCCCTGCAGTCTCAGCCCTCTCCTGATGAGGAATTTGCTGAATAATCAAATCTAAAAAATATGCTATTGATGAAAAAGTGGGGCCTTTGGGAATTTGCCCACATTGATCAGGTTCCCTAATTCAAGGGATATTGACCACTTGCAGAGGTACAGAACACTGAACTATATAATTGCTCAGCACCCCACCTCAAATCGGGTGCCATATTTAATAAATTTTGATAGTACATTTAGAGTGTACATGATACTGGCAAAAAGTGGAAATTTAGCAACAGTTGACTCAAAGCAGAGGAAATTGTCCTCTGTAGTGTTTTGTGGGGAGACAGATCACAATCCCCTCCCTTTTCCCCCCTAGTTTTTAATAATTGTGATATTTAAGTGCTTACTATATTCTAGTCACTGTATTAAGTGCTGGGTAGGTTATAAGAAAATTGGGATGGACACAGTCCCTGTTCCATGTAGGGCTCACACTCTCAATCCCCATTTTACAGATAAGGTAACTGAGGCACAGAGAAGTGAAGTGACCACTGAAGAACCAGCATTAGAACCCACGACCTTCTTACTCCCGGGCCCAAGCTCGCTCCACTATACCATGCCACTTCCCAATATATTTGTCCCCGTCTCCCATTGCCTGCTGTCCTAATTATAGGTCTCTTCACAATTCCTAGTGTCCTACATATACTTCACATGCTCTCAATGCCCAGTGTTCTATATAAATAGGTCAACTTCTACGAGGGATCTGTAGAGAATCAGGTTAACCTGTCCAAAAATACACCATGTTCACTGGTGTATTGTTTTAAAAAAAATCTGCTGTGCTTTGTTAGTATTGAAACAGCCACTTCTAATAGGCTAATTTTGAGAAAACTATTTCAGGTATTAAAGCAATCTCATTGATACATAAAAATGGTTCAGCAGGTTCTTTCTGAAAAGGAAAATGGAAACTTTTCTGTGAGTTTATCTGAATTAAGATGGTGTAAAGGAGAACCATTTCAGGAGACAGTTGGGTCTTCTATCATTATAGTCTTGAAGAATGGCGAATTGAGGAACACTCCCATTATACTGCTTAACTTTTTACCAACGTCGTATGCTTAAGCTTAACTATTTTTTTAAATAGTATTTTTTAAGCACCGACTAATGTGTCAAGCTCCGCCCTAAGTCCTGGAATAGATACAAGTTTATAAGACCGGCTACAGTCCCTGTGACTTCTGGATCTCACAGTCTAAGCAGAAGGGACAACATCTATTGAATCCCCATTTTGCAGCTGAAGAAACTAAGGCATCGAGAAGTTGAGTGACTTGCCCAAAATCACTCATCAAGCAAGTCGTGGAGCCAGGATTAGAATTTAAGTCCTCTGGCTCCCAGACCTGCACTTTATCTACTAGGCCATGCTGCTTTCTGGTTAATTTGTACCTATCTCAGCACTTAGACCAATGCTTGTCAGATAGTATGCACTTAACAAGTATCATAATTATTACTATTAGGCCACTGTGATCTATATTACATCCTATCCAAGAAAATCAATCAGTGATATTTATTGAGCACTAACTGTGTGCAGAGCACTGTCCCAAGTGTTTGGGAGAGTACAACAGAGTTAATAGATACATTCCCTGCCCATAATAAACCCAGAGCCTAGAGGAGGGGACAGATGTAAATAAATGATTTATAATATAATTTATATATTTGTGCATAAGTGCTGTGGGATTGAGGGTAATACCAAATACCCATATTTCAAAGATGAAAGTGCATGGAAGACACATAAGGGAGAGGGAACTGGGGGAAAGAAGGGTTAATTGGGGAAGAACAAAAGATCAAAGAGACTTTTTTCAAAGTCTATTCATGTTGTAAGGGACTACTTTACCACTTTCTTTGAAAGGGGGTCCCACAGATCTTGTGGTCTATGACCTGGAAAAGGCTCCATAATATCTATTCTGGCACAGGTGGGCTGTGAAGAGTTATTCAGGATCGCCTCTCTCCTAGTCCCACTATTGGAGCAGAAGTCTCGCTCAATTTATCTCCTCTAATATCAGAATAGGAAGCCAAAGGCAAACGGAGTGAAGAACCTGATTCTTTTGATGACTCTCTGGAGTCTCACAACCTTCAGACCTCTATCTTAATAAAGGAAAGTCTCCTGAAGGAGACATGATTTGAAAAGGGTTTTCAAGATGGGGAAAGGTGTGGTCTAGGAAGTGGGAGAATTTCAGAAAGATGGAAAGAGCCAGGGTTCTTTCTGTTTTCTACAGGCCTTTGCAGAAGGTTAATGTTGCCTGTGGATTTTTTTTTTCCCATTTAGGGGAAATGGCAGTCATACCACTCTCTACAGTACATAATGACATTGTTCACTTCTTGGTCCAGGTCATCCAATAGGGAGATTGCCTGAATTATCACCATATCCACTTTGTCAAGGCTAAATTTCGGCCAGCTTGTGTGCCAGGGCCGATACACATGGTCGCCATTCCACAGGACAGCAGACCAGTGATCACACCTTCCATCTGAGAGCAGATTCCCTCTCAGAGCAGCAAACTGGTGGAAAACTTCTTAGCCCGGGAATTGGGGGGACCCAACTTCACTGATTGCCTACTGTGTGACTTTAGCCATGTCACTTCTCTGGGCCTCAATTTCCTCCTCTGTAAAATGGGGATTCAATACTTGCCCTTCTCCCCTAGACCGAGTCCAAAGAGGGACAGGGATTGTGTCTGACCTGATTAACCTGTTTCTGCCTCAGTGCTTAGAACAGTGCTTGACACATAGTAAGGACTCAACAGATGTCATAACAATAATAATAATGGTGATCATCGTGTTGGAGACCATTAGACTGTAGATGCAGCTCAGGTTCAATTTTAGTTTTTCTTTTTGATGCCTCTTAATTTGACATCAGCTACTGCTAGTTGCTGGTATGGTTTTTTGGCTACTATCTTTCTCAGAATTTAATTCAGGATCTTATTAAGTTTGTCCTCCCAAAGAGCGGGGGATTGCAGGCACTAGGAAGGGTGAGAGCAAGAAGGCAGCAACAAGAATGACAAGAACAAGGCCCAGTTCAGTAATTCGGATTGAGAAGAACACAGATTGTGAGCTGGCGTTTGGTGGGAAAAGAGAGTGAATACATAGTGGAGAGAACTGGTTGAGAACTTTGAAATAAATCAATCAATGGCATTTACTGAGCACTTCTTGGGTGCAGAGCACTGGACTAAGCATTTGGGAGAGTACAATACAGCAGAACTGGTAGACCCACATTCCCTGCCCACAACTTGAAAACCACTGATCAGAAGTTTCTCCTTGATGCAAAAGAGGAATGGGCAACCACTGAAAGCTTTTGCAGAGTGGGGAGGTCTTGATAGCTGAAAACACAAAATTCTGGACTTAAGCAGGGGCCATTTCACAACAATTTTTATTTCATTTAGTATCCCTTGTAGAAAAAGCTATTAGGTTTTGTTGAAAAGATAAAGGCTCAAAAAGATGGACGTGGCACTTGGCTTTCCAACTGACTTCTTTTGAAGTGCCCTTTGAAAGTTTTCAGAGGTAGAAACTGTTGAATTTAGATAAGATGTGCAGTGAATCTACGAGCTTTTTTTTTTTTTTTGATAAACAGAGGAGGAGGTGTTTTCAAGTTGTGCTCAGGAAACCAAAGATACTTGGTAAAACCGCTTATTTTATATGTCAGTGATAGGATTTGCAACTCCAGAAAAACACAGAACTTTGATCCTCTGTAACCACTGAAGCTAGTAATTAGTGAAAAACTACTAGGTATATCTGGAATTCAATTGATTCCATAACATTGCACCTGGACTTTATAAACAACTCCAACGGAGTTAATTATGCATTATACGCTGTTTTCAGCAGACACCGAGTTTAAGATTTCTACAACGAAAAGTGTAAGACCTCTGTGATAAGAATTAATCTGAACCCTGAAGATTTAAGGCTTAATTATAATTCTGATCCAAGGCAGCAGACTGTGTGAACTGCTGTTGCTAAACTGTACTGTGTAAACATTGCATACTGATGGAATTTGCTTGTCAACTCAACTGGCATTTCAGTGCTGAAAGCTTGTCTTTCTGTCAGCCAAGTGCACCATGGGAAAAGATGACTATCTCCAGGGAGTGTGATCTGTGTGTTTAAAAAAGAAAGAAAAGCTCAATAGACACTTTGGGACACTTTCCTGTTGTGCTAATGGTTAAACAAATGATCTTTCATCCTTTTTTAATTCTTCTCTGTAGGTGGCAAGAATTTTTCTTAACTTTGAAATGAAAACCGTTTCTATTGCATTAGAGTGATGATAAACAAAAGTTCTTGAGTTAAATACAGCATGCATGGGTAAGAAGTGTGGAGAAAATCTAAGGGATTGAAGACTTTGAAAGGTTTATTAATAATAATAATAATAATGATGGTATTTGTTAAGCACTTATGTGCAAAGCACTGTTCTAATCGCTGAGGGGATACAAGGTGATCAGGTTGTCCCATGTGGAGCTCACAGTCTTAATCCCCATTTACAGATGAGGGAACTGAGGCACAGAAAAGTTAAGTGACATCCCCAAAGTCCCACAGCTGACAAGCGGCAGAGCTGGGATTAGAACCCATGACCTCTGACTCCCAAGCCTGTGCTCTTTTTTGATTATCCTCGATTCATCAATCAGTTGATGGTATTTATTAAATTTTTGCTCAGTGTGTGGTGTGTGTGGGAGAGTACAGTAGAGTTAGTAGAAATCATCCTTGCCCTCAAAAAGTTTCCAATCTAGTGGGAGAGCTTCAATAACATCAATTACAGGAAGGAGAAAGCAATTGAGTGTAAAGATATGTAGGAGAGTAGTGTGGGGGTTTTTGTGTTTGTGTATGTATGTAAGCGATTGAATGACACAGGAATTCTGAATTGACATTAGTGGGAGAAATAGGGTGAATTGAGAGATTAAATGTCTACTTTCCCATCACTGTAGATAGCACCTCCATCCTCCCTGTCTCACGAGCCTAGAACTCTGGCATTAGTCTTGACTCATCTCTCTCCCTGAACCCACATATTCAATCGGCCACCAGATTCTGCCTCTTCAACCTTTACATCATCGCTAAATCTGCCCCTTTCCTCTCCATCCAAACTGCTACTTTTCGATACAAGCACTTTTCCTATTCCTCCTTGATTATTGCGTTAGCCCTCTTGCTGACCTCCCTACCCTCTGGCTCTCCCCACTCTTGTCCATACTTCACTCTACTGTGTGGATCATTCTTCTAAAAAAAAAAAATAAAAGAAAAGAACACATTCAGTCCATGTTTCCCCACTCCTTAAGAACCTCCAGTGGTTGCCCAACCTCCTCTACATCAAACAGGAACTCCTTACCACTGTTTTTAAAGCAATCACCTTACCCCCTCCTTCTTCATTATAATCCTGCCCCCACACCTCGCTCCTCTAATGCCAACCTACTTCTTGTCTATCTTGCTGCTACCGACCTCTCACCCACGTCCTGCCTCTGGCCTTGAACGTTTTCTCTATTCATATCTGACAGACAATTACTCTCCCTCCCCAGCCCTTCAAAACCTTACTGAAGGCACATCTACTCCAAGAAGCCTTCCCTAAACCCACATTTCCTTTTCTCCCACTCCCTTCTGAATCACCCTGATTTGTTCCCTTTATTCACCACTCCCAACCCCACAGAACATATATACATAACTGTAATTTATTTATATTATTGTCTGTCTCCCCCTCTGACTGTAAGCTCACTGTGGAAAGGAAATGTATTTGTTATATTGATGTATTGGACTCTCTCACTGTACTTAGTACAGTTCCCTGCACACAGTAAGCCCTCAATAAATGTGATCGATTCTTTAGTGACTTCTAGGGGCACGGCCTGCTTAAGGCTGCAGTTTGGGCTTCTCCTGGGTCGAATCCATTGTAGCCAAGGGTGTTTTTTTTATAGTATTCGTTGGCACTTACTATATGCTACGCACTGAATGTACTAAGTGTTGGGGAAGATACAGTGTTGGAGTGAATATCAAAATGCTAAAGTGGAACACATAGGGGAGGGTGGATAGGGAAAACAAGGCTTAATTAGGGAAGGTCTCTTGAAGGAAATGTGATTTTAGGAGGGTTTTGAAGGTGGGGAGAGTGGCATACTCTTGGATGAAAGGGGAGGGAGTTTCAGGGCAAAGGGAGGGAGGAAGCTTGGTAGAGAGCACATTTATAAGATGTAATCAGCAATGCAGAATCTAAAACCCTGTTTGAGGGAGAGTCTTCTTCAAACATTTATTTTCTTCTGTGCATTCTTTTACCCAGTGCATTCTAAAACACTAAATACAAAACACAGATTTTGCATGTTTTTTGACCCCGAGCTGCTGTTGACAGAGAGATTTTTGAACTATGAATTTTTTGGCATCGTCAGCTGTCCCTTTGGCATGAAACACAATATTTAGAACTGCAAATATCACTGATATTTTTCAATTGGAAGCAGTGTTCAGTAGTTCATAATCAAATTTATTACCCTTGCACCAGAGAATCTTAGAATTCATAGTATTTTGGATATTCAAATGAAGCAGTGGGAAAAGGACTCTCTATAAATGGCTTCACGTAACTGTGGGTATGTACGTGAATTAGAAAGATGGCAAAATTCCTTTAATCCTTCAATAAATATGCCTACTCTCCATAGCAGCCCACTGTTTGCTAGGCCCAGCTTGCCTCTTTGTAGGTAGGTATCAATCTTTACTATTCTCTGTATTCATCCTTCCCAATCAGGATCCATCTGTTCTTTATATCGGTTAGTATGCTTCCTTATGACATTTAGCCTTCAAAAATGTTACTCAGCACGTGGAGCCACCATGCCTGCTGTGTTTTATGTGTCAGAAGCAATCAAAAACATAGACGAGCAGGATGTACAAGATAAGTTGCTTCTCCTTAGGCCAGAGCGCTGTTTGGTGTAAGCATGGGGTTCTCTGGCAACATCTGATGTAGCAGAGCCTTTAATGACAGATGGTTATCTTTAGAGTCAGTTAGTGATGAAAGAATACTCTGTTCCTCAGTTTGTAGAGACTATAGATCTCTTTAGGTGCTTCTAGGACATCCATAAAAGTGCCATAAGAGGTGCTCAATTTTTTTCTTCATGGTGTTAAGAGCTTATTTGGTGCTTGGCACTGAACCAAGCACTGGGGTGGATGCAAGTTAGGTTGGACATAGCCCATGTCCCGTACGGGGCTCACAGTCTTAAATCCCCTTTTGCAGATGAGGTAATGGAGGCCCAGAGAAGTTAAGTGACTTGTCCAAAGTCACCCTGGCCCCTAGCGACAGCAAAGGCGTATCCATGATGCTATAGCACAGGGGCCCAACTTTTCTGATTGAAAATTTTCATTCTCCTGGAGTAATTTTGGAAAAGCCTGAAAAATATCTTTCATATGGAGAAACATCTCGACGTTGAAAATGGTTGTTTCCTCCTCTCTTCCTTTCTCTTATTTTCAGTGTTTATTTTCTTCTAACTTTCTATTTTGTCAGGTTACTTGTTTATAACTGTTTCCATGATCTACAAAACCACACTGTCAGTGACTACTCATTTTTTTGTACTAAAATGTTTTTCATTCCCTTATGCCTAATCTATTAGATATGGAACAAGAGTGAAAACACAATAAATCATTTATGTATTTTGCACAGTATTTTATCATTTGGAGGCGTGGAAATTTTACGAATGAACTCTTCCTTTTTTAAAAAGGATGAAACAGTGCCATAGTAGCATATATTTCAAGCAGTAGGGCTCTAGGTTAGAAGAAGAAGAATATTTTGGCTCTTAAGATGGTAATGCTGACATGTCTTCCAAGGAATTTGTATAGTTCCTTTACCAGGGATATCTTGGAAGTAGGGTAGACACCAAGAGTGCTTTATATATAGGGAAGTTATCAAGAAGTGTCACGAAGAGGTCAGGTACCTGGAAGGAGAAGAGAGTGAGATTTTCTAAGTCTGGTTCATGCTAGTTTGTGTAAGACGGACTGTGTGACAGGGACCGAGTCCGACCTGATTCACTTTTATTGACCCCAGGGTTTAGAAAAAGTACTTAACACATAGTGAGCTCTTAACAAGTACAGTTTATTATGATTATTATTAGGCTTATTGTGATTATGGAAGCAGCGTGGCTCAGTGGAAAGAGCCTGGGCTTGGGAGTCAGAGGTCATGGGTTCGACTCCCTGCTCTGCCACTTGTCAGCTGTGTGACTGTGGGCAAATCACTTAACTTCTCTGTGCCTCAGTTACCTCATCTGTAAAATGGGGATTGACTGTGAACCTCATGTGAGATGACCTGATTACCCTGTATATCCCCCAGCGCTTAGAACAGTGCTCTGCACATAGTAAGCGCTTAACAAACAAATACCAACATTATTATCATTAAGTACACCGTGTTTTTCAGGCTACTAAAAAGCCACCTCCTCTATGAAGCAGTCTGTGGTAAATCTCCACCTTATTCCAGTCACATTCTCATCATTAGCCACCTCAGTGTACTGGTAACCAATATTTATCTATTTGTGTTTATTATTCATATCTATCCCCACGTTGGTTGAATTGTTGAACTGCTAAACCCTTGTTAGGGCCTTGGAATTAAGCAAAACAGCGCCAAACAAAGCTACACAGAAAGAGCGTGGCCTAGTGGATACTGCATGGGCCTGAGAGTCAGAAGTACCTGGTTCTAGTGCCGGCTCGGCCACCTGTCTGCTGTGTGACCTTGGGCAAGTCACTTCTCTTGTTTGTGCCTCAGTTACCTGATCCATTAAAGGGGGATTCTGACGCTGAGCTCCATGTGGGACATGGACTGTGTCCAACCTGATTACCTTGTATTTACCTCAGCCCTGTGACCAGTGTCTGGCATAGAGTGAGCACTTAACAAATACCATAAAAAGTGTTGATTCACATAATGAGTAGCGTAAATTTCCCCATATCTATAAAATGCGATCCTCCCATAATGCATGCTTGGAAAGACAATGATAAGTTGCACAGTAATTACATGATCAAGTGGCAATGTAAACATGAACAAATAATAATATTTTTGAATTCAAATTTCATATGTAGATATATAAATAGAATACTCGATCTTCAAAGTGTTCTTTCACATCCTTTTAATCAAAAAGGGCAAACTGCACATATTCCATTACCTTCGCCAACTAGATATCATTATGTAATGCTTAATTTAAACGGGCTGTAATTATTCTTCGAATGAGGCAAAATACTTTAAAGGGAGGGGAAGGAAAGCGCTTTAATTGAGATAAACTTTAGAGCATTATTCTGAAGTGAGAGAGCACTGCAAGCAATAGCAGCATTGCTATTCAGTAGCTCTCAGGAAAGAGCACAGGGAATTAGCTGCATACTAATTATGTCTCTCTCTTGTTTTTCCATTCGATGACAAACTCTTTCATGTCGGCCTCATAGTTTATACTTCCAGATGCTTCTCATTTTATACTCCCCAAGCCCACTCCCTGGATCCTTCTCTTAACACCCCGAAATGTAGAAAACCTCCTGCATCCTGTCCCTAAAGTAAAATGACCTGTGGTCTTCTCAAACTAACTAGGCTTCTCTCCTGTTTCCTTAGTCCTTCCTCTGAGCCCTGCTGAGAGCTCACCTCCTCCAGGAGGCCTTCCCAGACTGAGCTCTCTCCCTTTCCCTCTGCTCCTCCTCCCCTCCCCATTCCCCCTACTCCCTCCCTCTGCTCTCCCCCTTCTCCTCCCCAAAGCACTTGTGCATATTTGTATCTGCTATTTATTACTCTATTTAAATGATGTGTATATAGCTATGATTCTATTTATCTTGATGGTATTGACGCCAGACTACTTGTTTTGTTTTGTTGTCTGTCTCCCCCGTTTAGACCATGAGCCCATTATTGGGCAGGGATTGTTTCTATCTGTTGCCAGATTGTACATTCCAAGCGCTCTGCACATAGTAAGCGCTCAATAAATACGATTGAATGAATGAATGATTGGCTGCTGGTGATGCCCTTAGGGAATAGCTGGATCTTTATGTTAATGAGGTTTTATTTTGGTATTTGTTAAGGGCTTAATATGTGCCAGACACTGTACTAAGCACTAGAGTAGATAGAAGCGAATCAGGTTGGAAACAGTCCTTGTTCCATGTGGGGCTTTAATAATAATAATGGTAATTAATTATCTAATAATTGCTATCCAATAATAATAACTGTGGTATTTAAAAGTTTACTGTGTGCCAAGTAATGCACTAAGCACTGGGATAGATAGAGGATGATCAGGTTGGACATAGTCCCTGCCTCCTAGGGGACTCACAGTCTAGGAGGGAGAGAGAACAAGTACTGAATCCTCACTTTCTTAGATAAGGAAACTAAGACCCGGAGAAGTGAAATGATTTGCCCAATATCACATAGCAAGCAAGTGGCAGGGTGTTCTGACAAGGTGCTCTAAAACCTAGGTGGTCTGACTCCCAGGGCCATACTTTTTAATAATAATAATAATGTTGGTCTTTGTTAAGTGCTTACTACGTGCAGAGCACTGTTCTAAGCGCTGAGGTAGATAGAGGGTAATCAGGTTGTCCCACGTGAGGCTCACAGTCCTAATCCAGATGAGGTAACTGAGGCACAGAGAAGTTAAGTGATTTGCCCACAGTCACACAGCTGACAAGGGCAGAGCAGGGATTTGAACCCATGCCCTCTGACTCCCAAGTCCGGGCTCTTTCCACTGAACCAAGCTGCTTCTCAGCAGTAGATCATGCTGCTTTACTATTTTTGCAATAAAGTAGCTGGCCTAATCAACAGATGTTAGGTTATGGAGGCACTTCAGGACAAAATTGGTAGTTCCTAATAGTAGGTTGGGGCTGTGGATGTGGGAACCAATGAAGGAGGAAGGGAATCAATTAATTATCGGCATTTATTGAGCGCTTCTCATGTTCAGAGCGTCGTATTGTTGTTGTTAACTGTATTTAAGCACTTACTATGCGCCAGGCACTGTACTAAATCCTGGGGTAAATACACGTTACTCACGTGGGGCTCACAGTCTTAATCCCCATTTTACAGATGAGGTAAGCGATGCTCAGAGACATTAAGAGACTTGCCCAGTGTCACACAGCAGACAAGTAGCGGAACAGGGATTAGAACTAGATCCTGGAACAGGGATTAGAACTAGATCCTTCTGACTTGTAGGCCCTATCTACTAGACCTTGCTTCTTTTCAGCACTTGGGAATAATAATAATAATGATGGTATTGGTTAAGATCTTATTATGTGCCAAACACTGTTCTAAGAACTGGGGTAAATACAAGGTAATCAGGTTGTTCCACGTGGGGCTCTCAGACTTATTCCCCATTTTACAGATGAGGTAACTGAGGCACCGAAAAGTTAAGTGACTTGCACAGCTGACAAGTGGGGGAGCTGGGATTAGAATGCACAACCTCTGACTCCCAAACCCGGGATTTTTCCATTAAGCCACGCTGAGCTCCCTCTACACTGTAAGCTCGTTTGGGGCAGGGAATGTGTCTGTTATATTATTGGTGTTATACTCTCCCAAGTGCTTTCTGCAGTTCTCTGCACACAGTAAGTGCTCAATAAATGCAATTGATGATTTAAATGTTTTCTGGAGTCAAGGAGAAGAGCCTGGCACGCCACATGTTTTCACCCTGCTTTGCAGCCTCTCCCAGTGGGCTGGAATATGGCCTCTATTGATGCCTTAAAAATTAGAGAGAAAATTAAAAAAAATCAGTTGCCTGCACCTGAACACCAATTTTTCTGCTGGAGTTTAGTAATTTTTTTAACCTATTTTCTCCTCTTTGATTTAATGTCATAAAACTCTAATGAGTTCCCTTTCTCCCAACAAAATTCCATGTGGAATTGCTAGCCATTTGACTTGCGAACCGTCTGTCTTAATTGCAATATTATTCATTGGAAATGCTTCAGTAGCCAGAACTATATTATTTGAATTAGCATGTTCTACTTTTTATGCTTCTTCCCTTGGAGGAAAACTATTTTTTGCTGTGTTTGTGAGATATTCTGGGTGCTTGGAAAGTATTGTTGAGTCAGCTGGGTGACAAGTAAATAATTTAGTGGTCTTTTAAAAGATATTTAATGTCCTTTGGTTGTGACTTAAAGCCCCAGCAGTTTACTCACATTTGCTAACTTTTTTTTGCATTGTGATTTTTCATAATCCTCAATTCTGATTCTAAGTTATAGCTCAGTTGAGACAGAAGAATAATTCTAATGAAAATGCTTTGAAAAGTAACCTAGCATGAATTTAAAATGCTACTGGAATTATTCCTTTATATGTCAAATGAGGTGAATGATGACCTTTTAAAGATAAGACCTGGCTTCATCTTTTCATTATCCAGGACCTTTAATGATAGTTTTCTCAGGTATGAACCCATTTGTCATTTAGCAACTATGTTTTGATCTTTTATTCAATGGGTTAATTTGATGCAAAGCTTATTTAAGTTATTTGAAAATGAGAAATGTATTCATTTTAAAATATCTGTTTTTTTAATTTATATTTTCCTCTCACCTTTACTACTAATTTTTCTTCATGGCCTGAGTCTCTTCCTGCAACTCCTTCTTCCTTGCACCAATGAATAGTTTAGGCAATAAATGAATCTATTTATTCAGCACTTAGTATGTGCAGAGCACTGTACTAAGCCCTTGGAAGAGGACAGTAAAACAGAGTCGGTAGATACATTCCCTGCTTGATCATGTCAAATTCTGTGATGGTTTTGTAATAGAAATATATATGAAATAGGAAAGGAACCATCTGTGAAATCATGTCTGAAGTACAGATATGACACACAGCTGTTGTTTTTTTTTTCCACATAAAATTCCCTTGCCAACCTTCCAAAACAATCATTAGAGACACGTTCATGGAGTCTACTGCCTTTTTCAACCATTCAAAAAGATATTCTTCTTCCCTGGAGTGTGTCATATATTTAGCCAATCCAAGATTCTGAGGTACTGTTCCCTTCAACACTTCCATCTCCTCTGCCGGAAGCATCGGATCTTCTTTTATACCTTTAATAATAATTGTGGTATTTGTTAAGCGTTTACCCTATGCCAAGTGCTGTACTAAGTGCTGGGGGAGGTAAAGGGTAGTCAGGTCCCACATGGGGCTCACGGAGTAAGTAGGATGCAGAACTGATATTGAATCCTTTCTTGCAGATGAGGGAACTGAGGCTCAGAAAAGTGAAGTGACTTGACCAAGATCCCACAGCAGGCAAGTGGCAGAGTCGGGGTTAGACCCAGATGGTCTGACTTCCAGGCCCATGCTCTTTCCACTAGGCCACACTGCTTCTCTTGATCACCCTCATCCAATATATGGTTCCTAAAGGGATTCTTGTCTGCAGGTTCTTTTTAACACCCGACCCATTCGAATAAACCATAATGAATCGAGCAGCAAAACAAAGATTCTAACTTGTCTAAAAAACCCCCCAAAAACCAAACTACCCTTTCCTTAGAGAACTGTCTGTTGATTATGCCAGGCTGTGGGTTGATTTTTGTAATGAGAGTAAATAAGGACAAGGACAAAACCACCTGTGATGCTATCAGGTCAATGCCCACATAAGCTGCAGCTGTGAGAACTAACCCTGGCTTCGGGTCCCAATTTTTCATCCTTCTAATTGGCATGTGTGATTATTTCATTTGAATATCTTAACCTGCTCTGCAAATATGAATTAGTCTGAACAGCACCTTTAGGAGGATGAAAACATTTATTTCCCCCCTTTTAGAGAAAGGTGAGCATACGAAAGGACACTCAGCGGAACTTTCCCATTTCTGTAGTCAAGCGTGGTTTCGGTAAGCTTCACTTCAGCCTTTGGCATTCGTGGCTCAGGGAAATGAATAAAAGATAAGGCAACTGTCAAGGGCTGAAAGAACCTGCATATTTTCAGAAAGGCTACTTCCGAGTTGGAAATAAGTATATAAAGAATTTAAAGGTATATAGATGTCCTTGGTATATGTGCAATCAAAAAACAATGGACCATTTCCTGCAAACATTTGCATTATGTACTTGTTAATAACCATGTCTCCATGTGAGAGAACTAAATAAATTACTAATCGCCTACTTAGCTTTCTTTTGTGACCTTTTGAAAATAACCACAAATTTCTCTACTAGATCTTCCTCAAAAGTTAAACAGCTTTCAATGCAGAGCTTTGTTGGTCTCTTCATTTTTAGAAGTGAAGCTGTTCACATGGCTGTTTTAGACCACTAAAATCCTGCTTGTCTTGAATTTTTTTCCTTTCCGACTCTGTGATTGTCCCAACAAGGAGAAGTGTGGTAATAGTCCTCATGAACTTCGTTTTTGGAGACTAATAATAGTAACTGTGGTGTTTTTTTTAAGCACCTCTAGACTGTAAACTCGTCGTGGGCAGGGAATGTGTCTGTTTATTGTTATATTGTATTCTCCCAAGCGCTTAATACAGTACTCTGCACACAGTAAGGGCTCAATATATGCGACTGACTGATGGACAAGCACTGGGATAAATGCATTACACAGAGTTGGGAAGTTCTGGGTTTGGTCTCTACAGAATCTTAACATTCATATAAATTCCCTCCTCTCTAGTTTCTGTTTCCTAGATTAGGTTTCTACTCTGTTTCCCACTTTGCGTTGCCGTGTTTCGCCTTTTGCTGTGCACCCACTGCCTCCGGGCTGAGACCACCCAGAACACCATTCCAAAAGTTTTCCTTCATGAAACCCAACAACCACGACCTCGGCAAAGAAGTTTGTACTTTTCAAAGTCAGCCCAGAGGTATCTGCATTCACAGAACGCGGACACGTGACCTTATGCTATTCCTGCTGCAGAATCCCAACTATTGCAACAGCATTGGCTGTGACGTTCCCAACGGCCATGACGAAGTGATGGTGGTGCCTGTTTATTTCTTTATGCCTCTCGTTTCTCAGAGATCTTGAGGAGAAGATATTGTTGAACGAGCCCCGCGTACGAATCTTGCCATCCATAAGGCTAAAAGGCACCACCCCAGCTTTGGGGGTGCAGTTGACTTTAGGGCTGCATTGCACTGGAAATCTGTACCTCATCCAGTGGTTGGCTTGACACGATGGTGAGGTAGAGCCTTGGCCCCGGGCCATCTGAAATTTTCAAGGACAGGCAGCGAGGAAAGGTCTAGTGGAAAGAGTACAGCCCTGGGAGTCAAAGACTTGGGTTCTAAAGTTACATCATCTATAAATTGGGAATTAAGAGTGTGAATACTATGTGGAGCAGCGACTGTGTCCAACCTGATTATCTTGGATCTCTTCCAGCACTTAATACAGCACCTGGCTCATAGTAAGAGCTTAACAAATACCATTGGGAAAAAAGGATCAATTTAACTTTTCCCCAAATAATGCTCATTCTTTGGTTCCTATTATTTGGGCAGTTATGGCATTTTGAGACTATAAGCCTACCTCAGTAGACTACTGTATAATTAAAAAAAACATGGCGAGATGTTAGTGAAAATGAAAGGACTCAGATGGAAAATGAAGGCATTGCACAAAAAACGGGGCCGTTGTCTTAACTGCTCACAGAAATATTGTGAATATTCATTCTGTTTTCTTACTCATAGGTCTCCTGTTGTCCCAAGAGCTCTGAGGAGCTCTCTCCCCACCTTCTCTCGGACCTCATTCTACTTAAGCAGGAACATGACCGCTTCAATTAGATGTTTGACACTAGACCAGCTATTCAGACCAAACTCTTCCTGAAGGATCAGAGCTGCAATTCTTGGGACACTTACTGTGTGCAGAGCACATTACTAAGGAGTGGGGGACATGATAGCAGTAGGACACCATCAGGCCGAGCCGGCAGTTGGATGCGGTACAGCTCTCCAGTGCAATGCACCCCTAAAACGAGATTAATCCCCAATGTTGATAGTAAAGTCCCTGCTCCAGAGGAGTTTTAATCTCACCTGTGGTGCCCCTCCCTGCCCCTGCAAAAAAAGACCGCTAGCTCAATGCCTGCCTCAACTTACTTATTCCAAAACAGGGCCAATTCCCAGTGCCTCCTGACTAGCCCGCCTCTGTGTCATACCTGCAGAGTTTCCAGTACCCTACCTGTCTCGACTATGGGAGGGAGACTCAAGAAGAGGCATATCTATTGTGTTCCTAACTTGGGTAGTGCCTAGCCAGTGGAAGACAATCTGAGCAGAAGGAGACATTGGTAAACCCCTTCAAGTATTTTTTCACCTAGGAGACTCTATGGACACACTACCAGAACGATTGAAGAAAGAGGTGGGGTGTTCTGGGAGAGATGTGTTCATGGCATCGCTGTGGGTCAGAGACGACAGCGTAAGGCAAGAATGGACTAGCCCACGATGGCTGAATCCCTTACACCAGAAGACTTTTGTGATGGCTACTGCAAGACTCAGGATGAAGGGACCAAATATTCTCTTTCCTTCCTCAAAGATTTGCAGAAGGCGCCCTCCATGCATTTATGCCTCCCTGATCTTCCCCTTTGTGGAGGGAAAGAATTAAGGCCAAAATTATAAATTGCTGGGCCTAATGCAATCTTGAAAATGCTGATAATATGGATATCATCTGAATTATTTATTTATTTCTAATGGACAATCTCTACAGTTTATTACTTATAATTCATTAACCGCTAATTTTCTTTATCGATTTTTTTTCACATCTTGCATTATGAATTTAAAGCAATAGGAACGTAGAAGCTATGCCATTGATGCATGAGTGAGTTATGGGTTTAATTATCACTACTGCTCATGGGAACTGAATGCACTCCAGTGGGAGAATAAGAACCTTGATATCAACATAAAAGTCAACAGTGAGTAGAGTCCATTTGGGTCAGCAGGTTGTAATCTCTTATTGGGGTGCACTAGGAATTCATTTAGAAATGGTAGTCAAGTGTGTTTGCTTCAGGTTTCTTCCTATGGATCTTACATCTTACCAGTACGGAACCATAGTTGTACATTATATATTCAAAAACTGCAGCAGAACAAAAAATGGACCGACAGAGCAGTTGTTCATTATTCCCTCATTATAGAATGCTCGCAGTGCTTTTTATGCAGAAACGTTATTGAATTTTAATTCTGTGTTTCTGACACATGGTCTCTTAGTTTGCAATTGCGCACTCTGTGAGCAGTGTACTGGCCTTCTGGGTGTTGGGCAATCCCAGGCAGTCAGTAAGTCAATCGTATTTTTTGAGCGCTTGCTACGTGCAGAGTACTGTACTAAGCACCGGATAGAGTACAGTATAACAGTAAACACATATCCTGACCACAACAAGCTTACAATCATGGGGGGAGACAGTCATTAATATGCATAAATAAATTACTCATTCATTCACTCACTCAATCATATTTATTGACCGCTTACTATGTGCAGAACACTGTACTAATCGCTTGAAAAGTAAAATTCAGCAGCAAATAAAGGCAATCCCTACCCATCAATGGGCTCACAGTCTAGAAGGGGGAGATAGACATCAAAACAAGTAGACTGGAATCAGTAGTATTAATGTAGATAAATAGAATTATAGATATATGCACATCATTAATAAAATAAATAGAATAAGTATGTACATATAAACAAGTGCTGTGAGGCATGGAGGGCATTAAAGCAGAGGTAGGAAGCTGGGGTGAGAGAGAGGGGAGGAGGAGCGGTGGAAAAAAGGGTTGCTCGGATGGGGGGATGAATAAAGGAGCAAGTCAGGGCAACTGAGAAGTGAGTGGGAAAAGCGGGAAGGAGGGCTTAGTTACAGCACAACCACTGGGTGTCAAAACATATAGCTGCTACATTTTTACTTCTCAAATAGGTAAAGTCTACCTAAAGGAGGTGCCACATATAGTAAGAGCTTACCTGTGACTGATGAATTTATAATAATGGTATTTCAGTGCTTATTAAAGTCTCAAGCCCTGGGATAGTTGGCAAATAATCAGGTGAGAGACAGTCTTTGTCCTACATGGGACTCAGTCAAAGAGCGAGGGTGAATGGATATATTTTATTCCCGTTTTATAGATGAAGAAATTGAGGCATAGGAAAGTTCATTGGCTTGCCCAAGGTCACACAGCAGGCAAATGTTGCAGTCAGGATTAAAACCCAGATCCCCTGATTCCCAAACCTGTGCTCTTTCTATCAGGCTATGCTGCTTCTCAGACATACTGAAGTGACTCACGTCAGGTGAATGTCAAATCCACATGCGTGAAGCTTTTGGTGAGGACGGTTATGAGGTATGTAATATTTTACTGCTTTATTTCTGAATATTTTGTTATTGGTACATTTTACACTGAGACATCACTGTGCACATTAAGTAGTGATAACTCTATTTACTGGGTTTCAGAAAGTAGGTTTACATAGAGTGTTTTGGTCAATTTTTTGGATCTTGGAACCATATGAACTTTACTGTATTTTCTGTGGTATACTATAGTTCATTTAGCACATATTCCTTACCATTCTAGTGTTATGGAACCAATTGAAATGGCTTTTTTTTCCCCGGGGTGTAATAGTTCTCGGCATTTAACAATGGTAGTGTTGCCTCAGAGATCGGGCGACGGATAACGTGTAATAGATGGTATTTTCTTCCTGGTCCTTATGGAAATCTGGCAGGGCGCTATTTTCTTCCCTTTGCCCTTCAGAATGAGATTTCCATCTCTCCCTGAGAAAGATCGCTATGACGCCATTGTCCTGCGGCTGTGAAATGGCACCGCTATGTAACGCTTGACACTGGGGCTACTTAGATTTCTTAGTTCCTTAGCACAGGCTGGGAGGAACAGAGGGGAAAGATATATTCACCTTCGGGAGGAGTTTCCCAGGAGTAGCTTTTGCAGAAGTGGGTACAGTTTGTGCTGAGCCATTTGTACTCTCTTGCTCGATCCCCTTGGACCAGCTGATGAGCTGGTGATGTTAAGAAGCCTGACAGGGATAGAGAATGCGAGCTGGGATGATGGGACAGAATGTGTCTCTGAGGCTTCAGTAGCAGCAGACGATGCTCTGCCCTCAAGCGTCTGATTTATGCCCTGAGGTACCACATTTCGGATGGCTCTACTCCCACTGAGAGTCTTTTCCACTAGCTCTTGAAAACCAAAATAATGTTTGACGCATATTTCAACAATTTTGTGATGATTTTACCCCAGAATGGAAAAATAAAGTTGCAGTTTGAACCAGGCACATTCTGTTTTTGGGGGAGGTGAATGTACCCTTCAGCATCGTATTTAGAAAATCTTTATTCTTACATGGACCCAACAGGTTAATTTATGGGCAGCTAGTCGTTTTGATCCTCATAATTAATAATAATTATGGTATTTGTTAAGCGCTTACTGTGTGCCGAACCCTGTTTTAAGCAACCAGATAGCTGAAAGGTTTTTAGGTTTAGGCACAGTCCGTGTGCTGCAAGAGGCTCGCAGTCTAAATAAGAGAGAGTAGGACTTAATCCCCATTTTACAATTGAGAAAACTGAGTCCCCGAGAAGTGAATTGACTTTCCCAAGGTCACCCAGTAGAAAAATGGTGGAGATAGGATTAGAACTCAGGTCCTCTGACTCCCAAGGCTCTACTCTTTCCACTAGGCCACACTTCTGCTTCCTTCCAAATAAACTTGAAAAATAAAATCATCAAATCATCAGTACTAGAAAAGGACCTGAGTAAGCAATCAATTCATCTCCCCTGCTATTACAATATAAATCTCTCTTTAAACCAGCCGTACTAATTCCTCCCTAAGCCTGCTGTGCTTGACAGTCTAATTCTAAATAGTTTTATTTAGAAGAGCCTTTCCCATCCGTTCCATAACGGATGGAGTTTTCTGCTCCTTACCTACATGCTAAATTCCTAATCTCACTCCGTTTCTTCTGGTACACACAATGCATACTAGCTCCTTCCTCTTCGGTACTCATTTTGTACCCTTTCCAATAGCGTCAGGTCGATTTCATACTAACTCTGGAAAATGTATATACTGTAGAACCAGCCTCAATCAATGGACACGGAATGGATGGACAGTGAGGATAGCAGGGCATAAAAGAAAAAATGAAAATGATTGTCCCTCATGAGAGGCCTCCTATCCCGCTCTTGAACACTTTCCACAGCTGAGAAATGAGGCTCGACACCCCTTAATTGCAAATTTTATATTTTAATCTAGTCACCACCATGATTGGATCCATGAAGTGGCAAATTAGATCACAAACACTGTAGTCCTGGAGCAAAGTCTGTCTCTTAGCATTGATGCTGTGTTCTCTTCAGCACCGCTTTGCTGGGTGAGAGTGCGAGGAGAATGGAAGACCTTGCAGTATTCGAACAGGATTTGAGTATTCACGGAATGAGTTTGCTCTATCTACCGAACAAGGTTATCAACTTTCTAACGATCTTACAGTCCTCCAGGTGGTAAGTTCCTTGTGGGCTGAACTCTCACAAAAACTTAGTAAAATACTCTACCCACGGTAAGCACTCAATAACTACCTTGGATTGATTGATCACCAGTCAGTTATGCAAAATCAGGGTAAATGGAAAGCGGTAGAAGTTTATTACAGGGGAACAACAGAAAGAAAATGATATCATGAATTAGCATTGACCTAGTGTTTCTAACTGGTTTTCTCATAGTTTTGAAGTCTTTGAACTTTCAGGCAAAATAGCAACGAAGAGAAACAGTGGATGGGGCAGCAAACACACCCCGGTTATATTCTGGTACATTTCAATTATTAATGTGGCTTCCGATTGGGGTCGATATCTTCAGTGATGGAATCTGCTAAATCTGTGTTTTAATACCAATAGCTGTGTTATTTGTTATGTGCTTATTTGGCCAAACACTGAACTCAGCGGGTACAGCCTCGATCCCAGGGGGGCTCACAGTCTAAGCAAGAGAGAGAACACAAATTGAATCTCCATTTTTCCAAAGGAAGAGGCTGAGCCCCAGAGAAGTCAATTGACATGCCCAAGGTCATACAGCAGGCAAGTGGCAGAGCCAGAATTAGAATCAAAGTCCTCTTATTCTCAGTCTCATGTTCTTTCCACTAGGCCATGCTATTTCCTCTTTTTATGATTTTCTCATTGTGTTGCAGTGAGGGTAGACCCGTTTAGACTGTGAGCCCGTTATTGGGCATGGATTGTCTCTATATGTTGCTGAATTGTACATTCCAAGCGCTTAGTACAGAGCTCTGCACATAGTAAGCGCTCAATAAATGCTATCGATGAATGAATTAATTCCTCTTGACCGATTTCTCATGATCCAGTGACCCAAAGACTGTGCTGCAATGTGGCTGACTTGTAATTAGAGTTGAAGTCTTTGTCTGAAGAGTAAAGAGTCTCTGTGAATACCATATACATGTCTTGTGAACAGTATGAATTGATCTTACATGTGGCAGAGTGAAGGATCTTTATTTTTAGGGTATTTTTACTGGCACAAGAACATGAGCCAGCAAACTCTCAAATAAAAATATAAAGAGCTTGCTTTGCGTTAAGCACTGGAGTAGATACAAGGTCGTCAGGTTGGGTATTATTCCTGTCCTGTAAGGAGCTCGCAATCCAGAAGGAAGAGCATAATTTTCTTCATTGAATATTTCAAGGTCATTTAGTGCACAGCTTTTCCAACACTGCTAATATTGTGCACTTCACTTCCTTTTACTACTTCTACTTGGTCTTTATTCTCTTTCAGAACAGTAAAAAACACATTTCACTCAGTCACTTGATTGTCTAAGTGGGTGTAGGTGTAAGTGGAATGTAATTCAACCCCCTCCCTGTCAACCTCCTGCCAACTCTACCATTCTTTTGCTAAACAAAAATCATATTTCAAAGGGTTTAGTTCCAAATTAGTTGGACTGTGTTCAAGGTGCAATATTCATCTCATTTTAAAAATTTCTTAAATCTATTTTGATGTGGTTATTTTGTAGGGGAGGAGTAAAACTGGGAGGTACATGCTTTCTATTGGCCTACCTACATAATGCTTATCTAACTGAGTGGTAATTAGATACATAATTTAAATGACAGTATCACCAAAATCTTCCTTACTCTGCTCTGTAGGTACGTGTAGCCATGAAATCATTTTATATCGTGAGAGTTGAAAGTGACTAAGAAGGCATGAAAAAAGGTATCTCTACTTTTGCTGAACATAATAGCCATGGTGTTTGAGCTGCTTATTTTGGATTTTCATTTAGATAGGAAGATTCTATCATAGCAAAGCTTACTCTTACTTAAGGGATCAAGAGAATGGAAGCATTATCACCACATAATCAGCAACACTACCTTTGGATAGTTAGATTTTTAGTGGTTGACAAATGGTGCTGGAAGTGAGGTTTAACATTAACACATCCACCTAGATCCCTGTCAGTAATATGAAAAAGAAAATATGAAAGAAGTTATATTACTACAAATTCAGAATGTGTCTTCCTTTAGTATACCCAGTATATTCCTCTGTGCTGAGAAAAATTAACTCAAAATGTGAAGCTTTTTCACAAAGTAAAAATGATTGAAATTATAGCACTAAGAATAATTGTTAAGTGCCTGCTGTATTCCAGGTGCTATAACTAAGCACTAAGGTAGATAAAAGATAATCAGGTTAGGTACTGTCCCATTCCTGCAAGGGGCTCACAGTCTTATGGAGAGGGAATACAGCTATTTTCAATTTTACAACTGAGGAAACTGAGGCATAAAGAAGCTAAATGACTTCCCCAAGGTCACACAGTTGGCAAATGGCAGTAAAGTACAGTAATATTTTCTCCGATATGAAAGTGTGAAAAAAAGGGTTATCTCCACCTTCATTTCTAATTGTCCCTGAGCTTGGAAGAAAACAGACCCTCACGTGTATGCTGAAGACCCAGACATCTCTTGACACATGGATACCTTCTTGAGTGACAGTGGCATGCAGAAAATTGGATAGGTATTGTCCACGTCAACACCCTTAGCTCTGCAGTTTCCATAGATCTTACCTGTTACTACTCATGATGCTGATCTCTGCTGGATCATGCACTGATAACCTGGAAATAAAGAGGAATTGGTGTTAAGGAGACTACATTCACTCATAAACATCCAGTAATGATAATAATTGCATTATTGGTTAAGTTCTTACTATGTGCCAAGCACTGCACTAAACACCAGGATAGATGCAAGATAATCAGGCCCCGTGTGGGGCTCACAGTCTAAGTAGCAGGGAAAACACATATCAATTCCCCATTTTGCAGATGAGGGAACAGAGGCCCAGAGAAGTGAAGTGACTTGATCAAGGTTACACAACAGACAAGTGGCAGAGCCGGGATTAGATAGCAGGTCTTCTGACTCCCAGGCTAGTGCTCTTTCCACTAGACTGTTCCGCTTCCCGTCTTGATTCCTTAATCTGCTGTTGTGTCCTTGCTCAGAGTGATACTTAACAATGTGATGAAAACACCGTAAGTGCTCAATAAATACGGCTGAATGAATGAAAACATTTAGATCTGAGTTGCCAGTAGAGATTTTTGATTGTGTATATGGCTTCCTTGGTGATGCATGACCGCAGGATTTTTGTCAGCCTATTTTGCCCACCTGAGGAGCATTTCTAATTATTCCCATGTTACATTTGATATGTGCCCCTCTCTAGGAAATTGGATAATGCCTGATTTCTGTGGTGGAAAATTTCCTACTGGAACAGAAGCATAGTCTAGCACCTACTTCCAGGTCTCTTTTTGATTCTTATAGCAGATCTGTGGAGAATTAATGGAACAGAACCAGGCCTATTAAGCATCCCTGCCTTGATCCATTAGCCACAGGGAATGGAATGGACAGCTAGGTTCTGACAGCCAGCCATGTCTTTGCGAGATGTCAGAATATTCATGAATTTTTCAGGGTACCCTAATTTATTTTTGTAGAGTCTAGATTTACTGGTGGTTTGAATGCTTTTATGTGGTTTCTGAAAACTATTTAGAGATCCGTTGCTTTTTGCTTTCCTTTTTTTTTCTATGATATTTGTTAGGCGCTTCCATGCGCTGTACTAAGCGCTGGGGTAGATACAAGATGATCAGGTTAGATATAGTCCATATCCCACGTGGGGATCACAGTCTTTATCCCCATTTTACAGATGAAAGACCTTAGGTGATCTGCCCAAGGACCCACAGAAGACAAGTGGCAGATTCGGGTTTAGATTCCAAGTCCTCTGACTCCCATGCCTGAGCTCTTTTAGGCCCTGCTGAGCCTCATTTAATAAACTTCAGAGAGGAAGTCTGTCATGTAAGGCTGTGATCTGAAGACCCATGGGGGTTCTGGGGACTGTCAGTCAGAAATAGTCTTGTATAGCTGCTCCAGTTTTGGTTTTGACGGTAATGGAGAGTCATGAAATTCTGCGATAATTATCCACAATGCAATGTTTCTCGAAGACGGTAATGCCGGAATCTTCACAGTTTTGGAGCATTTCCTCCGTATTCAGTGTGTTGAGAGTTTGTTCTGGTATTTATACAGTGTTTCCTCTGCATCAGTAACCATCATGTCCAGATATTTGGCCAGGATATCTAGCTGTTTAACTGTCATAGAGCAGATAAATAGCTTAAGGTTCCATAGCTTGTTAATGGCAATGGGAGGCCTGAAGAATAGGCAGGGAGGAGATGAGGTAAAGATAAGATGGAGAAGAGAATGGGGGGAATAAGAAGAAGATGTGGGAGAACAATAAGTGTCCATATTGAATTGATTTAGCAAAGCAGCAGAAATGCTACCACTCATGAAATAGGTTCAACTAGTTTCCTATTACATTTTATGCTGCAACAACTGTCCGGACCGTGAGATCTTTTATCAGTATAATTGAGACATCTGAACTTACACAGTAGCCTGTGGCTTTTTTTGGTTTTTGTTTTTTCTTTTTTATCATGAAATGAAGCATACCGTGCTAAAAGCTGCAGTTGGTACAGGATAATCAGATTGAACACAGTCCCCGACGCACCTGAGACTATCACTGTAAGGGAAAACAGACGTTGATCCCCATTTTACAGATGAGGAAACTAAGGGACTTGCCCAAGGTCATTAGCTGGGTTTGGATTCTAGTTCAATCAATCAATCATATTTACTGAGAGCTTACTATGTGCAGAACACTGAAAAAGCACTTGGGAGAGTACAGTATAACAAAGTTGGTAGACATGTTTTTTGCCCACAGTGAGCTTACAGTTTAGGTGTTCTGATTCCCAGGCCTGTGGTCTTTCCACTAAGCTTCCGGTAATATATTTTCATGCATTTTTATGTGACCGGTTTACAGAAATGTATTTTTTTAGTTTATTTTCGATAAAATTTTCCAAATTCCGTTTCTCTGCCATTTTCAGAATAAGGAACTTGAGTGGCAGAGTATGAAAAATAACCTGAAAATGAAACAAATCTAATCCCCAAACTGTTAAGAAATTGATTCTATTTTGTTTTCCTTATATTCCCCTTCCTCAGGTAACTAGGTCAGTTCCTAACAACATGTCATCTTTGGAAGAAAAGAGGCAGAATCTTTCTGATCTTTCTTTTGATCTTTAGATGACAGCCTAAAGATGTCTGCTGGACTCCTTCTCCCCTGTGTTCTTGGTTTCAGTAGTTATTCTAAAAGACTTCTGATTGGCGTGTTTTTAAAGGCAAGACTCTTGATTGCTGCTCAGTTTTTTAGGCTAAGCTTCTCAAAAATATTCTGCCTATCATTCAAAGTATTCTAGGATCGAAACGTTCATTTCTGTCAGGTACGTGTTGTAGAACTTCTGCATAGAAATTACCCACGTCCCTACTTATCGACTGATGTCTGAGCAGTGCTCACCGGAGTGGTAAAGGTGAAGGTATTTACAAAATAGCATGTTGGAGGCATCTTTGATAAGGGAAGATTTGCAAGGGTTACAGCACAGAGAGAGGTAGGCAGAGTCTTTGTTCCCGTAGAAATGTGAAGAGCAGCGAGGCCTAGTAGAAAGAGCACGGATGTGGAAGTCAGAGGACCTTGGTTCTAATCCTGACTCTGCCAGTTGCCTGCGGTGTGACCTTATCTTAATTTCTCTGTGCCTCATTTTCCTTATCTGTTAAATGGGAATTCAATACCTGACCTCCCTCCTACTTAGACTTTGAGCCCCGTGTGGGAACAAGGTTAGCTTTGTGCCTACCCCAGTGTTCGGAACATTGCTTGACACATAGTAAGCATTTCCCAAATAGCATAACAATAATAGTTATTATTATTATTAGAAACAAAAAGGTGGGAAAGGAGATGATGGCACCTTGGTTTCAGGGGACTGCTAGAATCCAACACTCCTTTCCTGCTCAGTATAAGAGGATATTTTCCATTTTAACTGAGTTGTCTTTTCCTCTTTCTAAACAGTACTTAGAAAACATTCACAACTCAGAAGTGTGATTTCTGTAAAAAACACCAAAAACCAACCTCAAAAAACCAAACCCCACACATTCTGTCTTCCAGGTTTAAGAAGGGTTTATTCATTAAAAAGACAGGATTAGCTTGACAGAAATAATGGCAGGAACTGAACTTGGATCTTTTGGTAGGAAACAAATGAGCTGTTTCTTAACATGTTGATAAGTTTTTGATTTAAGTTCCACTGATGTCCACATTCTCACTCCCTTCTATTTCGGATGTCTTCTCTTCAACAAAGCCTAATGTAGAAAGAAGGTTGCTGACTCAGGCCAAGGAAAAATGAACCGACCTACGACTTCAATTGCATAGGGACGACTGAACCACCTTGTCAAAAAGAACCTTAATTGCTAATCATCCCGCAGATAGTTCCTCTGTGTGAAAAGAATCGTTTCACCTTTCATGTTCTGTTCTTTTTAGAATCTCCTGGTTCTTATCCCAAAACCCAGATATAAAGGAGCCCCATAAAATCATGCTTGGAATAATAATAGCAAAGAAAGACACGGATATTAAAGCAGCTTTCAAGTGCAACGAGTCTGCCGTTTTGGGTCAGGAAACGATCTCACAGAGTGCAAACATGTGGCCTGAACCGCAGTTCTGAGCTTTACCTGAGGATTTAGACAGGAAAATAGATAAACTCAGATAGTAGAGTATAAATCGTTTTTAGGAATCCATTCTTTTTAAATGGCTCGCGAAAGGATACGTAAGTTTGGCCACTTTGCCTAACCTTCATGAGTATTCTATTTATTATTTCCAATTCCTATTTATTTAACAATGTAATCTATTTAACCAGTCAATCACGAAAGCAACCCATGGTATTTTTTGAGCACTTACTGTGTGCAGAACACTATACTAAGCACTTGGCAGAGTACGATACTGTAGAGTTGATGGACATGTTCCCTGCCCACAACGAGTCTACAGTCTGAAGGAGGAAAATTGCATTTACATTGTATTTTTCTGAGGGTCGCAGACTTCACTCATTTTCCAGTTGCATTTTCTTTGCCTTGAAATATCTGCTTAATTATAGTTAGGGATGTTTTGTATTTCTCTGCCTCCTTTGACTGCATTGCATACCTACCTCCCCACCCCCACAATATTTCTTAGCCTGCCAGTGCCCACAAAAGTATGCATGGGAAATGTATGTTTAAAATTAGGAATTTGATGGGTGTAAGATTCTTGTGGGTAGGAAACATATGACTAAATTAATCTCTATTTCCCAAACATCCGGGGCAATGCACTTTACCAATTATGAGCTCAACAAGGTTGCCACTATTAATTTCAGAGAAAATAAGCACTCCTATTGTCTGCATTTTATCCACATGGTGAATCCAGGAGTAAATCACAATTCTCTTTCTGTCGAGTAATAATTATGGTATGTGTTAAGCTCTTGCTATGTGCCAAGCACTATCCCCAACCTGATTAGCTTGTATCTACCTCAGCACTAAGTAAAGTGCCTGGCACATAATAAGTGCTTAATAAATACCATTAAAACAAAGCAAAACAAAAAACCCTGGGGTAGATACAGGATAATCAAGTCTCACATGGGGCTCACAGTTTAAGTAGGAGGGAGAACAGACATTAAATTTCTATTTTGCAGTTGAGAAAAATGAAATGACTTACTCAAGGCCCCACAGCACACAAGTGTGTAGCTGGGATTAGAAACCAGATCCTTCTGACTCCCAGGCCTGTTCTCTATCCACTAGGCCATGCTGCTTCTCAGCCTGTTTGTGCTCATTTATTTTGTTTTATCATTTCCACCCCCAGAGGACAACTTGGGGTATAAAAAATTTTTCTTGGTTTGCAGTGTGTACTTCTGACACTAAAATCTGGAAACTGCTTTGTTAGCAGTTTATTTACTATTCCCCACCCTGCTTCCCTCCTATTTTTTTTAGTAGGAATTCTTTGCGCTGGAGCACAAAGTGAACAAAGTTGTCCAAAGTCCCACGGCACACGAGTGGCAGATCCGGGATTAGAACCAGGTCCTCTGACTCCCAAGCCTGTGCTCCATCCTCTAGCTTTGATTTGCCTTGCCAGCCTTCCCCTAGGGCCAGTGGGAGCCGGACTCTTCGAGCTGTGGACTCTGGTACGTCTCTTGTGATGCCGAAAGTTGGTTTATAAATGTCGTGAGCTTGTGCTGACATAGCAGCATGAGTGAGCCCCATGAATACGGCCTCATCTCCAGATTCTGTGGGCCACCGCAGGAGGTCCTGAGCATCACATCTCAGCCCCCTGACTTAATAATAATAACTGTTCCAAGCGCTGGGGGGGTGGTACAAGGTGATCAGGTTGTGCCACGTGGGGCTCACAGTCTTCATCCTCATTTTACAGATGAGGGAACTGAGGCCCCTAGAAGAGAAATGACTTGCCCAGGGTCACACAGCTGACAAGTGGCAGAGCTGGGATTCAAACCCATGACCTCTGACTCCCAAGCCCGGGCTCTTTCCACTGAGCCAGGCTGCTTCTCTGATTAGAGAGAAGCAGTGATGGGGTTTAGAAACTGTAGCCTGGATCCTCCTATGTTCCTTGGGGCAGTCTTCTTTCCATATCTCCGGCTCCCAAGCCAGCAATCGCCTGGACCTCTAGTTCTTCCTTTTAATGCTGCTAAAAAACAACACTCTTGGGTATTAGGTACTTGATTGAAATACCCTTAACATCCTGCATTGGCAAGAGGAGTGAACAAAGGCTTCATAAATACAGATCTGATGACTAGACACCTGGTAAGCATCTGGAAAATATTCAGTGTGTCCCAAGTCCCCAAAAGCAGACCACGGGATGCGGATTTGAGGATTTATGATAGGCTAGTGTAACTTCTGGCTCCTGAGTACTCACCACCTGGTTCCAGTGCCAAGAGAGAAAAAGTTAATTGACCTTTTATTGAACCCCAGAGTGAGTTGATTGGCATTTTGTGAAAAGGTTGGTTGGGGGTTTTTTTGTTTTTTTTTTGTGCTATGAAATGACTTTTTCCATCCGTCTTAACAGAGATGACCTTAAGGTTGAGGAGCGCTATTAAACTCTGCTCTAATTTAATGGAAAGGTCTCTTAAATTTTATTATTGTGTACAGTGTACTTATTTTGGAGACTACGTTCAGTTTATAGCAAAGCAGAAAAAGCGATGTTTGGCTAGGCTCAAACATCTGAGTGTTTAAGCATGCAATTTATAGAATTTTTGTACGCTTTATAACATCCACAGTTTACCAAGACCAGAGCAGAAGAGACATGACAGATGAAGTCATTTAGATTGGCTTTCAGCCTCACCTTGTGGATAAATATTTGGACAGAATTACTTATTTTAGTTTCAGACTAAGATAAATGAAGGTTGTACAGATAGACAGCTGGAAAATTAGCACTTCCACCACAAGAAGCAGCGTGGGATTTTGAAAGTGTGTTGCTGCCTCATAAATGTTGTCGGTCAAAGATTTTTGTCAGTGAAAATCCATTGGGCGCGAGCCTTGTCTGGGTTCTGTGAAGCACTAAAAGCTCTTTTTTCTCCAGGAAAAACGCTACCCCCCCCCCCCCCCCACCACCACGTCATTGAATACAGACAGATTTACAAGGTGAAATTACTCACATGCTGGCTTTAGGACCAAGAGTGGGTTCTACATGATTTCTTTCCAGCTCACAAATTCACTGTTTCAAATATTTTGCTTTCAGCCAGCTACTGGGGCTTGATTAAGGTCTTGTTAGCATTCTAGAGCCCTTTGAGGCCTGACTCAGGAAGTCAGTCTGGAGAAAGTCAAACACAGATCCCAGTTTTGATTTCAGTTTGTTCTATTCACCCTGGAGAGTTTCTTTCCAGTGGCTGAAAAGAGCAAACAGTGGAGCCGGATTTTGAGAAGTACTTATTTAGCATTCTACACGTTCTTAGCTACTACCGAAATCAGGACTAGGTTTTAGGTTTAGTATTGAAGGAGAGGTGCAGTACTATTAGAGATGTCTGTCTTAATAATAAATTATAATTATGGTACTTGTTAAGCACTTACCACGTGCTAAGCACCATTCTATGCGCTGGGGTAGATACATGTTAATCAGGTTGGACACAGTCCCTGTCCCACATGAGTCTCCATTTTACAGATGAGGTAACTGAGGCACAAAGAAGTGAAGTGACTTGCCCAAGGTCACACAGCAGACTTGTCGTGGAGCCGGGATTAGAACCCAGGTCTTTATCTGAATCCCAGGCCCGTGTTCTATCCACTGAGCCACACTTGGAGTGGGTTAGAGCTTTAAGATTTAAGTCCATTCCTCCACCTTGTTCAGTGAGTACAGTGTATGTGTTTATGTGTTCTAGACTCAGATCTCTAAAGTACCTTCATTACATAATCCACTCCCCAGTATTGCAGTTACTGTCTTTTTAGCATGTCGCAAAAGATGGTTGACTAAGGTGAAAACAGAGATATTAGGGAGCAGTTTAGAGTTGCTCCAGCCATTTTTGAATCACCACAGAAATCTTCGACATGGTAATTCAGTTTTAATATGAAGGGAGAGAGAGAGAGAGGGTGGGAAGACAGATTAGATCCAAATGCTTTCACTTCCCTAATTATGTGTTTCAATAAATGGACAAATTTCCATAAACACACAAACAATCATCCATAAATACACAGATACAATCACATGAGCTCTTTGGGACTGGAGCACATTAAACATGGTTTACTTAGTGGAGAGTGTTGTAGAGTACAAGGAAGTGCTAGTAATAGAATGGGAATTGAAGTTCTTCCTGGACTGAATTTACGTTCTGCCAATGAATCGTTTTTTATTCAATCAATCAGTCACGCTTATTGAGGTGCCTACTGAGTGCAGAGCACTGTGCTAAGCACTTGGGAAAGTACGATATAAAAATATAACAGGCACATTCTCCGCCCACAGTGAACTCAGAGTCTAGAGGGTACTAAGAGCTTACTAGGTGCCAAGCATTGTACTAAGCACCGGGATAGATACAAGCTAATCAGATTGGACACAGTCCCTGTCCTAAATAAGGCTCACAGTCTTAATGTCCTTGATTCTATTTATTGCTATTCTTGTCTGTCCTTCTCCCCCTGATTAGACTGTAAGCCCGTCAAAGGGCAGGGACTGTCTCTATCTGTTACTGATTTGTACATTCCAAGCGCTTAGTACAGTGCTCTGCACATAGTAAGCGCTCAATAAATACTATTGAATGAATTTTACAGATGAGGCTCAGAGAAGCAAAGCGACTTGCCCAAAGTCACGGAGCGGACAAGTGGCAGAGCCGGGATGAGAGCCCACACTCTTTCTACTAGGCCTTGCTGCTTAACTGCTTAATCAGTTTAAACCAGATGCATGAATAAAAGCATAGGGACAAATTTTTGTACTCAGAAATTTGCTCTAATGCAATTCATAATCAAAAGGCTCTTCATATGAATATTTTCCACTAGTGACTGTGAATCAGTGTGTGTTCCCAACTTGAGTAAAGGAGAGAGATCAGTACGAGCCCCAGTGATACATTTTTTGAATGAAAGGGGAAATTGTATGTAGGTTGTAAATTTTGCCCTCATTTCGTGGGATTCTAGATTACCTAGGCCTCCAGTGCCTCATTATTTCTCAAAATGGCCCAGTTGAATAGAAGACCTTTTTTCTATATTGTTCAAAACCCCTATTTTGCAGAAAAGTAAACTAGATGTGGAAAGAATCTTGAGGTCCTTGCCTTCAATCAGTCAATCAGTGATATTTATTGAGCGCTTACTATGTGCAGAGCATTTCAGGAACGTGAATGGCCGGACCATCGGGACACTTTTAAAAAAACATCTCTAAGGATTAATATTTGACTACCTTCTATTTAGGTTGTTCCCGTTTAATCACTCTTCGAATCAAGGGGTTCTTCCTCAAATCTAATCAAACCTTCTTGCTACAATTTAAACCCATATCCTCTTATTACCTCCTCTGTGGAAATGAAGAACAATTATTTTTCTGCTTTGCAGACTGCCCCCAGGGATATGTGAGGGTAATTATTAAATCACTGGTTCTCTAATCCAGCCTAAACAAATCCGATTTTTCAAGCTTTTCTCAAAAAATCTTTTTTTTTAGTTTTTTTTTCAATCAAGATGCACACATCCTAGGCCTCGGAGACACTTGGTCAAAGTCTGCACACTCTGTTCATCTGTTGGGTCCTCTTTTTAATTTTAATGGTATTTGTTAAGTACTTACTGTGTGTCAGCTGCTATACTAAGCCCTGGGTAGATATAAGTTAATCAGGTTGGACACAGTTCCCTGTCTCATGTGGGACTCACGGTCTTAATCCCCATTTAACAGATGAAGGGATGAGGCATAGTGAAGTGACTTGCCCAAGGTCATTGAGGGAAATGGGGTAGCTGGAATTAGATCCAGGTCCTCTGACTCCCAGGCCTGTGCTCTTTTCCTCAGGTCACTCTGCTCCTCTTCCATCTCTTATCTCCTAAATGTCTGTTTTCCATAAGGATCCATGCTTGTTTCCTTGCTCTTTTCTCCCTCTACCCTCACTCTCTTGGGGAATTCTTACGTTTGCATGGTGTCAGGTACTACCTCTATGCAGATGACTCATGACTATACGTTATGGATCTAACCAGATCTCTCTTGCAGTATCTGACCCCCATCTCCTCATGCCTCGGCATGTCTCTGACTGCCTCAGAAGCAACATGTCGAAAATTAAGCTCCTTCTTGTCCTTTCTAAATGCTTTTCTCCCACTTTCCTTATCCCTGTTGAAAACACCTGCCATCCTCTCCCCGCATGAACAAACCCTTTTGAGTTTTCGGCCCTCTAAACTTATCATAGGTCATCATGACCCTGTCAAACCCCTCCTTGAGTCTGTGCCCCTTAAACCACTGATATTCACCCACCCTCACCCCAAGGACTTTATGTAGATATCTGTAATTTATTTTAATGCATGTCTCCACCTTTAGATGGTAAACTCTTTGTGGACAGGGAAGAACATGCCTACCAATTCTGTTGTATTGTACTCCCCAAGCGCTTAGTACAGTGTTCTGCACACAATAAGTACTCAATAAATACCAATGATTGACCAATTATTTAAAATAACACAATGGACTTGGTGATCAATAAATGTCAAGGGTACTATTATTATTATTACAAAGTGAATTTTTCTTAACTTAGGTTTCATCAACAAAGTAGTTCCTGCACTATATAAGAACTAGGTGAACACTAAAAACTCAATTTCAAAACTGTTATCAAGCAATCAAAGTTAAAATCTACATGACAGACTTTGAATTTCATTTTGAATATTTTAATTTTTGGATGTCTTAAAATGAAGTGTGTCACCCTTTAAGATATTTAGCAAAGAATTCAATCAAAAGGAAGCTTCTTTGTTCTTTTGTTGTTGAGTAAATCATCAGCAATTCATCAGCAAACTCCAGTTGAAACCATGAAAACTTAAAGTGTTCAAGAACTAAAAGAACTGGATTGTTGAGCTGTCTCCATGGAAATAGAGAATGAATAGGAAATAGTAGCCATGTAGGAGTTAGAAGGCTATTCTGAATGAATACAGAACTCATTTGCAACCTCAAAAAAGCAAGGCATATTTTAATGTTCCTTTGCTAAATTTTAGCATTTTATACATTTTCAAATGACTTTTTCATTAAAAGATGTTTCTGGCATCTAATTTTAATGGTTTTTCAAGAAAGGCTAATAATCTTCCTATTAGAAATATTATTTTCCAAGTGTTTTAGTCCATTATTTAGTTTATATTTCTTTGGCTTCAGAGCTTAATTGGCAGTCATTTTACAATATTTATTGATGAATTCATTTTTGGTCTCAGGACTTAGTGCTGATCGATTTTGTCTTCCATTTAGGGAAGGAGAAAAAAATGGAGAGAGACTTTGCTAATTGAAGAAACACAGTAAAGAAGAGACAAACCAAATTCATTGATATTAATTTATGGTTAGCTTGCATAAGGTAAAAATCATGAAGCCAGAAAACAAAATTAAGTGTCTGCAATGTTTTAGTTGAATGAGCATTCACATGTTAAGCGCACAGTTGCCGTTCTTAAATGAGTAGCTTTTTTTTCTAATAGGTAAAAATCTTGTCAGTCCTTGATTTTAAACTTCCTGGGTATAGAGGTAACGGAGGCACAGAAAATTGAAGTGACTTGTTCAAAGTCACCCAGCAGACACGTGGAGGAGCTGGAACTAGAATCCAGGTCCTTCTGACTCCCGAGCCTATATTGTATTCGCTAGGCCATGCTGCGTCTCATCTGAAAAGAAAGTCTACAGCCTTCACTAAATTGTTCACATTGGAGAGTATTTTCTCCATTGGCTTCCGTACTTCCATAGGCAGTTGGTTAGCTCTTCCAAACCCCAAATTATAAAGGAAGAAAGTGAGTGTCCAATCAGCTCCCTCATTCCTACTATTCAATCACTGATATTTATTGAGAGCTTTATTTGTGCAGAATACTGCACTAAGTGTTTGGGAGAGTATAATGCAGCAGAATTTTCCACTCTCTCCTACTACACCCCAGCTCACACTCTTTATTCCTTCAAGCTAGCTTTCTCAATGTGCCTGGTTTTTGTCTCCACCACTGCTCTCATCTTCTCCTTACTAGGAACTCGCTCCCACTTGGTATCTTGGAGTCCTTTTGAAATCACATCTCCTCCAGGAGGCCTATCCTGAATAATCTCTAAATGCCCAACCTTCCATCTCCCAAGTGCCATTTCACTCTTTCCATGCCACCCAAGCACTAAACCATTGGAATTCACCCACACTCAGCCCCACGGGGTTTATGTAGATATCTGTAGAAATCCTGTACATATTTTATTTTTTCTTCTTATCAGCAATAATGAATCATTATAATTATGGTATCTGTTAGGCACCTATTATGTACCAAGCATTGTACTAAGCTTTAGGGTGGATACAAGATAATCAGGTCCCCCCCTGGGGTCCACAGTCAAAGTGAGAGGGCGAACAGGTATTTTATTCCCATTTTGCAGATGAGGAAACTGAGATGCAGAAAAATTAAGTGACTTATCCAAGGTCTCAGCAGGAGCTGGGATTAGAACCCAGGTCCTTTGACTCCCAGACCCATGCTCTATCCACTAGGTCACTTGATCCAAGGACATGTGTAGAGGAGAGCAGTGAAGCCATGGGACAAAAGGGGAGCAAGTGGAAAATTCCTGATGGGGAGAAAAAAGAGGGAAAAGTTTCCAGAGGGTGGGAAGTCAGAGCAGGAGAGAAAGAGCGTCATTACCTGTTCTCGTGGTGAAGTCACCAGGGAGATATGACGTGATCATTTTATTTCTATGGAAGTAGAAGCTGGCCACCCTATCATGGAACCTCTCTTTCTCAATATACATCAATCAGTGGCATTTATTGAGTGCTTCCTTTGTGCAGGGGACTGTACTAAGCAAATGGGAGAGTACAATACAACAGAGTTGTCAGGCATCGTCCCTGCTCACACTGACCGTGCATTAACATAGCTATAATCCTCATGTGAAATTGATCTAATATACAAATCTAAATAATTTTCATAGAAATAGGGTTCCTGACCTAGATTCAGGTTCAATCCCCCGTTTAGAAGATTTCTCCTGTAGTTGTTTCCAACTTTGATTTACAACACAGTTTTCAGGAAATAATTGTGTTCTCATTCTGAAGACCAACCATAAGAGCATTCTGGGGGTTGTGTTAGTGGGGAAAAGATAGGGGAAAAATCTTTTTTCCCCCACTCTCAGAGTAATAATTGCACCACAGTGAAAATGCAAGTCTAAAGCTTGTCTTTTCGCTCTCATTTTCAGAAGTGATGGAGAGTCCTTTGCTGTCAAGAGTGAGATTATTATCTCCACAACTAGAAAAGTAGCCAAAGGAGATAATTATTTGTTTAGAATGTATAACATGATCTAGAATAACCTTTAAAAATTATGAATAATCTCTCTCTTCAGCTTCCTGATAATATCAGAGGAGGTAGGGGAGAGAAGAGACAGAAAAGGTGATAGATTTTAGAAGGGACTTTAAAAGACCATTAGCTTTTGTAGCAGTTGTTTAGTAATAATCACCAATCAATAAACCACTGGTATTTGAGTGCTTCCTGTGTGCAAAACACTGTACTAAGTCCTTGGGAGAGTACGATACAACAGAGTTGGTAGACATTCCCTGCCCATAAGCTTGCAGTCTAGAGAAATGTCAAAAGTCACTTCTTGTACCTGTATTATTTTTATTCGTATGTCATCCGCCGTTCACTGTGCTAAGAGAAACAATGAATTGCTATTTTAGCCAAGGGCATAGGTTTTGTCCTCATGGTTTGGTTCCAAGTGAATGATTCTCTTCTCCCAAATTTTCAGCAATGCTGAGCTATTTTAATTTATTAAATTCTTATTTTCATTATATTCAAGTGCTTACAATATGTCAAGCAATGTTCTAAAAGCTGGGGTAGATCCAAGTCAGTCAGGTCAGTTACTGTCCCTCTCCCACAAGGGACTCACAGTCTGATTTCAGAATTATCAATTTTTTTTCCAGAAAAATGCATCAGTATGTTAAAGGAAATGTTCGTCTGTGAAGGTGTGGGTTTTTTTTTTTTCATTTTAGTTCCCTTGGTTGAAAATGTTAGTTCAGTCACCCATCCACTTGTGGCATTTTGAGCTTGAAGAAAATGAGTTTTGTTAAGAATCATGCTTTCATAAAACAGAAGCAGACCACTGAAATGTATCTAGTGCTTCAGTATCGGATGGGCAGGGATTTTCTCTATCTGTTGCCGAATTGTACATTCCAAGTGCTTAGTACATTGCTCTGCACATAGTAAGTGCTCAATAAATACTATTGAATGAGTGAATGGAAATGCAACATTAATCAAAGTTTTCTTAATGATTAAAACTATTTGGGATAACTAAAATTACAAATTTAGGTATTAATATACAAAATGTGAACAACTTGGATCAATAGCAGAGAAATACACATTAGATGCAAATTTCTTTATTCCATAAATAGTCATGCTTGATTTCCATTGAAAATCCTCACCACTGAGAAGAAAGAAAAAAAAAGTTATTGTAAGAGAAAAAACAAACATTGAAAAGTTATGAATGTCTAAAATTTTCTCAAGTTATTTTTGCAAAGATTGATTCATATTCAGATTAGCTTCCTGCCAGATGGAAAAAATACTCAGTAAATCAGTTTTTGCAGGAGAGCAAAGAAAAAGAAACATAAGATACTATTTTAAGGGTGCCTTACTCTGCCCACCACACCCCCGACCCCCAACACACACTTTCATATTAATAGCATACAGAACTAAAGAAAGCTTAATTACTGGGGGTTACCAATTCATTCTCTGGAAATGTTAAATACCTTTCCCTTCACAATCCGTACCAGAAAGCGAGATAATTTGATTTCATGACCGTAATGCCCATCCTGTACAATATTACTGTTTATTACAGTAAGAAAACCAGACAATCAAATGTTGTGTGGCTTGGACTATACTTTATATTCAACAGGAACTATGTCAGCAAGACTCTTATCTTTAGAAAGGATTAGAAATAGATTTTATGGACTGATCCATTTCAAGAGTTGTCTAAGGTCACAGTGTTATCAGACCCATCAGATGGTGATGGCGGTGAGTAGAACACTGCTCATAGGCGCAACCAGAACCAAGAAGGAGTGGATTCTCACCAGCTTTGTCTAGACATTTTCATGCCAATATGTGCCCAGTGGTGCCACTGGGAATGATTTTATACTGTGGTAGTATGTAAAAGGGACAAGGGTGGTGTGAGGCCATGAATTCATCTTGATCTCATCTATCTCATCTCCGGTAGCTTTCCCTCATCCTGCCCCTGGCCTGGAACTCCCTCTCCCTTTGTATTCCTCAGAAGATCATGCTCCCACATTCAAAGCCTTTTCATTCATTCATTCAATAGTATTTATTGAGCGCTTACTAAGTGCAGAGCACTGTACTAAGTGCTTGGAATGAACAAGTCGGCAACAGATAGAGACAGTCCCTGCCGTTTGACGGGCTTATGGTCTAATCGGGGGAGACAGACAAGAACAATGGCAATAAATAGAGTCAGGGGAAGAACATCTCGTAAAAACAATGGCAATTAAAGAGAATCAAGGCGATGTACATTTCATTAACAAAATAAATAGGGTAATCTTAAAGCACATCTCCAAGAGGTGGTGAGAAGCAGCGTGAGAAGCGTAGTAAGCGCTTAACTTATCATAATTATTATCATTATTAGTCTTGGTACCGTTTGGGTGATCGCCTCTAAGAACGACTGATGGGACAGGATCCTATCCCTCTCCAGTGGCCAGGCATGTTATATGGCCTCAACTCTGGGGACAGAAAACTGCAGTTTCTCCTTGTGCTCTTTGCAATATCTATGTGTACATGGACCTGTGTACGAATGTCTTATTAGCCCCACAGTAATTATGTACCTATCTGTAATTTTATTTATTTATATTAATACCTGTCTCCCCTTCTAGGGCAGGAAATGTGTCTGTTATATTGTTATATCGTACTCTTCCAAGTACTTAGTACAGTGCTCTGTATGCAGTAAGCACTCAAAAAGTATGTTCTGACTGACTGATGATACACAGAGTGTATTAGTGGGAGTGGCACAAGTAGTGGGTGAGAGTTGGATGGCAGAGATGGGGTGGGCTGGGCTGACAAGAGATGGAGGATTGTGGGGTTATGATGGGGTCGGTGAGGTAAAAGACAGCAATAACGACAATTTGGTGATACCTACAGGAGATGGTTGACTTGTCCTTGAGGCCTTAAGAGCGATGAGGCCAGTGTTTAGGAGAATCCTGAGGAGAAGGCTGAATTGTTCTCGGGGTTTGGGGAGTGAAGAGGCCAGTGAACAGGAGCAAACAGCTTGGATTGGTGTGAAGGTAAGAAGAAATCAAGGGCTGAGTAGGTGTGAAGGCAGGCAGCTTTTGAAATGTAAAAAAAAAAATATGAACCTGGGCCTTTGTCATCTGCGGGTTAGGCAGCCACATCCTGATCTGACTGCAGGAAAAGAGGAAAGATGAAGAAAATGGCCGAGGTAGGTAGGTAAAGAAGCAGCGTGGTGCAATGGATAGAGCTTGGGCCTGGGAGTCAGAAGGACCTAGTTTCTAATCCCGGCTCTGCCGTTTGTCTTCTGTGTGATCTTGGGCTAGTGACTTTACTTCCCTGTTCCTCCTTTACCTCAACTGTAAGATGGGGATTGAGACGGTGAACCCCAAGTGGGACAGGGACTGTCCAATCCAATTTGTATCCACCCCAGTGCTCGGTACAGTGCCTGGCACATAGTAAGTGCTTAACGCATACCATAATTATTAATAATACCCTCATTATGAGGGTTTATGCAGAGTTAGGGAACTTAATAAACCCACTAGTCACCAACTCAGCTAGGAGTAAAGTTGCCCATTCCTCTAATAATGGCATTTGTTAAGCACTCACTATGTGCCAGGCACTGTTCTAAACCGCTGGGATAGATACAAGGTTAACAGGTTGTCCCATTTGGGGCTCACAGTCTTGATGCCCATTTTACAGATGAGTTAACTGAGGCACAGAGAAGTTAAGTGACTTGCCCAAAGTCACACAGCTGACACATGTTGGAGTTGGGATTAGAACCCATGACCTCTGACTCCCAAGCCCAGGCTCTTTCTACTAAGCCACGCTGCTTCTCTAGACTGTAAGCTCCTAGCGGGAAGGGAATGGTTCTACGAACTGTTATAATGTACTCTCCCAAGTACAGAGCAAAAGTTCAATAATTCACATTTATCACCACTTCTTTATCAAAAGCGATAATGTCAAAAGTGCTTGGGAAGATGTGCTTTGGAGAACTGGCTTTTCATTTCAAGGGTACCTCTTTTCTTGCCTGGGCTCAGCGTATTCCTTTGGAAACCTCTCATGCTATGTAATATTTTTAACCAGATAGAGTCCCTAACTGAGTCTTTTCTATCCTAATCACTTAATATCATCTTCCCTTTTTCCATTCTTCCCTCCTTGGTGAAACTTTTATGAGTATCATGTACAGGAGGGTTCTGGTCAGAAAAAAAGTTCATTTTTTATGGTATTTGCTCAGTGCTTACTATGTGACAGGAACTGTACTAAGCAGTGGGGCAGGTACAAGCTAATCAGGTTAGACACAGTTCCACATGGGGCTCACAGTCTGTCCTCCCATGTTATAGATGAGGGAACTGAGGCACAGAGAAGTCAAGTTGGGGAACCGAAAAGTAATTAGAATCCCATCACCGAGTTTGGGTGAAGATTCTCCAGCCCTCTAAAACTTGGGTTCCCAGTGCAGCTATTTGGCTTGCTTGTGGTTTCTCTGTGGAAATCAGAACACCAAGCATAAAGTTCTTGAGAAATTTCACCGTTTTCTGGAAGCAGTACAGTCGCATGCACCATGCTTCCTCAGTCTTAAAGAACTCCAACTCTTGATTCTTCAACAGGAGTCTATGAAACAATTCCAGCAGATGAACACAAAATAGTATAAAGAACTTTTCTCTCCTTTGTCCTCAGGGTAAGAAATTCTCCAGGGCACGTGCACCAGGGAGGCAGCAAATTGACATTCATAAACTGACTTTCAATTTCACAGACCATAATTCTGATCTGACAGGGAGCAATGGGGCTCAAACCAAGGTCCTTCAGTGCACAGGGATTAGTCATTGTGTGTGGTTCGGAATGTTTGACTTTTGTTTGCTCAACAATAAGATACTCTAGAGCGCTCGACTAATTACATAATATTTATAAACGCAGGATGCATTACCCTAGTCACTGACCTTGAACGTCTTGTGGTGGTTTTAGAGAAATTGAAATTAGCGTATAAAATGGTAAAGCGTAATGATCAGAGTAAATCACCTGCAAGAATTGTTTTTTCTTACCCTGATGTGGGCAATAGCAAAATTACTTGGGATCAAATATGTCAAATACTGTGCTTTTGCCAAATAGATTTTGGCTTTTTAGAAATTAGCAGCCACAAACATGGTACCTAGCAAAAGGGCACTGTTTAAAAGCACAATTTTATTATATTTCATCTTTGATTTTTATGATTGTGGTTTTATACTTATTTCCTACCTTCTTGAGGAAGTAAACTGGAATCAAGCTGGAGTTCAACTGCTTTTAAGATTATTTTAAGTGTGGAGTTGCCTCTAGGCTAGCATGTAGATAAATAGATGAAAACCGTACAAAGGTGGGATTGGAAAATACATTCTGAATGTTTTCCACTTTAGGATGATAAAATTGCTAGTTCTATAAGGGATGTTTACTTGAACACTTTTTACACCTCAAGGACAATGAGAGCTTGTTAATGTGGCTCATGGGAACTCATGGATGATGAATTGGCAATCAGGAGATTCATTTATTTATGACTGTTTAGAACCAATTTTGCTAATTTTTTTTATACCCAGTTGAACTTCAGGGCAGACAGTGTAAGGTTGTCATAAGAACTCTGGGCTGCCTTGTAGGATTTTTTTCAGTCCTGCCAAAAACAATGTAACCTTGGGTGGGACACTTAATCTGTTGTGTATCTGTTTCCTATTGAAGTAAAAAAAAAAGCCCCTCTGGCTCTCACAGGATCTTGTGAGGCTCAAATGAGATGATGAATGTGAAAATATAAATTGGTTCAATTGCACTGTAGTCTCCCAAGCACGAAGTACAGTGTTCTGTACATAGTAAGTGCTCAATAAATATCTTGAATGGTGATGAAGTATCTGAGGAGACAGGTGTTGTAGGAGTGTTGACAGAAGCTGGAGTGGAGTTAAGATGAATGGATTGAAGAGGAAGTAGGAATCTTGCTTGGGAGCTACATTTTCTGGAATCATCTAGGAAAAAGGGTTCAATCAAGGCAGGGGTCACTTTTAAAGAGAAACAACTCCTCACGTTTTCCTCTTCCTTGCCTTTTCTTGGGCTCTTTTCCTGACTTTCTTTCTTTCCCTCTCCTGCTATTTCCTATTCTTCCCAGTTCTCCCTCATTTCCCTAAATCTCCCTTTTCCCTTCTCCCTCCATAGCCCTTCCTTTCTTCTTCCTGCTCTTCTCCCTCTTTTCCTTCTCTTCCTCTGTCTAACCTCTGCTGTCGTGTCATGGTAATAGTTCAAGATACAGCTATGTCAAGTTTGCAGGTGGACATGGTATCTAAGGGTCTTTGCTTATAAAGTTACATGGTAGTCTGTGTTCATAGAAGCCTAGATTTCTAAATCCTATCATTTAGATCTGGTTCGGTTTTTCTTCTTTCCTCTTCAAAAAACACTGAATTAAATTCATGGATCTTAGTTCTGAGATTGGCACATTTCTGAAGACTCCAGCATCCTTGGTTTCACCGTGCACAGTGTGAGTGTGCGTTGAATGACTGAGTGGGTAAAGTTTACCTGCTCCTATGAGATTCGATCCAACTGGCCTGATCTTGAAGTTGTGTAATTGAGTTGGCCGTGGGAGGTAAGGGAAGCTTGATGCCGGGACCTGTGACGAAGACCAAGAAAGTTGCTTTTTTAGCTTGTGCTGACTGGAAATCTTGGGAAGCAGAATCTGAGTCCGATTGAAAGAGATTACTAATTTAGCCTTGTTTCTTGTTTTTTTTAAAAATAAATTTAAATGACATTTCTTGAGTGCTTCCAGTGCTTCCACTAAGCGCTGGAGTAGATACAAGGTAAACAGGTTGGACACAATCCATGTCCCAAGTGGGGCTCACAGTTTTAATCCCCATTTTATGAATGAGGTAACTGACGTACAGAGAAGTTAAAGAGACTTGCCCAAGATCACCCAGCAGTAATCACTCAAATGTATTTATTGAGCATTTACTGTGTGCACAGCATGGTACTAAGTGCTTTGCAAAATACAACAGAGTTGGTAGACAGGTTTTTGGCCCTCAACAATCTGTGGGGGGGACAGCCATGTATATATCCAAAAATTTATATTAAGTGCTGGGGCACTGAAGGAGGGTGAATAAATGGAGCAAATCCAAGTTCCAGAGTGAGACAGAAGGGAGTGGAGAAAAGGAAATGAGCGTTTAGTCAGGGAAGGCCTCTTGGAGGAGTTCTGCCTTCAGTAAGCCTTTGAATGTGGGGAGTTTGATCATCTGACATATATCAAGAAGAAGGGCATTCCAGGCTAGAGGCAGGGCATGCGTGAGAGGTTTGATGTGAGATTTACAAGGATTGAGGTACAGTGAGTAGGTTAGCATTAGAGGAGCAAAGTGTGTGGGTTGGGATGTAGTAGGAGAGCACTGAGGTATGGTTGGAGGGGGCAAGGTGACTGGGTGCTTTAAAGATGAGTGGCAGAACTGAAATTAGAACTCACATCCTCTGATTCTCAGGACTAGGAGACCTGCCCACTAGACCACACTGCTTCTCGTCGGGGGGCAGGGAGTGTGCCAGCCGACTCTGTTGTATTGTTGTGTTGAGAAGCAGCGTGGTATAGTGGAGAGAGCATGGGCCTGGGACTCAGAAGGTCATGGGTTCTAATCCCAGCTCCACCACTTGTCTTTTGTGTGAACTTGGGCAAGTCACTTCAATTCTCTGTAAGACCGGAAGCCCTACGTGGGACAGGGACTGTGTCCAACTCGATTTGTTTGTATCCACCCTAGTGCTCGGTACGGTGTCTGGCACATAGTGAGCACTTAAATCATTATTGTACTCTCCCTAACCTTTAGGAGAGTGCTCGGTAAGTAGTCAGTAAATACCACTGACCAATTGATTAATCCTGTGAGGAGGAACTTAGTCATTCATTCATTCAATAGTATTTATTGAGCGCTTACTATGTGCAGAGCACTGTACTAAGCGCTTGGGATGGACAAGTCGGCAACAGATAGAGACGGTCCCAGCCGTTTGACGGGCTTACGGTCTGATCGGGGGAGGTGGACAGACGAGAACAATGGCAATAAATAGAGTCAAGGGGACTTGGCAACTAAATAGAATCGAGGCGATGTACAATTCATTAACAAAATAAATAGGGTAATGGAAATATATACAGTGGAGTGGACGAGTACAGTGCTGTGGGGATGGGAAGGGAGAGGTGGAGGAGCAGAGGGAAAAAGCAGCGTGGCTCACTGGAAAGAGCACGGGCTTTGGAGTCAGAGGTCATGGGTTTGAACCCCGGCTCTACCACTTGTCAGCTGTGTGACTTTGGGCAAGTCACTTCACTTCTCGGTGCCTCAGTTACCTCATCTGTAAAATGGGGATTAAGACTGTGAGCCCCACGTGGGACAACCTGATTCCCCTGTGTCTACCCCAGCGCTTAGAGCAGTGCTCGGCACATAGTAAGCGCTTAAATTAGAACAGTGCTCGGCACATAGTAAGCACTTAACAAATACCAACTTAGTCCTTTCAGGAAGGGAAGATAAAATAGACCTTGAGATTTAAGAGCTTAAATGGACAGGCTGGCTAATTCTCAGAGATTGGGAGCTAGGGAAATTCTGTGGGCCAGATGTTATTGATTCATGCTGTTCTTTGATGATGTATGTTTTCAGTTTGTACTTTGGTTAGAGCATGGTTAGGGAATAAAAAATATTCTTTTGGCCTGTTCTTATCTGAATAGGGCATGATGCATTGTAAGAAGAAATTGTGTGTGGGTATGTGGCATCTTCTCTCCTGTTTCCTTAGTCCTTTCTCTGAGCCCTGCTGAGAGCTCACCTCCTCCAGGAGGCCTTCCTAGACTGAGCTTTCCCTTTCCCTCTGCTCCTCCTCCCCTCCCCATTCCCCCTACTCCCTCCCTCTGCTCTCCCCCTTCTCCTCCCCAAAGCACTTGTGCATATTTGTATATACTATTTATTACTCTATTTTGTTAATGATGTGTATATGGCTATGATTCCATTTATCTTGATGGTATTGACGCCAGACTACTTGTTTTGTTTTGCTGTCTGTCTCCCCCGTTTAGACCGTGAGCCCATTGTTGGACAGGGATTGTCTCTATCTGTTGCCAAAATTGTACATTCCAAGGGCTTAGTACAGTGCTCTGCACATAGTAAGCTCTCAATAAATACGATTGAATGAATGAATCAGTTGGCAGATGCAAATTATAACATTATTTTTCCATAATGCGAACTTGTTTAAGAATGAAACTCCTGTGTTTCAGGAGAATTTAATGTACCAGAAAAGCGCTGATGAGGGACTCAAGCTTAAGCTTCTATTAACATATTTCAGGTGATTCAAAATCACCTAGTTAGATAATTATTGTGATATTTATTAAGTGACACAATGTACTGAGTGCTGGGGTAGATATAAGATAATCAGGTTCCACATGGTGCTCCATACAGTCTTTAGTAGGAAGAGTGGAGTTTTGAGTCTCCATTCTGCAAATTAGAGAAGTGAAGCATAGAGAAGTCGAGTGACTTGCCCAAGCTCACACAGCAGAGAACTGGCAGATCTGGGATTAAAACTCAGGGCTCCTGTCTCCCAGGCTCAGGTTCTTTCCATCAGAGCATGTTACACATGTAAAGATCTAATATATAAAGGTGACTGATAGTGACTAGGGGGATTGTCAGAGTAGTACAGTGAAATGTTTATATTTGAAAAAAGAAAACCTCACAAAATGTGTCCCAGCAAATATCAGATGGGAGCACCTTCAAGAAATGGGTTGTGAAAATCCAAACCTGAGTTGTCAAAATGGCAGGATTATCTGAGTCATCACTGGTCTGGTGGATATATTGGTCTATCTGTGTGAGTTCAAATGAGATAAGGGAAGGTAAAAGTCAACAGATTTATAGGAAGATGTCATTTAGGAACAGAAGGAAAGGTCTGGTTGGATTTAAGGTTGAAATAAAGCAAAAATACAGGAGGAGCCAAGAGATAAGATAGCAATCATTTCAATATGTCATCCAAATGAATTGTTTTGGATGTCGACAACTTTTGAGGCACACTCCTCATTTTAGCGATTGAGAGTACGTGTGTCAGCATTGAAATAGTGTTATGCCTTTTTAATACGATGTCAAAGATGTGGTTATTATAGTCACCGTTGACTGGTTGATTAATCAGACTGTCTCATCAAGAGTGAGGGTGAATTAATTCATATGATGGACTTTTGTACATTTTCTCATCTCTCGTTTATTTTGTCAATCACATTATTATTCTCTATCCCTATTTTTAAGTCATAGGCTGTATCTTCACTATTATTACTATGGTACTTGCTATGTGCATACTGCGTGCCAAGCACTGTACGAAATAATCATATTGGACGAGGTCCTTGTCACACAGGGCTTGCAGTCAAAGTAGGAAGGACTAGGAAGGACTATCCCCATTTTGCAGGTGATAGAAGTGAGGCAGAGAGAAGTTAAGTGACTTGCCCAAGGTCACACAGCAGTTAGGTGATGGACTTGGGATTAGAACCCAGGGCCTCTGACTCCCAAACCCATGTTTTATCCATTAGGCAACTCTGCTTCCATGCGGAAGGGTAACTTTAAAGGAATTATTTTCCTGTAGAAAATTCTACTTTGGGTAAAACAAGCTAATGGTAAGAAGCAATCTAAGATCAGTGAGCATTTTGCTATGCAGGCAGGACTACTGCTTTGGGAGACAGGGAATCAATCAGTAGTTTTTGAGTGCTTACTATATGCAGAGCACTGTGCTAAGAAGTGGTCCCCATGTAGCCTATGATGGGGTAAAAAATAGGAATAGACAATGTCACTGGCATCTTCTTGGTGATACTAGTTGTGTGCCTATTTGTTTTGTAACTGTTCATATCCTCTTTTTTTTAAAATGGTATTGGTTAATGACTTATTTTGTGCCAGGCACTGTACTATGCACTGGGGTATATACAAGCTAATCAGATTGGATACAGGCCATATCCCTCGTGGAACTCACAGTCTTGATCCCCATTTTACAGATTAGGTATGGAGACACAGAAAAACTAATCAGGTTAGATACAGTCCATATCCTATGTGGAACTCACAGTCTGAATCCCCATTTTACAGATTAGATACTGAGACACAGAGAATAATTATGGTATTTATTAAGTGACTTGCCAAAAACCACCCAGTAGACAAGTGGTGGAGCCAGGATTAGAATCCAGTTCTTCTGACTCCCAGCCCATGCTCTTTCCAGTAGGCCACGCTGCTCCTTGTGGGAAGAGGTTGAGTTTACTAGCTCTACTGCATTGTACTCTCTCAAGTGCTCTGTACAGTGCTCTGCACACAGTAAACCCTCAAAAAGTGCCATTAACTGACTTTTTAAAATCATTTGTATCACCTTCTATTATACACTTGACAGATTGTATCCATTTCTTTCGTCCTTTAGATGCTAAACTCCTTGAGTTCGGGGCCTATATCTCGCATTCCTATTATGTCTCAAATGCCAGGTACAGAGCTCTGTACCAAGCAGGTGTTCAGTCAGTGCCATTGATGAATCTCTTGGACAAAAGCTATTAACTGATTTTTTTAATGATATTTGTTAAGTGCCTACTATGTGGGGGGTACCATACTAAGCCTTGGGATAAATACAAGCTAATCAGGTTGGACCCAGCCCCTGTGCCATGTGGGGCTAACAATCCTAATTTCCATTTTATAGATGAGGGAATTGAGTGTCCATCTATTTGTTTTGTAACTGTTCATATGCTCTTATTTTAAAATGGTATTGGTTAAGTACTTACTATGTGCCAGGCACTTACTATGCACTTGGGTAGATACAAGCTAATCTTCACTATTTTTAGAGTAAAGTGAATTGCCCAAGGTCACCCAGCAGACAGATGACGGAATTGGGATTTGACCCCAGGTCTTTCCGACTCCCAGGCCCGTGCTCTTTCCACTAGGCCACACTGCTTCTCTGGATGGATCCTCGGCCTAATCCATAGGCATCCTTGAGGATTCGGTATTTTAGGATTTAAAAAAATCTTTTCTGCATGGGTTAACCTAACACTAGTCAAGCTGAATTCTGACTAAAATAATTAATAACCAAATCTTCTGTTATCTGGTGAATAAATTTAGTATCACTAGTACTGTTCAAGTTCAGGTAGTATCCGTGAAATCTTTGTGGTTTGCCTTGTATCTGGTTTGGGCCGAGGCATTTAGCACGTACCCTGGATTGTCTTGAAGTACAGCATGGTCCGCAGATAAAGAATCAATCATTTATCACAAAAAAGGCTGCTCTTCAGTGTTGTCGGGTCATTATCACAGAGTGACCGAGCCTCTATAACGTATCGGGGCCATGAATAAAGGAAGTTTAGTGCACATGAATTGAGAGCCTCGCTGGTCACAACTGTGCGTTGTCAAAGATAATGGATATCATTCATTCAGGAGTCACCAAGACTGGGTCATTACTTTGCCTGGGAATTAATTAGAATATAAAATTTCATTGCCATCAGACCTCTGGGTGTGATGGCAGTGCCAGAGTACAGGGATGTTCCTTGCTCCAGAAAGGCACTAATTCCCAAATAATAATGTTGGTATTTGTTAAGCGCTTACTATGTGCCGAGCACTGTTCTAAGCGCCGGGGTAGACACAGGGGAATCAGGTTGTCCCACGTGGGGGTCACAGTCTTAATCCCCATTTTACAGATGAGGTAACTGAGGCACCGAGAAGTTAAGTGACTTGCCCAAAGTCACACAGCTGACAAGTGGCCGAGCCGGAATTCGAACCCATGCCCTCTGACTCCAAAGCCCATGCTCTTTCCACTGAGCCACGCTGACGTTATGACCCTGAATAGGATAATCAATGAATGGTACTAAGTGCTTACTGTATGCTGGACACTGTACTAAAGGATTGGGAGTGTAATAATAATAAATGTGGTATTTATTAAGCACTTATTCTGTGGGTAGATACAAAATAATCAGGGCCCACTTGAGGCTCAGAGTCTAAGTAGTATTGAAGCTACTGATGCCTGTCTACTTGTTTTGTTTTTTTGTCTGTTGCCCCCTTCTAGACTGTGAGCCCGTTGTTGGGTAGGGATTGTCTTTGTTGCCGAATTGTACTTTCCAACCGCTTAGTACAGTGCTCTGCGCACAGTAAGCGCTCAATTAATACGACTGAACGAATGAATGAATCCCCATTTTGCAGAAGAGCGAACCGAGGCGCAGAGACGATAAGTAACTTGGCCAAGGTCACACTGCAGACAAGCAGCAGAGCCTGGATAAGAAACCGGGTTCACCGATTCCCAGGCCTGTGCTCTTACCAATAGTACAGTAGAGTTGGTAGATGTGATCCCTGCCTTCTAGAATCCTGCATTCTAAAGGGGGAAACTGACATTAAAATAAATTACAGATAAAATGAGAAGCAGCATGGCCTAGTGGAACGAACACGGGCGTGACAGTGAGTGGGCATGTGTTCTAATCTGTTGGAAATGGAGGGAGTTCCAGGCAGGAAGGAGGATTTGATCAAGGTGTCACCGGTGAGAAAAATGAGGGGTAAATAGGTTGGTGATAGAGGAGTGAAGCTCTTGCGGTTCAGTAGGAAGGGGAGAGTTGCTTGAGTGTCTTACAGCTAATGAAGGAATTAGTTCCTTTCTGATGCAGGGGTGGTTTCTCGGGTAACTTCTGCGAGTGGAAACCCAGCCGCCATGGTCTTGATGCTGAGAGAACATGCGACGAGGGACAGTCTATTTCCTGCGCAACCTGTTTTGTTCTTTAAAAAAAGATCTGCGGCGTTATGCGTTATGCATCACGCAATAAAGCTATCCTAGTAAGAAAAAGAAAACAACATACATAAAAATAGAAGGAAAGTGAAATAACTAATCAAGGGTGGCATTATGAGACCGGAGCAGATGTGCTAACATTTCCATATGTTCCGTGCAACTGAGCTATTACGCCACTCTGGTCTTCCAGAGCTTCTGTTCCTTAATCACAAGACTGCCTCGAAGCAGTAGGCTTTGAGGTGGCTGCTTTGTCCAACAGGCAGCCAAGGGGAAAAAAGTCACTATTTTCAGGTAATTATTTTACTTAGTTTTATTCTATCCATTTATATTTGTATCTAAACCACTTCCTCATCCTAAAATATCACCCCTGACATTTCAACTTAAAACTCGTCTGTGAGATAACAGTATGGTGGCTGCCTCGGGGAAGAGGTAGCTGGGGTGGACTCATGATATTAATAATAATTGTGATTTTTTTCAGTGTGCCAAGCACCGGTACTAAGCATGGTACCTGATAATCGGGGCTCGCGGTCTAAGTAGGAGGCAGAACAGGTATTGAATCCTCATTTTGTACATGGAACTGAGGCCCAGAGAAGTTAAGTGGCGTGTCCAAGATCACATACGGCAGGTAAGCAAGCGGAGCCGGAATTAGAATCCAGGTCTTCCGACTCGCAGATGGTGATTCTGTTGCAACGGGTCTGCCCCTTGCAAACTCTCATCTTAAAATGTCTCAAAGCAGGTCCAAAAGTCACCTTGGAAGAGAGTCAGCTGAGTAGTGTTGTAAGCGGTTGCTGAGGAGGTGATAATTATTATTAATAATAGAAATTATAATAATAATTATTATGGTACTTACTAAGCTCTACCACTGAACTGTTGAGTGACACATCTGAATAAGGAGGCAGATAATGATGATTATGGTACTTGTTAAACCCTTACCATGTGTCAAGCGCTGCTCTAAGCGCTGGAGTGGATTGAAGATAATCAGGTTGGACACAGTCTCTGTCTCCCACGGAGCTCCTGTAAAAAGGGGATTAAGAGTGCAAGCCCCGTGTGGGACAGGGACTATTTCTACCTTGATTAACTTGTACCTACCCCAGCGCTTAGAGCAGTGCTTGACACATAGTAAGGGCTTAACAAGTACCGTAATTATCATTATTATCTGCCTCCTTGATCTCTATTTAAAGATGGAGCTCACAGACTAAGTAGGAAGCAGTAGGATTTAATCCCCATTTAACAGATGAGGAAACTGAGGTACAGAGAAGGTTAGGTGTTGTGTCCAAGGTCACTCAACAGTTCAGTGGTGGAGCTGGGATTAGAAGCCAGTTCTCAGTCACAGGCCCATGCTCTTTTCACTAGGCCACACTCCCTCCCAATTCTCTGTATTCAATCTTTAAACAGAGAACAAGCAGGCAGATAATGATAATTACGGAACTTGTTAAGCCCTTACTATGTGTCAAGCACTGCTCTAAGCGCTGGAGTAGGTACAAGTTAATCAAGGTAGACAAGTCCCTGTCCCACATGGGGCTTGCATTCTTAATCCCCATTTTACAGATGAGGTAACTGAGGCCCAGAGAAGTTAAATTCATTCATTTAATAGTATTTCATTCAGGAGTATTTACTGAGCGTTTACTGTGTGCAGAGCACTGTACTAAGCACTTGGAATGTACAAATCGGCAACAGAGACAGTCCCTGCCCCTTGACGGGCTTACAGTCTAATCGGGGGAGCCGGACAGACAAGAACAATAGCAATAAATAGAATCAAGGGGATGAACATCTCATTAAAACAACAGCAATAACAATAATTTGCCTAAGGCCACACAGCAGACATGTGGCTAAGCTGGGATTCAAACCCAGGTCCTTTTTACTCCCAGGCCCATGCTCTATCCACTAAGCCATGATTCCTGAGGGTTTGTTCTGTCATCATCGTCAGTGATATTTATTTCCTTAGTGCTGCCTTCCGGGACATTACATGGAACACTTGGGTTCAGTGAAATGACCCACACCTTCCTCCGGGGGTTGACTCTTTACTGAATTAGCCCACCCTGGAAAGGTACAACCTATGTCCGTGCATCCCGTTCCTAATCAAATCATCCCGCGATGACGGTGATTTAAAACTCCCAATTTCTTGTCAGTGATAGTCTAGTAACCGACAACCGAAGAATATTCCCTTTAGAAGGTTAGCAAATATAACTGAGAGCTGCGTATTGCCATGGTCCCATTTCCCCTAAGTCTTTGTTTTATGGACAATAAAAAGAATAATCTGAAATGATTTTATTGTTCCATAAATATGCATATTATACTTCAAATGATATATTAGTATGTGAGCATAAAGAGCTATCCTCCAATTGGATCTACCCTCCGGGATTGCAGGGAAGAGTAGAGAGTGATCGTTCTTTAGGAATTTAAAGCAGGAAAAATGAAAAGGGTGATTTCTGTAACGTCTAAAATGGTGAAAATTGAGAAAAGCCAATTCCCTTCATGAAACTGGCTCTAGGATTTTTATTTTGGTAAGGTAAGGACCGCCCTCTCAGGTTCTCACCTAGAGAGTTTCCAGTACTCTATCAGTCTCAATTATGGGAGGGCGAGTCAAACAGAGGCATATCCATTACATTTCCAGCTTGGCCAGTGGCTAGCGAGTGGAAGGCAATCTGCTACCTAAGAATCAAGACTCCTCTGTGCTAGGCAGCATTCATTCATTCATTCAATAGTATTTATTGAGCGCTTACTGTGTGCAGAGCACTGTACTAAGCTCTTGGAATGTACAATTCGGCAACAGATAGAGACGATCCCTGCCTAATGACGGGCTCACAGTCCAATCGGGGGTGGAGGGGGGACACGACAGACGGCAGAGCAAAACAGAACGAAACAGAAACAAGACAACATTATCATGATATATAGAATCAAAGGGATGTACACCTCATTAACAAAATAAATAGGGTAATAATATATACAAATGAGCACAGTGCTGAGGGGAGGGGAAGGAGCAGAGGGTGGAGGGGGAGCAGAGGGAAAAGGGAGGAGCTCAGTCTGGGAAGGTCTCTTGGAGGAGGTGAGCTCTCAGTAGGGCTCTGAAGAGGGGAAGAGAGTTAGTTTGGCGGAGGTGAGGAGGGAGGGCGTTCCAGGACCGCGGGAGGACGTGGGCCAGGGGTCGACGGCGGGATAGGCGAGAACGGGGGACGGCGAGGAGGTGGGCGGCGGAGGAGCGGAGCGTGCGGGGTGGGCGGTAGAAAGAGAGAAGGGAGGTGAGGTAAGAGGGGCAAGGGGATGGAGAGCTTTGAAGCCAAGAGTGAGGAGTTTTTGTTTCATGCAGAGGTTGATAGGCAATGGAGGTTTTGAAGGCAGCATCATTGGAGAGAGTCAAGGGCGGAGACTCAAATTTACTGCGTGGCAGGAGGTAATGGTAAAACATTTCCATCTTTTTACCAAGAAAACTCTGGATACGTTACCTGAATGGTTGCAGATTGAGGCCAGGTGTTCTAGGAGAGATGTGTCCATGGTGTCGCTGTAAGACAAGACAAGGGAAAGGACATTTTTGTTCCAAATAATAAGGAAGGAAATGCAAATATACATTTCATGATGCTCATGATTAAGGAGGGTAGGACTCTTCAGCAGACTCACCACAAGCAGAAGTAGAAAATAATGTTCAATCTTCTCCACTCCAGCTTCAAAGTGAACCCTGAACCTTGTATCTGACGTCCTAGGAATCATATCAGAATTGGTCACAATGGACGTTCTTTGAGAGCTCACATAGTACGCATATCTTCAAAATTGTCTGGATCCACGGACACAGAGCAAACTTACCTGACCCTATTGTCCTCTCCCAAGTGCTTAATACAGTGCTCTGCACATAGTAAGTACTCGATAAATATCATTGATTTATCAATACAGCCCACAGCCTGGCGGATTGGATAGGGCACGAGCTGGGGAGTCAGAAGGTGATGGGTTCTAATCCCAGCTCTGCCGCTTGTCTGCTGTGTGACCTTGGGTAAGTCACTTCACTTCTCTGGGCCTCAGTTCCCTTATCTATAAAATGGGGATTGAGACTGTGAGCACCACATGGGATAGGGACTGTTCCAACCCAATTTGCTTGTTTCCACCCTAGAACTTAGTACAGTGCCTTAATAAGTGCTTAACAAATACCATTTGTCATCTTCTTCCTTTTTCCTTATTCCTTTTCTCCGTTCTCCTTTCTCCTTTCTTCTTTCTTCTTCTTCTTCTTATTAAAGGCACTGTCACTGCATATGTGTCCTGAGCCAGACCCCTTACCTTTCTTTTGGCTGATTCTTCTTGATCTTACCTAACCAAGTCCAATTTCTTCTCCAGCCTGGACATAAAGGCTGCTGTAATTTAGGTTGAAATAAGGCGGAGGTGAGACATGGCAAGGAGCCAGAGGTATGGGTGGGTATGTAGGGATTGTTGTGAGTGTTGGAAAGCATGTCTGTTTGGGCATATCACAGATGATGATAAATCGGGATATGTTGGGAGATTGTGAATCTCAGTGTAGCTGTTCCCGTTTGTCTGGTGTACAGGGTCTCCTTAATCGACTAATGGTATTTATTGAGTGCTAACTATGAGGAGAGCACTGTACTAAGCATTTGGGAGAGTCCAATTCAACAAAATCAGCAGATTCATTCCCTATCCTCCTTAACCACTGGAGAACCATTCACAGCCCATTCCTCCGTGGAAGTAAGGGCACATGCCCGCTTTTGGGAAGCAAAATGACCTAATGGAAAGAGCGTGATTTGGGAGTCAGAGGACCTGGGTTTTAACCTCATCTCTGTCACTTGTCTGCCGTTTGACCTCGGACAAGTCACTCAACTTCTCTGTGCCTCATTTTGCTGAACTGTAAAATGGGAATTCAGTGTGTGTTCTCCCTCTAGACTGAAACTCCCATGTGGGACAAGGACTGTTTCTGAGTTGTATGTACTGTATTTCACTGCTTGATACAGTGCTTGGTACACAGTAAGTAAATGCATAATAAATGCCAGTGTAATTTTTACTTATTCTTAAAAAGAGGAGGACTTTGGTGAAATCATGCTTAGATTTATTAGGTTGACTACAGACTTACCAGGACAATGTGGTAACTCGTCCTCTAGACTGAAAGCTCACTGTGGGCAGGGAATGCATCTGTTGTTATACTGTACTCTCCCAAATGCTCAGGACAGTGCTCTGCACTCAGTAAGCACTCAATAAATAGGATTGATTGAATAGGGACAGTAATGTTAGTGTGAGCACTGTGTGGGAATGTATGTGCAGGCTATGTGTCTGCATCAATCAATAGTATTTAATGAGTATTTACTGTGTGTAGAGCACTGTGCCAAGCACTTGGGAGAATACAATACAACCAAGTTGGTAGGCATGTTTCCTGTCTACAAGGAGCTTACAGTCTAGAGGATACATGTTGATTCACCTCTGCCTCAAACAGAAACTCCGTACCGTCCGATTTAAAGCACTCGTTCACCTTCCTCCCCCTTCTACCTTACCTCCGTGATTTCCTATTACAATCTGCACGTTCCACCCCTCTAATGCCAGACTAACTCACTGTACCTCAATCTTTTCTATCTTGCCATCGGCAACCTTACCCACGTCCTGCCTCTGGCCTGGAACTCCCTTCCCCTTCATATCTGACAGACCATCACTCTCCCCACCTTCAAAGCTTAATCGAAGCCACATCTCCAAGAGGCCTTCCCCAACCGAGCCCTCATTTCCCCTACTCTCTCCTTCTCCTGCATCACCCTTCCATATGGATTTGTAACCCTTATCCACCCCCCACTCTCAGCCCCAAAGCACTACCCCTTATGTTTACCAACTCTCTTTTATTGTACTCTCCCATGTGCTTAGTTCAGTGCTCTGCATTTAGTAAGCACTCAAATACAGTTGATAGATTGATGTCGAGGTTGACGTAGAATATGTCAAAGCCAAGGTCTTCAGAGGAAATGAGTTCGTCAGAAACTGGGAATGGAAATACAAACATCTGGTCCTGCACCACATTAATGCAAAGAGCAAAAATAGATCTGGTATTTATGATAGAAAAATGAACCACGTTAGCATTGTGAGGGGTCGGTTTTGGATGAACACACAGGCGGAATACACACCACTTAAAGTAGAGCAGTATGGAGCAGTATTTTTGTGAGCTTAAGAAGTGTTTTGAAATTGAGAATTTGTTGAGTAGCAATATGGCCTAGGGGAAAGAACACAGACCTGAGAGTCAGAAATTCTAGTCACTTAATCCACCACTTGCCTACCATTACTGGATTCACAATGAAGTGTCTCATTTTACAGTGAGACACATTAATCAGGAGAAATCCCAAAGGATGATTCGATGGACAAGCTCCCTCTTTGCACTCCCTCTTTTTTCAGTTATTTAGTAATTCATTAATAGGAAGCCATCCTTTAAATGATGTCTTTCAACCAATAGTATTTATTGAACGCTTACTGTGTGCAGAGCACTCTACTAAACACTTAGGAGAGTTCAACGCAGCAATATAACAGACACATTCCCTACCCACAGGGAGCTTACAGTGTAGAGGTAGAGCTTACGTCTCCTGGGCCTCTTTGTCCGGAGATTTCGGCTATGGCGAGGGTCAGGGTGGATGGAGCTTCCGACAGAGAAAAGTTGCTTTTCCTTCTGTTGCTCCCAGGGGTGCATTTCTGGAGTTCTGCACAGGAGATTCAGTTAAGCAATTTTAAATCAGCACTTAGAACAGTGTTCAGTGCATAGAACTGTGCTCAGCATTTAGAACAATGCTTGGCATGTAGTAAGTGATTAACAAATACCATTTTTATTATGATTACTATTATTATCAAGCTCCTCTTTCAGTTATTGGGTAGGATTTTTAAGAGTGGATTAGTGTTCCTTTGGTTGGTTAAATTCAAGAGTGAAAGCCCAAACGTGGTTATCTAACGTCCTAAGGGAGGAGAGAAAAACAGCTGACTGGACATTCCCTAAATACACCCACGTTCTGGAAGTGCTTTCAAAACATTTTTTGCTGATGATTAGCCTCTCATCCTGGATAAATCCAGAATGGTGTTTCTTGATCATTTGTAAAGTTGTTCAGAATACTCTGACAGATAGCAAAGTTCTCTTACGGCAGGTAATGAAGGAACAGAAGTGTTGTGATGGTGTAGCAACAGAAGGTGACTGGAAATTAAAAACATAGGAATAAATCACTTTCTGTCATATCCGATCATCATCAAAGGTAGGTATGCGATGAGTGCTGTGTGCCGAGAACTGCAGTAAGTGCTTGGGACGATACGATATAACAGAGTCGCTAGGCCCGTTCCCTGCCCGCAATTAGCTTATGGTATAGAGAGGAAGAAAGATATTACTGTAAATATCTGCCCTAAATAACAATCCCTCACTCTTAAGCTCTGGTAGACTAGACAGTAAAAGCCAAGTGAAAAGGGATTCACTTAAAATGTTAAATAATATAGTCAGAGTGTCTTGACTTCTCTTTTGGGGCCAAAAGTATCTTTTAGGTGAGTGAAATTCTAAGTGTAATTGAGTCAAGGATTTCCAGTAACAAAAGGTTAGTTTTTAGTCATACTCCTGAAGAGCACTTTTCTCGAAATAGATGTGTGATGTTTTAATAGGGTAATCTGTTTAGTACAGTGCTTAGCACACAGTCCTCCAGCAGTAGCCCATCCATCGCTGCATCAAACTCCTTACTGTCGGCTTTAAAGCAGTCAATCACCTTGCCCCCTCCTACCTCACCTCGCTGTTCTCCTACTACAACCCAGCCCGAATACTTTCTTCCTCTAATGCCAACTACTCACCGTTCCTCTACATCATCTATGTCACCACCGACCTCTCGCCCACAACCTGCCCCTGGCCTGGAATGCCCTCCTTTTTCATATCTGACAGATAATCCCTCTCCCACCTTCAAAGCCTAATTCAGTAGTATTTATTGAGCGGTTACTATGTGCAGAGCACTGTACTAAGTGCTTGGAATGTATAATTCGGCAACAGATAGAGACAATCCCTGCCCATTGACGGGCTCACGGTAATTCATTCATTCAATAGTATTTATTGAGCACTTACTATGTGCAGAGCACTGTACTAAGCACTTGCAATGTACAACTCGGCAACAGATAGAGACAATCCCTGCCCACTGACGGGTTTACAGTCTAATCTGGGGAGACAGACAAAAACAGTAGCCATAAATAGAATCAAGGGGATGTACATCTCATTAAAACAATAGCAATAAATAGAATCAAGGGGATGTACATCTCATTAGCAAAATAAATAGGGTAATAATATAAAAATTAGCTCACCCGTTTTGTCTCGGTCATAAAGATTGGGATGAGAATCTAACCCCATATGATACATGCAACTTTCTATCATCATTTCTCTCTGAATAAGATATGTCTGGCCTATACTACCAGCACCACCATGTCCTGTAATCAACTTGCGGGCACATCTCCTCCAAAAGGCCTTCCCCACCTAGGCCTTCATTTCCTCGTCTCCCACTCCCTTCTGTATCACCCTTGGACTTGGATTTCCACCCTTCATTCACCCCTCCTTCAGTCCCATGGCACATATTTTAATTTAGCTTAGTGTCTACCTCCTCCTCTACACTGTAAGCTTATTTTGGATAGGGAATGTTTCTACCAACTCTGTTAAATTGGACTCTCCCAGGAACTCCGGATAGTGCTCTGCACATCATCAATGCTTATTAAATACGATTCACTGTTTGAGTGAGCGATGGGTAAATACAATCGATTGACAGTCCATTAACTGAATATTATTAAATACTTTACATTATAATTGTGCCTTTCATAATTTCCATAGGAATATGCTTATCTTTTTGGAAAACCAAAATAGGGCATCATTTGTTAGTCCAAATGAAGGTTCAAAATGCATTTATTTGAGCTTCAGGAAATGAAAGCATGCAACTTGTAGGTCATGCATTGTTTTCTTGGCTTTGTAATGTTTTAATTGTATGCTTTTATTAAATGTTTTAATTGGATATTGCAAAATTTATTTTTTGGGGCGCAGAATGTTTATCTGCAACCAAATTCTTAAAGAACTCTGTGCTTAATGTTCTGCTTCTAACTGCTACAGTGCATCACTGTGGCATCTGCATTAGCCAATTTAATATAAAAAAGACTGCTGTGCCTGGAAATTGTGTATCATCAGGAAGACTGAGTCTATTAGAGTCATTTATTCATTTCATATAAAGGGCACATCTGTTGACTTACTAAATACTAATTAATAAACTAGCATAACACACTCTCAGCATTCTGACCTCTTTCAAGGTGAACTTCTATTCCTTTTTTTTTTTTTTTTTTTTACCAAAGACAGAATTTTAACTACAGTGGATGCAGGGAACCTTTTTACATGAGGTGAACCATTCTGCTATTGGAAAATTAAAGTACAACTTTACCAGATCCCCTATGATATTCAACCAAACTTAGCAACTCTGTTATACTGTACTCTTCCCAAGGCTTAGTACAGGGCTCTGCACACAGTAAACACTCAGTAAATGCGATTGATTGAGAACAAGTCATCTGACTTGGATGTAGATGGCAGAGGGCTTGGAATCTCTCTGCTTTGACTCAGTTCAGCACCATGGATCTTTAAAAAATGTATTTCATTTGATCTGGACAGAGAGTTTTGCTAGGAGATTGCTTAAATCATTCATTCATTCAATAGTATTTGCTGAGCGCTTACTATGTGCAGAGCACTGTACTAAGCACTTGGAATATACAATTTGGCAACAGATAGAGAAAATCCCTGCCCAATGACAGGCTCACAGTCTAGTCGGGGGAGACAGACAAAAAGATTAGACTGAGGGTCCCATGTGGGACAGGGATGGTGTCCAACTTGATTAACCTGGAAGCAGTGTGGCTTGGTGGAAAGATCACAGGCTTGGGAGTCAGAGGATATGGGTTCTAATCTTGGCTCCGCCACTTGTCAGCTGTGTGATCTTGGGCAAGTCGCTTGACTTCTCTGCGCCTCAGTTCCCTCATCTGTAAAATGGGGATTAAAGCTGTGAGCTCCACGTGGGACAACCTGATTAACTTGTATTTACCTCAGTGCTTAGAACAGTGCTCAGACAAGTAAGCGTTTAACAAATACCATAATTATTATTATTATCTACTCCAGTGCTTAGAGGAGTGTTTAACACATACTAAAGCACTTAAGTACCATAATTATTTTATTATTCTGCTTGAGTGACTTCTGGTGGGTCCAGAATTCTGCCCAGTGGATAACCACTGCCTGGAGGGCAGTCGTCGTGTGGCTTAGTGGAAAGAGCACAGGCTTGGGAGACAGAGGTCGTAGGTTCTAATCCCAGTTCCACCACTTATTAGCTGTGTCACTTTGGGCAAGTCACTTAACTTCTCTGTGCCTCAGTTCCCTCACCTGTAAAATGGGGATAAAGACTGTGAGCCCTACGTGGGACAACCTGATTACCTTGTATCTACCCCGGTGCTTAGAACAGTGCTCGGCACATAGTAAACACTTAACAAATTCCATTATTATTATATTATAGTAGTATTCCCCCTGCTCCCCAAGTCTCACTGCCATTATTCTCCCCTCTAGACTGTAAGCTCACTGTGGGCAGGAATATCTCTATTCTACTGTTATAGTGTACTCACCACCTAGTAAGTACTAAATTAATTCGATTCACTGACTAACTAGTCTGCTTGTGCCTCGGGACTGTTCTGAGGTAGTTGGTGAGATGACTTAATGGGTGGTCGTCCTAACCAGCGTGGCTCAACGGAAGGAGCCCGGGCTTGGGCGTCAGAGGTCATGGGTTCCATTCCCAGCTCCACCTCTTGTCAGCTGTGTGACTTTGGGCAAGTCACTTCACTTCTCTGTTCCTCGTCTGTAAAATGGGGATTAAGGCTGTGAGCCCCATCTGGGACAACCTGATCACCTTGTATCCCCCCAGCGCTTAAAACAGTGCTGTGTCAAACTAACTCTCTTCCCCTCTTCAAAGCCCTACTCAGAGCTCACCTCCTCCGGGAGGCCTTCCCAGACCGAGCCCTCCCTCTCCCTCTGCTCCTCCTCCCCTTCCCATTCCCCCTTCTCCCACCCTCTGCTCTTCTCCTTTTCCCTCCCCACAGCACTGTGCATATTTGTATACATTATTTATTATTCTGTTTTGTTAATGATGTGTATATATCTATGATTCTATTTGTCTTGATGATATTGACGCCAGACTACTTGTTCTGTTCTGTTTTGTTTTGCTGTCTCCCCTGTTTAGACAGTGAGCCCGTCATTGGGCAGGGATTGTCTCTATCTGTTGCCGGATTGTACATTCCAAGCGCTTAGTACAGTGCTCTGCACATAGTAAGCACTCAATTAATAAGATTGAATGTCTGAATGAATGAAGAACGAGGCTGGAGGAAAGGCTGTTGGCTTTATGCAGTGGCTCTAGCTTCTGTCGTGATGAGGAGCCTACTTAACTCGAACTGCTATCATATGTTGGGGGTTTAGCGTTAACTTGCCCTGGGTATAGTGGCTGAAAATATTTCCAGGGGAAAAACCTTTTCCAAAACACACCTGTGTCGTGTAGGTATGTTCAATTTCCTGCCTTTAGTAAGCTATTTATGTTTGGCGGGGGAATCATTGATCTTCTTGGATATTCCCCTGTGTGTAGGGACATGAGTGAATAGACTTAATTTCAGGGGTAAGTGGTTCAAGGAAATGCAGTTGGCCCAGATAGTTATGACTGATTGTATAGTTCATGAATAAAAGAGTATGAAAAGTGGGAGGGAAATGTGATCTCCTTATTAATTGATTTTCTGGTTTGGCTCTAATATTAGAGTTTTAAAGGTTGTAATTGAACAATACCATTATAGAACTTTGAGAGAGGCATTATCATGTGTCTTATAAAAATATACTTAATATGGCTTAAAATCCATAATGGTGTTGCTTACTTTCATAAAATATTCCGTTAAATGGAGTAGTAATAAACATAAAGGACTCTGTTCACCCTGTTATGGAGAATATTTCACTGTAATACATTTTAGTGACACAAGTCATATATCTCCACTAAGATTTATTGGTGTAGAGGAAATTGCTCTCCAGAAAAGTAGTAATATAGACACAAACTATTACTGGGGCAAGAGTGTTATTAATCCACATTTTGTAATCCATTTCCAATGGACTGTATTTAGTGCACTGGAAAATATCTTCTCTTTTCCAAGAGAAGCCTGCATGCCATTTTATTTTTGGTTAGTTATCTCTGAGGGACCAAATTCTTTGATTTATCATTATGCCTTCTTGAAGGGAAAGGAGAGTACATTTTTCATAAGGTGAAAACTATCCTTCTTCATTTAAAAATCCTTTTTGGGGTGGGGGTGGGGGCGTGGGATTATATCTTGCCCTGCAAGCATTTACCTGGCAAATCAACTTGAGTACATTTGAGTTTGTCATCGGCCTCGAAAAAAATCAGTTTGAAGGTAAAATACGTGTGCCTTGCATAAATGTGAATTTCGTAGGGGTGTTGGGGAAAATTGTCCCCACCGCTTTTTGAGTTGCCCCTCCCGAGATCTCTAACAAGAACCATTTCTAGTCAGGACTGAAAGGATCTATAGTGCTGCCTCATTGGCCACTTAGTGATTTCAAATCAGCTTCTAGCTCTCCTAAAATCCCTGTCAGCAGACAATCGGAGGAATAGTATGTAGGATAAACTGAAATGTGGAGAGAGAAAGGGGAAGACAAACAAATGATGAAGGTTTGAACCAAGATGGGAGCAAGAGGATTTGAATCAAGATGGTGGCCAAAGAATTAAAAGAATAAGATTTAGGAAATACCATAGAGTAAGAACAAGGCAATATTTAGAGACAGACTAAATGTGGGAAGTGAAAGACAAAGGGAGGGGCAAATTGACAAGCTAGGTTTCAAGCTTTTGGGAGAGGGAGGACAGTGATGTTGACCTGAGATGGGAAAGTCAGAAAGAGAAGTAGCTTTTGAGTGAAGATGAAAATTTCAGTTTGTGACATGTTGATTTTAAGATACTGTTGGGTCATCCATGTGAAGATGACGTGGAGGCAAGAGGTAATATGAGATTGAAAAGTAGGTGAGAAGTTACAGTAGGTAAGGTAGACTTGAGAGTGTTCAATTTTTATTCTTTTTTAAAAAATCTTTGTTAATGAGAAATCATGACGTATAGTCCATTAGGCAGATATGCATAACTAAAATACTTGATAGAAGGATTTGTGGGTAGTCAGGTTGGTGAATTAAGGCATTGTAAAAAGGCTTAAAAAACGGTTAATAATTATAATAAAAGTAGTAATTGTGGCATTTTAACTGCCAAGCACTGTATTAAGTGCTAGGGTAAGTAATAGTGTTTATGAGTTAGCTGATTAAAAAAAATAATAATTATGGTAGTTAAGTGCTTACTATGTGCCTGGCATTGTGTACTAAGCACTGGGGTGAATACTAGCAAATCGGATTGATGGTCCTGCATAGGGCTCACAGTTTTATGCTCCGTTTTACCGACGAGGTAACTGAGGCCGGAGAAGGTAAGTGACTTGCCTAAAATCACACAGCAGACAGGTAGCTGAGCCGGGATTAGAACCCATGACCTTCTGACTCCCAGGCCAGTGCTCTCTATCCACTAGACAATGCTGCTCCCCAAGTTGATCTGCAGAGAGTCAATACATGTTCATCTATTACAGACCTTTTTCACTAGGTCCATCTGGGCCCCAAAGGGGTTCCTAATCTCAGAGTAATACAAGAATAGAAATAATTAAGAATCACACTAAAAAGAACACACAGGCATGTGAATAAATGCTTCTTCAAAGATTTGTTTCATACTCTAGGACATTGTGAGATATAATTTTCCAAATACTCCCTTATGGAATCAGTCTCTCCTTATTTTAACTCCATTTTCCCTTCCAGAATCATGTTTATGGATTGATCAATATCTACAAAGCTAAGAATGGTACAGATTCCACTTCCAAATTGGAGTGAATTCCTGACAGACCTTTCAGTAATCTGATTTCATCCTTGTGGGTACATTCACTCCACTGCTACCTAAATTTGAGGCAACAATGATATTCTTATGGATCAGTGAAAGAGTCAATAATCCATTAAAAATAATCCGGTGGCTTTTGATTTCAGATCTTTTGGGTGAATGACAGAAAATAGTATCTTGTTCGTCACAGTTCATAGCTCTTGCACAAAACTCCCTTGGACTAGAATATCGTAATTCAAATTTCTACTAATAAACCAAATTCCTTGTAACTCCGACATTTCAACTAAATACCTTCCATTGTGTGCTAGCCAAATCATCCTAGTTACACTAACTGAGTAAACCGATCTTGTGAAGACATTTTTCAATGAGAGTAATTTAAGAATGTGAAATTTAAGATTTTATAATGGAAATTTTCCACCCAGGTTATAAGGCAGGTTTTCTCCAAGCTCATTAAGCAAAGAAAGGAATACTGCCCATATAATTACTTCCAATCTCTCGGCCACAAGTCCCTTTTCATTTTATTGAAAATTTATCAGATTTGATTTTATTTTGTGCCAACGCTGCTTTTGTTTGGGAAATGTATTTACCTTTCCCCATCTACTATTTAGCTGCCCTTCAGGGATCGTCTTATCAACAGTTTATGCTTTCCGTACCCTGCATTCAGTTGAAAATTCTTGAAACAGCGAGCATCATCATCAGTGGTATTTATTGAGCACTTATTGGAAGCAGAGCACTCTACTAATTGCTTGGGAGAGGGCAATACAATTGAGTTGATAGACCCATTCCCTGCCCACAGTAAGCTTACATGCCTTTGGCTCTTTTTAATTTCCCTATTCCTAATACGATAGAATAGTTGCTCAATCAGTCATATTTATTGAGCAGTTATTGTATGCAGAGCACTCTTGGGAGAGTACAATGTAACAGAGTTGCTTGATACTGCCGATATTGAAATGAGAACCAAAAAACTCCCCCCCAAACCAAACCCAGGTGCTATCAGTCCTTGGCATTAGCACATTTCTGGTATATATCATGGAAATAATCACGGTCATTTAGCCGTGATGGCCCTGTCCAGCAGCCTGTTCAGTCATATCAGTTCTATCTCATGAACTGGCAGAATCTATCATCACATTATTAATAGATGAACAGACTTGGGATGTCTTGAAGAAAGGATGATTTTGGCTAATTGGCTTCTGAAGGATCAAGTGCGTTTCAAATGGTAGTTAATTCAGAAATCATATACAGACTACTTAGAGAATGAAGTGGTGATTAACCTGCATGGGCTTTTTGTCCACTGGTCCTCAGAATGAAGTATTTTACCTCATATTGCCTCTGTGCTAATGACTCATCAGTGGAACAAATTCCCACAGGTTTGAGTATCCAGGAGGGAAATGCAGTGGGATAATCTTGCTTCTGTTACAATTACTAATGACTAATTTATCTTTTGAATCTAAAAAGCTCCTCTCTTCAAGAGTTTAAGGCATTTTATGAGCTTAAGAAATGGAAAGCACGAGGAATAAAGCCACAACAAAAAATTGACAATAAGGGGTCACCGGTGAGAGACCAGGCGATTTCTAAAGAATCTTTGCCAAACAATCACCTGGAAAATTAGATGGGTAATTGTGGCTATTTAAATTTAATCGGATTGATTCTTTTCATGCATATGCAGGCATAAAGCATTAGGGTTATAAATGTTTCTCCTACCAATTTTTTTCTCTTCAATTTGCTTGATTTTGTATTTTTTTATTTGACTTGCCTTTTTATAAATTTTAAATGGAATTTTTATGTCAATTACTGATTTTCACTTGTTTCATTTATTTATTTTCAGTTTGCTCAATGTTCTTGCGGTCATAGTTTAGCAGTGTACCTTATTCCAAATTGATTTCCTAATAATTCAAAAAATGAAATAAGCTTAATAGTAAGATTTCAAAAGCTGTTTTCACTCCTGTCTCTTCAAGGACCTCACCAATATTTTAACGTTTCCAGAAGGATGTGGCTTTTTAGATGTAGACCATATTCTATTTCCAAATCATTTTTAAAATTTGTATTAAACATTAAAATCCCATCCCCTTTACCCCCACCGTTTCAACTACTATCTCTACAAAGAGGATTCCCATCATAACTCTGAGCACTCTTACATTTTCTTCTGCCTTCAGGACATCTTCACTTGGATGTCCCACCAAAATCTCAGTTAATGGGCCCAAAACAGAAATTTTCATCTTCCCACCTAAACCCAGTCCTCCCTCTGTATTTTCCAACACTGCAGACATCACCATCCTCCTGTTCATTCATTCAATAATATTTACTTAACCCTTACTCTGTGCAAAGCACTGTAGTAAGTGCTTGTGAGAGTACAAAATAACAATAAGCAGACACATTCCCTGCAAGCCTGTGTCCGCGACATTATTCTTGACTCATCTTTCTCATTCAACCCACGCTTTCAATCTGTCATGAAATCCTCTCTGTTCTACTTTCACAACACTTCTAGAATCCATTCTTTTCTCCCCATCAAAGCATGTCTCCATGCTGATCCAAGCTATTATTATTTCCCACCTTGACTACTGCATCTGACATCCCTGCCTACCATCTCTCCCCTTTCCAGTCCCTACTTCGCTCTGTTGCCTGAATCATTTTTATAGAAAACCATTCAGTCCAAATCTCCCTACTCCTCAAACACGCCCGGTGTTTTAAGCCACTCAATGAACTCTTCCCCTTATACTTTACCTTGCTGATCTCCTTCTACAAGGGAACTCGCACTCCACTCCTTCAAATCCAACCTTTCCCCATACCTTGATCTCATCTATCCCACTGCTGTCGCCTTGTCCAAGTCCTCCCTCAGGCCTGGAACTCCCACCCACTTCAGATCCATCAGTTCACCACTTCCCCCACTCTCAAAACCCTTCTAAAATCTCATCTCCCCCAAGATGCCTTCCCCGACTAAACTCTCATTTCCCCTATCTGCTGTCCCCTCTGTGTGACCTCTGTACCTGGCTGTTTATCTCAGAAGCACTTTGATGCTCACCCCATCCCTACCGCATATAAGAACATATCTTTCTATTCTATTTTGCCTCTCTCTAATTTATTTTAGTCTATTTCCTGCTCCAGACAAGTAAGCTCCTTGTAGACAGGGATCATGTTTACTAAAGTATTGAACTCATCCAAGCCCTTTGGCACAATGGTCCGCACACAGTACATGCTCAGTAAAAACAATTGGTGGATCTACAGCCTACCTAACTCTTAAGATTTTTAAAAATCTTATTAGATTTTATTGACCTTCTATGACTGCATTAGTTAAGGAATCCGTTTTTCCTATCTTCTAAAGTAGTCAACAAAACAATCAGTTGTATTTATTGAACACTTAGTCTATGCAGAGAAGTGTACTAAGCACTTGGGAGATTACAGTGTAACAGAGTTGGTTGATGCGTTCCCTGCCCACATTCATTCATTTATTCATATTTATTGTGTGCAGAGCACTAGCTTACAGTCTAGAGAGCGGTCATAATAACGATAAAAATAGTAATTGTGTTATTTGTTAAGCATTTACTATGTGACAAGCACTAGGTTAAGCACTGGGGGTAGATATAAGGTAATCAGGTCCTACATGGGGCTCACAGTCTAAGGAGAGAGAGGAACAGGTTTTGAATCCCCATTTTGCAGATGAGGCATCTGAGGCACAGGGAAGTTAAGTGACTTGCCTAAGGTCACACAGCGGGTAAGTAGTGGAGCAGGGTTTTAGATCTCTGGCCCGGAAGAATGGGCTCAAGTTAATGCTAGCAGTCAGTTTTTGGGCTTCATGGAGTCGTGTCCCTTGAAGAAGGGCCCATTTGGTCAACAACTGAAATAGGAGAGGAGAGTCGGTAGGTGGAATCATTGTTTATTTTTAGGCATACACTTTACAGATTAGGCCCCTAGTTCCAGATAAATGTGTTTTAATTTTGGTTCTCTTGCTACAATTTAAAATCCGGACTCCACTTCGTCATTATCATCAATGGTATTTATTATGTGCATAGCATTTTAATAAGCGCCTGGGAAAGTACAATGCAACAGAGTTAGCAGACTCATTCCCTGCCTATAAAGAGCTACTTATTAGATGGTCTCTCAGGAAACTCCCTTGGATAAATTCTTTTCCAAGTTAAATCAATCAGTCACTCCAATCAATGTAAATAATTCCATATAATGAAGTAGTGTGGCTAAGTGCAAAGACCATAGGCCTAGAAGTCAGAGGACCTGGGTTTTAACCCCATTTCTGCTGCCTGTTAGCCTTGTGACCTTGGGCAAGTCACTTAACTTCTGTGTTCCTCAGTTACCTCATTTGTAAAATGGGGATTAAGACTGTGAGCTCGTTGTGAGACAGTGACTCTGTCCAACTTGGTTACACTGTATCTACCCCAGTACTTAGTACAGTGCCTGGCACATAAGAAGTGCTTAACAAATACTGTTAAAAAATTATAGGAAATCACATGCGGAAGATGATTGTGTTAGTATTTGAAGAGTAGAAATTATTGGTGATCTGAGAGTTTAAGGTATGATTATTTTTAGCTGCATTATATCTCTTCATCTGAGACAAGTGATGTTCATCTTAATGATTATAATGTTCTTCCAGGTACAGAATGATTGAAAGCAATTTGTGTCCAGATTTCATTCATTAAATTCTGCTTTTGCATAACTTAAAAATCTTTTTGGCTAGTCATTTATAAAGATAATTCACAAAGTTGTTCTATCTGTAGAGATATTTCTAAAACTCTTTTCATGGAAAAAGCTACGCACTCCATTTTTATTGCTGAAAATTGGCAAATTGCAGAGCACTGTTCTAAGCTCTGGGGTAGATACAGGGTAATCAGGTTGTTCCACATGAGGCTCACAGTTAATCCCCATTTTACAGATGAGGTAACTGAGGCACAGAGAAGTTAAGTGACTTGCCCACAGTCACACAGCTGACAAGGGCAGGGTTGGGAGTTGAACTCACGACCTCTGACTATTAGCCAATACTTATCTATTCCTTAAAACATACTTTGAAAGTTCTTCCAAATATTTTCCGTCAATGCACACTCAAGAAATCTAACTATTTGAAGACCGGGTGTCCAGTATGAATTAGTGAAAAGTATAAATTGAAGAAATACTTAAAAAAAATCATTCAGTAGGATAGTCTGTGTCAAGTATATACAAACTAAATGGCTTCCTGTTGTTTTTCTGTTTTCTTTCTGATTACAGCTTCAATCAGTCAAATCACCTGTTTGTTTTGAGCACTTAGTTTGTGCACAAATAGTCAGAGCAAATACAATAAAGCTGGGTAAACATGATCTCTGCTTACTCTCCCCTCCTTCAAAGCCTTATTGAGGAAACATCTCCTCCAAGGGGCCTTCCCTGACCAAATCCCTCTTCTCTCTTCTCCCACTCCCTTCTGCCTCTCCCTGACTTACTCCCTTTGTTCATCTCCCTTCCCAGCCCCTCAGCACTTAAAGGTACCTATCTGTAATTTATTTGGAGTAACCCTTGTTTCTATGGGCAGCGGAGGTTTTTGTTTACTGTTGTTTTTTACTCTCCCAAGCACTTGATTCAGTGCTGTGCACACCATAAGTGCTCTATAAAAATGATTGAATAAATGAATCTCTACAATTAAATGAATGAAAAAAGAGTTTACAATCTATGGGGCGAGACAGACATTCAAATAATTGCAGACAGGGCAAATGGCAGGGTATAGGGATATGTACATAAGTGCTGTGGGACTAAGCATGGGATATCAATCCTTAAAGGTTACACACACAGTGAAAAGTATGAATTGAAGAAATACTTAAAAAAGAAGCTTATTACAGTAGGATAGTCTGCATCAAGTGTATACAAACTAAATTTAGTTTCCTGCTGTTTGTCTGTTTTCTTTCTGATTGCAGCTTCAAACAATCAATTCAACTGTTTGTTTAGAGCACTTTGTGCAGAGACATTTTAAACAAATATAATAGAGTTGGGTAAGCATGCTTTCTCTCCCCTCATTCAGAGCCTTATTGAGGATACATTCATTCATTTATTCATCCGTATTTATTGAGCACTGTGTACAGAGCACTGTACTAAGCACTTGGAAAGTACAATTTGGCACCAGATAGAGACAATCCCTACCCAACAATCGGCTCACTGTCTAAGAACTGGGAGACAACAAAACAAAACAAGTAGACAGGCGTCAATACCATCAAAATAGATAAATAGAATCATAGATATATACATATGATTAACAAAATAAATAGAGTAATAAATATGTACAAATATACACAAGTGCTGTGGGGAGGCGAAGGGGGTAGAGCAGAGGGAGGGAGAAGGGTCAATGGTGAGGGGAGGAGGAACAGAGGGAAAGGGAGGGCTCAGCCTGGGAAGGCCTCCTGGAGGAGGTGAGCTCTCAGTAGGGCTTTCAAGAGGGGAAGAGAGTTAGTTGGAGGATATGAGGAGGGAGGGCATTCCAGGACAGCGGGAGGACGTGGACCAGGGATTGACAGCGGGACAGGCGAGAACGAGGCAGTGTGAGGAGGTTAGTGGCAGTGGAGTGGAGTGTATGGGGTGGCCTGTAGGAGGAGAGAAGGGAGGTGAGGTAGGAGGGGGCAAGATGATGGAGAGCTTTGAAGCCAATCGTGAGGAGTCTTTGCTTCATGTGAAGGCTGATAGGCAACCACTGGAGGTTTTTAAGGAGAGAGTGACATGCCCAGAGCGTTTCTGTAGAAAAATGATCCGGGCAGCGGAGTGAAGTATAGACTGAAGTGGGAGAGACAGGAGGAAGGGAGATCAGAAAGGAGGCTGATGTAATAATCCAATCAGGATAATTTGAGAGATTGTACCAGCAAGGTAGCAGTTTGAATGGAGAGGAAAGGGTGGATCTTAGTGATGTCAAGGCGAGCCCAGCAAGTTTTATGACGGATTGGTTGTTTGGGGTGAATGAGAGAGCAGAGTCAAGGTTGACACCGAGGTTGTGGGCCTGTGAGACGGGAAAGATGATAGTGCCGTCCACAGTGACGGGAAAGTCAGGGAGAGGACAGGGTTTGAGAGGGGAAGATTAGGAGCGCAGTCTTGGACATGTTGAGTTTTAGGTGGTGGGCAGACATCCAGGTGGAGACGTCCTGGAGGCCAGAGGAGGTACGAGCCTGGAGGGAGAGAGAGAGAACGGGGAGAAGATGCAGATTTGGTTGTCATCTGCATAGAGATGATAGTTGAAGCCATGGGAGCGAATGAGTTCACCAAGGGAGTGCGTATAGATGGAGAACAGAAGAGGGCCAAGAACTGACCCTTGAGGGACCCCTAAAGTTAGTGGATGGGAGGGGGAGGAGGAGCCCGCAAAGGAGACTGAGAATGAATGGCCAGAGACATAAGAGGAAAACCAGGGGAGGATGGAGTCCTTGAAGCCAAGGTTGCATAATGTGTTGAGGAGAAGGGGATGGTCGACAGTGTCTAAAGCAGCCGATAGGTCGAGGAGGATTAGGATAGAGAAGGAGCAATTGGATTTGGCAAGAAAGAGGTCACTGGTGACTTTTGAGAGGACAGTCTCGGTGGAGTGGAGGGGACGAAATCCAGATCGGAGGGGGTCCAGAAGAGAGTTAGAGTTGAGGAATTTGAGGCAGCGAGTGTAGACGACTCATTCTAGGAGTTTGGAAAGGAAGGGTAGGAGAGAGATAGGGCAATAACCGGAAGGGGCAGTGGAGTCAAGAGAGGGGTTTTTTTGGTTGGGAGAGGCATGGGCATATTTGAAGGCAGAGGGGAATGAGCCGTTGGAGAGTGAGTGGTTAAAGATGAAAGTTGAGGAGGGGAGGAGGGAAGGGGTGAAAGTTTTTATAAGTTGAGGGGGAATGGGGTCCAAAGCATAGATGGAGGGGATCTCCTCTGAAGATACTGCTGGGAAGGATGGGAAAGTAGGGAAGAAGGATGAGAGCGGGGGAGTGGGGATGGTTAAGGGAGAGGGGTGACTTTGGGGAGCTCAGATCTGATGGTGTTAATTTTCCTAATGAAGTAGGTGGTCAGATCGTTGGGGGTAAGGGATTGAGGAGGGGGAGGACCGGGGGCCTGAGGAGGGAGTTAAATGTCCGGAACAGTCGGCGGGGGTGATGGGCATGGGTGTCAATGAGGGAAGAAAAATAATTTTACCTGGTGGAGGGGAGGGCAGAGTTAAGGCAGAAAAGGATCATTTAAAAATGAACAAGGTTGGCTCTGTGTTTAGACTTTCGCTAGCAGCGTTCCACAGCTCGAGCATAAGAGCGAAGGAGGTGGAGAGTGGCAGTGATCCAGACCTGTGGGTTAGTGGTGCGAGAGCAATGAAGGGAAAGGGGAGTGAGCGAGTTGAGTTCATTCATTCAATAGTATTTATTGAGCGCTTACTATGTGCAGAGCACTGTACTAAGCGCTTGGGATGAACAAGTCGGCAACAGATAGAGACAGTCCCTGCCGTTTGACAGGCTTACGGTCTAATCGGGGGAGACGGACAGACGAGAACGATGGCACTAAACAGCGTCGAGGGGAAGAACATCTCGTAAAAACAATGGCAACTAAATAGAATCAAGGCGATGTACAATTCATTAACAAAATAAATAGGGTAACGAAAATATATACAGTCGAGCGGACGAGTACAGTGCTGTGGGGATGGGAAGGGAGAGGTGGAGGAGCAGAGGGAAAAGGGGAAAATGAGGCTTTAGCTGCGGAGAGGTAAAGGGGGGATGGCAGAGGGAGTAGAGGGGGAAGAGGAGCTCAGTCTGGGAACGCCTCTTGGAGGAGGTGATTTTTAAGTAGGGTTTTGAAGAGGGAAAGAGAATCGGTTTGGCGGAGGTGAGGAGGGAGGGCGTTCCGGGACCGCGGGAGGACGTGACCCAGGGGTCGACGGCGGGATGGGCGAGACCGAGGGACGGTGAGGAGGTGGGCGGCGGAGGAGCGGAGCGTGCAGGGTGGGCGGTGGAAAGAGAGAAGGGAGGAGAGGTAGGAAGGGGCAAGGTGACGGAGAGCCTTGAAGCCTAGAGTGAGGAGTTTTTGTTTGGAGCGGAGGTTGATGGGCAACCACTGGAGTTGTTTAAGAAGGGGAGTGACATGCCCAGATCGTTTCTGCGGGAAGATGAGCCGGGCGGCGGAGTGAAGAATAGACCGGAGCGGGGCGAGAGAGGAGGAAGGGAGGTCAGAGAGAAGGCTGACACGGTAGTCTAGCCGGGATATAACGAGAGCCCGTAATAGTAAGGTAGCCGTTTGGGTGGAGAGGAAAGGGCGGATCTTGGCGATATTGTAGAGGTGAAACCGGCAGGTCTCGGTAACGGATAGGATGTGTGGGGTGAACGAGAGGGACGAGTCAAGGATGACACCGAGATCGCGGGCCCGAGAGACGGGAAGGATGGTCGTGCCATCGACGGTGAAAGAGAAGTCTGGGAGAGGACCGGGTTTGGGAGGGAAGATGAGGAGCTCGGTCTCGCTCATGTTGAGTTTTAGGCGGCGGGCCGACATCCAGGTGGAGACGTCCCGGAGGCGGGAGGAGATGCGAGCCCGAAGGGAGGGGGAGAGGACAGGGGCGGAGATGTAGATCTGCGTGTCATCTGCGTAGAGATGGTAGTCAAAGCCGTGAGAGCGAATGAGTTCACCGAGGGAGTGAGTGTAAATGGAGAACAAAAGAGGGCCAAGAACTGACCCTTGAGGAACTCCAACAGTTAAAGGATGGGAGGGGGAGGAGGCTCCAGCGAAGGAGACAGAGAGGGTGGAGTTGGGAGTAGTAATCTGGTCATCAAGAGTGGGTAGAGAGGATAGGGAGGCAAGGTGGGGTGTAATTTGTTGAGAGAGATGGACAGGGTCGAGATCTCCTTCAATAGGCCTTCCCTAAATCCCACTTCTCTCTTCTCCAGTATGTAGGCACTCTCTCTTCTGTGATGCCTCCATACTCGTACATATTTGTGGTGTCAGAGGAGCAAGTACTCTTTGCGGTGAAGAACCTCAGGCAGGTGGAAAGTGACAGGCGTGATTACATCTCCTCCGACTGGGGTCTCTCTCTCCCATTTCCCAAACTTTTTTTTTCCAAACCTTCTCCGGTGCGAGAGGCCAGGGATCCTGTTTCCTGCTCAGATTTTATCTCATTATTTTTTCTAATTTCAGTTATATTTAGAAATGTGGTGAGGGGACTCTGAAATGTTTTTGGGGTTTAGATTTTTTTTTCATTTAGAAGTGGGAGAAAATCTCCGACTTCCTAACCGGTGCTTAACAAACACAGTAATAATAATGATGATGATAATCAGGTCTTCCCTTAGGGAGTTGTTTCCCTTGATGCCCTTGGATGACATCAGATAGATTCCTACACACTAATTAAATGTCTTTGGATGATTTAAAGCACCACCCCTTGGGTAGAATGTGATTTAGTCTTACATTGCAGTAAAGCCTCTCCCCAAGGAGATTGCTCTCTCACATATCTTAAAGGATGGTGATTACTGATCTGGAATGCTCACCTAATCAAGTACCAACAAGTCTGAGGATTGTCCTTTCTAGTAATCGGATGTAAACCTTTGAAATAAGATGAAATCACTGGCCAAAATGGTACAAAAGCAAGGTTAACAATTCATTTGTACATTTTGCCATTTGGAAAGCAGATGATGGAATTAATAAGGCTTGATAAAATGTTCAGGTTCAAAATAATCTTTAAAAATTCCCTTATTCTTTGAAGTTTCCAGAATTTCATATTATTTTTAGCACTGTTGCATAATTGATTTAGAGAAGAGCCCAGAACGATCATTAAACACTAGATAAAATCTTAATGTTCACAAAAAATAATCTGGATTGTGTTCAATTAGATTTTATTCAGAAAGGCGTTCTTCAGTAGCAATACATTTTAAGGCCTCCTAAAATCCCATCTCTTCAACAATTAATTTCCCAGTATGCTAAACTGCATAAACCCAATAGCTAACTCTAGCACTTATGAATATATTTATACTCCTCTCAGAAATCCTGTGTATAGTTTTATTAGGCAGTACACTAAATCATTGATTTTGACTCTAGTTGTAAATATGTTTTAAAAATCTGTCTTCCCCATTTAGAAAATGTTTCTCGTGAGCAGGGAATATGCCTCCTTTATAGTTGAAATTTGCAAGAACCAAGGACACTGCTTTGATTAATCAGATAATCATATTGAGCTCTTACTGTGTGCAGAACACTGTAATAAGCACTTGGGAGAGTAGAGTATAACGGAGATAGTAGACGTGTTCCCTGCCCACAGTGAGTTTACAGTCTGGGTTAGGGGGTCTCTCTTCTAAGAGCTCATCTCGTCCAAGAGGGCTTCCCTGACTAAGCCCCTCATTTCTCTTCTCCCATTCCCTTCTGTGTCACCCTGACTTGCTCACTTTTTTCTTCCTCCCTTCCAGCCCCACAGCACTTACGTACACATCTGTAATCGTTTATACACTTAGAAATTATTTATACACTTATATAATTTATGTGTACATAAGTGCACATCTGTAATAATTTATATTACAACTCTAAGCTCTCTGTGGGCAGGGAATTTGTTTATTGTCATTTTATACTCTCCCAAATCCTCATTTCAGTGCCTTGCACACAATAAGGGCTCAATAAATCTGATTGAATGAATGAAGATTAATTTAAATAAATCAATTATGGATATGTACATAAGTGCAGGGACTGAGACAAGGGTGGATAATGAATGCAAATTCAAGTAGGTCATCAAGTAGGCCTAATTAAATTTTCTTATGGCTTTTGTTAAGCATTTACTATGTGCCAGGCACTAAGCGCTGGAGCAGGTACAACATAATCAGGTTGGTCACAGTTCCTAACCCACGTGGGACTCAGAGTCTTCATCCCCATTTTGCAGATGAGGGAACTGAGGCCACAAATAAATGACTTACCCAAGGTGACATTGAAGGCAAGTGGCAGAGCCGGCATTACTATTGCTAATTCTACTAACCCAATTGACCCTTGGTTTCATGGTCTCCGTAGAATAAAAAGAACAAAGTCCCTGGTGGGGAAGAATAAATAGGATCAGAAATAATACTCCTTCATATTTTCGAAATGTGAATATGTTTCACACTTTGGGTAGAATTTTCTCGATTTGTTTGACATGTGTGGTGATTGACTTAATATGTTTCTCTAAAAATCCATTTACCGAGAATAATTCCCCACTAGAAAAAAAGGTGTTGATTAAATTGAACCATTAATTTTAGATGGTGGTGAGTTTGCAATATTTATGGGACCAGATTAGGAAAGTCAGTACTCCTAGTGACATTCCTTAATTACATCACTCGGCACAGAACTTAATTCTGAAAGTTTGCCATCAGATGAAGTTTCTGAAAGAAGCTGTGTTCAAACTGAGGGTTTAGGTGTAGAATAAAAACTGCCTCACTAAAGAAGGGTCCATCTATGTCTAATTCCCACCTGAATTCTCTTTTCCAGTACTCAGCACAGGGTAAGCGTTTCATAAACACTATTAATACTTTACTCATGCTCATACAGTGCTCTGCACAGAGTGGAAAAACATCTCTCTTCACTCTGGTTGACTGATCACCAAGCCATGATAGCTTTCAAAACCCTGCCACGTTAATTGTGGTGACTCTTTGTTTCCCCTACGATACAAGTGATGTGAAAGTTTCAGGTCAATTTGCGTTTAAATCTCAATGGAAAAAATAATTTCGTGTTGTTTCAAAAGGCTCTTCCTGCTCCGGAAGAGTTTGGAAGTTTAGAAAATGGTTGGCAATAGGCAGTTGGTTAATATGGCAACAAGGGATCGATAGATCATACCTATCGAGAGCTTACTATGTGCAGAACGCTGTGCTAAGTACTTGGGAGGGAACATTGTCGTAGACTTGCTCCTTGCCTACAGGGAGCTTGCAGCCTAAAGTGATCAATCAGATGTAAATTGAAGCAGCGTGGCTCAATGGAAAGAGCCCAGGCTTGGGAGTCAGAGGTCGTGGGTTCTAATCCCGGCTCCGCCGCTTGCCAGCAGTGTGACTTTGGGCAAGTCACAACTTTTCTATGCCTCAGTTACCTCGTCTGTAAAATAGGGACATGTGGGACAACTTGATCACTCCGTGCTTAGAACAGTGCTTTGCACATAGTAAGCACCTAACAAATACCACCATTTATTTTTTATTTTTATGTATTTGAGTGCTTACTGTGTGCAGAACACTCTACGGAGCACTTGGGAGACACTACTGGGATAAGCAGCATGACTCAGTGGAAAGAGCCTGGGCTCTTCAGAGCTTAAAATAATGCACAGACAATATCAGGGTGTTACACGGGAAATGTTGTTCAACTATTTACTTTTGTTCTATAATGATTTATTGATACAGTGAAAACTGTGCTATCTGGCATTTAAAAACTTGGAACCTTTGGTACCTGGCATTTGTGAAGTCTCCCCAAACAGGATAAATCTTGGCTGATGGTTCCTTGGTGGGAATTGTTTCAACCCAGCGGGAGAAATGTATAATGATCAGAATATGCATGAGGTTTCTCTGTGGTAGGGAGGGCACGGCTAGGTAAGCTGAATGCGGGTCCCCTATCCTTGAGCATAAATTCACCCCAGGAGTCTTGGGCAGAGCTAGCTCTAGTAGTCCCCGCTTAAGCAAGCTGTGGGATCCTCTGTTAGCCCATTAGCAAAGAGCCCCCCGTTTTACCACAGCTCCGTCGCTGAATTTCCCCAGGATGAACTATCACCAAAAATCCGAATCGAGCGGCACCTGGATTCAAGTAACGTAGTCCCACTCCCCGCGTCCCTTGTATTCTTTCTTGCTCAGCCTCCTGGAGGGACTTTATTCCTGATTAAGCAGCTCTCGCTGCCCTTGGTCTGATCTATGCCAAGTTCCAGCCTAGTAGGTCTTCCCTGGGACAGCCCTGATTCTTAGTTAATTGGAAATCTTAAAACTTAGCATCTCATTGCCTCAGCAGACTGGGTGAGAGAGACTTTTTTTTTTAACTCAATATTTTTATTTTCTGTTTCTCAATCTGGGGCCATTTTGTGAAGTGCAAAATATAAAAAAAGATCGATCAGTGATATTTATAAATGCATAGCATCATGTTGATGATTGAGAGAGTACCACCAGAAGGTAAAGACGGGGTCCCTGCTCTAAATGAATTTATAATCTAATGGTGAAGCTGTTTACACATAATTATTATTTACAAATAATTATTATTATGTTTTTGTTAAGCACTTACTAAAGTAGATAAAAGTTAATCAGGTCAGGTATACAGTCCTTGTCCCACGTAAGGCTCATAGTCTAAGTAGGAGAGAGAACAGATATGGAATCTCCATTTTACAGTTGAGGAAGCTGAGGCTCAGAGAAGTTAAGTGACGAGAAGCGAAGTGACTTGCTCAAGGTCACAAAGCAGACAAGTGTCAGATCTGGAATAAGAACGCGGCTCCTCTGATTCTAGAGCCCATGTTTTTTCCCAGTGGGCCACACTGCACTGAATCCACATGAATTGTAATTAGTTCGCTTCCACATTAAATGACTTTCTTTAAAAACAGGTTTTTGGTTTTTTTTTTTTTTTACCAGATTTTATCTACTTGTTCCTCAGATTCCAGGGTGTGTATACTAACAGTAAGATTGCATCAGTATGTGTGGTTATGGCCAAACAATGAGTGTTTAAACAATCTTTTGCTTAAATTTATACGGATAATGCCCTACCTCACTACTGTGTTTTATACCTTTCAAAGCTGTCTTCCCAAAGCCTCTATTCTCTGAGAGTGACCCCATTTCTACTTAGTGAACACCAGACTGGCTTTACCTCGGATACTGTTTGGTGCTATCACTGTATTTTAGGGGTACACCGTTTGGATATATCACTTGTTTACCTTAATGGTCTTTAATCAATCAATGCTATTTAGTGAGCACTTACTGCACGCAGAGCACTGTAAGCCTGGGAGAGTACAACAGAGTTAATAATAATAATAATAATGTTGGTATTTGTTAAACGCTTACTATGTACAGAGCACTGTTCTAAGCGCTGGGGGAGATACAGAGTAATCAGGTTGTCCCACATGAGACTCACAGTCTTAATCCCCATTTTACAGATGAGGTAACTGAGGCACAGAGAAGTTAAGTGAGTTGCCCACAGTCATACAGCTGACAAGTGACAGAGCTGGGATTCAAAGCCATGACCTCTGACTCCCAAGCCCGGGCTCTTTCCACCGAGCCATGCTGCTTCTCTAATTATGTTGGTATTTGTTAAGTGCAGAGCACTCTTCTAAGCTCTGGGGTAGTACAAGGTAATTAGGGTGCCCCACGTAGGGCTCACAGACTTCATCTCCATTTTACAGACCAGGGAACCGAGGCCCAGAGAAGTTAAGTGATTTGCCCAAAGTCACACAGATGACGAGTGGCGGAGCCGGGATTAGAACCCACGTCCTCTGACTCTCAAGCCCGTGCTCTTTTCACTGAGCCATGCTGCTTTTCTAGGGGAGGAGACTGACATAAAAATGAGTTATAGGTAGGGGAGGAAGCGGAGTTTTATCGGTTATTGAGGACTTATTGTGCACTGATCACTGTAATTAGTCCTTGGGAGACTGTAAGGTCTGTCTCGAACCTGAAAGAGGGGATTTATGCTCTCCAGAGCCAGTGAGGTCAGGAGTTGGAGGCAACTGTGCCCTTCCTCCTCACCTCCGCCAAACTAACTCTCTTCCCCTCTTCAAAGCCCTACTGAGAGCTCACCTCCTCCAAGAGGCCTTCCCAAACTGAGCTTCCCCTTTTCCCTCTGCTCCCTCTCTGCCCCGCCGCGTTCACCTTCCCTCAGCTAAGTCCTCTTTCCCCCCCCTTTCCCTCTGCTCCTCCCCCTCTCCCTTGCCCTCCCCTCAGCACTGTGCTCCTCCGCTCATTTGTATATATTTTTATTACCCTATTAATTTTATTACCCTATTTATTTTGTTAATGAGGTGTACATCCCCTTGATTCTATTTATTGCGATTAGGTTGTCTTGTTTTTGTCCATCTGTCTCCGATTAGACTGTAAGCCCGTCAGTGGGCAGGGATTGTCTCTATCTGTTGCCGAATTGTACATTCCAAGCGCTTAGTACAGTGCTCTGCACATAGTAAGTGCTCAGTAAATACTATTGAATGAATGAATGAACTGTAGCCACTGGTTCCAGAGGCCTATTGTCGCTCCTGGGTTTCTTTGAATAAAAATGCTGGGGATTTGGCTTGGAAACTCTAGCCTGGTTTGCTGGAGCCTGAGCAGTAAAGAACAAATTACAGAACCCTTCACAATTTCTTCTTTCCCCTCCCTTTATCCTGATATCATTTGTTCTTCTAATTTATATATTCCACTATTAGTTGGATAGAATTCCCGGGAACCCAGTTCTCTTAAAAATAATAATAATGTTAATAATAATGTTGGTATTTGTTAAGCGCTTACTATGTGCAGAGCACTGTTCTAAGCGCTGGGGTAGGCACAGCGGAATCAGGTTGTCCCACGTGGGGCTCACAGTCTTAATCCCCATTTTACAGATGAGGTAACTGAGGCACAGAGAAGTTACAGCCTTACCCATCCATTTCTCTAGATTGTAAACTCAACCTGAGCAGGGAAGGGGTCTACCAAGTCTGTTCATATTATAATGCCCCAGGCGCTTAGTACAGTTCTCTGCGCACAGTTAGTGCTTAGTAAATGCCAATGATTGATTTTTTTTAATCCGTCCTGTCTTGCCCCTTCATGCAAAATGAAAAGTTGACACCCGGATCATATATTTCTATTTGATTTTTATCTTTTTTTGATTCCACTCCAGTTGAACTCCTGGATTACTTTGCAGTTTGTAAGAACTTCAGTTGATTTAATTGGAGTTTTCATTGGAATAGATCAAGGGCACTATTCCCTTTGACTCTTAAAGTATTCTTAGTATTCCAATCTCTTTAGGATAAAGCTCTTTTTCGTAGAGGTGATGAGATTAGGCTCAGCCCAATTTTACCTTTCAAGAGCAATTCCACTTCTGATTAGCCTGACTTCAACTGGATCACTGACCTTTATATATAGATCAGTGTCCTTCATAAAAACTTGCGCTGGAAAATTCCTGAAGGATTTTTAGATGGATTTTTTTATGGCATATTTTTAAGTGCTAACTCCGTGTCAGACACTGTATATACTAAGTGCTAGGTTAGAGACAAGATCATCAGATTGGACACAGTCCGTGTCCCACGAGCGGCTCGCAGCTTTTATCCCCATTTTACAGATGAGGTAATGGAGGCCTGGAGAAGTTAAGTGACTTTCCCAAGGCGACATAGCAGACAAGTGATGGAGCCAGGATTAGAATCTAGGTCCTCCAGCTCCCAGGCCCATAGCGAGCTTGAGTCTAGAGATAATAATAATAATGTTGGTATTTCCCACAGTCATACCGCTGATAAGTGGCAGAGCCGGGATTCAAACCCATGACCTCTGACTCCCAAGCCCGGGCTCTTTCCACTGAGCCACGCTGCTTCTCACTGAGCCACAGAGCTTATACGTACAGTATTATCCCATTATAATTATGATGGTATTTGCTAAATGCTCACTATGTGCCAAGCACTGATTTAAGCACCGGGATAAATACATTTGGGGCTCGTAGTCTAAGTATCAGATTGTACCACATGACTTCACGTACATCCCACAGTCCAGCGTTCTCGAGAATCAACAGGGGCCATTCTAGTCATGGGATACCTCCCCAACCACTTTCAGTGTTTCTGGCCAATGATAGCGCTTAGTACAGTGCTCTGCACATAATAAGCGCTCAGTAAATACGATTGAATGAATGAATAGCCTTCGCTCTTCACCTTCTATCTGTTAGATCAAACTAACTTCATGTGGAGTGTGGGTCCACGGGCCTGGATTCGAATGTTTAGTTGCAGTATGACTTAAATTCAGCCTTGGACGTAGCAGCTTCCCCGATTCCTTGGTGACTCCTAAAATGGGTAGGAAATGAGAGCATTTTAGGACAGATTTCCTCCAATTTTAGCAGTTATTTTGCACTGACAAGACTCTCATACACCTTTTCCTTTCTTCCCCTTCATCTTGTGCTTTTCATCTCTTCTTCTTGTTCGGGGAATCCTTGGCAGAAACTATATTTGTTCATCTCCAATTTTCTCTTAGGGTTTCTGAAAATTAATATAAACCATATTTTGGTATAAATGTTATGAATAACTGTAGGCCTGATAAATATGTAAGATGCTGACCAATATTTGTTTTTCTTGACTATATGATTCCAAAACAGTTTTGTGCTTAGTGATTTAATTGTACTCTCCCAAGGATTTAGTACAGTGCTCTGCACCCAGTAAGAGCTCAACAAATAAGATTGCATGAATGAACAAGGGGAAGAACATCGGTTAGGGTGTTTTGTCATGTTGTTCTTTAAGAGCCCCCTCTGATGACTACTCATGAAATGCACATTTCATTTTATCGAAAGGTAGACCGTTGTGGGCAGGGAACAAGTCTATCAGCTCTGTTGTATTGTACTCTCCCGAGAACCCAGTACAGTGCTCTGGACATGATAAGTAATCAATAAATATGATTGATTAGCATAGATTCCTTTGCAGTTAAAAGTAAAGTGCTTAAAAAAATGAATACTGTCATAATCTCTGGAAAGGTGAAAATCCTGTATATTAGCTACTGGATAATTGTGCTTTATAAAGGACTAAAAACACGGGGGAAGTCAAGAATGAAAATTTCCCTTTTTTAGATTTTTATATCAGGTAGTGTAGAGCTGTATTTATGCAGATACACCAGCTAGTCTTATGCATAGAGAGAATTCACTTATGCTAAGTATGTGGTTGGATCAACTTCATAAAATTCAGGGAACAAGATCGACTTGGGAAAAATCATTATAATAGATTTTGACAATTACTTTGCTGAGCAGCAGATCCTAAAGCTTGGAATATCATCTTTTTGAAAGTGGCTGAAGTTGCGTGCAGTACTTCAAGGAAAAAAAAAAATCTGAATACCCTATAAGGATTTTTGAAGCTACATGTCATCTATCTATATATCGATCTATAACTATATATATTTTTTTCCTTTGGTGCATTCTTGTTTGGTGCATAAGCGTGTTTCTAAAAAAAAAAAAAGGAGACCTTTCTCGCAACCTATAATTTGAGTGCTCTATATGTCAAGGCACACTTTACCTTTCAGTAAAAGCCTTTAGATGTCAAGTATCAAATTGAATGCTATTGTAACTACATTAAGGTAAGTGAAATTCCCCATTAAGTTGCCGAGAGAAACAAGAAAGTGGCTAGATACCTGCAAATGCATATCAACATAAGTGAAAGAGTTGCATGTATAAAAACTTCTACTGAGTTTCAAGCACTTAGAATAAAAAGATTCCCTGGCAACTAGAGAGTAAAGGATTAATGTGTTGCTTCCTGGGTCACCGTAAGAAAATCTTCCTTCTTTCTTCATCCGCTATAGAACGGAGCCTCAGTTGCATCCTCAATTGTTTTATGGCGTCTGTCCAGTGCCTACTATGTGCCAGCCACTGTACTTAGCAGTGGGAGAGATACAAGCTAATTAGGTTGGAACAGTCCCTGTCCCACATGGGGCTCTTAGTCTCAATCTCCATTTTACAGTTGATTGGGAGTCCGATCGAGAGGCAGTGTGGCCTAGTGGAAAGAGCCCGGGCCTGGGAGTCAGAGGATCTGGTTTTTAATCCTGTCTTTGCTACTTCTCTGATGTGAGACCTTGTGCAATTCACTGAACTTATCTGTGCCTCAATTATTTCACCAGGAACATGGGGGATTAAGATTGTGAGTGGGACTGGGGCTGTGTCTAACCTGATTATCTTGACGAAAACTCAGTTCTTATAAGCTCTGAACAAATGCCATTAAAAAACACACCCAGTGCTGGCCCTAGACTAGTGATGGAACTCTAGGCCCTTCCCTCCCCAACCCGTGGCAACAAATTCACCTCCGGTCCCTTGTGAGTAGGGCCATGCAGAGGCCCGCAGAGAGGGACAAATCTCTTTAGTTGCCTCGTCTGAATTGCGAGAGCTTGTCGCACAGCAAATCAGGTTTCCCCTGCAGTTTTAAGGAGAGCGGAAACCTACTCGCCATGATAACATTGGGCTTTTCATCGATTCACCCTCCATCCTTGAATATTTGATTTTCATCTTCCAATTTTAGAATAGCATACTCTGAAAAAGCTGTCCCACGTACAGGAGCACTCTTCTAACTTCTCATTATTTTTCCATATCTGAGAATGGCACAGACTACTTCAGAATATTAAGCTAGTCTTTTTTCTCCCAACTATATTCAACCAATTCTAAGGTTTCATCTTGTTAAAATCATGGTTTGTTTATTACACTCTGTATGTTGGGTGCCCAGGGTTCTTCTTGAACTACAGTCCCTCAGAGGAGACCCTGAAAAGAAAATGGCATTTGTGGGCTCTAATGGGGAGGAAGCTGTGCTTTCATCCGTGGTTTTTTTTCCTATTTCTAAAGCGGATGGGAAGGAAGAAAAAAAATACATTTCATTTTTGTTTAGGGGACTGTGAAACTCTGACAAACCCTCTAATAGGCCAATCAGAGCCAATTTACTTTTGGGATGCAGTTGGTAACCTGTCAAGAAAGTGTGAACAGATCAAAAATACCAGCCTTGTTATTGTTGGGGCAGAATCATATTCCATTCGGTTTCATTGTGACAATCTAATCTAAACAGCTTTTGAAACAATTGATCTTTATTCCTTGTGAGAAAACTGTGGCTATGAGCATCAGAGAGCTGACCTGTACTAAGTATTTTAAATCCACTGGAATTAGCATAGTGCTAAATGTCAACTAAATTTGTGCTTCAGACTTGTTGACACACAGAACTGATCATTTGATTTAGCTAAAATAACTGTTCATTACTGCCTCTTACTCTCATCTAAATTCCCCACTCTTTTCAGGTATTACTCTTTCTGTTGCTACTAAATTTATTCTGCATATCCTCCAAACTGTATCTATGACGTGAATATTCTACAGCGTCTTAGCATGAATGAATAATTTTCATTAGAAGATTATCTGCTGGAAAAATATATCAAAACAATTATGTAGAACCGATTTGACACTTTGTCTAAGTCATGACTAAAATTTGTTCTACTGAAAGCTCCATGCAAAAATGATTTTGTTTGGGACCATTCTAGTACTTATAATATGAATATTTTTATGCAGCCTCTAGATTGCAAATTGATTGTGGGCAGGGAACCTATCTACCTATTCTGTTGTACTCTCTCAAGCACTAGTACAGTGCTCTGAACATAGTCAGCACTCATTACGTAGCACTGATTCTGTTGTCAGATGGTATGCAGTGCAGTTTTATGCAATTATTTGTCCTTGTTTCCTGAAAGTTACCTTTTTCACTGGATAGACACGTGCCATTCGGTTCTTCCAAAAGAAGCAAATTAGTGACTCCTGAATTTTGGTAAAAGTCGGATCGATGTTGGCCGAAGTTTGCTGGCATATTATACAAATGGACTATTCAGAGAGGCAAAAATCACTGAAGACCTTCAAAAATAGTTGCCCCTAGCATGTTCAAACTGGGTACATCCCAGAGGATCCTGGGATCCTGGCGATAATGAGTTAATTCTGGGAGCCCTAGCATTTTGATCCGTAGCTCAACAGTTCCCACTGCAGATGGTGAATGGCCCTGCCTGTCTTTGAACTACCCTGGGCTCTGAAGATATTATACCAGAAGGGATTGAAATCATTCAATCAATCAATAATATTTATTGAGTGCTTACTGGTGCAAAGCACGGGACTATGTGCTTGGGAGAGCACAACACGATAGTGTTAGATGTAATCCTTGCCCTCAAGGAGCTTGCAGTCTAGTGGGGGAGATTTATTTATTCATTTTATCGTATTTATTAAGCACTTAGAGTGTACAGAGCACTGTATTAAGTGCTTGGCAAAATGCAATACAGCAATAAAGAGTGACAATCCCTGCCTACAATGAGTTCTGTTTAGGGGAAGTGGAAGAGCATAAGGAAGTGCTGGGATGGGGTGAGCATTAAAGTGCTTTAGGGATACCCACCCAAGTGCAGAAGAAGAAATGAAGGCTTAGTCAGGGAAGGCCTCTTGGAGGAGAAGATATTTTAATAGTAGTATTTATTAAGCATTTACTAAGTGCTTGGGAGAATACTTCCTAACAATATAACAGAAACATTTCCTGCCACGAAAGGCTTGATGGTGGGGAATGTGGCTCTCTGTCATATATGAAAGGGAGAACGTGGGCACGGGGTCATCAGCAGCATAGTCAAGATCGAGGTACAGTGAGTAAGTTGGTGTTAGAAGGCCAAGTGTGCTGGTTGGGTTGAAGTAGGAGATCAACGGGATAAAGTTGGGAGGCTTATATGGAGGGTTCTGCTGTTCGTGTAGCTCCAAGGATTTTCCTGAATGGGTGTGCACAGGAAATTCCATGCCGCTGGGGGCTGTCATCAAGTTACGTCAAGTTGTCCTGGATAAGAGGTAGTTTTCACTGTGCTAAGGGAGTGGATATCTAGGAGGTCCACTTCTCTCTCTCATTTTCATAGTATTTAAGTGTCCACTATCTGCCAGATGCTGTGCTAAGTGTTGTGGTAGATACAATCTAATCTGGTGGGACACAGTTCATGTCCCACATGGGGTTTACAGTCTAAACCCCTATTTTACAGATGAGATAACTGAGGCACAGAAGAGGTAATTGACTTGTTCAAAATCCCACAGCGAAGAAGTAGTGGAGCTGGGATTAGAACTCAGGTCCTCTGACTCCCAGACCCATGCTCTTTCCACTAGGCAATGCCGATTCTCAAAACTTATAAGCTTTCAGGAAACTCTTCTAAATTCTAACTCTTCAAGAAAGAGTCTGAAAGTCCTTTTACTGATTTCTGTTAGGACTTGATTTTTACTGTTTTCAGGGTGTGGGAGAGCATAAGGCAAATCTGTTTCCTTGTTCTGTCGTAGAAGGATTCTATAATGCCTTCCCAGACTGAGCTTCCCCTTTTCCCTCTGCTCCCTCTGCTCCCCCTCCACCCTCTGCTCCCTCCCCCTTACCCCCTTCACCTCTCCTCAGCTGAGCCCCCTTTCCCTCTGCTCCTCCCCCTCTCCCCTTCCCCTCCCCTCAGCACTGTGCTCATTTGTATAGATTTTTATTACTCTATTGATTTTGTTAATGAGGTGTCCATCCCCGTGATTCTATTTATCATGATTATGTTGTCTTGTTTTTGTCTGTCTGTCTCCCCCGATTAGACTGTGAGCCCATCATTGGGCAGGGATTGTTTCTATCTGTTGCCGAATTGTACATTCCAAGCGCTTAGTACAGTGCGCACATAGTAAGCGCTCAATAAATACTATTGAATGAATGAATGAAAGGAGTCCAATGACCATGGACTCATGGAAAGAGCTTGGGTCTCGGAGTCAGAGGACCTGAGTTCTATTCCTGGGTCCACCTGCTGCGGGAACTTGGGCAAGGCACTTCTCAGTGCCTCAGTTCCCTCATCTGCAAAATGAGTCTTCAATACATATTCTCCCTCCTTTTTAGGCTGTGAGCCCCATGTGGGACCTGATTATGTCGCATCTATCCCAGTGCTTAATACACTGCTTGGCACATAAATCTTAGCAAATGCCACCATTATAATTATTGTCCTTTTCTATTTAAAATTGGCAATTAAACTGTGGGAGATTTTAGTTTTTTTGAGGATAGGGTCAATAGTGGATATGAGTTATTCAATCAGTGGTATTTACTGAGTGCCTAGTGTGTGCAGAGCACTGTAAGCACTTGAAAGAGTATACTGAAACAGAGTTGGGAGATAAGTTCCCTACCTACAGTGAGTTTACAGGATATGAACTTTGCTCTTGGCCAAGGCTGGATCATGGGGATTGTTTGTTCATTTATCCTTATCCCGTGATCAAATTTGAGGAAAGTCAGGTTTAGAAGTGCTGCCAGAGAGGAATCATTTAAAATGTTATGGATTATTTTTCAAATTTAGGCCCAGGAAGATAGGTTCCAGGTAACTAACGGGCAAAATGCTCAGGGAAGACTTAAATATTACTGCTTTTTGTTTCAAAAGTCACTTCCCATGCACCCCAAGAAGGAAGATAATTTATGACTTATTCCCACCTCCGTCACTGGCTTCAGACATATCCATTCACTAATGTGTCCACTCTGTATCTCTCTCTCTCTCATCTGTGAAATTGAGAGGAAACTTTCCTCCCACCTAGTTCAGTGGAGTATCTTGAGATTTAATGAATTGGTGAAGCATGTTGAATATTACAACCTTATATAATCCAAGAGTATTTGAGTGCTTCCCAAATGCGAGCGAATCTTTATAACACCTCTTTTAGCTTAGGAGAATTACAGGCCAAAGTGATTGACTGCACTTAGAAATTACAGTTTTTTTTCAAGACCAGAAATGGAGAGAGTAAGAGACAAAAGCTTCGATCCTTAACTCTTATTCTATGCTAATTGTTTGCAGTCAAGGCACAATAATAGCGGGTAGAAAAGTTTTGAGTGCCACAGACACTCTGCTTTTTCTCCTTCTCTTCCTTGATTCCGCAGCCAGTTTATCTTGAGTTTGCAGGTACATTTTGAGCCTAATCACATTTGATCTTGGTTCTAGTTTGAGGGGTATACCTTGGGAACAAAAATCCACTCTGGGTGATCTTAGCAAACTTCAAAATGTTGTGCTAAATGACCAGTCATTGAAAACCCAGTTCAGATGCGGATTTATCAGCTGATCTCTGGGAAAAAAACCTCCACAACAAAAACCTGCTTCACAGGCAGAAAATCCTGAGCCCATTTGTTAAGGACAGAGTCTTGCTGGCTTCTGAAGAAGTCAGCAAGCAGTACAAAAATAATTTCCAAGTAGAAGTTTGTTTCTTTGTTTTACTCTGAGTAGAGGATCAAATGTAGATAATCATTCCAAACTGGCAGTGATTGTTATCTGTGGGGCCCTTCAAATGCAGAGATGAGACCTCCGGGTTGTAGTCAGTGGGACATTTATTAATGAGAAGATTAGCCTGGGGGAAGAGTTTTAAGTATCTGTGTATGGTATATTGACTACGGTCTGTTTATATATATAAAATTAATATTATATAAATATTAATGATGGTATTTGTTAAATGCTTACTATGTGCCAAGCACTGTTCTAAACAATGGGGTAACAATAATAATAATAATAATGATGATGTTGGTATTTGTTCAGCACTTAATATGTGCCAAGTGCTGTTCTAAGCACTGGGGTATTTACAAGGCAATCAGCTTGTCCCACGTAGGACTCACAGTTTTCATCCCCATTTTACAGATGGGGTAACTGAGGGACAGAGCCGTTTAGTGACTTGCCCAAGGTCACACAGGTGACAAGTGGCGGAGCGGGGATTAGAACCCACGACCTCTGACTCCCAAGCCCTGGCTCTTTCCACCGAGCCGCGCTGCTTCTGTATATTTTATCAGGGAGTAAGTCATTTAAATTGTCCAGGTTCTCTGGCTGTTTTGCTGGAGGCATTGTTTGCCAAATTCCAGTGGGAAATCGGAGGCGATCCCAGGATTGGTGCCAATATTGTCAATTGCAACGTGGCCCAAGGTTGAACTGATGTGCCAATTCCAAGAACTTCTTGATGAAGATAAGTCGCAGTTCTTAACTTTGTGAACTCTGTGCTTATTTGGTGTCTCAGGAGATCAAAACGGGTATGTTCTGGGTAACTTGAAAGCATGGTTTCATGGGATAAGACTCCTTATAGAGAAGCAGCATGGCTCAGTGGAAAGAGCACGGGCTTTGGAGTCAGAGGTCATGGGTTCGAATCCCGGCTCTGCCACTTGTCAGCTGTGTGACTGTGGGCAAGTCACTTAACTTCTCTGTGCCTCAGTTACCTCATCTGTAAAATGGGGGTTAAGACTGTGAGCCCCACGTGGGACAGCCTGATTCCCCTGTGTCTACCCCGGTGCTTAGAACAGTGCTCTGCACATAGTAAACCCTTAACAAATACCAACATTATTATACAGAAAGGCAGAATATTCTGAGAAGTGAAAATAAATGGGTGACTTGCCAGGTCCCTACATTTGAAATGTTTCTGAAGTCAACATAAATCCTCAAACTGGCCATATGAGGTTTGGGAAAGACTCAAAAATACTTTATGGGGGCATATTATCGATATTTAAGAGAAGACCGGCCTGATATAAGCAGATAGTAAAAGAGTTATAGAGACAAAGACAATTGCACAATTCACAGAATTGTGAAGCAGTGTGGTCTAGTGGAAAGAGAGTGGGCCTGGGAGTCAGAGGACCTGGGTTCTAATCCCTCCACCACTTGTCTGCTCTGTGACAATGGGCCTTCTTTGGGCCTATTACCTCATCTGTAAAATGGAGATTAAATCTTCCTTCTTCCCACTTAGACCATGAGCCCTATGTGGGAGAGGGACTGTGTTCACACTGATTATCTTGTACCTAACCCAGCTCTTAGTACAGTGCTTGACACCTAAGTGCAGGTGAAGTGTTCTCCAGACTCTGTAGAGAGGAAATCAAGAGTGCGTATGGAAACAAGGCTATAATTACCAGATGTCTTCAGTGGCTAGCGTGGAGAGTGATGGGAATTGTTTTTATCCACTCAGTAGTATTCATTAGGCAATTACACTAGGCAGGACTCAATGCTAAGTGCTTGGTCCAGAAAAATAGAGTTATAGACACGATCCCTTTAGGAGTTGTCTGTCTCCCCTGCCTCCCCCGCCCCAGACTGTGAGCTTCTTGTGGGCGGGGATTGTATCTGTTCATTGTTGTATTGTACTCTCCCAAGTGCTTAGCGCAATGCTCTGTAAGAGCTTAATAACTATAATTGAATGAATGAGTTTACAATCTGCTGGGGCAGTCAGACATTAGAATAAATCACAATAAGCGGAAAGAAGAAAATAAGCTTGATGTGGGCAGGGAGCCAACTTTGTTATATCGTACTCTCCCAAGTGCTTAGTACAGTGCTCTTCACATAGTAAGTGCTCAATAAATATGATTGTTGATGTACATAGGTGCTACAGGTGGGGTGAGGAGAAAGAAGTGAATACTCAAGTGCTGAAGTGACAGTAATAGCAGAGGAATACTAATGAGCCCTATTATTACTCTCCATTGAGGTCACAATTCCCTAGCAGATTGCCCACTTGAGACTTTTAAACAATCACATTTTAGAAAGCCACTATGTCATGAATGCAACTTTTGCTCCACACGACCGGAAATATTAAAGGCCAAACCAAATTTCATACATAACTTTCCACGAACCCCATCTCATCAGGATATTTCCTGAAACCCCTGCAAATTAAACCTGCTCCAGTTTCCTCAAAACCCGAAAATCGCACTTAGAAAATGGGGGTGTGAGTAGTGAAGTATGACCTGAGGAAACTCTGGCACTGGAGTGGATTGTGAATTCTGGGAGAGAGGCATGCCTCATCAGTTAGTTAGCTCCTCTACCTTTCATACTGTCTTCTTGGCTCAATTTGAGCTGTAATCGTGACCTCTCCTCTTCAACTGCTTCAGAGGCGATATAGTAGTTAACTTTGGAACTGCCCAGAGTACAGCATTTCTGGGATGTGCTACTTTGTGTACCCTAAATGTCAATAAGCCTCCAAAGCAAGGGTGAATAAATACAAAGGAGGAATGGCGGTAAATTCAATAGAAGACACAACAGCGTCACACACTCTAGGTTTTTTGTAGGTTTTTAGTAATTTGATCTTAAAGACTATCAGAATGGTAAATTAGATTTAGGGCAAGATTTTATCAATTATTCAAGGGAATATATTGAGCTCTTACTGAATTCAAAAAACTGTACTAAGCACTGGGGAGAATACAATAGAGGTGGTAGATATGATCCCCACCCACAAATAGCTTATAGTCTAGATTGGGAGACAGGTGCTGAAATAAATTACAGATAAGGGGACATGGGCGGGAATTAGGCCAGGTACACAAGTGCTGTGGGGTTGAGGTGGGGTGGATAGCAAGCACATAAGGAGTGCAGATTCAAGTGCTTAGATGACGCAGAAGGGACAGCGTGTAGGAGAAATGAAGGCTTAGTCGAAGGAGGTCTCTTGGAGATGTCATTTTAAGGAGGCCTTGAAGGTGGCGAAAGTGGCTTTCAGTTGGATGTGAAGGGGGGAGGGAGTTCCAGACTACAGGGTTGATTTGGGAAAGGGGTTGGGAACCAGATGGATGAGACTAAGTTACGGTGTGCAGGTTGGCATTGGAGGAGTCAAGTGTGTGAGTTGGGTTGTAGTAGGACATCAACGAGGTAAGGTATGGGGGGAGAGCTGATTGAGTGCCTTAAATCAATCATTCGTATTCATTGAGCACTTACTGTGTGCAGAACACTGTACTAAGTGCTTGGGAGAATACAATATAACAGAGTTGGTAGACACTTCCATACCCACAAGATGCTTATAGTTTAGAGGGGAAGAAAGACATTAAAATAAATTATATATATATATATACAAAAATTCTGTGGGGCTGAGGGTGAAGTGCTTAGTGAGTACAATCCAAGCACAAGGGTGATGCAGAAAAGAGGGCCAGTAGGGGAAATGAGGGCTTGGTCAAGGAAGGCCTCTTGTAAGAAATGTGATTTTAATAAGACTTTCAAGGTGATCGTGAAGGGAGAGGGTGTTCCACGGCAGTGGGAGGACATGAACGGTTCATGATTCTCTAATCTACCTTTCCAGCCCGGACCTCTCTCCTTCTATGTATTCTCACATTTCCTCTTGTCTTCAAGACATCGCTACTTGGACACCTCAAACGTATCGTCTACGAAACAGAATGCCTCATTTCCCGAATCAAACCCAGTCCTCCTCCTGTCTTCCCCAACACTTGTAGGCACCACACCCGTCACCTCATCTCACAAGCCCATAACCTTGGCATTATCTTTGACTCATCTCTTTCATTCAACCCACATATGCAGTCCGTCACCAAATCCTGTCAGTTGTACTTTCACAAGACCTCTAGAATCCATCCTTTCCTATCCACCCAAACTGTTGCCACGCTGATCCAAGCACTTATCATCCTGCCTTAACTACTACATCAGCCTCCTCGCTGACCTACCTGCCTTCTCTCTCTCCCAGCTCCAGTCCGTACATCATTAAAAATCCAGCCAGCCCATATCTCTCCACTGGTCAAGAAACACTGCGTCAAACGGAAACTCTTTAACATCAACTTTAAAGCAGTCAGCTCACGGCCTCCTACTTTATCTCACTGTTTTCCTACTACAACCCAGCCCCGACTCCTCTTAGGCCAATTAAGAGCCTATTACCGTTCCCAATCTCTTCTATCTCGCCTCCAACCCCTTGTCCACATCCTCCCTCCGGGCTGGAACTCCCACCCCCTTCATATGACAACCACCACTCTTTGAACCTTCAAAATCTTCCTAAAATCACAACTCTCCCAGGAGGCCTTCCCTGATTAAGCCCTCATTTCCCCTATTGGCCTTCTCTTCCGTGTTGCCGACGCACTTGGCTATGTGCCCCTCCTCACCCCAGCCCCACAGTGATTATGTACATGTCCTTGTACTGTATTATTTCCCCTTTTATGTTAATTTGTTAATCTCCATCTCTCTCTGTAGATCATAAGATCCTGGTGGGCAGGGCAAATGTCTACCAACTCGATTGTATTGTACTTTCCCAAGCACTTAGTTTAGCGCTCTGCACCCAGTACAATTGGTTAATTGATTGATTGATTGAAGAATCAATCAAGAAGAAGGGCGTATGTGTGTGCAATTTTTTTTTCTAACGTATGAAGGGATAATGGCACAGGTGGAAGGAGTACATTTTGAGAGCAGGGAGTCAGTGTCCTCTTGAGATAGTGAAGCTGCATTTCTATTTAACATTCTTGTTCGTATTTAGATTGGGTTTGGATTCCAGTCAGGATAACAGATCTAATTCAAATTTGAATTACTTGGCAGTAATATATTCATATAAAATTCAGACCTAAGTATGAAAGTCACCACAGTGATTAAGAATAAAGGACCATATGCTTTAGGCATTTAAAGATAAATGGAAATTGTGCAAATGAGAAGCACCCGAGATAATTTGGGCTCAAAATAAGTTCCTTCATAATTCCAAATATCAGTCCTTTAAAATAGCAGTGACAGGTTTTAGGCAAATCCTATATTAGGTGTTACGAAGGACAGTGAAATGAAATCTGTACAGTATTTTTGAATAGCAGACTATTTTATAATTACTACCAAACACGAACCATTTCCATCAGAGACCGTGTCTGCTAAGTCTGTTGTATTGTACCTTCCCAAGTGCTTTGCAGAGTGCTCTGCACAAAATGAGAAGGGCCCATTAAATACCACTGACTGACTAAAACACATGCATAGCTGAAACTGCTCAGAGCAGAGCATGACTAGTCCAGGTTTTTTTTTTCCCTTAAAGTTGAGCCACATGAGCACCGTCTGATTTTAATCAATCAGAGGTATTTATTGAACGCTTACTGCATGCAAAACACTGTCCTGTGCAATTGGAAGTGTAGTATTACAGAGTTGGTTCACATGTTCTTTGCCCACAAGGAACTTAACACATTTTGAAATGTTTCTACACAGTGGGAAAACCATTTGTCGTAGTTCAGTGCATTTTTTGGCTCAGAAAAACAATAAAAGTTGAGATAGTGAATTCCTCAGCTAGATTGAAAACTCAAGGGTCGTGATCACGCCCAGGGAACCACGTGTGAGCAATAGACAGTGAGCCAGAGGGTCACACTTCTTATATAGTAATTGTGGGATTTGCTAAGTGCTTACTGTGTGTGAAGTAATAATAATAATAATAATAATAATAATAATGTTGGTGTTTGTTAAGTGCTTACTATGTGCAGAGCACTGTTCTAAGTGCTGGGGGAGATACAGGGTAATCAGGTTGTCCCACATGAGGCTCACAGTCGTAATCCCCATTTTCCAGATGAGGGAACTGAGGCACAGAGAAGTGAAGTGACCTGCCCACAGTCACACAGCTGACAAGTGGCAGAGCCGGGATTCGAACCCATGACCTCTGACTCCTATGCCCGGCTCTTTCCACTGAGCCACGCTGCTTCCCATGCTGCTTAGTACGTACTAAGTGCTGGGGGAGATATGAGATAATCAGGTTGGACACCAACCCTGTCTCAGTTGAGGCTCAAGATCTATGTGGGAAGGAGAACATGAATTGAATCCCCATTTTAAAGAAGAGGAAACTGAAGCAAGTGACTTACCCAAGGGACTTGTGTCTGTCAGGTGAACAATTCGGAGATTTTAGTCTGCTCTTGAACTTGGCCTTGAAAAAATCATTTTAGGAAGCTGTTTGCCTCACAGATTATTCAATAGACTCTTTCTTCTTTTCCTGACTAGTTTAATGAATAAAGTTAAAAGTAGGTTCATAACAAAAGAAGCCCATAATAGTTATTGAAAGAGCATAGGCCTGAGAGTCAGAGGACTTGGGTTCTAATGTCAGCTCCATCATTTGTCAGTTATGTGACCTTAAGCAAGTCATTTAGCTTCCCCATCCACTAGACTCTAAATTCCTTGTGGGCAGGGAACCTATCTGTCATGTTGTACTGTCCCAAGTGTTTATTTAGTACAGTGCTCTCGACAGAGTGAACACTCAATAAATAAAACTGAGTCTCTGTGCCTCAGTTTCCTGGCCGATAAAATGGGGATCCAAACTTGTATCTTCTCTAAAGCTTGGTTCAAGTGCTGGGCACATGGTAAATGCTTAAATATCACAATTATCACCATTGTTGTTTTTTTTTAAAGTACCAACATTTGGGATCTACTAAGCCCTCCTTAAGTGGCCCAAGATTTTACATCTCAGGTCTTGGGTGTATATCATCATCATTACTTCTGTGTATGTGATTCAAATGTGGACTTTGGCACAGCTGAGCAGTCTTTAAGAAGCAGAAAAGAAACATTGTTACTTAGTGGATAAAGGACAGGCCTGAAGGTCAGAAGGACTGGATTTTAATCCTCGCTCCACCACTTTTCTACTGTGTGACCTTAGGCAAGTCAACTTAACTTCTCTGTGCCTCAACTCAATTGTAAAATGGAGATTAATACTGTTATCCCCATGTAGGGGGCTGTGTCCAACCCAGTTTGCTTTTATCTACCCCAGCACTTGCTCAGTGCCTGGCACATAGTAAGTGCTTAACCAATACCATAAAAAAAGACAATCTCTCAACCAGAAAATGAATCAATATTAATTGTGTTTAATAAGAATAATAAGGTCATTTAGTAATGGTATTTAAATGCTTATTAGGTGTCAAACACTGCTAAGTACTGCAGTAGATACAAGTTAATTAAGTCCCATGGGATGTTCGCAGTCTAAGTAGGAGAGAGAACTGTTATAGAATCCCTATTTAACAGATGAGGAAACTGAGGCACAGAGAAGTCAAATGACTGACCCAAAGTCACTCAGAAGATAACCGAGTTCCTCTGACTCCCAGGACCGTGCTCTAAGCCACGCTGCTGCAATTCTTTATTGAATTTAATATTTAATAAAATTCAGTGAAGTGATTTGATCAGAAGAACTACAGCATCTTACGCTTGACCCGGAAATAATTCTAAAGCTTCCTAAATTGAAAGGTTATTTGCACCTTGGAACATATTTTGAAATATAAAGGCAGAATTCCTAAGAGATCTAACCACATAGCTTCCCTAGTGGATTTGCACTTGAAAATGAGTGCGGGAATCTATGGGTCCTTGGGCTTTACTCTTGGGATTGCCAAAAAAGCGTCAAGGACCTAAAGGGGACCTGGAAAGTTCATTCGCCTCCCCAGTCTCGTAGTTGATTGAGCAGTGAAATATATTGTCCGCTTACAGTGTGAAGAGCACATTTCTAAATGCTTGTTTTTAATGATGTTCGTTAAGCAATTCCTATATGCTAGTCACTGTATTAAACACTGGGGTAAATAAATGCTAATCAGGTTGGACACAGTCCAGGTCCCACATGGGGCTCACGGTCTTAATCCTCTTTTTTACAGATGAGGTAACTGAGGCCCAGAGAAGTTAAGTGACTTGTAAAAGGTCACACTGAGGACAAGGGTTGGGATTAGAACCCAGGTCCTTCTGACTATCAGGCCTATACTCGATCCTCTAGGCCCCGCTGCTTCTCTATTGCATGGGTGTCTTTCTGCTGTGAATTTTGCGGACTCAGTGGTCAGATCTGGTGAGTGAGGCCTGATCAAAGGTGTCACATCAACCTAAGTATTCCCATCCACCCTTAAAACCCAAACTTACTAGTTCTCCCTTAGGCTATAATATAAATCAAGGCAGATTTTGCCAAACTTTGCTACTGAATATTAATGAACAATTCACCTTATTAATATTTGATCTTATCCTAATTTCCATTTGACCATAAGCCCATTGAGTTGTATCTTTTACTCAGTGTGCCCTCCAAAACACATACTATGGTGGTACAGGCATTCAATAAATGCTGAAACGAAGAAGCGTGCCACTGTAGCTTTTCTCCTAATTATCAAATTAAAAAAAAGTTTTAAAAATAAAATATTCATGCTTTTAACTTGCCAGAATATTGAAGGAGAAAACTTTCCCAAGTAATGTTTTAAAGGGAAGTGTCTTAGCAAATGTGCCATCTTCCAAAATTGGGTCAAGTTTGAACATAGAAGCAACTTAATGGACCATATATATGATTTTTCTTCTCTTCCCTTTCTTTTTTTATCAGACCCCTCATCCTCTCATCGTCAAATCCCAAGTCCTTGAATCCTTGAATTTTTTTTTTTTCAATTGCGTGTTTTAGATTTGGGGGTGTGTGGAAAGAAACAAAAAGGAAGAAAGGAAAAAAGAAAACATGAATATATTTTTTAAGCTGATATAGGATTTATTTCTACGGAACAATCGACTCCTGTTCAGAAAGTAGATGGTTTGAGGAAAGATCAGAATTTAACACATAGGTTTGTGTCAGAGAGGCGTAAGGCGGATTTCCTTATGGTAACTCATCACTTGTTGGTTGGCTGTTTAGGGGAGGCAGAAAAATCAATGGATTGAGTGCTCAATGTGTGCTGAGCATTGTACTAAGCACTTGGGAGAGTGAAATACAGTGGAGTTAGTAGACATGTTCCCAGACCACCGGGAGTTTACACTCTAGAGGGAAGGGAGATATTAAAATAAATTACAGATATGAACATAAGTTCTGTGGGCTCAGGGCAGGGTGCTTAAAGGGTATGGGCTCAGAGACATAGGTAATACAGAAGGGCAAAGGAATAGGAGAAATGAAGGTTTTGTCTGGGAAGACTTTTTATGTGCTTTTAATAAAGTTTTGAAGGTGGGGAGAGTGGAAGTCTGTCATAGATGAAAGGGGAGGGAGTTTCAGGCCAGAGGAAGGATGTGGGTGAGGGATTGGCAGTTAGATAAGATGGAAGTACAGTCGGTAGGTTAGTGATGGAGAAGCAAAGTGTTCAGGATGGGTTATAGTAGGGAATCAGCCAGGTAAGAAGGAGGGGTTCAAGCTGACAGTAAAGTTGATAGTAAGGAGTTCCTGTTGGAGGCAGAGGACCTACCTTCTGGTGGAACAGGAGTTGATTGTTCTTTAGAAATAAATCCCATATCAACTTAAAAAAATATTCATGTTTTCCCTTTTTTCATTTCTTCCCCTTTGTTTCTTCCCATGCACCCCCAAATCTAAAACAGTTTTTTTAAAAAAAAATTCAAGGATGTGGCATTTGATAATAAGAGGATGAGGGGTCTGATAAAAGAGAAAGGGAAGAGAAGAAAATCATATATATGGTGCAGAGAGATGAGAACTGAATTTTTTAATTTGAGAAATGGTTTGAGCAGAAGAGTTTAGTAGCACTGAAGAAGAGAGAGGACAGAAAGCAGGGGAGGGATATGACAAGTGCTTGGATCAGCCTAGTAGCAGTTTGGTTGAAGAGGAAAGGGTGGATTTTAATCATTCATTCAATAGTATTTATTGAGCGCTTACTATGTGCAGAGCACTGGACTAAGCGCTTGGAATGAACAGGTCGGCAACAGATAGAGACAGTCCCTGCCGTTTGACGGGCTTACGGTCTGATCGGGGGAGACGGACAGACGAGAACGATGGCAACAAATAGAGTCGAGGGGAAGAACATCTCGTAAAGACAATGGCAACTAAATAGAATCGAGGCGATGTACAATTCATTAACAACATAAATAGGGTAATGAAGATATATACAGTTGAACAGATGAGTACAGTGCTAAGGGGATGGGAAGGGAGAGGGGGAGGAGCAGAGGGAAAGGGGGGGAAAAGAGGGTTAAGCTGCGGAGAGGTGAAGGGGGGGCGGTAGAGGGAGTAGGGGGAGAAGAGGAGCTCAGTCTGGGAAGGCCTCTTGGAGGAGGTGAGTTTTAAGTAGGGTTCTGAAGAGGGGAAGAGAATCGGTTTGGCGGAGGTGAGGAGGGAGGGCGTTCCGGGACCCCGGGAGGACGTGGCCCGGGGGTCGACGGCGGGACGGGCGAGACCGAGGGACGGCGAGGAGGCGGGCGGCGGAGGAGCGGAGCGTGCGGGGTGGGCGGTAGAAAGAGAGAAGGGAGGAGAGATGGGAAGGGGCAAGGTGACGGAGAGCCTCGAAGCCTAGAGTGAGGAGTTTTTGTTTGGAGCGGAGGTCGATAGGCAGCCACTGGAGGTGTTTAAGAAGGGGAGTGACATGCCCAGATCATTTCTTCAGGAAGATGAGCCGGGCGGCGGAGTGAAGAATAGACCGGAGCGGGGCGAGAGAGGAGGAAGGGAGGTCAGAGAGAAGGCTGACACACTAGTCTAGCCGGGATATAACGAGAGCCCGTAGCAGTAAGGTAGCCGTTTGGATGGAGAGGAAAGGGCGGATCTTGGCGATATCGTAGAGGTGAGACCGGCAGGTCTCGGTAGCGGATGGGATGTGTGGGGTGAACGAGAGAGACGAGTCGAAGATGACACCGAGATCGCGGGCCCGAGAGACGGGAAGGATGGTCATGCCGTCCACGGTGATAGAGAAGTCTGGGAGAGGACCGGGCTTGGGAGGGAAGATGAGGAGCTCGGTCTTGCTCATGTTGAGTTTTAGGTGGCGGGCCGACATCCAGGTGGAGACGTCCCGGAGGCGGGAGGAGATGCGAGCCCGAAGGGAGGGGGAGAGGACAGGGGCGGAGATGTAGATCTGCGTGTCATCTGCGTAGAGATGGTAGTCAAAGCCGTGAGAGCGAATGAGTTCACCAAGGGAGTGAGTGTAATTTTAGTGATATTGTGAAGGTTGAACTGAGAGCATTTGGTGGCAGATTGAATATGTAGGTTGAATGAGAGACATGAGTCAAGGAAAATGCCTAGTTTATGGGCTTGTGAGACAAGGGGGATGGGATTGTTGTTTACAGTGTGGAAGATGGGGAGATGGGTGGAAAAAAGGAAGAGTTCTTTTTTATGGCATCTGTTAAGCACTTACTTTGTGCCAAGCACTGTACTAAGCACTGGGGTAGATAAGAGAAGATCAGGTTGGAAGCATTCCCTGCCCCACCTGGGGCTCACCATCTTAATCTCCATTTTACAGATGAGGTAATTGAGTCACGGAGAAGTGAAGCGACTAGCAAAGGTCACACAGCAGGCAAGTGACAGAGCCAAGATTAGAACCCAGGTCCTCTGACTCCCAGGCACATGCTGTCTTCACTAGGCCATTCTGCTTCTCTTGTCAGCCTGGTCAAAATCACTTCCTCTCAAAATAAATGCAGCTTGTGTCACCACTTGTGAAAATTTGCAAGAGAAGCTACTCTTGTTACCTTCCCTCAAGACCATCCTGTTACTCCCCTCATCTAGATCATAAGACTTTCAGGGCTCTCCTCTACTCATTCTTCGCAGTTCAAAATTACCCTTCCATTCCCCAACCCTGACACCCATTTCACATATTTTGTTAATGAAATGTACATCGCCTTGATTCTATTTAGTTGCCATTGTTTTTACGAGATGTTCTTCCCCTCGACTCTATTTATCGCCATGGTTCTCGTCTGTCCGTCTCCCCCGATTAGACCGTAAGCCCGTCAAACGGCAGGGACCGTCTCTATCTGTTGCCGACTTGTTCATTCCAAGCGCTTAGTCCAGTGCTGTGCACATAGTAAGTGCTCAATAAATACTATTGAATGAATCCATGAAGCAGAGCGGTCTAGGGGGAAGAGCACGGGCCCGGCAGTCAGAGGATCTGGGTTCTAATCCCAGCAATGCCACTTATCTTCCTTGTCAGGCACTAAAATAAACGACACATAGAGGAAGTGGCAGAATAGAAGGACATGTACATAATTTCTGTGTTTGGGATTGGGGGGCGGGGGCTTTAGTATCAAAATGTCTAAAGGATACAAATCTAAGTGCCTCGATGACACAGAATGAAAGTTGAAAAGGATGAAAAAATGAGGGGTTCATCAGAGAAGCCTTCTTGGAGGAAATATGATTTTAGTAGGGTCTTGAAGATGAGGAGAGTTGGATATGAAGGGGTATAGGAGTTTCAGGCTGGAGGGAGAATATGAGTAAGGGCCTGAGGGTTGATGAGATGAGACTGATGTATGGTAAGTAGCTCAATGTTAGAGGAGTATTGAGGCTCGCTGTAGGAGGAAATGAGCAAGATTAGATAGTCTAGGGAAAACTGTCAAACATTTTCAAGTTTGACCCTTTTGAAAGACCTGGACAGCTGTTGCCTCTTGTACTGTTTCTCCACCTGCATTCCACATTCTCTGAAAATCCATTTTGTTCTAGGTGGGAAGATCCAAAATCCATCCAAACACCTGGACAAAAGAGGGAGTGCTAGTCAAAGTCAAGTCTTTGTTGTGATTTTTCACTTTCTTTATGGAGTAAACAGCTAACTGCTGATCTAAACTGTCTTAAACCTGATCTGAAAGCTTTCCCTGTTAATATCTAGACTGTAAGCTCCTTTTTTTTTTTCCCAGTGGCATTTGTTAAGCGCTTAATGTGTGCCCGGCACTGTACTAAGTAGTGGGTTATATACAAGCTCATCAGGTTGGACACAATCCATGTCCCACATGGCTCACAGTCGTAATCGCCATTTTAGAGATGAGGTAACCGAGGCCCAGAAAAGTTAAGTGACTTGCCCAAGGCCATACAGCAGACAGGTGGCAGAACCAGAAGTAAAGCCCAGGTCCATCTGATTCCCAGCCCCGTGCTCTGTCCACTAGGCACACTGCTTCTCGTTTTGGGCAGAGAACGTGTCTACTCCATCTGTTGTCTTGTACTCTCTGAAACAGTAGAGTGCTCAGCACATAGTAAGTGTTCAGTATATACCTTTGATTGATCTCACTGAGGAATTTTTCCATGGTTGTTTTGCTTTTAAGGTAGATAATTTAGGCAAAACATCATTGCTCTAATAATCAGTGATCACTGGCTTCAGATTCTATCTTTCTAGTCTAATAATTCTTTCTGTTCTAATTTCTCTGTTCTCCAGCATATTTTCTGTTAGGGTTGCAGGCTCAAGGACAATTTCCTGATGAGCTTTCTATTTTCCAACCAGTTGATGATGATCTTGATGACAGTCTGCACGAGCAGAACTGGAAATATTCTGTATTTCTTTTTTTAGTTTTGTCCAAGTATAATGCTTTCCTACTTTGGGAATGTGCCATAATTAAAAACAGAAATATCTTTGAAATGGCCAATTAAAACTCCTTCTTCCTCTTTCTGTTTTCTTTACCTTTTTTAAACATTTATTTTTCTATTTTGGTTCTTCCCGTCAGTGAAACCTCCGCTTTAGCCCAAGAGATATTTCAGTAAACTAAAGATGTCGACTGTCAGTGCAATCAAAGGGAGCCTTGGACGTGAGCTTGCCTGAATAGGTTAATTCAGCCTGTATTTCACTCAATCAAGCAATGGTATTTGTGGAGCACTTTCTGTGTGCAGAGTACTGTACTAAGTGCTTGGGAAAGTACACTCTAATAGAGCCGGTAGGCTCATTCCCTGCCCATTAAGTCTAGAAGGGACTGTAGACTGAAGACTTCAGATTAAAATTAACATTTTACTCGTTATACGGGGTGAGATCTGGACAGGGGAGATGGCCAAGAGGCAACTTTGGCTGATGGATAGACACCTCAGAATGATGCTAAAAGTATCATCTGATGATGGGCCATATAAGCCTAGACATATTTTTCTTCCCGAGATCTTTAGAAGGAAATCATGGCCCTCAATATTGAATTAGATGTCATATTATAGATTCAGATGTGCTCATGGCAAATTTCAAAACGAGTATTTTTCCACATTCATTTCCCAGGGTCCCATCACCTTCATCTTCATCATTTTGTGATTACCAGCCACTGGATTCTGGTGTGCACTGCCTATTGGTCTGACATAGACACGACCTTACTCATGTTTTCTGTCCCCTTCTAGCACATGGTATTTTGGAAATGGAACAATAGCAATCTTGCACAGGAAGTTGGAACAGGGAGCAAAGGGGAGTAGGTTTCTTTCATCGTCTCGGGCACCTTTTTTTTTTAATGGTATTTGGTAAGGCTTTACTATGTGCCAGGCACAGTACTAAGGGCTGAGGTAAATACCAACTAGTTAGGTTGGACACAGTCCCTGTCTCACACATGGAGTTTACAGCCTTAATCCCCATTATACAGATGAGGTAACTGAGGCACAGAGAAGTGAAGTGACTTGCCCAAGGTCACACAGCAGACAAGTGACAGAGCCAGCATCTGAACCCAGATCCTTCTGACTCCCAGGCCTGTGCTCTACCCAGTAAGCCATGCCGCTTCCCTATTTGTGTTTAAACCTATTTGTATTTTCCCCCCGCTTTAGGCCAAAGATTAGCCTTCATTGATTTTGTGATTTGCCGTATGCGATTTTAGTGTTTTAAAGACCACCTGAAGCCTTCTGACAATTTTCCCTCACCTTTCAAAGCAGTGATTCATTTCCTCAATAACTAGTGAGGATAGTTGATATTTTCAAACACTTTGTACTAAATCTGCTACTTCATTTCAAACCCGCCCCGCCACCCCATTGCTACTTAATATGCTTTTTCAAGGGGATATTAAAAAACCTTAGACAACAGTAAAGGAAAATTAAGACATAAAATTCTTTCCTTAACTCCCTAGTGGTGGTATTGGATTTCTAATTCATACCATAGTTCATAAGTAATGAACATAATTTAGTTCATATTATTTTAAACTCGGTAGTTTCCTTTTATTAATTTTCTTTGTGATGTAAATGGTTTAATGAAGTGCGGTTTTGGGGTGACAGGAAAATTGTTTATGAAGTAAATATTTTGTTGTCAAGGGACTGTTCTTTCATCACCCTCTTATTATTTCTAGAAAGCTAGGAATATGTTAGCCCTGTGCAAAATATGCACTTCCTAGTGTCTCTGTTAGGTGGCACACGGAAACCGTGCGTATATGCTATTCTTTTTAAGGGTTTTTCAAATGGGATGAATAAATGACAGAAGAAACAAAAAAGTTATCTGAGCAGATCTCTTCTGTCAGCCTATTCTAGTTATCGCTGCACTTCTTTAGATACAGTCTTTTGGTTTCTCCAAATGTCAGCACTTTTTACGTAAGAATTTGGGAGGAAAGGAGACTCAGACTGGAGACCCACATATGTCTCACGGGCAGGGGCCTTTGTCATCATTTTTTAATCAAACAGAGTTGCATACTTTTAGAATAATGCTGCATTAATGTGCTGATCAGACGCCATAGTTCATTGATTTTGCGACATACTATTTCACCATATTTTTATGCTGATTATGTCTCAGTTTAATACTCACGATACATAGTTTGCCACCTCTTCTGCATATTTTAGTAGCAGAAAAGTATTCCTCCCTGATCCGATTTCATATTTCAGAGATCCAGCTGCATAGTTTGCCGATTAAGCTAAACAGTTTATTAGCTTAGCCTTATGCATAAACAAGTACTTGATCAACAATCTGCCGCATATATTAGCAAATTCTGGATAAAACCTGGAGTGTAAAGTTATTTAAGCTACATAACGATATACTTGATTTGTACTAATGCTTGATAGTTCATTTCCAGTGACCAGATGGAGAAAATTGTTTATTTAATGAACTTACCAGTACAGCACGTGAATGAGAGGAAAGATTTTGCCCTAGTGTTTCAGGTATTTAAAACAGAAAAGTGACAATACTATCCTCTATCTGTAATAATTTTATTGCCTATCTCCCCTGTAGACTGTAGACTCCTTATGGGTAGGGACTGTGTCTACCAACTCTGTTATATCGTACTTTCCCGGGTGCTTAGTACAGTGTTCTTCATCCGGTAAGTGCCCAGTAAATATAATCGAGTGATCGACTTTTCGTCAAAGTGTTCACGGCTACTATAAAATCGTTTGGCAATATCGGTAGGCTTGGTTGCCCAGAAGCTACTAAAAGCATTTGTTTTATAAAACCATATTGTAATTATTTGGGAAGTGCTTAATATGTGCTGTACAATATGCTGAACATTCTGTGAGATGCAAGATGGATTAAGATTCTGAGATTAGTCCATGATGATGCGACTAGCCGTGCCATATTGATAGGTCTTATCCAAAATGAATCGAGAAAAGCAAGATTATAGTTTGGGCCTGTTTTTTTTTTTGAAACCGTTCCATGTAGCACACTTTCTGAATACAAAATATGTCTTATTGAAACTGATGTCACAGTTTCAGAGTTCTCTGAGAAGCTATTACAACTCAGTAGACTGAGAATGTCATTTAAAATTATTGAATCATTCACATAAACTGTCTCCTTCTCTAGACTGTAAAGCTCCCTGTGGGAAGGGAACGGAATCGCCAACCCCGTTGTATTATACTCTCCCAAGTGCTCTGCACGTAGTAAGCACTCAATAAATACCACCGATTGAAACACTATTGATTGATTGATAAGGACTGTTATACACTGTTGGCTGTTAGCAACATTATTGGAGATTTATATTTAACTCCCTCCTCAAACCTTCTGTCCCCCCTGCCTCCAACTTCTCATCCCCCTAACTTCCTTGCCGCATACTTTAACAGCAAAATTGAAACTAACGGGCGAGATCTCCCTGGAATCTCCCCTACTCCTTTCCAATCTGCTGTCCCCCTCTACCAAACCCAGCAGCCCTCCACCCTCTTCTATTCTCATTCCCAGGAGTAACTCAAGAAGATATCTCTCTACCCTTCCAATTGCGCTTCTGACCTCATTCCTTCAGACCTTTTACAGCACTCACCCCTCCACTTTTCATAATAATGTTGGTATTTGTTAAGCGCTTACTATGTGCAGAGCACTGTTCTAAGCGCTGGGGTAGATACAGGGTAATCAGGTTGTCCCACGTGAGGCTCACAGTCTTAATCCCCATTTTCCAGATGAGGGAACTGAGGCACAGAGAAGTTAAGTGACTTGCCCACAGTCACAGATCCCTCCTTGACTGCCATCTTCAACCATTCACTTTCCAGTGGCTTCTTCCCAACTGTTTTCAAACATGCTTCTATAATCCCTATCCTAAAAAAAAAAAAAAGAACCCTCCCTTGACCCCACAGCTCCTTCCAGTTATTGCTCCATCTGCTTCCTACCATTAAGCAGTGTGGCTTAGTGGTTAGAGCACGGGCCTGGGAATCAGAAGAATCTGGGTTCTAATCCTGGCTCTGCCACATGACTGCTGTGTGACCTTGGCCAAGTCACTTTATTGGTCTGGATCTCAGGTACTTCATCTGTAAAATGAGGATTAAGAGCGTGAGCCCATGTGAGATAGAGGCTGTGTCCAACCTGATTAACTCGTATCTACCCCAGTGCTTAGAACACTGCTTGGTGTATAATAAGTGCTTAACAAGCATCATAATTATAATAATAGTAGTGGAAAAAAAATTAACTTGAGAGAGATTTTTACACCTGCTGTTGCCACTTCCTCTCCTCCAATTCTTTCCTTGATTCCCTCCAATCTGGCTTCTGCCCCTTTCACTCCAAAGAAGCAAGCGTGGCTCAGTAGAAAGAGCACGGGCTTTGGAGTCAGAGGTCATGGGTTCGAATCCCGGCTCTGCCACTTATCAGCTGTGTGACTGTGGGCAAGTCACTTCACTTCTCAGGGCTTCAGTTCCCTCATCTGTAAAATGGGGATGAAGACTGTGAGCCCCACGTGGGACAATGTGATTCCCCTGTCTCTACCCCAGCGCTTAGAACAGTGCTCTGCACAGAGTAAGTGCTTAAATACCAACATTATTAAAGAAACAGGCCTCTCTGAGGTAACCAGTTCCCTTCTTCTCATCCTATATGACAGTCTCTATCCTAATCCTCCTAGACCCCTCTTCAACATGCAGCCCACCTCCTCCTCCTTGAAACTTTATCCAACCTTGGATTCACTGACACTGTCCTTTCTTCAGTGGAAAGAGACAGGGCTTTGGAGTCAGAGGTCATGAGTTTGAATCCCGGCTCTGCCACTTGTCAGCTGTGTGACTGTGGGCAAGTCACTTAACTTCTCTGTGCCTCAGTTACCTCATCTGTAAAATGGGGATTAAGACTGTGAGCCCCACGTGGGACAACCTGATTCCCCTGTGTCTACCCCAGCGCTTAGAACATTGCTCTGCACATAGTAAGTGCTTAACAAATACCAACATTATTATTATTATCATTCTTTCTTAGTAGTATTAAATGCTATGTGTCGTGCACTTTTCTAAGCCCCGGAGTAGATATAAAGCAGCAGCAGCATGGCTCAGTGGAAAGAGCCCGGGCCTGGGAATCAGAAGGTCGTGGGTTCTAATCCTGGCTCCGCCACTTATCAGCCGTATGACTCTGGGCAAGTCACTTAACTTCTCTCTACCTCAGTTCCCTCATCGGGAAAATGGGGATTAAGACTGTGAGCCTCACGTGGGACAACCTGATTACCCTGTATCTACCCCAGCGCTTAGAACAGTGCTCTGCACACAATAAGCGCTTAACAAATACCAACATTATCATTATTTATATAAGCATATCAGGTTGGACACGGTCCCTTCCCCAAATGAGTCTCCCAGTCTAAATAAGAGGTTCTCCTCCGATCACTCTGCTCCTTCTCAGTCTCTTTCGTCGGCTCCTCCTCTGCCTCCCACCCTCTGGCGGTGCGGGTCCATCGAGGCTCATTTCTGGCCCCCCTTCTCTTTTCCATCTACACATACTCCCTTGGCTAACTTTATTTCCTCCCACGGCTTCAACTACCACCTCTAGGTAGACGATTCCCAAATCTACATCTCCAGCCGTGATCTCTCTCCTTCCCTACAATCTCACAATTCCTCTTGCCTTCAGGACATCTCTATCTGGATGTCCCACCAACTCCTCAAAATAAACATGCCCTAAACTAAACTCCTTATCTTCCCACACAAATCCTGTCCTCCCTCTGTTTTCCCCATCATTCATTCATTCACTCAATAGTATTTATTGATCGCTTACTATGTGCAGAGCACTGGACTAAGCGCTTGGAATGGACAATTCGGCAACAGATAGAGACAATCCCTGCCCTTTGACCGGCTATAAAGGCAGTCACTACCGCTATCCTCCCTGTCTCACAGGTCCGTGACCTTGATATCGTCCTGGACTCATTGCTCTCATTCATCCCACATTCAGTCTTTCACCAAATCCTGTTGATTCTATCTTCAGAACATTGCTGTAATCCACCTTTTCTTCTCCATCCAAACTGCTACCCTGCTTATTCGAGCACATATCTTATCCCGCCTTGACTACTGCATGGGCCTCTTCACTGGTCTCTTTGCCTCATACTTTCCCCTACTTCAGTCCGAGCTTCGCTCTGTTGCACAGATCATTTTTCTAAGAGAAATGTTGAGTTCACGCCTCCCCACTCCTCGAGAACCTCCATTGGTTGCCCGCCCACCTCTCTCTCAAACAGAAACTCTTTACCATTGGTTTTAAAACACTCAAACAACTCACCCCCTGTATCTCACCTCACTGGTCTCCTATTACAACCCAACCATCACACTCTGCCTCCTCTAGCACCAGCTTACCCACTTGGCTCCAATCTCATCTATCTCTCTACCGACACCTGTTTCACGTCCTCCCTCTAGCCTGGAACTCCCTCCCCATCCATAAAAGCCAGATGACCACTCTCCTCACATTCAAACCAATACGAAAGTCACTTCTCCTCCAACAAACATTTTCCGACTAAGCCCTCTTTCCCCCAGCTCCCTCTCCCTTCTGTGCACTTGGATCTGTGATCTTTGGACATGTGGCATTCACCCCATCCTCTGCCCGACAGCACTCATTTACGTATCTTTGAATTATATATCATAAACTTTATTAATGGCTATCTCCCCCTCTAGACTGAAAACTCACTGTGGGCAGGTAATGTCTGTCAACTCTCTTTACTGAACTCTCCCAAATACTTAGTACAGTGCTCTGCACATAGTAAGTGTTCAATAGATACCATTGATTAATGTACATATATATATTCAGAAGATGAAGTGGCTTTCTTCTTCTTCTTATTACTATGATCAGTGCTTAGAAGAGTGCTTGGCATATAGTAGTCATGGGTTCGAATCCCACTCTGCCACTTGGCAGCTGTGTGACTGTGGGCAAGTCACTTCACTTCTCTGTGCCTCAGTTCCCTCATCTGGAAAATGGGGATTAAGACTGTGAGCCTCACGTGGGACAACCTGATTACCCTGTATCTCCCCCAGCGCTTAGAACAGTGCTCTGCACATAGTAAGCGCTTAACAAATACCAACATTATTATTATTATTATTATTAAGCACATTAGAAATACCATCAATATTATATTTGTTAAGCACTTACTATGTGTGCTAAGCACTATTCCAAGTGCTGAGGTAGATATGAGTTGATCAGGTTGGAGGTTATCTCCGTCCTACAGAGTCTAAATAAGAGGAAGAAGAGGTGTTACATCCGTACTTAACTGTTGAGGAAACTAAGGCACAGAGAAATAACTTGCCTTAAGACCGCAATTTGTGGAGCCGGGATTAGAGTGCAAGTCCTCTGAGTCCCAGGTCTAGACTGTTTCCACTAGGCCACTCTGCTTCCTGAGTCTGTTGTAGTCATTTTCCTCAGAAAGTTGAATAAAAATGAAATAGATATTTCCCAAGATAAATGTTCAAAATGTCATGGTAATTTATCTATTAAATGAATTTTAAAAACTTAAAAGACTACAGTTGAAAATCAGCATCTTGAAATCAGTTAAATCAATTCAAGATGGTATCCGAGTGCATTTCAACTCTACACAGTTTGTGGTTGAAAAAAAAATCCAGCAACAACCACAAACTGGACATTTTTGCACAGATAAGAATGGAATAAATGGTGCAGTTGTTTTATAGACTCCCCCTTATTTGAGTCTGATATGTGTTAAAGAGTGAGATGCTTGAAATTATTTAAGTACAACATTTTTCACTCTGATAATTCATTTACCATCACCAGCTCTGCAATTACTGCAACTGCAAAACATAGACATTTTTGTCAATTCTGCTATCTAAAAATGTCAGCTTTTATTTTAAGATATAAGATTGAAACTGTCACTTGCGCAATTCAAAAGGTTTGCTGCTAATTGTGTATTTCAAGCGGAGAAATATATGAATTAATTTACTCTGAGTTTTTTTAAAAAAGATTGCTCGATTCATGTTCCACATTTATTATTTCAGCTAGATTTTATAAACCTTTTTTTGGATGACATTGGGAAATTGAAGTATTTGAGAGTATACAAAACTTTTTCATCTGTTATTCATTGGCCAGGACCCAGAGCTATAAAGGCTTCTCTTCTCGGTGGTTTCTCTAAAAGATTTTGATGTCCCCCTCTAGGCTGTAAACTCCCCTTTAGACTGTAAGATTGTTTTGGGAAGGGAACATGTCTACCAACTCCATTATACCACACTCTCTCAAGTGCTTAGAACAGTGCTCTGCTCTGCACACAGTAAGCTCTCAAAAAGTACCTTTGATTGATGTCATTTAAATAGAGAGAATCTTCTTGTACCAGAAATACACTATTTTGTAATTTACGAACCTGGTCTTTGGTGAAGACTGTTACTCTTCAGTGAATTCCATTTTGTTTTACCCAATGCAATCCTAGGATAATTTGTTCATCTCCGTCCCACTAAGACTGGGAGCCCCATGTGGGACAGGGACTGTGTCTAAACTGACTATTTTTTACCTACCCCAGTGCTTAGTACAGTGCCTGGCACATAGGAAATGTGTAACGAATGCCATCATCATCATCACCTCACGAGGATGAGCAGAATGATGTTCAAGAATGACTACTGAGGGACTAGAAAAATAATATTTAGAATAGCTTCACTATATGTTCTATGAACAGATGCTCAGAGCAGCAATGATTTTCTCACGGTGAGTTCTAAATCTAGATTCTTTGGAAGTTGTATCAGAGGTCAGTATAAGTATTACTGCCAGGTCAATTTCTGAGCTTTTTTGATGAACCGTTTGATGTTGTTATTGTTTCATTTGTCTTTTTATGATATTTGTTAAAAACTTCATTTATGCCATTATCATCATCAGTGGTATTTATTGAGCGCTTATGGTTCCAGGCACTGTACTAAACACTGGGGTAGATACACGATAAGCAGGATGGTCACAGTCCGTGTCTCACCTGGGGCTCACAGACTTAATCCCTATTTTATAGATGAGGTAACTGAGGCACGGACAAGTTCAGTGACTTGCCCAAAGTCACACAGAAGACAAATGGTGAAACTTTTCTTAGTTTCTAATGGTCTCCTACCACTCTGTGGCTTTTCCGAATTATTTGCTGCAATTCAAAAGATGTTTCTCCTGCCTTTTGTTGTCAAATTCAGTTCACTAAGTAGCAGCTGTTTGGATATCCTGCTGACATCCATTCTGTTCAAATGCTCTGTCCAGTGAAGTTATGTTGAAACGAGCTGAGCTCTGATGCTAGTTTGTTAATTGCACGCTTGGATGTTTTTTGATCCTTTCCTGGTGGTTTTTATATTTTTGAGTTTGGCTCGAGGGAACAATGCTTAAACTCCTTTAGAAGACAGATATGACACCCGTGATATCTTCAGGTCTTGTGTCGATACCAAAACAGTGAAGCCCAACTCCTTGGAGCTTGATCTGAAAACTGATACTTTGTTGGCATAACACACAGTCTGGACATCTTGAGTGCTTCATTGCTTAAGCAGGCATCAGCATCATAATTATTACTTGAGTGCATCTGTTAAGCCCTTTGTGCTAAGTATGGATTTGATGGCATGCCCCTTTGGGAGTGAAGGGCTAGAACCTCAGGACAGAGAACCTGCGAGAAGGAATTGATTCTAGTGGTGGTGGCTTGCACGGCATCATGCCCACTCCCTTGACCCTTCCAGGCATCTTCCCGCTCGGGGACGGAGTTTAATGAATGAGCCGGGAAGCTGGGCATTGAATTGAGGACACACACAAATTCCGCAGGTGGGACCGGTTTAATAATGTTGGTATTTGCCGAGCGCTGGGGTAGACACAGGAGAATCAGGTTGTCCCACGTGGGGCTCACAGTCTGAAACCCCATTTTCCAGATGAGGTAACTGAGGCCCAGAGAAGTTACATGACTTGCCCACAGTCACACACCTGACAAGTGGCTGAACCAGGATTCGAAGCCACAACCTCTGACTCCCAAGGCCGGGCTCTTTCCACTGAGCCACACTGCTTCTATGAGTTGATCCCTGCCCATAAAGAATTTACAGTCTACGGGGAGGGAGATAAAAGAAATTATAAATAGGGGAAATGGGAGAGTACAAGGATATGTACATTAGTGCTGTGAGCATGGGGTGCATATTGAAGTGCTTAAAGTGGTACACAGCCATGTGCATAGGAGTTGCAGAACTCATCTTTTCTTTTTCCTACCAGCAAAAGAACAAAGCAGAGTTAAACCTCTGAAGAATTGGTATGCAAAGGGCCAATCACACAATTTAAAGTCAAGAATGAGGAGAGGAAGAATTGCATGACTTCAGTGATACATTTAATTTGTAAAGTACTCTGCTATTTCCAAACCACTTTTACGTTTTAGCCTCATTTTAGCCTCATAACATCCCTGTCGCGGTGGGTATTTCCATCCCCTTTTACAGATGGGGAAACTGAAAATCAGAGCAGTGACTTGCTCAAGGTCATAAGGTGGGAGGATGGCAGAGTGGGGGCTGGGAGTCAGGTCCCCTTCCCCCCCGCCGCCGTAATCGCATCCCTGCTGCTGCTCTTTGGGCTAGTCAGAGGCTGGCTTTCTGCAGATGAAGAAAAGATGGTGGGCAGAGTGTGAATGAGAGCTATTTTTCTCCCTTCCTGTTACTAAATGTGGGAAATGTAACAAAGTTTGGGTGTCTTGAAAGGATTTTTTTCGATATGCTTTAAAGTCTAAACTATTTAAATCTTCTTGGTTGAATTAGGTCCTATGAAACCCTGCCCCTCTTGAAGCTCCATCCTCAACCCCATCCAGGGGTTTGATTTTTTCATTTGCAACAGAACACTGTGAATGTCAGCTGAAAAGGATGGCTACAGGCACCATGGTAAAGGTCATGAATTAACACTTGATAATAACCTCCATAGACTTTGCATGAAACTGTCAACTCACCTTTAATATGGAGTCAGGTTATTTTCTTTGGGAATTAACCAAAGGGCATTATCAACTTGAGACCAGGGGTTGACTTACAACCTTGTTCAAATTAAGTTTCCTTTGCTTTTGAATTTCGGCTAAAGGCCCCCTACCTCTTCTGGTGTTTATTTCTTTTATCTGGGGATTCGGTTTTCTAGGGCCTACTTGCTTCATCCCTTTTTCTCTTCTGTCCTCCCACTGTGTACGAATCCTGGGGACAAGTAGGAAAAAACATATCCTTTTCAGGGAACATAATTCAAAAACCTCCTTGTTCCTTTTGGTGTAGTTCGGCATGAGTCGAGCAAAACACTTGATTATTATAACATCGGGTTGAATACCCTTCAGTTACCAAGGGAACCTGGCTTTTGTATACGTAGCTGGACCCGGTGGGGAAAAGCGTACACTCTACTGCAACTGTATGGACCTCAGAGTGGTTGCTAAAATGCCTGTGTTCTAGGTTGCAGTTTGGTCCAGTGCTCTGCAGGCAGTAAGTGCTCAATAAATACCATTGATTGATTGATTGGTAAGCGCTCGCTGGATAAGCTTGTCTGTGGATTGAACATATCATCAGCGGGGAGAGGAATCAGCCCCCTCTACAGTGGCAGAAGGCAAGGGCAAACATATCTACAGTTAAAACGTAGCTCAGCGATAAGAGCCGGGGCTTGGGAGTCAGAGGTCATGGGTTCTAATCCCGGCTCCGCCGCTTGTCAGCTGTGGGACTTTGGCCAAGTCACTTCACTTCTCTGTGCTTCAGTTATCTCATCTGTGAAATGGGGATTAAGACTGTAGGCCCCACGTGGGACAACCTGATCACCTTGTATCTCTCCTAGCACTTAGAACAGTGCTCTGCACATAGTAAGCCCTCCACAAATGCCATTATTATTATTAAAAGAGAAAGAGAGGGAATGTGTGAGAGAAACAAGGGAAGTGGTTCAATGGAATATTGGGTCTGCCAAAAGAAGAGGGGGATTAGCTATCTGGAGAAGCTGTGTGGCTTATTGGAAAGAACACAGGCCTGGAAGTCAGAGGAAGGGTTCTAATCCTGGCTCTACCACTTGTCTGCCGTGTGACCTTGGGCAAATCACTTCACTTCTGTGGGCTTCAGTTGCCTCATTTGCCAAATGAGGATTTAGACTGTGAGCCAAATGTGGGACGTGGACTAAGTTCAAACCGATTACCTTGTATCTACTCCAGAGCTTCGTGCAGTGCCTGAGACAGGATAAGCACTTAACAAATGCCATTAAAAATTGATGAGAGAGCAAAGAAATACTGAGAAGAGCAGGCCTGATTTGTACTGGGACTGGCTGTTCAATAGTATTTATTGAGCACTTACTATGTGCAGAGCACTGTACTAAGCGCTTGGAATGTACAATTTGGCAACAGATAGAGACCAGCCCTGCCCAGTAAGGGCTCACAGTCTAAACAGGAGACACAGACAGCAGAGCAAAACAGAACAGAACGAAACAATTTCATCAAGATAAATAGAATCATAGAGATATACACATCATTAACAAAATAAATAGGGTAATATATACAAATTTGCACAGTGCTAAGGGGAAGGAAAGGGCGAAGAGCAGAGGGTGGGAGGGGGGGAATGGATAGGGGAGGAGGAGTGAAGGAAAGAGGAGGGCTCAGTCTGGGAATAATAATGTTGGTATTTGTTAAGCACTTACTATGTGCAGAGCACTGTTCTAAGTGCTGGGGTATACAGGGTAATCAGGTTGTTCCACATGAGGCTCACAGTCTTAATCCCCATTTTACAGAGGAAGTAATTGAGGCCCAGAGAAGTTAAGTGACTTGCCCACAGTCACACAGCTGACAAGTGGTAGAGCTGGGATTCGAACCCATGACCTCTGAGTCCCAAGCCCGGGTTTTTTCCACTGAGCCACGCTACTTCCCTGGAAGGCCTCCTGGAGGAGGTGAGCTCTCAGTAGGGCTTTGAAGAGGGGAAGAGAGTTAGTTTGGCGAATGAGAGGAGGGAGGGCATTCCAGGACAGTAGTACATAGTCTTCCCAGGGTTACTGTTTCACAATTTCCTCAGTGGAATTTATTGAGTGTTTACTGTGCGCAGAACACTGTAGTAAGCGCGCTTGGAAGAGTAGAATGCAACAGAATTGCTAGCTATGTTCCTTACCCACAACAAGCTTCTAGTCTAGAGGGATATTATGACTCTGGAGGATTGCAATGCTTCTTCCATGGGCTCCAGCACCATTTTTTATTACAAATTCAAGATTACCCGGAAGAGCTTATGTTTTATCTTTATTCTCTCACTTTTCATAGTTCCTAAATAGTTTTGAATAGGAATCCATATTTTTTGGAGGGATTTAAGTGCCTACTATGTGCTGTCTCCCCAAAGTTTGGGGAAGATACAAACTAATCAGGTTGGACACAGTCACTGTTTCACGTAATAATAATGTTGGTATTTGTTAAGCGCTTACTCTGTGCGGAACACTGTTCTAAGCGCTGGGGTAGATACAGGGTAATCAAGTTGTCCCTCGTGAGGCTCACAGTCTTCATCCCCATTTTACAGATGAGGTAACCGAGGCACAGAGAAGTGAAGTGACTTGCCCACAGTCACACAGCTGACAAGTGGCAGAGTTGGGATTAGAACCCATGTCCTCTAACTCCCAGGCCTATATTCTCTCCATTAGGCCGCACTGCTTCTCTGTGTCAATGAGGATCATCAACAAATTTGGAAAACAAAATTGAGACTATTCAGGCCAGAAAGACCTAGGCTATGTCTGTGCTGGTATACTAGGCAAATTAACCCCTGCTTTTTTTTTAAAATAGCACTTTGTACAAAAACTTCACTAAGAACTGGAGTAGGTACAAGATAATCAGATTGGACACAGTCCCTGTCCGTTATGAGGGTTCACAGTCTAATCAATCGTATTTGTTGAGCATTTACTGGGTGAAGAGCACTCTACTAAGAGCTTAGATGAGTAGGCAGTAGGATTTGATCCCCATTTTATTGATGAGGAAACTGAGGCACAGAAAAGTAAAGTGACTTGCACAAGGACACACAGCAGACAAGTGGCAGAACTGGAATTAGAAGCCAGGTCCTCTGGCTCCCAGGCCCAGGCTCTTTCCATTAGACCAGACTGCTTCCCTGCTTCCTTACGATCTATTGTGGTTTGCTTCCAAACAACTTTTTCCCTCACTCAGTCTTGATTAACAGTAGCCTGAAATGAACCTGAGTGAGAGAGCTGCAGGGTTGAGTAGGCATAGATGTCTATGTTTTTACAAGGCAGGTTCCTGGACTTAAAGCTCTGAAAAGTTTTTCCTATCCCTGATAATTCCCCTATCCCTAATCTCTTTTGAAGTCCGTCTCCCCCTGTACACTTTAAGCTCCTCGTGGCCAAGGGTCGAGGGTACCGACTCTGTTGTAGCGTACTTCCCCATGCGTTTAGTACGGTGCTCTGCACACAGGGAGGGCTCATTAAATACCATCGATTGATTGTTCTTCCTCCCAAAAGTCGGATTGTTAACAAGAAGGGATTTTTCTGAAAGTGGGATGGGAAGTCTTGTCACACATGATGCCGAGAAGCACGAAGGGACACAGGCACTAATCAAGGTTCCTCTTCTGCCTACTTGGGTCTGTACCGTCAGGCTCTCTTGAGCTGGCTTTAAGAGTTCACCACAAAGGAAAGACAAGCCCATTGACCTTGCAGGTTTCTCCATTTTGTACCCTTCAAGCCACCCAGTCCTATCCCAATTATGTTTCTCCTCGACTTGCCAGACAGAATGCAGAGATGGCTCCAGCCAGTTTCTCTGTTAATGATGACACTTGCTTTGAACAGCTCCCCCTTCTAGGCTCTCTCTACTCCAAAAAGGACAGGCATCAGTGCTGATTGGCCTTGAATTATATGAGAAAAGAAATTGGCTTTATTTTTGTACTTTTGTTTTTTGTGTATGTTAAGCACTTACTACGTGCCAGGCACTCTACTGAGCACTGGAGCATATGTGTGTGTGTGTGTGTGTGTGTTTATATATATTATGGTATTTATTAAGCCCTATGTGCTGTACTAAATGCTGGAGTAGATACAAGATAATCAGGTTGGACAGTCCTTGTCCCACGTAGAATTCGCCAGGCTCTGTCCCACATAGGACTCACAGTCTCAATCCCAATTTTACAAATGAGGAGGCTGAGGTATAGAGAAGTCATTGTCTTGCCCAGGGTCACAGAGCAGACAAATGGCAGAGTCAGGATTAGAATCTGTGCTCTATCCATTAGGCCATGCTGCTTCTCAGCGTGTTTGCACTTGTTTATTACGTTTTACTGTTTCCCCCCCAGAGGACACCTTGGGGTATAAAGAATCTTTCTTGGATCACAGTTTGCACTTCCACCACGAAAACCTGGAAACTGCTTTTGTTAGCACTTTATTTACTGTTCTCCATTCTGCTTTCCTCCTTTGTTATTATTTTTTAAAGTAGTATTTGTTAAGTCTTTACTCTGGTTCAAGGGGTTTTCTAAATGCTGGCGTAGATAGAAGGTAATCAGGTACACATTTTCTTTCCCACATGGAGCTCACAGTCTAAGTATTGCATCCCCATTTTACAGATCAGGTAACGGAGGCACAGAGAAGTTAAGTGACTCGTCCAGGGTCACACAGTGGAAAAGAGGCAGAGGTGGGAGTAGAACTCAGGTCCTCTGACTCCTCGGCCTGTGCTCTTTCCATTAGGCCACGCTGCTTCTCAGCCTTACCTAAAAGGAGACTGATTGGAAGAGGCAGAAGACAGAGACAATGGGCAGAATCTCTCTTACCAACTAGTTCAGCGTGGACTTCAACAAGTAAAGAGTCCAGAGGCTTCTTTCCTCCCCCTCACCCCATGCCCCATTTCAGCCTTTGATTACGTGGAAGTTTGACTCCTTTTATTACATATCTCTCTACTGGGTTTTGGGTATATCTTGAGTTATTTCTACTCCACAGTATGCAAATTTTGGAGATTGGCAGCCCCACCTCCAAAGTTATAACTAATCACAGCTGGTGAAGCACTTCCATCCCTCCTCCCCGCCGCCCGGCTCTTCTCCTCCTCTGGACCGCTTTGTTCCTGATCTTCCCTGCTCCGAGAAGTTTGCTTTCCTCCTCCAGATTCCAAATTTGGCCCTTCCTCTCTTGTCCTTCCCTAACCCCTCTTGCAATCTACATTTTTTTAAAAAACTCATTGGCTTTAAAGCAGTCAATCACCTTGCCCCCTTCTACCTCACCTGGCTACTCTCCTATTACAACCCAGCCCACAGCCCACACACTTTGCTCCGCTAACTTTTCTCACTGTACCTCGATCTTGTCTATCTCACCACCGACCTCTCGCCCACCTCCTCCTTCTAGCTTGGAGCATCCTCCCTCCTCATATCCAACAGACAATTACTCTCCCCCTCCTTCAAAGCCTTGTTGAAGGCATATCTCCTCCAAGAGTCCTTCCCTGCTTAAGCTTTCTTTTCTTCAACTCCTTTCTGCGTTGTCCTGACTTGGTTCCTTTATTCATCACCCCCCGCTCCCACCCCCGCCCCACAGCACTTGTACATATCTGTAATTTATCGATTTATACTCATATCTCTCTCCCGCCTTGACTTTAAGCTCACTGTGGGCAGGGAATATTGTTACGTTGCACTCTTCAAGCACTTAGTATAGTGCTCTGCATAGAGTAAGCGCTCAGTAAATACGATTGACCGACTGGCTGGTGACCCTAATGGGACTCATGCCACTGTGGCCAGCAGGAAATGTTACCGGGGACCTGCCTGGTGGCCTTCAGGTGGCCAGTTGCCTCAGTCCCACCATCCCCTTTGCCCCAAGTGGCAGGAAACTGGTTCGGTTCCTCCCAGACCTCTCCCTGCTCTCCACTCAGCGTTGGCTCTGACTGATTCACCCCCACCATACTCCCCCAGGCCCAACCTCTCAGTAGCCACTCTCCGAAGCCACCCCGCCTTTCCGGGTGCTCCCGATCCCCCGGACTCTCTGTGAACTCCAGCCCTCCGTGCGGTTAGCTGATATCTCCTCGCTCCCCCTTGCCCGCTGAGAATGCCTCCATGACCGAGACCACCTCAGGTATCCTTGGCGATGGGGCCGGCTGCCCTGTGGAGTGGGTGAGGCAGGGGCAGTGCGGGGCGGGAGGCCTGAGGCAGGAGACTGTCTAAGTTGAAGAATGGGTAAAAGAACAGGCTCAGCCACCTGATCGGGCCCTGAGCTGGCAACTTCTAAGAGATGGAGCCCAGGGGCAGCCCCAGAAATGGAAGGTCAGTCCAATTATTGAGCGCTTACTGTGTGCAGAGCACTGTACTAAGCGCTTGAGAGAGTACAATTAACAATATAACTGACACTTCCTTCTAGTCACAATGAGCTTACAGTCTCCGGCAGTCCAGTGATGAGGAAAGGCAGCTATGATCGTGAAACATAAGCACAAATTGAAGGCGGCCCTGGACCTGAGACAAGGTCTTGGGCAACTGGGAAAAAGTGAGGCTTAGTGGAAAGAGCCCGGGCCTGGGAGTTGGAGGATCTGGGTTCTAAACCCAGCTCCACTGTTTGCCTGCTCTGTGACCTTGGGCAAGTTGCTTAACTTCTCTGTGCCTCAAGTCCCTCACCTGCTAAACGGAGATTCAATACCTGTTCTTCCTCCTCTTTAGACTGTGAGTCCCTTGTGGGACAGGCACTGCGTCTGACCTAATTTATATCTACCCTAGAACTTAGAACAGTGCTTAATACATAGTAAGCGCTTAGCAAATACCGTTTAAAAAAAAGCCACCACAACAAGGGATAATCTTGGTGGAGTTGTTGATTCTACATCAGCTTTTTTACCCATATTTGCACCTGTAGATACGTCTGTGATGCATGTGCCAGATAATCGGAATGGTAAAATACAATTCAGTTAAGAGGATGTTATTTTTAGTTCATTGTGGACATGTGAGAGTCTGTTCTTGGTTTTGCTTCATTTATTTAGTTCACTCATTTGATTCATTCTCTCGTTCAACCCACATATTCAACCTGTCACTACGTCCTGTCGGTTCTATCTTCACATCACTAAAATCTACCCTTTCCTCTCCATCCAAACTGCTATTACACTGATCTAAGCACTTCTCCAGCCTCCTCGCTGACCTCCCTGCCTTCTACCTCTCCCCTCTCCAGTCCACATTTCTCTGAGTTGTTGGATCATTTTTCTCATAAAAGTTCAGTTCATGTCTTCCCTTTCCTGAAGAACCTTCAAAGGTTCCCCATCCATTTCCATGGCAAATAGAAACATCTTACCACCGGCTTTAGAGCATTCCATCGGCTTGCCCCCTCCTTCCTTATGTCACTGATTTTATATTAAAACGTAGCTCACGCTTCCCTCCTTTAAAGCCAATCTACTCACTGTATTATTTTGCTCTCTGATCCCTTTCCCTCATCCTCACTCTGGCCGAGAACTCCCTCCCCCTTCATATACGACAAATCATCACTCTACCCACCTTCAGAGGTTTATTAAAATCACATCTCCTACCAAAAGCCTTCTTTTTCCTTGGGTCACCTATACCATTCTCCTACATGCTTTAATCCCTTGATATTTATTCACCCCACCCTCAGCCCCACAGCACTTGTATACATATGATAATAATGATAACGGTATTTGTTAATAATAATGTTAGTATTTGTTAAGCGCTTACTATGTGCAGAGCACTGTTCTAAGCGCTGGGGTAGATACGGGGTGTTCAGGTTGTCCTCGTGAGGCTCACAGTCTTAATCCCCATTTTACAGATGAGGTAACTGAGGCACAGAGAAGTTAAGTGACTTGTTCACAGTCACACAGCTGACAAGTAGCAGAGCCGGGCTTCGAACCCATGATCCCTGACTCCCAAGCCTGGACTCTTTCCACTGAGCCACACTGCTTCTCTAGCCACAATGCTTCTCTTACTGTGTACCAGGCACTGTACTAAGCACTGGTGTGGATATAAGCAAATCGGGTTGGACACAGTTCCTGTCCCATGCGGGGCTCTCAATCTCAATCCCCATTTTCCAGATGAGGGAACCGAGGCACAGAGACGCGAAGTAACTTGCCCAGGATCCCACAGTGGACAAGTGGCAGAGCCGGGATTAGACACATGACCTTCTGACTCCCAGGCCCCTTCTCTAGCCACTGTGCCATTCTCCTTCTCAGCCTCTCAGCTACATATCTGTAATTTGTTTTAATCTCTGGCTCTTTCTAGACCATAAAATGCTCTCGAACAGGGAACAGGTTTACCCAACTATGTCGTATTTACTCTCCCAGGTGCTTAGTACGTGGCTCCGTATACAGTAACCACTCAATGAAAGCGAACTAGCGAACATCCTACCTGCAAACCCTAGTCAGTTTGTCAGGAGGAATGAGCCACAGCATACTGAATAAGCCACATCGGTTGAGAAAAGGGTTGACTTCACATCTGTTTCATTCAGCAGCTCGAGTGTGTCTCCAAGATTGCAAGCCAGTAGGTAGCGACCTATCAATTGACCTGCTAATATTGCCCAGAATGATGCGTGTTGTCTTGTGCAGCCCTTCAACCTCTTCTCTACACATACAAATTGCATGATATTAAAGGACATCAGTTTCCAGTCCAGCGCTAGATCAAATATAGCAGTTGAAAATTGGCCCCAGAAGAGTCAGACCCATTGGTCATATTGATAAGGGTCTCTGTGAGTTTTTTGTGAAAGGAGGCTTTTGGTAGAAACATCAGTTTGCGATGTGGCTTCGCATACATTGGCATGTGACAGGGAGAGGGGGTTGTGTAACGTTGAGCACTTGTCTAAAGCTAGTGGATTAATACTGTGAGACCAACAGTCTAGTCCCGCCTGCCAACCCAGCTTGTAAAGTTTGATGTCAATGTGTCCACCTACATTATTGACCCAACGTTACAGATTCCAAGAATCTCATGTCCTCTTTACCCTGATGCCAGCTTGGGTGGCCTTTGGGGGTTATTCAGGACGACAGCTTTCTGTCAGTGCTTAGCACGGTGCCCCGCGCACAGTGAACACTCAAGAAATGCCACTGAATGATGGTGAGCTGAAGAGACATGCCCAAGAAAGCAGCATCATAGAAACCTAGCTTGTGTGCATAACTCAACCTGTGGTTGTTCAATCCTTTTATATCAAAGCGATCGATAAATCGGTGGTATTTATTGAGCACTTGCTGGGTGCGGAGCTCTAAGCTAAGCACTTAGGAGAGTACAGTCCTACGGAGTTGGTAGACACGTTCTCTGCTTGTTGCAAAAAACCTGCTAGTAGCAAATCTCCATATTATTAACTGACTAATTACATTCTGTTAGTGCTGTTATGGTTTCTCATAAATATTTTTATATGCCCCATGCAGGCCTGTTCATTGTGTATAGCGGACTCTTAGCAAAACAGCTGAATATGTGGGGTTTCGAATGTAACGGATTCTAAAATAATCTCTTCCATCAAGAGATTGTCTTGAAGGTTTTCAACCACTAAAATCCAATGTAAGCAAGCCATTTGCTTGTCTCTGGCGTCTCCAACTTATCTCTCATAATCATAATATTTAAATGCCAGGCACTGTATTAAGAGCTGGGTTGGAAACAAGCAAATTGGTTTGGACACAGTCCCTGTTCCACGTGAGGCTCACAGTGTCAAACCCCAGTTTACATATGAGTTACCTGAGACACAGAGCAGTGAAGTGACTTACCCAAGGTCACACAGCAGACAAGTGGCAGAGACAAGATTAGAGACAAGCTAGTATTTTCAGGTTTTGCCCTATTTAAAGGAAGCAAAATACCATCGTTATTGGCTTGCCAAGGAGCTTCCTATAGGAGTGAGACCATATCATTCTGAACTTTTCATCTTTTCTCATTTTTGAAAAAATGAATTTTAATGCCTTGAGGAAGCTTGACTAAGAATTCACAGAAAGGAATCTTGGAGTGCTCCACTGAGGCCAACTGATTTGCCCTTACCTACAATGAGGAAAGGACAGTTAATTTGCCGTGACTAATTGAAAAACATAAAGAACATTAATATGAAAAATGGAAGCATAATCCATGGTGTAAGAGGTACTGGAACCATTCAGATAATTAATTACTGCTCAAGGTAACATGGTCTTCCTTCCTGGAGTAGTTTTCCCACTTCACAGCATGCTCTATAATGCTTGAAGAAAATAAAAACATAGGAAAGGTCATGGAAGACGCTGACTCATCTTGGTAATATATTGCAGAGCATCATATTGAGCTTTATTTTAGAAAATTATTATGTACAACGAGATATAGTTTGATTAGTCTAGAAAGATACAACAGTACCTTTTTTAAAAAAATGGTATGTGTCAAGCACTGTTCTAAGCACTGGTTAGATATGAGTTTGACAGGTTGGATACAGTCCCTGTCCCAAATGGGACTCCTTCTCTAAATTGGAGGGAGGAGGATTTAATTCTTATTTTACAGAAGAGGTAACTGAAGCACAGAGAAGCTAAATGACTTGCCCAAGGTCACACAGCAAGCAATTGGCCGAGCAGGGATTAGAACCCAGCTCCTCTGACACAGCAATGCACTCAGTAAGTATCACTGATGAATACAGAATTTGGTTCAGAAGTTTGCGATAGTGTGCAATAATAAGAGAGTGTTATTTGTTAAGTGCTTACTCCGGTCAAACACTGTACTAAACACTGGGTTAGATGCAGAATAATCAGATCCCATACGGGGCTCTCAGTTTAAATAAGAGGGAGAACAAGTGTACAATCCCTATTTTGCAGATGAGGGAACTGAGGCACAGAGAACTGTACGGACTTGCCCCAGGTCACACAGCAGACAAATGGTGGAGCAGCCATTAGAACCCGGGTCCTCCGACTCCCAAGTCCAGTAAGCCTCACTCACCTAACTCCGATCTGGCAGCGAAGTAGAAGGTGGGAAATGTGTTTACATTTACGATTCCTTTTCCAGACCAGATGTGAGATATCACTTGTTCAGGTAAAACAGGTAGTCTTGTTCGACCGTGAGTAAGAAAACCGAGGCTCAGATTTGCTGAAAAGATGGGTAATCGGGAGTCCGCTTCAGGCTCCCAGAATCAAGGTTTAAATATATCTTTCTCTGTCACCGTTATCTCTCCAAGCTGGCATTCTTAGCTATTTGCAGACTTCTGTGCGATTCTGAAACACCCTACGTGCTGGCTCTGTGCCAATTTGAAAACTCATATTCAGTCAGATCCTAAAAATCTCTGCATCAACAAGCTCGTTCTGCCAATATATATCTCAGCTTTCGCGCTCAGCCGGCAGCCCCTGATATTGCTCTGCTATTTTTTTTTTTTTTTTGCCTTTACAGATAGGTTTTTTCCATCAGGTTGTAACCATGTCTAATCTCGGTTCTCCTATATGTCATCACGCTTTTTTTGTCCCCCAGATGGTGGACTGTTAAAAAGGTAAAGGGTAAGTCGTGTATGAGCTGGCCAAGACATAGATCAGATTCCCATTGCATCGTTTTCCTTTCCCATCTTCTCCTCCTCCTCCCCCTTGTCCTATTTCCTCTGCTTCATTTGTGGTTTGTGACTACATCTGCTCTATGGTGCACAGATGTTTCTCTCATTCAGTTGTTCGGTGAAATGGATTCTCAGAGTAGATGTTCTCACGTGGGTACTATCTTTTCCTCCCCTGACACATTTTCTAAGCAAACAGCCGGTTATATCGCTGACATACTTGCAAAAGAATCCTATATTGCTTTGTGTTTCAGGGTACCAAAGAATATCATAGGTGCCTAGTCTGGTCTAAATGGCCCAACTTCTTCCTGGCTCCTAAGACTTTAATTCGTGTCGTCTCTGTGTCGTCCTGGCCCCGTCGTTGAAAATAGGAGATCCGGATTCTCTTGCCACCGGTGGCCGGAGCTGACTCGCTTGCTGCATTCTGTGCCCAAGCCGAAACGTGGCTGGGAGGGATGTGATGCTCTTTCTCTAGACTGTGAGCTCGCTGTGGGCAGGGAGCGTGTCTGCCAACTCTGTTAGGTTGTTCTCACCCAAGCGCTTAGTACAGTGCTCTGCACGCAGTAAACGTTCAATAAAAACTGTTCGCTGTCTGATTTAGAGCAGCCCTTGACAAGCCATTAGCACTCCAATCAATTAATCCGCTCAGGGTCTCTCATCCTGAAGTCTCGGGACTGAGGCCCATCTGTCATCCTTGGCTGGGAACTTCATCACATGATTTTGACAGGTTTTGGGTTTGAAGCTGCGTTTCAGTAATAAATTAAACTTAGCTAGGGCTAGGTGGTAAGCTAAATTGTTCCCTCCTTGAAGGCGGGTGTTGTGCCGAACTACTCGGTGGTGCTTTTTCAAATGCTCAGGACAATACTCCGAGCGCAGTAAGTGCTCAGTAAATACTACTGCTTGATTGGCTGGACACGGTTGGGATTCATGTCTCATCACTTATTACCTGCAAAACACCGACCCTGTCAGATTCATGCCTTGTGGAACAGGGAAGGCTGGGTTGGCTGGAGAGAAGGCAGAGGGATGGGGGGAAATTCCTTGTGTGCATCTCCCCGACTCATTTGGACACCTGGTGATGGTGGTTTGCTTTTCAGCTTTCCCATCTTGCCCGTCAATAGCGTTTGAAAGATCAGCGATTCCGGTGCCACAGTTTTTTGTTTATGGGGTTTGTTAAGCACTCTACTGTGTGCCGAGCACTGTATTATGCTCTGGGGTAGATACGGTGGACACAGTCCATGGCCCACAAGGAGCTCACAGTCCTAATCTCCATTTTACAGAAGAGGGAAGAGGCACAGAGAAGTTAAGTGACTTGCCCAAGGTCACACAGCAGACAGATGACGGAGCCGGGATTAGAATCGGGGTCCTTTCGATTCCCAGGCCTGTGCTCTATCTATTAGGCCAGGCTGCTTCTTTAATTTGTTCTAAGGCCTTTGTAACTGGTTTCTGAGGATGGCTCTAGGCCTTATGCTTTAGAGAAGCGGCGTGACTCAGTGGCAAGAGCCCGGGCGTGGGAGTCAGGGGTCGTGGGTTCTAATCCCAGCTCCACCGCTTGCTTGCCAGCTGTGTGATCTTGGGCAAGTCATTTAACTTCTCTGTGCCTCAGTTACCTCATCTGTAAATTGGGGATGAAAACTGTGAGCCCCACGTGGGACAACCTGATCGCCTTGTATCCCCCAGCACCTAGAACAGTGTTTTGCACCTAGCGCTTAACAGATACCACCATTATTATTTATTATTAATGAGCATCACCCTGGTCTCCTTCAGCCACTTAATTAAAACTAGGATTTTGGGTGGGTTTGTATTTGGTGGGATATGTTGTCCCAGTTGGGTTGAGGGATGGGCTAGAGATACTTTATCTTCTCTGTAGCTGAAACTTCCCCAAACTACCACTTCAGCACTACTGTGCCAATTATGCAATCGAAGTTATTTTTTCAATCAATGGTATTTGAGTGCTTCCCGTGTACAGAGCACTCTAATAAGCGCTTGGGAAAGTACAGTACAACGGAGTTGGTAGACACGTTCCCTGCCCACACCAAGCTTATTGTCTAGAGGGGGAGACAGATATTAATATAGATGAGTAATTTATAATATTTACAGCTATGTACGTAAGTGCTGTGGTCCTTCTGTGTTTATCGACTTCATGCCCTACTATTTAACCACTTAGTTTCATATCAATTTTTCCCTTTTCTCTGTTTGTAGATTTTGTGTCTGTCCCTCCTGCTAGACTGAGGGCAGGGACTGTGTCTTCTAGTTCTATTTTTCTGTCCTACATGTTTAGTACAGTGTTCTGAACACAGTAAACCCTCAAATGCTGGCGATTGCAAGCTTGGCAGTTTGCCTAGGGACCTATGAGGCGACTGAAGTGACAGATTAGCAAGAGGTACGAATTTAGGTTTTGTGTGCTGATTTCATGGCAGGTTGATTAAACCTAAAATCTAGGTATGGCATATAACCTCACTCCAAGACAAGTGTTCTCAACCTCTTCGTTGCAGAAGAATCACAAACCCTGAATTACTGAATATATTTTTCAGTTACTGCGTTTAGACAGACTGGTGTTTGGAGAAGAGGCTTATCTGGATAAAGAGTGTTGTTTGAACCCAAACGCAAGACATATTCTGATGAGGTGTTGACACAGTGCAGTTGGAAATTTTTTAAAAATCGGTCAGATCTAATTTAACTAATTGGATAACATTTGAAAACTTTTTTTATGTCATCGCTTGCCAAGGGACTCAGCTATTTCCTACGGAGATGGAAAAAGAGAGAATCAGCTGGGAAAAAGGAATATTAGTCTTAGAATAGAAACCCTTGAGAGAGCCATTTTCAAAGTCTTACTCGGATCACACCTCCTCCAAAAGGCCTTCCATGATTAACTCATTTTCCAAACTCTTCATTTATCACCTGTGCACTTGACTCTGGTACTCATTGAACAATTTCTTTCCCCACACTGCTCTTAAGCACTTTGATAATCACCACATCCCCACAGCACTAATGAGCAGGTCCTTATACCCTGCCATTTCCCCTATCTATAATGAATTTTCATGTTTATCTCCCCCCTCAAACTGTAAGCTCCTTGAGGGCAGGAATCCTGTCTATCCACTTTATTGTACTGTACTCTCCCAAAACCTTAGTACAGTGCCGTGCCACGGTAAGTGCTCAATAAGTACCACCAATTGAGAGGTCAAATGGTCCAGCCTCCTACCTGCAGGCAGGTGACTGATGAAACCATCCTGGATAGATTTCTAATCTGTTCTTTGGAAAAAAAAAAACGTTTCCAAGGCTAGAAACTCCACTCCTTCTCTGTTAGCCTAGGCTAACCCTCTGTAACTAAGAAATTCTTCTTGTTGTCAGACTGGACTATGTTCTGCTGCAGCCATTTCTTCTTGCCAGGCCTTTATTGACACAGAGAAGAAATGCCTAGAAACCCCTTTACAGATTTCATCTTATGGTTCCAAGAGGGTCACTATTTAACCACTTAGTTTCATATCAGTTTTTCCTTTTTCTCTGTGTGTAGTTTTTGTGTCTGTCTCCCCTGCTAGACTGAGGGCAGGGACTGTATCTTCTAGTTCTCTTTTTCTCTCCCACATGTTTAGTATAATGTTCTGAACACAGTAAACACTCAAATGCTGGTGACTGCATGATGGGCACTTTGCCTAGAGACCTATGAGGCGACTGAAGTGACAGATTAGCAAGTGGTACGAATTTAGATTTTGTGTGTTGATTTCATGGCAGGTTGATTAAACCTAAAATCTAGGTATGGCATATAACCTCACTCCAAGACAAGTATTCTCCACCTCTTATGGTTCCAAGATGGTCACTGTATCATTACCTCGAGCCTTTTCTTCTCCATCCATACAATCCAAATTCTTTTCACATTTCCTCATAACACCTGCTTTCTGATCCCTTGATTACGATTTTCTTCGTCTTTTCTCATTTTTCATGCCCTCTTCCCTATTTTTTACCCCCTTTATAAAACACAATCTAAAAACTGTGCATAATTCTATAATAAGGTTCTGAACGGTACAGAGAATTTCAGAACCATTAGTTCTTTACAGCATACTCATTTGGGCTCTTCAAATAGCATGAATACTCTTTTAATAATGACACTACAAGTTGGAATCATATTCAGCTTGTGGTCAACTATGACCCCCAGATCTTTTCTTTTCTCCCCCCTCTGAATTGGTCTTTCTCCAACTTCATTAGAATTTAAATTTGCTCCCCTATCTTGTTATTTAGGACAGTTGTCTCAATTTATCGAGACCATTTTGACTTCATTGTACATATTACAAAATGTTATCAATCTGTTTGCCAGTCAGTGTGCTAATAATTTAATGTTTTAGGACTAACCTATAATTTTAGCTGTAGGTTGAGTCATTTCACAAAATGTCACAAAAACTGAATGTTCCATGTACAGTCTGGAGGGAACATTCAGATTGTTTTGGGACAAAAAAAAATACTTGGTACTGTATTTCATCTTCTAATCTAAAAAAAATTATGAAAATTTCATCTTGAATATAAACCTCCTGGGATTTAGAACTCCTTAAAACCAAGTCCCATGCCCGTCTGCCAGTAAATCATGAAAATGCAAACTCAGGCTTTTTCACCTGTGAAGTTTGATATTTTTAGAGGGATAAGTTTCAAGGAAATTTTTCAAAGCTAAACCATGCTCTAGAATGCCACCCTTTCCCCCCTGGAGACAGAAAATTACTCCATCCCTTCATCCATTTACTTTCATTGTTAGAATTGATTGGCTCAGAAATATATATTTTGCTTAAATTCAAATTCTAATCCAAATGCACCCCTTATAAAATTTTTAATCTCCCTTCTTTGGCAAGAGCCTCCAAATCACAATACTTTCCACACATTTTGTTAGATAGTTAATGATTTGGAAAGGATTTTTTTTTTTTGGAAACGATTCCTTTGTCAAAGTCCTACTCTGCTATTCAGTGTTGTTTATATGGAATATAATTAAATGTTATGCTACTAATCAATGTTGATAGATACAAAGCACTGTAATGACTTCTGGCTTCATGGATTATGCTAATGGCCATCTGCCCATAATTGATAATTTCTTCTTCAGTCACAGAAAGGATAAACAAAATTGTATGGTTAAATAAAAAAAACTATTTTTTTGGTGATAGTTATTTAAGCGGTTATCTTTTGGATTCCGTTGCATTTTCTTCACTTTAGTGTTGGCCACCATTCTCCTGATGTATAAAAATCATATCTCCTCCAAGAGGCCTTCTCTGATTGAGCTTTCAGTGAATTCATTACAGTATTTGTTATGCACTTCCTTCTAGATTGTAAGCTCATTTTGGGCAGGGAACGCGTCTGCTAACTAAGTTGAATTGTATTCTCCCAATGGCTTAGTACACAGTAAGCTCTCAATAAATGCCATTAGTGATGATGATGATGACTTCCTATGTGCCAAGCGCTGTATTAAGGGCTAGAGTACCTCTCCTTATCTTTCCTGAAATTGACCTCCGAAGTTTCTTTAATGATCAGGCAGTGAGATATGAGACTCCTGCCTTATTCTGTCAAGTTGTCTCCGACCCATAGTAACTCCATGGACACATCTCTCCCAGAACTCTCCACCTCCATCTGCAAACGTTCTGGCAGTGTATCGATAGAGTTTTCTTGGTAAAAAAAAATATGGAAGTGGCTTATTATTGCCACCTTCTGTGCGGTAAACCTGAATCTCTGCCCTCGATTCTCTCCTGTGCCCAGCACAGGTCAGTTTTGACTTGTAGCCGATTGCCTTCCACTCGCTGGCTACGCCCAAGCTAAGAATGGAATGGGTAGGCCTCTGCTTGACTCTCCCTCCCATAGCTGAGAGTGGTAGAAGACTGGTAACTCTCCAGGTGCGAACCTGAGAGGGGTATGAGACACTACTGATAGATTATCCATTCAGGGCACTTATTATTTTCTTCTCTGTTAATGGAATTAGTATAGCTATCCTGCTATAGCCATGGGGTTCCCTTAGTGTAATTAATATGCCAAATGATCTAAAAAGTTGGCAGATCTTGATTTTGGACTAGACCTGACTAGGCACCAGGCAGAGAGGCGTCTTTGGAAAACACTACCCCCAATTTTTTTGGGGGGGTCAAATCAACCCTAGGTCTATAAATCCTCAACCTTATAATTTTCAGTCATTCCTTGTTCAGTGGGGACCAAAGGCACTCTCTCTCCATTCCATTAAAAACAAGGCGGCCAGCGTTTGCAAACTGAGAAATCAGGGCATCCGTGACTCTCTCATTCCCATTCCACGGGGCCTCCCGTCAGCCCCTGTTCTAGCTCGGGACAGAGCCAATAGGGATAAGGGTGAGGCCTTATCAACTTTTGGAATGTGGGGAAGGCCACCACTGGTCTGAGCTGTGAAGAGCCTGAAATCCTGCCTCTACTGTGCTTTGTTGTCATCGTCATCATCCTAGTCTTTTATATTTTTCTTTCACCTCTCCTTGTCTATCTGTAACCAACCCCCTTCCCCACTGATTCTTAGACTTCCTTGGGAGTCAGGGACTTGGTCTTTATCTCATCAGTGTATGTCTTTCTCAACGTTTAACAGAGTGCTTTGCACACAATAGATGCTTAATAAATATTCCAACTATTCCTAAGAGACAAGCAAATTTTCAGTAAGCCTACTTTTACTTCAGTTTAGCTCTTTCGTGTTTTCTCCTTGGAATTTTTTTTGACCGAACCCTCTTTGGCAGCTAGATACAATAACGGAGATGATGGGTCTCTCATCGACACTTCAGTCGGGACTAAGGTTGATTACAGTCATGTTGATTTGCCCACCACCACTCATATCCCCGCTGCTTGTTTTCCAGGCCTTTTCCAGTGGGGCACGAAGTGCAAAAGCAAGTAGGCTGGCAAGGGTGTAGCACATTGGCAAAGGCTTGCCGGGAGTTTTCACTTGCCAGAACTATTTCTGGCCCATGTGATAGCAGCAGATTGGGAACGATGTGCCAAAACACCATAGCCCAGGGGCTTGTGAGGCACTGCAGTCTGCACTACTCCCGTCAGCCAGCTATTTTTCACAGTTCCTGCTTGGGCCCATCCACCGTGCGAGATGGCCACGGTGGTTCTTTAGTCAGAGGCATTCACCACCGACACTCGCTTCCAACTTGCAAAGCCAGGGCTGGACCCAGGTCTCCTGATTCAAATCACTCAATCATTTATTGAGCGCTTGCTCTGTGGAGATCATTGTACTAAACACTTGGGAGAGTACAATCTAACAGAGTTGGGAGACTTGTTTGTTCCCTGCCCACAAGGAATTTACAGGCGAGAGGTCGGAGATGTTTAGACTAAATCTCCCTTTGTCACTTTTGTGAATTTTAATCGTGCCTCCTCTCAGCTTTTACCTTTCCAGACCAAATCTTTTAAATTCTTTTGGAACTTGCTCCATTTACTGATCTTTAGAGTGGAAGCGCTGTGGTCCAGTGCATAGAGCATGGGCCTGGGAGTCAGAAGTGCCACTTCTCTGCCGTGTGACCTTGGGCGAGTCACTTCATTGGGCCTCAGTTACCTCATGAGAGAAGAAGGTTAGTGGGAAATCAAAGTCTTAGGCTTGGAGAGAGAAAGCAGGCTTAAAATGCAAAAATAAAGGATTTGGTATAATATAATTTTTTTTTATCTTTACTAGTTAATAGGCCCACTGGTTGCTTTGCTAATCCTTTCTTTATATTAAGGTTTGTCTTCCCCTCTGACTGTAAGGTCATTGTGGGCAGGGATTGTGCCTGTCAAATTGGTTGCATCGTCCTCTCCCAAATGCTTAGTACAGTATTTTGCACATAAGTGCCCGGTAAATACCATTGATGATGATTTTTTAATATATTAGATATCTAAACAACTATCTTCTTTGTGGGTTAAAGGTCTTTCTGTAAGGTTGTTCCCTAGTGAGAAGCAGCATGGCCTAGAGGCAAGGGCACAGGCTTGGGAGTCAGAGGCTGAGGGTTCTAATCCTGTTTCTGCCACTTGTCTGCTGTGTGACCTTGGGCAAGTCATTTCACTTCTCGGTGCCTCAGTTACCTCATCTGTAAAATGGGGATTGAGACTGTGAGTCCCATGTGGGAAAGGGACTGGGTCCAACCTGTGAGCCCCACGTGGGACAACCTGATTCCCCTGTGTCTACCCCAGTGCTTAGAACAGTGCTTCAAATACCAACATTGTTATTATAACCTTGTACCTACTCCAGCACTTAGAATAGTGCTTTGCACATAGTAAGCACTTAACAAATACCATAATTTTTATTACTTTTTATGGACAGGGAACAAAACATGCCTACCAGCTCTGTTATATTGAACTCTCCCAAATGCTTAGTACAGTGCTCTGGACACAGTAATAATAATGATGGTATTTGTTAAGTGCTTATTATGATCAAAGCACTGTTCTAAGCTCTGGGGGGATACAAGGTGATCAGCTTGTCCCACTTGGGGCTCACAGTCTTCATCCCCATTTTACAGATGAGGGAACTGAGGCACAGAGAAGTGAAGTGACTTGCCCCAAGTCACACAGCTGACAAGCGGCGGAACCGGGATTAGAACCCATGACTTCTGACTCCCAAGCCCGGGCTCTTTCCACTGAGCCACACTGCTTCTCCACTCACTAAGCACTCAGTAAGCACTCACTAAATACCACTGATTGATTGAGTGGCTCTATACAGCTCTGAATCTATCTAATGGAGGCCTTTGGTTTGATTTTTTGACAATTTATACGGAAATATGGACTTTCCAGCACCAAGAGGCATCGCTGTGTCATTTTCAGTCACTCCTGATCTAGTGCCTACCAAAAGAAGTCAACAACTGACAAAGAACCTTCCTCAGTCACCTCTCTCCCCTCTGATTTCCCCAAGGAACACACACATTAAGAAATCTTCGGGTAGGCAGTTCTTCAGAAGGAAAATGAATGTCTAGAATCAAAATTGTTCCTTGGGTCTCACATCTCTTCTTACCTTCAGGACATCTCTGCTTGGATATCCCATTGACACCTCATACTTTACAAATCAAAACTCCTTTTCTTCCCACCCAAATCCCTCTCCTCCCCCGACTTTCCCATCACTGTAGACAACACCACTCTTCTCCCTGTCTCACAAGCCCATAACCTTGGCATTATCTTTGGCTCATCTTTATTTCAACCCACATATTAGACCTGTCACCAAGTCCTGTTGGTTCTGCCTTTACAACATTTCTAGAATCCACCTTTTCTTCTCCATCCAATCCGCTACCACGCTGATCCAATCAGTTTTCATTTTCCACCTTGACTACTTCATTAGCCTCCGCTTCACTGATCTCTCTGCCTCATTTATCTCCCCTCTCCATTCCATACTTCCCTTTACTACCTAGACCATTTTTCTGAAAAAGAGTTTAGTCCACATCGCTCCCCATCCCTCAGAAACCCCCAATGCCCATCCATCTCTACATCAAACGGAAGCTCCTTTTCGTCAGTTTTAAGGACCTCAATCATCTCTCTCTCCTATCTCACTTTACTGGTCTACTACAACATAGCCCACACATTCCAGTCCTCTAATACCAACCTACTCTCTGTACCTCAGTCTCATCTACCCCACTACCGGCCCCCTTCCCACTTCTTCTTTTGGGCCTGGAAGCTCCTACCCTCTTCATATCTGACAGTCCACCACTCTTCCTACCTTTAAAATCCTCCAAAAATCTAATCTCCTCCAAGAGACCTCTAAGTTTTTATTTCTCCATCCGCCCTCCCTTCTGTGTCTCATATGCACTCGGCTGTGTACCCTTTAAGCACTTTGATACTCACCCCATCCTGACAGCAATTATTAAATAAATTAGGGATAAAGAGAATAATAACATATAATAAGGGTTTTTATATGTCTCTCTTCTCCCAGTAGACTATCATCCCCTTTTGGACAGGAAATGCATTTACCAACTCATTTACAGTACCAAAAGTACTGTACTTTCAGTAAAGGGGAGAAATAGGATGGGGAGATAAAAGATTAATCAGGGAAAATCAGCCTATCACTGAGTGACAAAAGCACATTTCTTGCTAACCTTAAGCTTTCATAGCTCTCTTTTCTCCTTTACTCTTTGTTTTTTAAATTAATTCATTTTCGCTAGAGAACCCATGCTATTAAGTTAAAAAAAGAAAATCATAAACAGTTGGGACTCTTTCACTGTACACTAAATAAGAAAGACTATACTCATTTGAGCATTTTTCCTTCTGTTTCAACACCTGAGTAGAATGCACCTGTCTCCTATAGCACTTTGAAGAGTTTAAAAGGCATGCTGAACCCCAGTAGTTCTCTGTGCATCCAGGCATCTTAGAGAATTGGTTTAAACAGTCAAGAAAAAACCTGAAGCATGAGTTGAAATAAATTCTCTTGAGGATATATCAGAGAAAGTTTCAGAAAACAGATTGATCTCAACATGGAGTATCATTCTTACAGAAATAATTCACTTCTGGATACTTGTAGAAAACAAACTTTGGGTAATGGAGTCTGCGATTCTAACTACTTTTCATCATCTCTGAGTGTGGGTAGGGCCTTATCATTCCCGTCGGATAACAAATAGGATAAAGGTGCTTGATCAGTTGGATTTGTGAGACTCTTACCCTGAGCCGATAATAATAACTGTGGTATTTTTCAAGTGGTTACTATGCGCCAGGCATTTTACTAAGCACTGGGGTAGATAGAAGATAATCGAATTGGACAAAGTCCCTGTCCCACACTGGGCTCCCGGTCTTAATCCCCACTTTACACATGAACTAACTGAGCCACAGAAAAGTGAAGTAACTTGCCCAAGATCACACAGCAGCGAGTAGATTAGACCCCATGTCCTCTCACTCCCAGGCCCGTGCTCTTACCACTAGGCAACTCTGCTTCTCTGATGTTTAGCAATGCATGCAGGCTAGCCCAGTCACCAGTATACAAACCTGCGAGGCAGCTCTAGGTTTTTATCTCTAACTCTGGCGCTGATTACCGAGGGGATTTGCTCAAATGATGTGGCCTTATCAGTGTCTTCATTTCTCAATCTCTCAGGAGAAGAGAAATAGAATTTTGGTGACCTTATCCAGAAAGCATGTATCTTTTTTAATTGTTAGGGGGAAAGCAAGTCCTTGTCATTTTCAGATTTGAGGTATTGAAATCCCAAGGATCTGTGAATCCTAAGCAGGATATGCCATACCCACTGAAGGCGGAACTGCTTTAATAGCGTGAACTCCCCCTGACAGAGGGAGATGAAGAGAAGAAATTGTTGAAGTAGAGAAGAGAAACCGGCAGAGGTGTTACATTTTGCAACTGACACCCACTGTTTATTTTAGCCTCGTGGATCATTTAACTGCTCTGTGACCCTGGACAAGTCACTTAACTTCCCTGTGCCTCAGTCACCTCATCTGAAAAATGGGTATTGAGACTGTGAGCCCCGTGTATTTCAGGGACTGTGTCCAACCTAATCAGCTAATAGACACCCCAGCACTTAGAACAGATTTTGACAGAGTAAGTGCTTAACGAATACCAACAGTATCATTTCTGGATACCTGACCCGTACCCACAAAGAATGAACCGGTACCTCACCCAAGACCTAAAAATTTACAACCAGAAATAGGACTTTACAATTGGGGTCCCAGGTACTCATTAACGTAGTCTGGAGAGAGGATTTACCACTGTTAGAAAACCAGGTGGAGCTTAGAAATTAAATGGGACAAAATTGGAATTTCTCCCCATTGTGGCAGTATTCTGGAGGAGATGGTGTTGGTTCGGTGTGCACTGAGACTTCTCCATAGAAGGCAGGACTGAATCTAATTATCCACCCAATTTTCTCCGTACAATGAGAAACGAATTATTAATTATTATACTTTTATGGTATTTGTGAAGCACTTGTTAGGTGACATACACTCTACTAAATGCTGTGGTAGGTACAAGCTAACCAGGTTGGCTAGAGTTCCTGACCCACATAGGGTTCACAGTCTTAATCCCCATTTTAAGGTTGAGGTAACTGAGGCTCAGAGAAGTTATATGATTTACCCAAGGTTTGCCCAGCAGACAAGTGGTAGAGGCAGGATTATTTATTTATTTTGTTTTTATTTTGTGGTATTTGTTAAGACTTACTATGTGTCAAGAACTGTTCTGTGTGCTGGGGTAGATCCAAATTAATCAGGCCGAATAGAGTCCCTGTCCCCCATAGGGCTCACAGTCCAAATAGGAAGGAGACCAGGTATCAAATCCCCATTTTCCAGTTGAGGAAACTGAGGCACAGAGCAGTTAAGTGACTTGCTCAAGGTTACACGGCAGACAAGTTGCAGAGCTGGTATTAGAACCCAGGTCTTTTGACTCCCAGGCCCCTGCTATTTTGACTAGGCCAAGTGCTTCTCAATTATTAAATACCTAGTCTTCACCCCTTAAAAGTATTTTTCTGTACTTAATAATAATAATAATAATTATCATGAAGGTATTTGTTAAGGGCTTTCTGTGTGCCAAGTGCAGTTCTAAGCACTGGGGTAGATAAAGTCTATCAGGTTGTCCCACATGGGGCTCACAGTGTTAATCCCCATTTTACAAATGAGGTAATTGAGGCACAGAGAAGTTAAGTGACTTGCCGACAGTCACACGGCTGACAAGTGGCAGAGCTGGGGTTAGAACCCAAGACCTCTGACTCCTAAGCCCGGGCTCTTTCCACTGAGCCACTTTGGAACTCACATGGAAGCACCAATTACCTGATTTGGGAACAGATGCCCACAAATTGGGTGAGTCAAATATATATATATATATATAATATATATAATGTCTTATATAATAAACATTATGCTTATAATATAAATAATATAATAAATAATAAATATAAATAATGTATGATATAAATTTCATATATATATATATATAAGTGTGTGTGTGTGTGTGTATGTGCACGTGTGTTTGTGTACACATGCAGATAAATATCCTAAATCCCACTTCACCTGAATGTGGTATTGCTCTGGCTTTTTAAGTCACAAGCAAGTGCATAAAAACCTTCACAGAGAAAAAAATAATTTTCAACTCAAGAGACCGTTATTTGGTGATGATGACTTGTTTTGTCAATGAACAATTTAAATCTTTTTGGTTTTATTTTCAGCCTTTTGAAATGCAGTGTAAGGGTAATTTATGTGGAAAGAGTCACATTTCATTTAGATAGCTCCTTCAACAGGCAAATGAAAAACCCAACAACGTTATGAAGAAGATAAATCAGCTCTGCAAATTAGGAAAAGCCTTTGGGCAAAGGTATGAAAGCATACCAATCCTAAAATGTCAGGGAGCAGAGTGGTAAGAATTTTAATAAAAATTAACAGGGATCAAACCATTCTTGGTTTGCTCAAATTCTGATGCTCCTAGCCACCAGGGCATTATTTTTACAAGGGTAATTACAGGCAAGATAGATCGATTAGACTGTGAGCCCGTCATTGGGCAGGGATTGTCTCTATCTGTTGCCGAATTGTCCATTCCAAGGGCTCAGTACAGTGCTCTGCACATAGTAACCGCTCAATAAATACTATTGAATGAATGAATAAATGTTGATCTGGTAGATATGGAAGCAGCAGGGCGCAGGGGCTAGAGCTCGGGCCCGGGAGTGAGAAGGTCGTGGATTTTAATCCTGTCTGCTGCGTGACCTTGGGCAAGTCACTTCACTTCTCTGACCCTCGGTTCCCTCATCTGTAAAATGGGGATTGAGATTGCCAGCCCCATGTGGGACAAGGACTGTGTCCAACTGGATTTGCTTGTATCCACCCCAGTGCTTAGTACAGTGTGTGACATTTAGTAGATGCTTAATAAATACTGCTATTTTTATTAATTATTATTAACCGTGGAAGCATAAGACCAATGATTGATTTCATCATAACGGTATATACATATATACGTATATAATATTACACGGGCCAGGGAAATTAGTATCAGAGAAACTTTTCTCTTTCTTACTATACTTGAGAAAATCAGGCGTATCTCTAAATCAAATACTGATGTCCCTTGATTGAGCCATCATTGACAATGAAAAATTTTTTCCCCACATTTCTGCAATCTGAGCAGAAGAAGCTGTCTTAGTTCATTCCTTTCGATCTTAGTGAATGATTGGCAGTTTTAGAAAATGATGTCTTTAATGGACATATAATGAGAACTAGGATGAGATTACCCATGGCCTAGTGGATAGAGCACGGGCCTGGGAGTCAGAAGGTCAAGGGTTCTAACTGTGGCTCTGCCACTTGTCTGCTGTGTGACCTTGGGTAAGTCATTTCACTTCTCTGGGCCCAGTTTCCTCATCTGTAAAACGGAGGTTGAGACTGTGAGCCCCACATGGGACGGAGTCTGTGTCTAACTGGATTGCTCATATCCGCCCCAGTGCTTAGTACAGTGCTTGGCACATAGTAAGCGCTTAATAAATGCCATGATTCATATTATTATTATCCAATGAAGGTTCACATTAGGCAAGACCCAAATCTTCACACATGCAAGCTTAATGAATAGGTGTACACTAAAAGGTTAAATTCGGATTTTTTAGTAGCTAGGAGAGGTTTGAGTCTCTAGGAATTTCATAGCTAGTATAATAATAATCGTGGTATTGGTGAAGTGTTTACTATTTGCCAGGCACTCAACTAAACACTGGGGAGGATACAAGCAAATCAGGGTGGACACAGTCCCTGTCCCACAGGGGGTTCACAGCCTCGAGCCCCATTTTACAGGTGAGGTAACTGAGGCACGGTAGAAGCGAAATGACTTGCCCAAGGTCACACAGCAGAGAAGTGGCAGAGACGGGATTAGAACCCAGGTCCTTCGGACTCCCAGGCCTGTGCTCTCTCCACTAGGTAATGCCGCTTCAATAGTATGTTTATTTACGGTCATTTTGAGACAAGGGTTCATAGTCCTTTCTCAAAGATGGCAGTGGGACAGCAGTGATCCACAGATAGGGTGTAAGTTGGGGCCTTGCGACCGGTCCATTTGGGTGTGTGTTTGAGGAGATGATGTTAGGGGGGACAGTGATGCAGCAGTATAATCAGTGGTGGAGCGATGTTTTCTGAGTTTTGGAATATTACATATGATAACTGTATCTCTTAAAGCACTTATTACATGTCAAGCACTCTTCTAAACTCTGGGGTGGGTACAGGCCAATCAGGTCAGACGCAGTCCCTGACCCGCCCTGGACTCGCAGTTTAAGTAGGAGGGAGATTAGGTTTTGAATCTTCATTTTACACCTAGTGAAGCTGAGGCATAGACAAGTTAAGTGACTTTCACCCAAAGTCACACAACAGAAAAGAGAAGCAGAGTGGTCTAGTGGAGTGAGCGTTAGGTCCGCCAGTCAGATGGCTCTGGGTTCTAATCCCGGCTCCACCATTTGTCCGCTGTGTTACCTTGGGCAAGTCACTTAACTTGTCTGTGCCTCATTTACCTCATCTGTAAAAGGGGGATTAGGATTGTGAGCCCCATAGAGGACTTGAATCGTATCCAACCCAAATATCTGGTATCTAGCCCAGCATTTCATTCAGTAGTATTTATTGAGCGCCGACTATGTGCAGAGCACTGTACTAAGCGCTTGGAATGTACAATTCGGCAACAGATAGAGACAATCCCTGCCCAGTGATGGGCTTACAGTCTAATTGGTAGAGTGTATGGCACATAGTAGGAGCTTAAAAGATACTATAAAAAAATACCTGGCCTTAGAACCCAGGTTCTTTGACTCCCAGACCCGTACTCTTTCTATAAGGCCGTAGGCCACGGCAACCAAGGTACGTAATGAAATCTTTCAATTACCTTTCATACCCGTGCAGCGTTAGGCGGAGTAAGGGACCGGTAGTCGAATTTCTGAACGAGCCCTGGATCCCAGGGAGTGAAATCCAACGACAAAGCCTAGTAGCAGGCAAGTGAAGCTATACTTATCACTTCCCACCAGCTCCAGTAGTCGGGGCGGGCAAACAGTGTGGATCCCAGAGCTTCCAAATGGTTTCATTATGGTGTGTTGATATAAGCCTACCATAAACAAATGAGGAGGCAGGAAAATCAACGTCAATATGTAGCTCTTCATGCCATGATATAGTCAAAAAAGGAGTGTCTCTTTCAAGCAGAAACTTGGAGAGGTCCAAGAAACTGGGACAAAAATAAAAAAAACCAGTTTCAGGAACAGCACATACGTCAATACATTTGGACAGTTTTTGTGAATGTTTTTTTTTCCCCCTCCTTGGTGTTTGTTAAGCATTTACTGTATGCCAGGCACGGTTCTAAGCACTGGTGGCTCAGTGGAAAGAGCACGGGCTTGGGAGTCGGAGGTCGTGGGTTCTAATCCCGGCTCCGGGCACTTGTCTGCTGTGTGACCTTGGGCGAGTCACTTAACTTCTCTATGCCTCAGTTACCTCATCTGTAAAATGGGGATTAAGACTGTGAGCCCCACGTGGGACAACCTGATTACCTTATATCTACCCCAGGGCTTAGAACAGTGCTTGGCACGTAGTAAGCGCTTAACAGATACCATCATCATCATCATTATTAAAGTGGTCACGACTGTCATATCCCATGGGTCTTTTCAAGCATATCTCTGCCCATAGGTAAATTTCACCAACAGCTGTGTCTTTTGAACAAAGGAATCGAGTCAAATCAGGTTAAATAAGATGGGGACAACAGGTGGCCCTTTAAATCGTTGAGCATTCAGAGCCCAGGAACTAATCTAAGTGTTAAAGCATTCAGCTCAGAACACGGCAAAGACACCATCCAAAAGTGGAAAGAGACACAGCAGAGAAGAGCCAAAGCGGGCTAAACAGCAGAAAGCACAAAGACACCAATGCATATGAATTGTAAGTGGATTTTACCTCAGATGGGCCATCCATGTAGCCTGCTGTTTGACTAACTTCTAAAATCTCTACTAGAGTAGCCAGTTTTTCATTTATTAACCCAAATAAATGCTTCAAAACTTCATCAGGATGTCATTTCTACAAAGTTTCTCCAGAAAATTAGTAGAACGTTATTAAACTTTAATATTTCCTTCTTGTGTTCCGTCATACATGACAGTCAGGCAGAAAGGTTCTCCGGCTTTTTATCTGGCTTTGAGATAACAGGCCCCGCCACGTTAAACGGAGCACGTATGTTTTGTCTTCAGACTGTCCATCAAATGTGGAGTTCACGGAGAGTTATTGTGCTGCCTAAGGTATGCTGAAGAGTTGATTAATTAAAAGTTAACAGTAATGCAAACTTTAATTTTACCTTCCCTTTATTCATTCTGTTTTCTCTCTCAGTCTGGGGAGCTGCTCCTAGTAGGTTCTATTTATCCTGGGCTGCAGTGAGTCTCCTCAAACTCTGATAAGATTCAGTGTTATTTTCAAGCCATTATCAGTTTCTGCTTCTCCTTTTGTTTGTAATGGGTTTCTTGTCTGAATATCTCTAAAAGCATTTTCTCACAGAAACCTATGTGAAAATCCAATTTAATCTGTTCTGTGCACAATTAGTAATAGAGTAACTGTCTTACCATATTCTATTTTTCTCAAAATAAGATCAACTGATTTAAGCCTGTTTAGGTTGATCTTTCTGGAAATTTGATGGGCTTTGTCATGGAAAGCTGCCAAAGTTTTGTTTTGTATTTCAATTTCAACCTGTCCTAAAACGACTTATTTTACACCATTTTGAGGTGGGGGGAAAAAAGCAGCGAATGTCCAAAAGGGAAAGAATATAGCCATTTTCTCTCTGAGGGAACTTTGTCTGCAATGCATTTTGCAGTAGTGAATTTGGAATTGTGTTTCTTAGGTTATTTCACAGTGGTATGGTAGGTAGATTGAGGGATGAAGATGACTTTTGACCCTTTCCCCAACACCGTCACAGTGAAATTGGACTGTATGGAAGGCCTGGTGCTGCTCAATCTATTTTATGCTGCCATGCTTGAAAATGCAACAAGAGAACTGCAAGGTGGACTCAAAATGTGCCAGTGGGAAACTCTTCCATATCTGTGAAATGAGTATCAAAGACTAATAATGATAATAATATTTGTGGCATTTGTTATATGCTTACTATATATCAACCACTGTACTAAACACTGGGGTAGATACAAGATAATCAGAACTCATTTGGGCTTTATAGTCTGAGGAAGGAGAACAGGTATTGAACCCCCATTTTGTAGATGAGGAATCATCATATTGTAGATGAGGAAACTGTGCCCCAGAAAAATTAAGTGACTTGCCTAAGGTCACATAGTAGTTAAGTGGACGAGCTGGGATCGGAACCCAGGTCTTCCGACTTCCAGGCCCGTGTTCTTTTAACTAGGCCACTCTGCTCCCCTGTCTGGGGATGGCTTTCTGCTGGTGACTTTGGTGTCGAGGCACACAGAGATGACATGCAAACAGTTAAGAATTGCTTTGCATAGTAAACACAACAATTAAGGACTGACAGTAAAGCTGGCATTGTGTGCCCAGCTACACCCAACCTAAATTGTTCATTGTCAGCAGAGAACTTGCAACGTCCCTGACTTCGACTCCTTGGGCAATGCTATCTAAAGAGACATGATACCTGATGGGAAACAGGATCCTAGACCATCATGGCACTTGGCTAACTGACAGTTGATTGATTGTCAGTTGAGCCCCACGTGGGATCACCTGATCACCTTGTATCCCCCCAGCACTTAGTACAGTGCTTTGCACATAGTAGGCGCTTAACAAATACCACGATTATTATTATTATTAGAGGGAGAGACGGGCATTAATAAAAAAAAGATGGATATGTACATAAATACTGTGGGCTAAGCAGGTGCAAATAAAGTGTGCAAATCAAAGTGCAAGGGTGATGAAGAAGGGCGTGGGAGAAGAGGAAATTGGGGCTCAGTCAAGGAAGGCCTCTTGGAGGAGATGTGTCTTCACTGAGGCTTTAAAGGAGGGCAAAGCGATCATCTGTTGGCTAGCTTGCGGGAAGGGGATCACGTAATTAACATTCAAACAATGTTCCCAGCAAAAGAATTCCTCAGAGTTCTTCGGAGTTCTTCAGAGTTCTTATCTCCCACTGGAGGGAACAATCTTTTTCCTTTATGAGCTCTGAAAGTGAAGGACCTTATTATGAAAATGAAAACCCCCACTTTTAGTAATTTGACTTGGAGCTGTAATTCCACAAATTTAAGACCAACTGGGCAAAAACTGGGTGGTGATAAATTAGTCGATGAGTTAAAGTGTAAATGATAGGTTTATTTGGTTAAATGAAAGTTCCCTTGTTAACAGTACTTTGTGACATTCCAATTTCCAAATTTTATTTAAATCAAATATAAAAAAATTGCCGAGTGCATTTGATAGCACCTTAGTGGCAATAATATTGCATTAATTAAATTATATTAAAATAAGATCACTGCCTCCAGGAAGCCTTCCCCCGTTAAACCCCAGTTCCTTCTCCTTTCCGCGACCTCTATGCACTTGTAACTATGAACTTTGGGAATTTAATATTCACCCCGACCTCAGCCCCACAGCTCTTACACACATATCTATAAATAACAGATTATAGATTATACTATGCCTGCCTCCCCCTCTAGACTGTAAGCTCATTGTAGTTAGGGAATGTGTCTACCAACTCTGTTGTATTGTACTCATCCAAGTGCTTAGATCATGCTCTGCACAGAGTAAGGACTTAATAAATACCCCTCTGATGATAAATACGGAAGAAGGAAGAAGGTTATCTCGCACACTGAAAATAATCATCTAAGCTTTCTCTTTGTTTACAGGACAGATTGAAAGAACTGCCATAATAGTCAAGTATGGCTGTTCTTAGAGGAGGTTAATAAATACAAGAACAGAGTGTATTCATAAATTATAAATACAAACTCCTGACTCTGATCCAAGTCTGGCCTATGGTGAATTTCACCACAGCAAATGCTGAAAAAAGCTGACAGAAATTGACTACAAGGATGAGTGGCCATTAGAGCAGTGGAGATCAAATATGGTTGGGAAAGCCGAGAGAAGATTGAATTGGCTTCAAGGAGTCTGGGAGTACGTTCGAGTGGCAAAATATTACCTAAGGGAAGCATTGCTGAGAGAGAATTCTATCTCGAAGGGAAAAGCTGTGGAGCTAAAAGACACAAGTATTTCAGAGAATTGAATGAAGATTGACAGAGTGGGGAAACTAAACAAGTGTTCATGTCCAGAGAGATTCTAGGCACAGAACGGGAGACGATAACATTTTACCTGAAACGTGCAGCCGTTTAGCTTGTAATCCAGTGAAACGACAGTATAGAGGTGTACCGTCGAGAATATAGTTAGGAGGAAGAGGATGCTAGAAAGTGAAGTATAAAGGGCAAGGAGAATTATAAATCTGTTTTAGGTCCAGGAAATGAAAAATGTTCACTTCCTAAATACAGGAGACAGTGTGGCCTTGTAGAAAGACCACGAAACAAGGAGCCAGGAGATCCAGGGTCTAATTGATTCATTCATCCAGTCGTATTGATTGAGCGCTTACTGTGTGCAGAGCACTGTACTAAGCGCTTGCAATGGACAATTGGCAAAAGATACATTCCCTGCCCAACAATGGGCTTACAATCTAAAAGGGTGAGACAGATAGACACGTAGACAGGAATCAATACCATCAAAATAGATGAATAGAATCACAGATATATACACATCATTAATAAAATGGAGTAATAAATATATAAAAATATACACAAGTGCTGTGGGAAGGGGAAGGGGGTAGAGCAGAGGGAAGGAGTAGGGCAGTGGGGGGGGGGGGAGGAGGGGCAGAGGGAAAGGGGGGGCTCAGAGTGGGAAGGCCTCCCGGAGGAGGTGAGCTCTCAGTAGGGCTTTGAAGAGGGGAAGTGAGTTAGTTTGATGGATGTGAGGAGAGAGGACATTCCAGGTCAGTGGTGGGATGTGGACTAATCTCAGTCTTGCCACTGGCATGCTGTGTGGTCTTGGGCAAGCCATTAAATCTCTCTGTGCTTGTTTCCACATCTTTAGGATGGGGGTAAAATAAGCGTTCTCTGTACCTCTTTGATTGTGATTCCAGTGTAGATGGGGACTGTGTTTGATCTGTCTATCTAGCATTTTTCTTAACTTTGCCAAATTATGGGCACACTGGTTCTTAATAAATGTCATACCTAGAATATAGAACAAATATATACAACATTATGACCCTGTAGTCTGTCTCTCTTAATTAAACACCAATTTTGCCAAATCCCTGTTCTAATCCTGGCTCCGTCCCTTATCTGCTGTGTGACCTTGGTCAAGTCACTTAACTTCTCTGGATCTCAATTATCCCAACTGTAAAATGGGGATTAAGACTGTGAGCCCCATGTTGCACAGGGACTGCGTCTAAAGCGATTATCTTGCATCTCCCCAGTGCCTAGTACAGTGCCTGGCACATAGAAAACACTTAACTAACACCAGTTAAAAAATAATCCTACTTGCTTCCTTACCCTAGAAATTTAATCTTCTAGACTCCCTCAGACCCTCTTCCTGGAGCCATTCCTTTTTCTTTTGTTGGGATTTATGGAACACAGTTCAGACTCAAGTCTGAAATGTTGAATCCTCGTCCTTCAGTTTGCCCACTTCTGGATGCGTAATATAGAAAGTCTTCTCTTGGACATTTTGAATGGTTGAGTCTGGTTCTTCTTGTGCTACAAAACATAGGGATGAGGAAAAGTTAAGAAAAGAAATATCTCACTTCTCTTCTCAGGAGTCTATAGTCAAGAGAAAACCATTCTGTCCTTTTGTAACAAATGAATCCCAAGTGAGGGGAAATCAGCTCCAGGTGGTGATGAACTTGAGTGACGAGTGTTTGAGACTTTTTGAATTTGTTAAAGTTTCTCCTCAAGCCACAGTCAATCTATTAATAGATCTATGGTATTTGTTTAGCAAGTGGGAGAACATCACTGAAACAAAGCATAAGATCTTTGACCTCAAGGGGTTTACAATCTAATGGGGGAGTCAGACAGATATACACTTTTAGCAAATAGTGGGAGCAAGAGAAAAAACAAGAGCCAGGCTTAGCAGAAGGAGCACGGGCTTGATTTTAATCCCTGCTCTGCCACTTGCCTGCTCTGTGACCTAGGAAGGATCACTTAACTTCTCTCTACCTCAGTTCCCTCAACTGTAAAATGGGGTTGAATAACTGTTCTCCCGCCTACCTTGACTGTGAATCTCATGCGGGACAGACTCTGTGTCCAACCTGATTAACTTGTATCTACCTCAGTACTTAGAATAGTGCTTGATACATAGTGCTTAACAAATGCAACAACAATCATGATAATACTAACAATAATAATTACAAGGATACGGCCGATACTAGGGCAAATATGGCAGAATAAAATAGCTGAAAAGATCAGTGAAGATGTGGTGACACAAATGCTAGGTATGAGTTTCAACACAAATGATGAGGACAGGTGGGATCATAAAGTAGGGTGTCGGGAAGTAATTGGGGATGGCTTCTAGGAGGAGGTGGACTTGGAGGAGATCGTGGACGATGGGGAAATCTGCAGCCCACTAATGACTAGGGCTGCTTAATGCAGGTTTCTGCTTCCTGGACCTGGAGGAGAGAGGCTGTCAGGCATTATTTTTTTCGATTAATCTACTAATGGCTTCGTACAGACGGCACTGTACTAAACATTTGGGAAAGTAAGACTGTAAGCTTTTTTGTGGGCAGGGAGCAAGTCTTCAACTATGTTGTTGTACTCTCCCAAACTCTTAATGTAGTGTTCTGCACACAGTAAGTGTTCAGTAAATACTTTTGACTAATTAATGAGGAATGAAGGAAAGTTGGGGGTGAGGGGGGTGATAGTAGGTGGAGAATAAGGGTATGGGGTGAAGCACCAGAGAGTGTTATGGATTAGGGGAGCTTGGCATGGGGGTAATGGAGAATAACTTTCCAGCAAGGCTCAGCGGAAGGAAATTGGGCTTGGGAGTCAGAGGTCATGGGTTCTAATCCCAGCTCTGCCACTTGCCAGCTGTGTGACTTTGGGCAAATCACTTAACTTCTCAGTGCCTCTGCTACCTTATCTCTAAAATAGGTAGGAGGAGAGCAGAGGAGCAGCGTGGCGCAGTGGAAAGAGCACGGGCTTTGGAGTCAGGGCTCATGAGTTCAAATCCCAGCTCTGCCACTTGTCAGCTGTGTGACTGTGGGCAAGTCACTTAACTTCTCTGTGCCTCAGTTCCCTCATCTGTAAAATGGGGATTAAGACTGTGAGCCCCAGGTGGGACAACCTGATTCCCCTGTGTTTACCCCAGCGTTTAGAACAGTGCTCTGCACATAGTAAGCGCTTAACAAATACCAACATTATTAAAATGGGGATTAAAACTGTGAGCCCTACCTGATCACCTTGTATCCCCCCAGGGCTTAGAACGGTGCTTTGCAATTAGTAAGCGCTTAACAAATAACAGATAATTTACTTTCTGGTGACCTCAAAGTGTTGTATCATTATCATGAGTGTATACCTGTAACTAGCCAGGTACATTGGTTCATTGTATAGTAGCAGCAACCCAAAAAACAGATGCTACATCCCCAGGAAGGTTTAGGAATTGAAACAGAATACCTAGATTTGTCACTATATGAGTCGGTGGTATGCCCCCACATCGTTATCATTCTCACGTATGGTGCTTATTGAGTGCTCCTGGAATCAGAACACTGTACTACGAGCTTCGGTTCACCAGCTGCAGAGTTTGTAGACGCTTTCCCTGAAACAGGGAATCTGTGTCCTGCTGTGCTAATTTAGGAAGGACATAACTAAATGGGAGAATGTATAAAGAAAGACAACAGAGATCAGTGAATCGATCAGTGGTACTCATTGAGCACTTAATGTGTGCGGAGCACTGTATTAAGTACTTGAGAGAGTACAACAGAGTTGGTAGACATGTTCACTGCCCACAATGAGTTTACCGTCTAGAAATGATCGTCCGATAGATGGAAAATGCGGCTTTTTCTGAGAAGATCAGTGCTGAGAGGGGACATGGGTGGATATATGAGAATATGTGTGGCAAGAGGAAAATACATACTTAAAGCAATCTGCCTTTGGAAAAATGAAAAGAAAAAGAGGCACTGAAGAATAGGAAAAGAAAGCGGGAGAGATTAAATTGGCCTTTTTAATTGTATGCGTTACAGGCTTACTATATGCCAAGCACTGGGGTAGATATAAACTAATCAGATGGGATATAGTCCATGTCCCCCAAAGGGCTCCCAGTCTTAATCCCCAATTTACAGATGAGGAAACCGAGGCACAAAGAAGTTAAATTATTTGCCCAAGGTCACAAGGCTGACAAGTGATGGAGCCAGGATTAAACTCCAGATCCTTCTGATGCCCAGGCCCCTGCAGTAGACAGCACTGCTTCTTGTGGTTATGAAGTTAGTGTTGAAAAAGGCAGACAGAACAGTAAATCCGGATGGAGCTGATTTAGGAAAATGAAACTGAATTATGTAGAACTCGTTTATATTACTTATATCATTAGTATCATTGATATCATATACAATTTTATATATTTATATTTACTATATAATTTATTTATATGAATGCCCATCTCCCCTACTAGACTGTAATCTCATTGTGTGCTCTCCCAAGTGCTTAGTAAAGTGCTCTGCACACTGTAAGGGCTCAATAAATCCCTTTGATGCTGATGATTATAATTGTTGGGGTCCAAATGCAGTCATAGAAAAAATTTGCCAGGCTAAAGTTGTCAAGTAGAATGGAAAGTTCAGTTAGAAATATAGCACAGCTGCAGAATTTTGTTTGGGGCAGGGTGAAATGATTGGAACCAATTTAAATGAAGAAAAAAACAGTAGTCTAGGCCAAGGGGTCTTTACTAGAATTGATGAGAACTGTTTTAGTAAGCTAAAGCATAGGATGGTAATGCTGAGGGATACTGAAGGCTACTGATTAAGAAAAACACCCTAGTTAGTTTCTCAGCACAATGGTCCACTAATTTCAAGGAACGTTTTCAAAGCAATGGAAATGAACCCTGCTTTTGGAGTTCTGAGAAAAATAGTATCTTCTGCTGGACAGAGAATGTGGCTACCAATTCTATTGTATTGTACTCTCTCAAGGGCTTAGTACAGTAAGTTCTCAGTAAATACTATTTATTGATTGATCCTAATCAATGTCAGAAGACAAGGAATCGATCAATCGATTGTATTTGAGTACCTTACTGTGCTTGGGAAAGTACGGTATTATAGAGTTTGGTAGGCACGTTTCTTGCTCACGGAGACCTTATGGTCTAGAGGGATCCAAAAAAAAAGAAGGTAAGAATAATCACTGGGGAGTTTAGAGGAGATAATAGAACTCAACTAGGAGATCCTAGCCAGTTAATGGGCAAAGAGAAATTCCGCAGGTACTTTCAAAGAGATTAACGGCATCTGAAGAAAAAGATTTTCAAAGAGTCTCAGTGGCATATTTGTTTGCCTACAGGAGAGCCTGAAGATTTCATACTGTTTCAAATAGCGTTCTTGGTTCGCAATTCCCAGAAATAAGACACGATTCTCTAAATCCCCCTCGGTATAGAACTTCTTCCGAGTTTACAGCATTTTAAGGTTAAATGCTACATAATGTAATCAGAATGTCTTCAGAATTCAAACACTCGATCAAGGGTATTTATTGAGTGCTTATGGTATGTAGAGGACCGTAGAAAGGGCTTGGGAGAATACAACGTTCCCTGCCCACAGGAAGTTTATAATCCAGTAGTCAAAGACCTGTCCTTAGATTTATTTTTATCGTCAACGTAGCAATGGATTTGAAGTAGCAGCATATGTATATGCTGAGCTACCTGATTTTGGATGTCCCCCATCACTCAATCAATCAGTGGTAGTTACTGAGTGCTTACTGTGTACTAAGCGCTTGGGAGAGACAGTACAACAGAATTAGCAAACACATTTCCTGCCCATAACGAGTTTATGTTCTCTAACATTCTAACCTAGACATTCTAACAAAGGGTCCTCCTGACAGAATTTTAAATGCGGACTGCTTAGTGATAGAGCACGGGCTTGGGAGTCAGAAAGTCATGGGTTCTAATCCCAGCTCAGCCACATGTCCGCTGTGTGACCTGGGGCAAGTCACTTTACTTCTCTGAACCTCAGTTACCTCATCTGTAAGTGGGAATTAAGACTGTGAACCCCATGTGGGACAGAGATCGTGTCCAACCCCATTTGCTTGTATCCACCCCGGCGCTTAGTACAGTGGTTGGCACATGGTAAGCACTTCACAAACACCATAGTTAAATACCACAGTTAGGAGTGCTTACCATATTAAGTTCCAAGCTGGATTTTGAAATAGGTGTACCTGGGGCAGAGCATTTGGCAATCATAGCAAGCGTTAAACTTAGTTGGAAAATTGGCTTATGGAAGTAATGAGGCTCAGAGTAAAAATCTCCCTTTGACACTGAAAATCCCCATATAGGAAATTGGTTGCACAAATCCAAAGATGTTAAGTTCTTCTTGGAATTGTCTGAACAAGAAGTGCTTGCAACAGAAGAAACAAGTTTTAAGTGAAAAAGCTCCAGGAAAATGTATATTTACTTAGAACCCAAATCCTCTTTGGAGAAGGAAAGAAGGAAGATTTTTGTTTTGAAGTAAGATAATCATAGATTGAAAAAGATTTTGAGCACTAGCAGTCTTGTGTACCCATAGAGGGTTCCTAGTCATTTGTGTGGACTACATCTAGAAGAATTGAGTCCACCTCATTTGTGTTCCTTAACATTTTAAAACACTTCTTGAAGGTGTTTGAATATTGTCTACTACTACTACTACTAATGGTATGTGTTACGTACTTACTATGTGCCGAGCCTATTTTAAGCGCTGGGGTAGATACAAAGTAATCAGGTTGTCCCACATGGAGCTCACAATTTTAATCTCCATTTTACAGATGGGGCAATTGAGGCACAGAGCAGCTAAGCGGCTTGCCCAAGATCACACAGCAGATAAATGGCGGAGCTGGGATTAGAGCCCATATCCTCTGGTTCCTAAACCCAAGCTCTTTCCTCTAAGCCGTGCTGCTTCATTACCTGATTTTTATAAAAAAAATATAAAAAGTGTTTGTGAGATTACAGTGTAACAGAATTGGTAGATACGTTCCCTGCCCAAGATGAGTCTTCAGTCTGAAGACAACCATCAATTGCCTTCGTGGACAATTATTCCAATCCATTTGTTTAATATTTTTTGAAATATTTTCTATTGTAACTTTTAAATCAATTTAATTCCATTTTAGTGGCATTTATGATACCGCTTAAATATACTCTCTGTTGGATGATTTGATGGAGGCAGTTTAGAAAAAAATGGCATTCTACATGGCCTTAATAGGCTGCTAGTAAAAATAGTGGTTTTTGTTAAGCACTTATTATGTGTTAAATGCTGGGATAGATAAAAGGCCATTAGGTCCCATGTAGGGCTCACAGTCTAAATAGGAGGGAGAGCAGGTATTGAATCCCCATTTTACAGATGAGGGAACTGAGGCCCAGAGAAATTAAGTGACTTGCCTGAGGTCACACAGCAGACAAATAGCAGAGGAGGGATTAACCCAGGACCTCCAACTCCCAATCTGTGTTCTTTCAACTAGGCCATACTGCTGAATGATTTTTAAATCCAGACATTAAAAGATTCTATATTATGTAGAGAGATTATCGGAATAGAATTTCAGTAATAATCCTGGCTAGGTAATAAGAATGGTGTTTGTTGAGTGCTACGGAGGATGCTCTGTACTAAACACTTGGGGGAGAACAATAGAAGTATAGGCACATTCCAACGACAGGCACGTATATTCCAATAGATATGTTTAGCCGTTCTTTTTACGGAAAGATTATCTGTGCTGAGATTTTTTTTGCTTTTGAGGTTGGTGAGCCTGAAAAGCCCATGAATCAGCAATATTTGATTCCTGCCTCATGCAGTAAAGCTAATCCGTTGCCATGTTGATCCATCTTTCATGGTTTCACTGCCCTGATTATTCACAAGTCCTCTCATTGTTGCTGTACGTCAGGCAGGTCAGTCTGCTTCTGCCATCACTTAGGAGTCTCCTGGTTCATCTTTTTTTTTTTTACTGACACTTCACTATGTCCTTAAAACATTTTCTGACACTTCCCACTTGCATATTCATTTCAGTTCATTTCAGTTTATCGCGGCCAAGCTGTGTGTTTATAGGCTCACATTTACCCAAGTCTACATCTCCAGCCCAGAACTCTCTCCTGCTCTGCAGCCTCACGTTTCTTCTTACCTTCAGGACATCTCTACTTGGATATCCCATTGACACCTCATACTTTACATATCCCAAACTCCTTTTCTTCCCACACAAATCCCTCTCCTCCCCCAACTTTCCCATCACTGTAGACAACGCCACTATCCTCCCTGTCTCACAAACCCATAACTTTGGCATTATCCTTGACTCATCTTTATTTAAACCCACATATTAGATCTGTCACCAAGTCCTATTGGTTCTGTTTTTACAGCATTTCTAGAATCCACCTTTTCTTCTCCATCCAAATTGCTACCATAATTTGCCTAATTGTACATTCCAAGCACTTAGTACAGTGCTCGGCACATAGTAAGCGCTCAATAAATACTATTGAATGAATTCTACTGTCTCCTCCTCAGAAGGGCTGGGCTGCCAAGAAAATTGTCTTAAGGCCGGTGAGTTCAGCCGCAGTAGTGCATCGTCAGATCTCCTACCAAATTGAGGGTTTATAAAGCTGTCGTCATCTCCATCTACGTGGCTGAAGGCATATCCGGTTTCTCGAGCAATTTCACCCATGTCCCCTCTGAGGTTTCCTTAAAACAGCTGAGGGGAAAAATAACCAACAGTAAGATCTCGAACATCAACTAGGCCTGGGGTGATGGACCCAGCGATATAACTTCCCCAGGCGGTACCTAAGGAAACTGGATGATAGTGGGGTCCTTAGGCAACATGTTGGTATTTGTTAAGCGCTTACTTTGTGCAGAGCACTGTTCTAAGCACTGGGGTAGATACAGGGTAATCACTTTGTCCCATGTGAGGCTCACAGTCTTCATCCCCATTTTATACATGAGGTAACTGCGGCACAGAGAAGTTAAGTGACTTGCCCACAGTCACACAGCTGACAAGTGGCAGAGCCGGGATTCGTCAGCATGTCAGCAACGTGTCTGACAAATGGAAAGCGATACTCCCACAGCAAAGAATGTGCCCTAAGGGAAAGAGCACCGCCCTGGGCATCAGGACCTAGGTTCTAATCCCGACTCTACCGCCCGTCTGCTCCGTGACCCTGAGCAAGTCTCTTAACTGCTTTGGGCCTCAGTTTCCTCATCAATTAGACGTGGATGAAATACCTGTTTTCCTTGTCCCCTCAACAAGGAACTTCTTCATGTAACTTGTATCTACCCCGCAGTCGGTTCGGTGTTTGGCACAGAGTAAGCACTTGACAAGTACCACATTCACTGTTATTATTAGTATTAATAATTGCAAGCAGAGAGAGCCTAACACACGTTTTAAAGACACCGTGAACTGCAGCCTCCAAACAACATGATATCAACCGGTGTGAGAACACAGCAGCAGATCGATTAAGCCGGTGGTAGGAAGCAATCAGTAGAGAGGTTTTTCTGGTTGAACAGAGGCTTCACACACATCAACGTGTTATGTCAAGAGGCAGGCACGAAACAGAAACATTCTTAAAGCAGCCAATGCATCATCTGAGAAAGTGCTCATAAAGTGGAATGAATTATTGTCTCTTTCGTGACGCCCATGTGTACAGATGGGATTTCACTGCCGTTGATGTCGTCTTTAAAAGCCGAGGACACCCATACATATATATTTTCGGAGGCACAAGCTGCAACATAGCCTCACCTTTCTTCAGCTTTCTTGGTAACCCAGACCCTGCCCCTGATTCTGTGAAGCTGTTTAAAAATCAGCTTCTTGTGCTTCCAAACATATTAATATTACCACTAATGTCCTGTCCTGCCATTATGATCAAGGATTCAAGCATTTGTTGTTTTGTGCTTCTATAAGAAACATCTGGCTGAGAAGATAGTACTGTAGATGAGATATACATGGATGTGGCTGTTCTTAAAAAGACCACGATGATATATGGAATACTGTATTCATTTTCATAGTTATTTTGAAAGCTCAGAGTCAAGCTAGACCATTTTAGGCAATTACAGAGCCTTGAAACTGAAGCGAGAAACATCATTAGGCTACCAAAACTCCCCTCTCAGAAGCGTTGAATAGATCTCCGTTGCTTTTCATGATCAATCAACCAACGGTCTTTATTAAACACTTATTGTGTGCAGAACACTGTACTAAGCATTTGGGAGAGTACAATAGAAGAGAATGAGTAGATAAGTTCCCTGTCCACAAAATCTCTTGGCCATCAATTTGAAGGCGTGCCACGGGGTGCCTTCCTCTTACGTGTCTGCTCTGCTCCCCCCAACCTAACTCTCACGTGATCTCAACTCATCACTCTCCAGCTCACGCCTTTCCCTTCTCATGGGATGCCTTCCACCTCAGTGATAACAAACCACATTCTTCCTATTCTTTAAAGCCTTTTGAAAACACGATCTCCTCTCTAAAATACTTCAAGATTAATCCCCGACCTTCCCAGACATATCTTCCCCTTCAGCTTCCTCAGCAGTCGTGTGTATTTAGCCACGTATTTCTGTTGTTGACTTATTTCCTCTTGTTCAAGATTTTTATCCACTTGGAAATTTGTAACTCTGGTGTTGATTTATGCCTGCTTGTCTTTTCTCAGATTATCAGTTCCTCAAAGGTAGGGATGGTGTCTTTTTCCTTTTCCTTTGTTACATTCAGTGTGCAGTAGGCATTCATTTAACTTTTCTGTGTCTGTTACCTCAACTGCAAAATGGGGATTTAATACCTGTTCTACCTCCTATTTTTACCTTGAGTCCCACGTAGGATTTGATGATTTTGTATTTACCCCCCTGCTTAGTACAATGCTTGGCACAGAACAAGCACTTAACATAGAGCACAATTATTATTATTATTAGGAGCTTCACCACTTGGTGATGTTTCAGAAGATCAATAAAGGTGCAATAAACTTGCAAGGAATTTGTATCCTAAGGCTCAGTGCTACAAATGAAAAAGCATATTATTATATATGGATCATGTTAATTTGTTTCTGAACAATTTGAATTCAGAAAAAAATCATTAAGTCTAATTTTTATTCATAGATATAAAGCACTTATAATAGGAAAAATATTTGTTTAGTCTTGAAAAGAATACCAGCAATATGGTGGCTTTATATTTGGTTTAATTATAATAGCCACTCTATCCACTGTTCATTTATCTGCCCAGAATTGTGTATTCTATCAAAGGGCGGGAGGTAAAACTTTTCAGTAGAGTGTAGATTTCAAAGGAAAGGAATGTCAAAAGTAACGGATGAAAGTCAAGGCAAAATTCTGCTTATTGCTTAAATACTGGGAACCTGCTGAAAACCTCCACATATGAAAGCTGTTTTTGGGCAGTTTGTGCTAGTTATTTTATAGTCGCTAGACCTTGTATAAAATTGGATTTTCAAAACTTGTCCAGCCTATTCTAGATTGCTTTCCCGCCCCTGTTTTCTTAGTGTGTGAGGTGATATATATTCATTTGTTTTTCTTCCTCCTTTGATTTTCCTTTGAATCTTAATTACACATAGCTCCATCTCACATTTCTTTTATTTTACACTTTTCTTTTCAGCATACTTGAAAATTCATTTGCTTTGAATTGCGCACTTTGAGCAGAATCATGCAAATGCCCCTTTGAAGTATTCTGTAAATGGTTTATAAAAGGATTGAGACTAAATCTCCCACTTTCTGGGTGCGGAGACAAGGCAGTGTAAGAGCTGTGGAAGCCTTCATTTCCAGTATTATTGGTCGGGGAGGGTAGAAGGCCTCAGTGCTCTTCTTTCCCACTTTCTCACTTCTAGGTCTCCCATCAAGCATCTTTCTGAGCAGTGTGTGGCAGGGCGAAACTCATATAGGAGCCTGTTAGAATGGTGCTAGGGGTGAGGGTTGGCTATCGAATAATTGTGGTATTTGTTAAGCATTTACTCTGTGCCAAGCACAGGTCTCAAGTGCTGAAGTAGATACAAGATGATCAGGTTCCACATGGGGCTCATAGTCTAAGTAGGAGAGACAGCAGGTTTTGAATCCCCATTTTGCAGAAAAAGGAACTGAGGCCCAAGATCACAAGGCAGGCAAGTGGCAGATCTGGGATTAGAACCCAGGTCCTCTTAGTTACAGGCCCATGTTCTTTCCACCCAACCAAGCTGCTTCCCGTATGTTGTTGGTCATGTAACACCTGTGAAGTGGGAATAGCCAGGAAAAGACAGCCCGCCCAATCCACTCTTCTAACACCAGATTTCTGCATTTCAATCTCATCTATCACTTTCCTAGTCCCTGGCCCATATCCTCCCTCTGGCCTGGAACTCCCTCCCCCTTCATATCTGACAGTCAACCCCTCTCCCCACCTTCAAAACCCTCCTAAATTCCCATCTCCTCCAAGAGGCCTTCCCAGACATGAGTATTTCCTGTGTGCAGAGCACTAAACTAAGGTCTTGGAAAAGTACAACACAACAGAGTTGGTAGACATGAACCCTGCCCACAAGGAGCTTATAATCAACAGGGGGAAGTGAACATCAGATTTAGGTTAGGGGAAATGGTAGAGTATAAGAATAATTACGTAAGTGCCCGTGGGCTGAAGTGAGTATAAAATGCTAAAGAGGTAACCAGACAAGGTTGTTGTAAGCATTGAGGGAAGGGTGGGTATGGAAAATACTGGGAATGTCTCTGGAAAGAGATGTCATTTTAGGAGGGTTTTGAGGTGGGGGGAGTGTGAATTGTTGGATATGAAGTGGGAGGGAGTTCCAAACCCAGTGGAGAATATAGGCAAGGGGTCAGTGGATAGATGAGACTGAGGTAGAGAGAATAAGTTCATTCAATAGTATTTATTGAGTGCTTACTATGTGCAGAACACTATACTAAGCGCTTGGAATATACAATTCTGCAACAGATAGAGACAATCCCTGCCCAATGATGGGCTTACAGTAAATTGATATTAGAGGAATGGAGCTTGTGTGTTGGGTATGAGGAAATCAGTAGGGTAAGATAGGGGACAGGGTTGACTGAGTGACTTCAAAGGCGATGGTTTAGAAGTTTCTGTTGAACGTGGAGGTGGATGGGCAACCACGGGAGGTTTTGGAGGAATAGGGAGAATTGCACTGAATTTTTTTTCTGAAAAATGATCCTTGCAGCAGAGTGAAGTTGGACTGTAGAAGGGAAAGACGGGAGGTAGGCTGATGCAGTATTCAAGGTGGGAGATCAATTCTTGGATCAGCATGGTAGCAATTTAGATGGAGAGGAAAGTGAGGAAGTTCCTTTCCAAGTGAATCTCTGATTGAAGGTGCCATTCTGAATCCTAGTTGCTTGTGAGAGGATATGCAGGTGCCTGAGTTATGTTAAATCTGGACCATCTTAAAAAACTGAAATAGAGCTTTATCTTAGATATTTCACTTATAAAGTGAATCTCCTAAGCATTATAAAAAAGTAGTGTAAGGCGTGAGGAGATTAAGTATGTGGGAATCTTAGAATTACATTGAGCAGTTTGGGGGACATAAAAATGGGCTTGGAATGCTTTAAATAGTTAATTTTTCCAGTGTCTCTATTCAAATACAAACTTGTTTTATTCCTTCTCCCTTTCTTTCCCAGTATCATGTTTCTCTCCCATGCAGGTGAGGCTGTTGAACTATTTGTACGGTCTTACAGCCGGGACTGAACAATTGTACGTAACTTCACATGAAAGGACATTCATTCAAAGATTCAGCGGAAGAACTGACATTCCCTGAGATATGACCTTTGACATTCATGGGGAAAACCACAAACTAGACTTTTCATTTCCTTACAAAAGAAATAAAATGAGGAATATTTATTTTACAAGAAACATCTGCCTAAGATCCCAAGATTAAAAAAAAAGAAACATTTTTTTGAAATGATTACATTAAATTTTTTAGTGTATTTGTTAAACAAGGACTATGTCCCAGGCACTGTACTAAGGACAGGGTAAAAAATACAAGCTAATCAGGATGAACACAGATCATGTTTTATATGGGGCTCACAGTCTTAATCTCCATTTTACAGGCGAGGTAACTGAGGCACAGAGAAGTTAAATGACTCCCGCAAGGTCATATAGCAGGCAAATGGCAAAACCTGAAATAAAGGGCAGTGTTTATTTCCAATGATAGTATTTTCACTCCAAGTCTCTGTTAGTATAATAAGATAAAGTGAATAGGTTTATTAGCCACCAACAAACAAACTTCACCATTGTTATTCTGATAGCCAAGTGTCAATGATCCTCTGATATGCAAAGCATGAATTCCCTTTTCCCTCATGCATAATTCACAGCAACACAATTCAGATGCTAGAGGAGTAATTTTTAAATAAATCCTCAATCATAAAATAAAAACTCATTCCGAGTTATACTTTACATCTCACGAAACCAGGTTCTTGCTTTTCCTCCATTTTATCAGATGGGTAAATGTAGCTTCCTCGTAGTGAATAGGACAGCGGGATTTAAAACCCACAGATCCCCATGTTGCAGGGCTGGGCATGTTCCTCTCATGTTAACTACCCGGAGAGGAGAATGTAGGGTGAGGGTCTGTAGTGATTTGATTTGATGGGCCTCTCCCCACCTGGGTTTTTGTGGCAGGGGGAGGGGATTCATCATCACTGGTCTTTACTGAGTGCCTACTGCGTGTAGAGTACTAAGCACTTAGGAGAGTAATCAGTCAATCCATCAGTGGTATTTATTGAGTGCTTACTGTGTGCGGAATACTATATTAAGAGCTTGGAAGTACAGTATAACAGAGTTGGTAGGCACATCCCCTTCCCACAGCAAGCTTACAGTCTAGAGATTCAGCAGAAATGGCCATGCGTCCACTTGTGATGGTCCCTAACCATTGAGCTGGTGGTTCAAACTCTACCATGCCCAAGTACTTCAGCCCACTGCATGCTACAGCTCTGGCAATGGCAGAGTGAGGGGATTGCCGAGTGCTCCCATAGTGGATTTGGCCTGGTTGGGAATCACTGCCCCACTTCAGTCGCTCTACCAGCACTCCATGGTCCAAATCAATCACTCAATCGATATTTACAGAATGTTGACCATGTGGAGAGTACCCAACTAAGCGGTTGGGTGAGTTCATTGCGAGAGAGTTGGTAGTCATCATCTCTGCTCTCAAGGAACTTAGTCTAGTGGTCTCAATAGAACCATCACATGAGCCGGATTTGGCTCCAGTTTTCCAGGATTGCAGGTGGAGTTAGGAGTTTTAGGAGCCATGATAGAGCTGTGGTTGAAGTGACAAGATCAGAGAGTTGGAGAAGATGAGCAAGGGAAGAAGCAATGTGGCCTAGTGGAAAGAGTACAGGTCTGGAGTCCAAGGACTTTTATCCTAGCCCTGCCACTTGGTTGCTGTGTGAGGTCGGGCAAGTCGCTTTCCTTCTCTAGGCCTCCGTTAACTTATTTGTTTAATGGGGATTAAGACTGTGATCCCCAAGTGGGATATGGACTGTGCCCAACCTAATTATCTTTCATCTACCCCAGCACCCAGTACAATGCCTGGCAAGTGTACTCGGAAGTGTTTAGCAGATATCATAAAAAAAGAGGATGAATTAAAGGAGAGAGAGGATGGCAGGTAGAAACCAAAGCTGACAGATTTTCTTCAGTATGGGCCACATTAGATAACGAGCAACAGTGGAGATAGAGGGAAATGATGGATTTGGGAAACACTGGGCCAGATTTAGAATTATGAAAAATCTGCTTCTGACTCAAATTCTACCAGAGAAAAGACTGACAATAGACACCAATCTGATATTACAGGACTGCATCATTCAAACAACACTGCTATCGTTCCATCGATCAATCATTTATTTAGTCGCTACTGAATAAATTATTTAGTCACATCAATGCCCATCTCCCCCTCTAGACTGTAAGCTCATTATGAGCTGGAAACATGTCCACTTATTCTCTTGTACTGTACTCTCCCAAGTGCGTAGAACAGCACTCTACACATAGTAAGAATTCAGTAAGCACCACTGGTTGATTGAGTACATAGCACTGTGCTAAGCCTTGGGAGAATAGCGTACAAAAGAGCTCATCGACCCATTCTCCGCTCCTAAGGAATTTACAGACGAAGGGGGAGACAGACATGAAAAGAAATTTCAGATATGTACATAAATGCTGTGGGTGGGGTGACTATCAAGAGGTTAAAGGATACAGATACAGGTAACTCCCAGGCCCGTACTCTCTCCACTGCACCATGCTGCTTCTCTAATAATAATTGTGGTATTTGTTAAGCCAGGCACTGTACTAACGCTAGGGTGGATACAAGCAAATTGCGTTGGACACAGTCCCTGTCCCTTGTGGGGCTCTCGGTCTTAATCCACATTTTATAGACGAAGTAACTGAGGCACAGAGAAGTGAAGTGACTTGCCCCAACTCATCCAGCAGACAAGAGGTGGAACTGGGATGAGAACCCATGACCCGTGCTCTATCCACTACACCATACTATTTACAGAGGTCTGCACCAAGTGCTTGGGACAATACATTACAACCGAGTTAGCGGACGCATTCCTTGTCCACAGCGACTTAACAGTCTAGAGGGGGAGGCAGACATTAATATAAATAATTCAAAATATATAATTAAGAGATATGTTCATAAGTGCTGACTGGTTTATATTGAGGAGGAAGGAGTTCCAGCCCAAAGGGAAGATGTGGGAAAGGAATTGGCGGGGAGATAGACGAGATAGAGAGATCAGGAGACTAGTTGAAATGTATAACAATATAGGATAAAATCAACCAGAGTGAAATGTAGATGAATTCGCAGGTATTACATCATGAGAACTGGATGCCATTTAATTTGGCTCTCTGCTTCAGGAGAAAGGTTTTTTGATTTAGGTACCCAGTGTGAATAATAGGACAAGGATTCTCAGTGGCAGCTACTCTTGAGAAACTGGCCAAGTCTCCAAAGGCAGAAGACTAGGCTGCTTTCCCTTCTAGAATGCGAATGAAATAAAAATGTCCGTTATTACAATTGGAGCGATCTTTATAAACATTCAAAAATTAAGACCTATAATGGTAAGTTCCTTAAGTCTGCCATTCAGTATCCATAATTTAATTCCCCCAAAGAAAGCTCTTTACTAAGGTCAAAAGGATAAAAATGTATGTTTCATTTTAGCTTTTGTGATTTTTCTTTCCTCCCCAATATATTGCACATTCTTCACCTCCATTCGTATTTGTCAGCAGCTTTAAGTGAGGTGGAGTTCACTTACTGTTTTATACTCTTTGAAAATTGCACTTTAAGCTCATGCACAATTTGATATATTAGGTATGTTTCTCTTGACAGCGGAAGATGTAGTAAGAACCCATTGGTGAATTAGGTAGTTCAGAGAATTTGATGATTTTTTGGCAGCCCCAGCGACCAGAACTCTTTAGGTCCTATTTATCAGAAATAACTCAAGACATTTTCATTTAATCAATCAATCATATTTATGGAGTGCTTACTGTGTACAGAGTGCTGTACTAAACACTAGGGAGAGTGTAATGTAACACTTTGTAGAACCATTCCCTGGCCACAGCAAGCTTTTGGCCTGGAGGAGTAGACTGGAAGCTTAAGTTTCTAATAGGAATTCTGATTCTCTCAAGATAAGTACTATCTGTAGCTGCACTTCTCGAAATTCATTATTCTTAGGTCATCGTGTTATAGATTAATAGGACCATTTGGGTGTAAGAAGCTTATCTACTGCCTCTTGAGCAAAATCCATTTTTTCTAAAGCCTCACAAATGCACGGTTAACTAGCTTTTCTATTACTAAAATGAATATAGAACAAGTTTTCCTGTGTATTATTCATTGCCTGAGGATTTTTTTCGGGTCGACTCTTTTTTCTTTATTTAATGCAGCTATCATATGTCAAAATAAGCTCACTTTTGTTCTTTTACTACTGATCGATGAGAATTATTGATTTCTGCCTTGTTTATGGCATTCCCCTATAGGTTTTAGGCTATTAACTTATCTAACCCAGTATTTATTTTGCCTGCAATTTTCTAAATCATTCTAATCGAGTCCTGTTTGAATTTTCTCTTTTAGAATTTTTGTGCTGTAGTTCTGGCCAAAAACATAGGTGTTCAGAAAGATCACATGTAGCAGTATTGGAAAGAGATACTTTTAAATTTGTCATCTTCGCAGTTGAGCATAGGAATATTTTGAGGAGTGAGGGAGATTGTTTTAAAACTGCAGAAGGGTGGTCTTTTGTGGCATGGCTTACTGAAAGCAGATTTATGCAGTGATTTCATTGCTTTTTATTACTTGGTTTTTGTTATTCATCCATAGTGTACAAGATCCGCATAGACATTTGAAAGCCACTGCTCCCGCTCTCAGGGGGCTCACCTTAAAAATACGAGAAAAGCAATATAGATATGAATGCCATTTTGGTTGAATTTTTTTTTCTTTTTTTTTCTTTTTTTCCTAAGGGAAGTGGTTGTGGGCATTTTGGGAAAATGGAGTTTTCCTCCTATACCTTTAATCATTGGTTTATCTTTCATTGTCTTCAGCATCCCAAAATGCTTATAAATCTTGCATATATGCCTGGTGCTGCCAAGTTTGTTAAAACTCAGAACACCTTCCTGGAAGAAATGTGTTGTGAAAGTCGTGAAAGGAGGAAAGGCAGGGACTAGGGAAGAGAGTCGATCCAGTCAAGGAGAATAAGAAAGAGCTAGAGTGGGGAAAGAGGTTGCAAAAAGATGTACTTGATGTGAAAACTATCAGATCCAGGGAACGGTCTTAAAACCTCCTCCTTTTTATTGCATTCTTCCCTTTGGGTGACATTTTGACAGGGTGCCATTCAAATATTGAGATGAAACAATTATTAAAACACATTTTAGTGACATGCCATGAAGATTTAAAACCTCACAGTGTGAAAATACTAACGTTTTGTGTTATGGGAGCTTAAAAGGAGCAGGGAGATGACAATTTTTGGATACCTACTTTCTTCCTTCCCTAAAAGCAAGCAGAGATTTGCAGCACTCCCATAGAGATGATCTTTAGCGATTTCTTTTAAAAAAAGGGAAATGAAGAAGCGGAAGTTTCCCTATTTTTTCTATAGATGAAATTGTACATTACTTTTTTTTTACTCCTAAACTGTTAATTTCTTTTGACCAGTCATCACACAGACACGCACTTCTAAACTATAGCTCTCTCCTAGATATTCAAATTCCTTTCTCCCAGTGAGTTACAGTATATCCTGGAAGTAGGATAGGCACATGTGGAAGGACATTAACTCTTTCAGATCCCTAGTGAATTATTTGGTGGATAGCAAATAAGCATTCTGACCACCTATCCGAAGTCACTTCGTATCAAAGTGATTTTTCTACTGGCTCCTGCCTTGGCGTATTCCCCTGGAGGAGATACAAGTTTATTAGGTCAGACACAGGCCCTGGACTACATGGGGCTTGCATGAAGTGTAAGTAGGAGGGAGATCAGGTACTGAATCTCCATTTTACAGTTTAGGAAACTTTGTCATAGAGAAATTCAGAGAATTGCTCAAGAGTCCAGGCCTGTGCTATCTCTTTGGGAAAGATTCAACCCCTGCCCTCAAGGAACTTAGAGGCAACTGGAAAAGCTGGGATTAGAACGCAGGTCCTCTGACTCCCAGTCCCGAGCTCTTTCCACTAGGCCATACTGCTTTGCTTAAGGGTAGGGATTGTGACTACCAACTCTATTGTATCGTATCCTCCCGAACAGTATATAGTGCTGTACCTACAGTAAGAGCTCAGTAAATGCCATTGATCAACTGACTGATTGATCAAAAAAAACTTCACAAACTATGGGGTTGGGTGCTACTGGGGTGAGCACTGAAGTTAGTTGGTGGAAGCTTGGCAAAATTTAGGAAAAAAGATAAAAGCTGCAAGGGGAATGAGGGAAAGGAAGCTTAGAGTGGAGGGAGGGGAGGACCAAGAAAACTTTGAAAACAAGGGAGACCTGTAGAGCTTGGACTAAATGTGAGGACCAGGCAGATGTATGCTGGGGGAAATCAATAATCTGAATAGGTTTTTTTTATCTTTTTTTTTTCAATTGTATTTGTTAACGGTGGTACTTGTTAAGCGCTTACTATGTGCCAGGCACTGTACTAAGTGGTAGGGTGGATATAAGTAAATTGGGCTGGACACAGTCCCTATCCCACATGGGGCTCACAGTCTTACTTCCCATTTTACAGATGAAAGAATTTAGGCATAGAGAAGTGAAGTGACATGCCCAAGGTTACACAGCAGACACATGGTGGAGCCGGGATGAAAAATAAGGTCCTTCTGACTCCCGGCCCCATGCTGTATCCACTAAGCCATGGCTCTACCCACTAGGCCAAAGCAGTCCAGTGGAAGAGCTGGGATTGGAACCCAGATCTTTTTGACGCCCAGGCTCAGGGTCTATCCACTAGGCAATGCAGGGTTAGTACAAACTAATCAGGTTGAACGTGGTCCATGTCCCACGCAGGGCTCAGTCTTAATCCCCATTTTGGGGATGCTTCATATGATTAGACTGTAAGCCCGTCAGTGGGCAGGGATTGTCTCTATCTGTTGCCGAATTGTACACTCCAAGCACTTAGTACATTGCTCTGCACATAGTAAGCGCTCAATAAATACTATTGAATGAATGAATGATGAACACATGACTCCAGAGAGAGAAGCCGGGGAGGAAATAAGGTCAGAGTCGGAGTCCCGTATGGGTTCACGATAGGTCCACGAATCCCCTAGGGCTCACTAAGCTTGCAGGTCACCTTCTTTGATCGTAATCCATCAATTAAAAGCATTGCTTTACAGGCCGCTCGCGAGTCATTCCTTCCCATTGGTTCCCAGGGGCAGGATCTCATCGGAGGCCACATCTGCCAGTCTGCCTATTGGGAGGCACGTCGGGTTCCTGACACAGTGAGGTGGGGGAGAGGGTGGTGAGGATCTTAGTGAGTTTACAGGTAGCAAAGATAAAGCCGGCAGGTTTCAGGCCTCATTCATTCATTCGGTTATATTTATTGAGTGCTTACTGTGTGCAAAGCATTGTACTAAGCACTTGGGATAGTACAATATAACAACAAATAGACACATCCCTTCCCACAATGAGCTCATAGTCAAGAGGGGAAATGATGGTAATTGATGACTTTCCTTCATGAGGCTGTATTTTTTTCTTTCTAAATGGTTTTCGTTAAGCACTAAGTATCAAGCACGGTTCTAAGCACTGAGGTAGATGCCAGTTTATCATATGGGACTCACAGTCTAAGTTGGAAGAAGGAGAATTTAATCGTCATTTTATACAGATGAGGTCACTGAGGCACAGAAAAGTTGTGACTTGCCCAAGGTCATACTGCAAGCAGCTGGCAGAGCCAGGGTTAGAACCCAGATCCTCTGACGCCAAGGCACATGCTCTTTCCACTAGGCCACGCTGCTTCTCTGTTTCTTCTGGATGGCGGGCGGGGTGGAGGGCAGACCCCAGATTCCTGTCTGAGCGTGGATCTTCGTCACACTTCTGAAATCTCTCCTCCAATACACCATCTACAACTGGGAAAATCAGAAAAGGAGAGGTTGTTTACTTCCTGGGATAATTACCTGCCCATTTCACATATGCAAAGGTACAGGACTGATCTTCAGCTTAACCATAAATGAAAGATCCGGTTAATACGTTCGATTTTCCAGGTGCCTTTCTTTTCAGAAAGCGGATCCTTCTATTGGAAACAGGGATTGATTCTCTAGTTTTTACGGACATCATCTACTTCACTTTTCTTCTTTGCTGAAAGGATCAAAAGCATTTACCAACCTGTCACACGCTTCATGTAGCAGTCAGTGTTGTTTATGGGTTCTTCCAAAATTTTCACTGAGGAAATGGTACAGTAGTTGTTTTGTGTCTTTACTTTTGAAGGACTTTTGTGTATCATGCGGGGAGTGAAAATATGCGGGTCAGTCACTCCCTCAAAGTTCCAAATATGCCCATTTCTCCTGGGGATGTATTCTTGGCATTAAGGAAGACTAACCCGTCTCAACACTGAGACCGTGGCACAGCTTGGAAGCTATATCTTGTCTAAAGACCATATTCTAATTCCCCCATCATGGTCTATCCAAATTGTGTAGTGAAAACATACTTTCTCCAAGAAATAAATGTATCTTTACATTTTGAATGATTTCTAAATTTACATTTTTATATGGTTGCAAATTTTCAATTATTATTATACTTCGGCACTTACTAGGTGTCAAGCACTGTTTTAAGCACTGGGGTAGGTACAAGTTAATCATGTCAGACAAAGTCTCTGTCCCAAGTGAGGTTCACAGTCTAAGTAGAAGGATGAGAATGTACTGAATTCCCATTTTTCTGTTGAGGGAACTGAAACACAGAGAAGTTAAAGACTTGCCCAAGGTCACACAGCAAACAATTGCCAGAACCAAGATTAGAACCAAGGTCCACTGATTCCTAGGCCCATGCCCTTTCCACTATGCAGGCCTGCTGCAATTACAATTAAATTAGATATGAGATTTTTTTTTTCCACAGGTATGTAATATTGTGCCTACAATAATTAGTTTCATCTCATAGAAGTTCATATTGTTTTTGTTACTGTCCTTCCAATCTACCTGATCCTTTGAGAAGCTGCATGGCCTAGTGGATAGACACAAGATGGGAGTCAGAGGACCTGGTATCGAAGCAGTGTGGCTCAGTGGAAAGAGCCCGGGCTTGGGAGTCAGAGGCCATGGGTTCGAATCCAGGCTCTGGCCACTTGTCAGCTGTGTGACTGTGGGCAAGTCACTTAACTTCTCTGTGCCTCAGTTACCTCATCTGTAAAATGGGGATGAAGACTATGAGCCTCATGTGGGGCAATCTGATTATCCTGAATCTACCCCCGCGCTTAGAACAGTGCTCTTTAGGATATAAAGAACATCCTTGTCTTCTGTGTGACCTTGGATGAGTCACTGAACATCTCTGTGCCCCGGTTACTTCATCTGTAAAAGGGGATTAAGACTGTGAGTCCCATATGGGACAGTGACTGTTTCAAATTTGATTTGTACCTCCCCCAGCACTTAGTACAGTGTCTGGAGCATAGTAAGCGCTTAACAATTCCCATTAAAAAAAGGGAGGATAGGGATCTTGTCTACTAACTAGTGCATTGTAGTTTCCTAAAAGCTTAGTAGAAGCTCTGCACACAGTAGGCTCTCAACAAATACCACTGAATGGTTAAATGTTTACTAGAATAAAACCTTGTTCATCTCCTATATCTAACAGAAAGTTAACTGGGGAATTTTTAAAATTGCAACCGATATATTAAAGAAAAGTGGTTGATGTTTTCAGTGCAGCATGGATTTGGATTAAATGGAAAATACTAATGAAGAAAAAATTCTCTTGGTTTTTCAGAACCTCTTTTTTCTCTTCAAAATGCAATATGTGGTAAAGAGCATTGACTCTTTTTGAGTGTTCTATGGTTTATTTTCTTCAATTCATTCTACAGATGAGTGTGTCAGATAAAAAGATAGCCTATCTTTCTACTTATTTCTTTTGGAGAGATTCTTGAAAAAGAATCCTTTTGGTGTCAGCTAGTAACATTACATCGAGCACAAAGCAAAGAATTGCATTACTGGCATAATTTATGTCCATTGGCCTTATTCCCTTTTTGATGGTTTTCTTGAAGTACACTGTCTTTGAACAGAAGGACAAGGACGCAGAAAGGCTTAGATCACTCATTTTTACAAGAACAGCTCCTCAGAGTTTGACTTTTATTTGACAAAGCATAATTCTTAATGAAGATACCCATTTCCCATCATCCCCCTTGAATTCTGTATCCTTAAAGTCTTCCGTATTCTGTGATAGAAACGTCAGTAATAGTGACTGTATTTATAAAATGCCCAGAACATGGAGGACACTACAGAAAGCACTGGGGAGACATGACACAAGTGAGAATTAGGAAAGGTCCCTGACCCTCAGGCATTCACAGTTCAAGAATAAGGAGGGTAAGTGATTGGTGACAGACACGATAGGAAAAGATGAAGTAATATAAGACAAAAACACTATAAATGACAAAGTTCGGTCATATCTGGTGACTAAGAGGGTGGTCTGTGGATATAACGAGAAAGTGGGACCCAGGCCAGAGGGAGAACATAAAAAAAGGGGTTCATTCATTGGATCGTATTTATTGAGCACTTACTGTGTGCAGAGCACTGTACTAAACACTTGGGAAGTACAGTTCACAGCAACAAATAGAGGCAATCCCTGCCCACAGTGGGCTCACAGTATAGAAACTGGCGATGAGACATGAGATCAAGGTATAGTGTGTGGGTTGGCATTAGAGGAGTGAAGTGGGCAGTCTGGATTGTATTATGGGGAAAGCTAACTGAGGAGCCTAAAGCTGATGGAAATGTGTTTCTGTTTCGTGCGGAGATGGGTAGGTTACCATTGGAGGTTTTTGAGGAGTGGGGTGACGTGGACTGAACAGTTTGGTTTTAGAAAAACCAGCTGGGGATCCTAGTGAAGTATGGACTACAGAAGAGAGAGAGACAGGAGGCAGAAAGGTCAGTCAAGAGGTTGATGCAGTAAACAAAGGGTGATATAAATGCATGGATCAGTGTTACGGAGAGAAGAAGGGCAGACTTTAGTGATGGTCAGGTAGAACCGTTAGGATTTGGTGTTAGATTGAATGTGTGGGTTGAATGAGAGAGCTGGGCTGAAGACATTGCCAAGGTTATAGGTTTGTTTGAGAGGGAGGATGGTGGTGCTGTTTACAGTAATGGGAAAGTCATGGAGAGGACAGGATTGTGTGGTAAGATGAGGAGTTCTGTTTTGGACATATTAAGTTTGAGGTGTTGGCGGGACATCCAAGTAGAGATGTGCTGAAGGCAGGAGGAAATATGACACTGCAGAGAAGGAGGTGGGTCTGGGACGAAGTAGATGTGGAATCATCCACATGATTATGGTAGTTGAAACCATGGGAGGGAATGAATTCTCCCCAAAGGAGTGGGTATAGATGGACAGTACAAGGGGACCCCAAAGTGAGCTTTGAGGGATTCCTAGAGTTAGGGAGCAGGAGAGAAAGGGGGAGCCTGTGAAAGAGGTTGAAAAGGAGTAACCAGATTCATTCATTCATTATTTGTATTCATTGAACTTTTGCTATGTGCAGAGCACTCTACTAAGAGCTTGGGAGAGTACAATCTGACAATAAACAGAAAACCAGGAGATGAAAGTGTCAGTGAAACCAATGTTTGATAGTATATTCAGAACGGACTCAAAATCAGCTAGGAGGATTAAGATGTAGTAGAGTCTTATGGATTTGGCAAAAAGGAGGTCAGTGGTGTATTTAAAGAGGGCAGTTTCAATTGAGTGGAAGGAGAAGCAGCCAGATTGCGATACAACACTGCAGGCCTGGCTATATTTAAGTTCAGGATGGGGAGCTGTATCACCTCCGTGAGGTATGGTATTAGCACCATAGCCAGTTGAGAGTTTGTTCACGATTCACTGCTTCAGTCGTAAATTACAGACACGCGTTCCATGGAAACACAGGGACAGCGTGTAGCTGGAATCTATTTATGAAGGGAAATAAGGGAAAAAAAAAAAGGTCTCGAACGGACAAAATGTAGCTGCTCTGTGAAACAACCCAAACCTAGGCTAGTCTGTAAGCTCCTTGAAAGCAGGGATCATGTCAGTCCCTGACCTTAAGCATCATATAATATTCATTCATTCAGTAGTATTTATTGAGCACTTACTATGTGCAGAGCACTGTACTAAGCGCTTGGAATGTACAATAATGATGGAGAGGGAAAGCTACATTACAGATAGGATAAACTCCTAGTGGTCAGGAAATGTGTCTACCAACTCTCCCAAGTGCTTAGTACACTGCTCTGCGCACGGTAAGTGCTCAGTAAATATGATTGATTGCGACTCTTCTTACTCTGCTCAGTCATTGCCACTGTTACCTCCTACATTTCATCGTCATCATCATCGTCACTGTCGACAACAGCTTTTATTAAAAGTCTTATGTGTGCAGAGGAAGGTACGAGGCAAAAGAGGGACACGGGGGAAATCTAAATGGATAAATGGGCTGCTCTGTTTTTCCAGGATCCTTAAATAGCAGTGACATGAAGCCAAATGAGGCAGTGGAGTCCATGAGACAATAGAGCTGGCACCAGGATGAAGTGATGTTGGCGGCAAGTAGTAGCAGAAGAGTCGATGGAAGGTGGTGGTAGGGAAAAGAAAACAGCAGTAGCAAAACAACTGGACCCGCTCTTGATTTATAGAGAGATTTTTTTAAAAAAATGGTATTTGTTAAGTGCTTACTTTGTGCCAAGCACTATGCTAAGCTCTGGGGTATCTGGTTGGACATAGTCTATGTCCCACAATGGGCTCACAGTCTTTAATCTCCATTTTACAGAAGCGGGCACCCAGAAATGAAATGACTTGCATTTCACCAGCAGACAAGTGGCAGAGCCGGGATTAGATCCCAGGTGCTTCTGTCTCCCAGTCCAGGGGTCTAATCTCTGGGCCATTCTGTTTCTCAGCGTGAGAGGTGGTGTTGAAATGTGAGGGCAAGACACTCTTTTGGAGAAAAAATAAAAAGAACGGTGGAGTGGGGAGATCTAGAAGGAGAAAAGAACAGGTTCAGGTAGGAAGCATAAAAATGGCTGCGCTTGCCCATAACGGGACTCCTCGCCTTTTGTAGATTCATTGTGAGGTCACCCTGCTCACCGTCGGTCTGCTACGTGAACCTATAGACCAAATAGGTAGATATTAATTGCCTTAATTAATTGCCTTAAGGAGATTTCCTGCTTCGTGGCGTTGGAAGAATGTAGAAAGGTCAGGTCTGGTGGGGCGGGCGTAGCTGACTGTTGGTGGAGAAGGCTAAGAAGAGATAACATGGCTTGCAAGCAGAGAAATAAAGTAGTGGAAGGTGAGACTTTATCATTGGTGGTATTTATTGAGCATTTACAATATGCTGTGTGGTATTTAAGCGCTTACAGTGTGTCAAGCTTTACTCTATAAGACAATCAGGTCAGACATAGTACCTGTCCCCCTCCCAGGGCTCACCACCTGAGTAGGAAGAAGTATTGTAAGCTCACTGTGGGCAAGGAACGGGTCTGCCAACTCTGCTATGTTGTCCTCTCCCAAGTGTTGGTTCAGTGCTCTGCACAGGGTAAACACTCAGTGAATACCATTGATTGATTGAACCCCTGAATCCCCATTTAATAATAATAATAATCATTCATTCATTCATTCATTCAATAGTATTTATTGAGCGCTTACTATGTGCAGAGCACTGTACTAAGCGCTTGGAATGAACAAGTCGGCAACATGAACAAGTCGGCAACAATAATGATAACGTTGGTATTTGTTAAGCGCTTACTATGTGCAGAGCACTATTCTAAGCGCTGGGGTAGATCCAGGGTCATCAGGTTGTCCCACGTGAGGCTCACAGTCTTCATCCCCATTTGACAGATGAGGTCACTGAGGCACAGAGAAGTTAAGTGACTTGCCCACAGTCACCCAGCTGACAAGTGGCAGAGCCGGGATTCAAACCCATGACCTCTGACTCCCAAGCCCGTTCCCTTTCCACTGAGCCACAGACAGATGAAGTAATGGCGACTCGGCCAAAGTCGCACAGTAGACACATGGTGGAGTCAGGTGTAGAACCCGGGTCCTCTGACTCCCAGGCCCGTGCTCTTTACAATGGATTATTATTATTATGTGCCCTTTTCAATAGGTTATTATTATTACTATTACTACTTTAGAATGCAAGACATTTGTAAAATAGCAAGTATATCATTTCTTGAACTGCATAAAAGTTTTGGTCTGCCTTATGAGGTGTCTTGGAAATAGAAATATATTTTTACTCCTAATATCAAAGCTGTATTTTTGGAGGCTGGTCCTCAGCCTGTCGGTCACCGTTCATTTCCAAAATGCTTGAGTGCACAGTGGAAATGAAAAATAAAAATGGCAGAAACTTTAATATTCCCGGTTGCAACCTCGGAAAAGCCGTTTGACATAAAGATTTGCGGTCTAAAACCTGAGGCGATTCTAAGTTCTTTGTCCCCCATTAGCGGTCTTATTTCCTGTACTTTTTTTCACAAACCAAATCACCCCTCTTTGTGTGGGGTCATTAGCTATGCAGACTATGCTGATCTTTGGCCTTAAAAAATCTCATTAATTTTCTCCAAGACTTTGCAAAGACAGCGGATATATTAGGTGGACTTCCACAGGATGAACCTGGTGGCAAGTTGACAAAAATAAAAGGAGAGTTTAACGATTCCTGCCTGTATCCCGGGGGCTTCAGTCTCAGCCTCATTTTCAGGCCAACAAAAGTGCGCCGAGTAATAATAATAATAATGATGTTGGTATTTGTTAAGTGCTTACTGTGGGCAGAGCACTGTTCTAAGCGCTGGGGGAGATACAGGATGAGCAGGTTGCCCCACGTGAGCCTCACAGTTAATCCCCATTTTACAGATGAGGGAACTGAGGCACAGAGAAGTTAAGTGACTTGCCCACAGTCACACAGCTGACAAGCGGCAAAGCCTGGATTCGAACCCATGACAAGTAGCGTCGGCGGCGGACCGCGGCTGGGTGACAGGAGGAATTGCTCCAGCCCAGCTGAGGAGAAGCAGCATGGCTTAGTGGATAGAGCACGGGCCTTGGAGTCAGCAGGACCTGGGTTCTAATCCCACCTCCGCCACTTGTCTGCTCCGTGACCTTGGGCAAGTCACCTCACGTCTTTGGGCTTCGGTTACCTCGTCTGTAAAATGGGGATTAAGACCGTGAGCCCTATATGGCACAGGGACTGGTTCCAACCTGATTAACCTGTATCTACCCCAGCGCTTAGTACAGTGCCCGGCAGGTAATAAGTGCTTAATGAACGCCATCACTGTTATTATTATTACTGTTATTGTTTAAAGGGGGCAGAAGGAATACCTCTCAGCACCCCCACCCTCACAGCGGTCCTGTGGTAGCCCCTTCCCCATCTGGGACTTGGGGAATTGCAGAAGGGGATGGTAATGTAGGTCTCGAACCCATGACTCATCACCCTGGGAGAGTCCCAAGGGACGGGGGCATCCACGATGCCTTGCTGGCAAGGGGGCGAGAACTCCGCTCAACGTCTTGGCTCTACTTCCAAGCTGCATCTGACCCGGAGGGGCAGAGCCCGTCTGCCCTCCCTGCCCAGAGACGTCGCAGGGGCGAAGATACCGGCGGCTTTGTTCTCCCGACGTCAGTCGCTTGGGGGTGATGGCTCCCCTCATTCCCACGGAAGGGTTCCCCTCGCTTGGATGAGGTTCAGTATTGTAAAAAAAACAGTTACAAAATGTCTGACGACGTAATACGATTTTCAGTTTCCCATCAGGGCAACGTGAGAAGCAACGTGGCCCGGTGGAGAGAGCATGGACCTAGGAGTTATAGGACATGGGTTCTAATCCTGGCTCTGGCCTGCTGTGGGATCTTGGGCAGGTCACTTAACTTCTCTGTGCCTCTGTTTCCTCTAATATAAAATGGGGATCGGATACTTGTTCTTCCGCCTGCTTAATCTGTGAGCCGAGTCGGGGGACAGAGACTGTGACCGACCTGATGAACTTGTATCCATCCCCGCACTTATACCAGTGCAAGAGGAAGTTTTTTAATGGAATTTGTTAAGCGCTCACTCCGTACCAAACACTGTTTTAAACGCCGGGGTAGATTCCAGTTAAGTTAAATGAAACAGCGTGGCTCAGTGGAAAGAGCCTGGGCTTCGGAGTCAGAGGTCATGGGTTCGACTCCCGGCTCTGCCACTTGTCAGCTGTGTGACCGTGGGCAAGTCACTTCACTTCTCTGGGCCTCAGTTACCTCATCTGGAAAATGGAGATTAACTGTGAGCCTCATGTGGGACAACCTGATCACCCTGTATCTACCCCAGCACTTAGAACAGTGCTCTGCACATAGTAAGCGCTTAAAAAATGCCAACGTTATTATTATTATTAATTAGGTTGCATACAGTGGATACAGCACTGTGGCTTAATGGGTAGATCATAGAACTGGAAGTCAAGAGACCTGGGTTCCTATCCCAGTTACCCCATTTACCTACTCTCTGACCTCAGATAAGTCATACACTTTCTCTGTACCTCAGTTTCCTCAACTGTGATATGAGGATTAAATACCTGATCTCCCTCCCACTTAGACTGCGAGCGATTATCTGGTCTCGATCCCAGCAGCTAGCGCAGTGCTTGGAAAATGACAGGCCTTTAACAAATACCAGTTATCATTAATCATTCATTCATTCATTCATTCATTTGTATTTACTGAGCCCTTACTGTGTGCAGAGCACTGTATTATTGTTATTATTATTATTAGGAGTGGGAGTGGCAGGAAGAGCAAGGAAGTATAAAATAGGCAGTAGACCACATTTGTCTGAATTAGCAGAATTAATCAGAATAATTCAATGGGAAATATTTAGGAGGACTTTGAAGATGGAGATGGTGAGATCTCCCAGATTGGAGGAACAGTGTAGCATATACGTGTAAGTGCGTATCTGTGGAAAGGCAGCATGGCCTAGTGGATAGAGCACTGGCCTGGGAGTCAGAAGATCTGGTTCTAATCCTGGCTCCTCCACTTGCCTGCTATGTGACCTTGGAAAAGTCACTTAGCTTCTCTGTGCCTCAGTTCCCTCATCTGTAAAAGGGGATTCACTGTCTGTTCTCCCTGGACTTCTAGTCCCATGTGGAACCTGATTATCTTGTATCTACCTCAGGGCTCTTGTATCTACCTCAGTGCTTAATACAGTGCTTGGCAGTAGTACTTAACAAATACTGCCATCATTATTATTATAATTATTATAATACAATCAATCAGTGGCATTTTTTGAACACTTACTGTATGCTCAGGAGGGCACAACGTAACAGAGTTAGTAGACATGTTCCCTGCTCATAAGGTGATACAGAGAATTATATTATAAATTCAATGACTTGAAAAATCATTTTAATCATTTTTCCTTTTTTTGTAAGAAGACAGATTTTAGTTTCTGTTTCTTTAAAATTTATTTCTGGCCTGTGAAAACTAATTTGTGTGTTTGGTTTGGGGTTGTGGATCAAAGGGCTTGCTTACTGAGGTTTTTCCCAGTATTTAGACGGAATAGGCAAACCTGATATTTCCTGTCTGTACTGAGCTGTGCTTTTGACTGCTCCAGGCTCCCTTTCGACTCTGTAGAGAACGTTTATTTGAAATTGTCACAAATAGCAAAGTACCACTTTAGATCTCAAATACTGCAGTAATTTTTTTTTTCCATGGCAAAGTTAGGATTTTCAGCATACTGAAATCCAAAAAAAAAAAAAAAAGATGTACTACAGTAAAAAGACAGATGCTATTAGAAGCATTTATCCAGAAGTCACCCACTTATTGAGATGAGTTTTTTGTGGAAATTTTTTCAGTCTGTATTCAGATTCTTCTGTGCATTCAAAGGGACACTGTTGAATTTCGCCTCGAAGCCCATGACATACCGTTGGGAGGGATTAGTAGGAACTGCATAATATGTTCCGTGAAGGAGAAAGGAGTTAACTTGAAATGGAATTTAGAGAAGCAGCATGGCCTGGTGAATAGAGCAATGGCCTGAAATTCAGAAGGATCTGAGTTCTAATCCCGGCTCTGCCACTCGTCTGCTGTGTGACCTTGGGCAAGTGGCCGAACTTCTCTATGCCTCAGTTACCTCATCTGGAAAGTGGGGATTAAGACCGATTAGCTTGTATCTACCACAGTGCTTAGTACGGTGCCTGGCACATAGTGCTTAACAAATACCATTAAAAAATGAATATATTCTTGTGGCTGCTCTCCAGGGCTATCCTTGTTCTTGAGTGTTTAGGTCACAGCTAGGCAGGCCTTGATGTGAACATTATGGAGGGATGTCGGAGCCCAGTTTTGCATAGGGATTAGAAATCTTTAAGGAGCTTTGGATGTTATTTTATGCTAGTTAAGTAAAAGGTGGTGTACATCTGTGTAAATTTAATGTTTGATGCAGTTCTTGACACACAGAGAGCCCTTATTAATACTATTAATACTGAACTAGTTAGAGCTGCTGGGTTTCTGATCTGTGTGAAATGGTGATACAGATGAACATTTTCTCCCAAAATTATCATCATCATCATCAGTGGTATTTATTGAGGTCTCACTGTTTGCAGACTACTGTACTAAGTGGTTAGAAGAATGCAAGACTGCGAGCCCCATGTGGGACATGAACTGTGTCCAACCTGATTATCTTGTATCTACCCTACTAATAAGAATGATATTGGTATTTGTTAAGCGCTTACTATGTGCCGAGCACTGTTCTAAGCGCTGGGGTAGACACAGGGGGATCAGGATGTCCCACGTGGGGCTCACAGTCTTAATCCCCATTTTACAGATGAGGGAACTGAGGCACAGAGAAGTGAAGTGACTTGCCCACAGTCACACAGCTGACAAGGGGCAGAGCTGGGATTGGAACTCATGACCTCTGACTCCAAAGCCCGTGCTCTTTCCACCGAGCCATGCTGCTGGAACATAGTAAACGCTTAACAGATATCACACACAGAGGAAAATCCAACAGAATTGGTAGACACGATCCCTCCCTATAACCTGAACTGAGATTCGAGAAGGGGAGACAGGCATTAATATAAATAAATTATAATGAATAATATAATACTAGAATGTATAATTTATAAATTATGCTCCATTAGCATGTCATTAGTCACTGGGTTTCGATAAAGGTCATTTCCCGTGGTCTACTGTCCTCAGCGCATTGCTTCCCGAGTTGTTTCAGGAGGCTTTGAGAGTTCTCAAGAGTGTCAAATCGCTGTCCTCTGTTTGCCTTGCTAAATGCAACCAACAGTTCCGTCCTACTTTGGCACGTTCCAGTTTTCAGAAGACAGTCTGCTGGACTAGAATGGAATGGAAAACTCGCTTAAGTGAAGATGTAATCTACCATCAATTTGAGAAATGAATGTTTATCATCATCACCGACACGTTTCCTTAATTCTAGTTCTTTATTAAAATTCCCTGAGGCAGAATGCTACTCAGCCCAGCCCTATAGCACCGATTTAGGGAGGCCTTATACTTTTCTAGATCGCCTACCCACGATTTAAATTAAGGTCCGTCTCCTCAAACAACTCTGTTGCATTGTACTTTCCCAAGTGTTTCGGACAGTGCTCTTCACTCAGTAATTGCTCCCAAAATACTACTGATTGGTTGGTTGATTGCTTTCCAAACAGTTAATCTCTAGGTCTTAATTTGATTTGTCAACATTGCACTGGAAGAGCAGGGAGCTCATATCAGCTGTCTGGCATTAGCTCGGGCGGGGCCGCTATTCAAGAACATTTCTCCCTCTAGACTGTAAGTTCTCTGTGGGCAGGGAATATGTCTGTTTATTATTATACCTTACTCTCCCAAGTACTAAGTACAGTGCTCCACACACACAGTAAGCATTCAATGTATATGATTGAATGAATGAATGAATTCTCCCTCGTATTTATTGAATGCTTACCGGGGGCAGAACACTGTACTAAGCATTTGGGAGAATACAGCACAGTAGAGTTGTTATAAACATTCTTTGTCCGCAGGAGCTTACAGTCTAGAGGGGGAGACAGTCGTTAAATGAATTCCGGACATGCGTTTAAATTCAGCGAGTGGGGTGAATATCAAGTGCTTAAAGGGTAGGATCCAAATGCAGGAGATAGAGTAGGGAAAATGATCGATGAATCATTCATTCATTCAGTAGTATTTATTGAGTGCTTACTGTGTGCAGAGCACTGTACTAAGCGCTTGGAATGGACAAATCGGTAACAGATAGAGACAGCCCCTGCCCTTTGACGGGCTCACAGTCTAATCGGGGGAGACGGACAGACAAGAACGATAGCAATAAATAGAATCAAGGCGATGTACATCTCATTAACAAAATAAATAGGGTGATGAAGATATATACAGTTAAGCGGACGAGTACAATGCTGAGGGGGTGGGACGGGAGGGGGGAGGAGCAGAGGGAAAGGGGGGAGAAGAGGGTTTAGCTGCGGAGAAGTGAAGCGGGGGATAGAGGGAGCCGAGGGAAAAGGGGAGCTCAGTGTGGGAAGGCCTCTTGGAGGAGGTGAGCTTTAAGTAGGGATTTGAAGAGGGGAAGAGAATGAGTTTGGCGGAGGTGAGGAGGGAGGGCGTTCCGGGACCGCGGGAGGACGTGGCCCGGGGGTCGACGGCGGGATGGGCGAGACCGAGGAAGGGTGAGGAGGTGGGCGGCGGAGGAGCGGAGCGTGCGGGCTGGGCGGTAGAAAGAGAGAAGGGAGGAGAGGTAGGAGGGGGCAAGGTGATGGACAGCCTCGAAGCCTAGAGTGAGAAGTTTTTGTTTTGTGCGGAGGTTGATAGGCAGTCTCTTGGAGGAGATGTGATTGCCTTTCCCTAATGTATGCATTTATTCCCCTGGATTAAGCATTTATTCCCCTGCATTCTTTCCCTTCTGTTCAGCGTCTAGAAGTAAGGAGATCATTAGTCCCAGATTTCCCAGGAAAGTTTGGGAAATTCAATTTCCTGAGAGTTCTGTCTCAGGCTTAGTGTCTCAGATGGTTTATGACTGAGTTGAACCATGGTTAAAATTCAAGTAAATATGCCTAGTTCTAAAAGTCTCAGAAGCACCTGTGAGAACAAAAGGAAGGACCTCCCTGATGTCCACGTCCAGCCAGGCCGCACACTCTGCTCCGCTAGCGTCAGCTTATTCAGTGAGCCCCGATCTTGCCTATTTCGCTGCAAAACCCTTTTCCCACATCCTCCCGCTAGCCTGGAACTCCCCCGCACCTCCGTGTACACCACATAGCCACTCTCTCCACCTTCAAAGCAACATTCCCGGCTCTGCCACTTGGCAGCTGTGTGACTGTGGGTAAGTCACTTCACTTCTCTGGGCCTCAGGTACCTCATCTGTAAAATGGGGATGAAGACTGTGAGCCTCACGTGGGACAGCCTGATGACCCTGTATCTACCCCAGCGCTTGTTTTAATGAGATGTTCATCCCCTTGATTCTATTTATTGCTACTGTTGTCCGTCCGTCTCCCCCGATTAGACCGTGAGCCCGTCAAAGGGCAGGGACTGTCTCTGTCTATCGATTTGTCCGTTCCAAGCGCTTAGTACAGTGCTCTGCACATAGTAAGTGCTCAATAAATACTATTAAATGAACAGTGCTCTGCACATAGTAAGCGCTTAACAAATACCAACATTATTATTACTATTACATCTCCTCCAAGAGGCCTTCCCCAATTAAGCCCTCTTTTCCCCAACTCGCTCTCCCTTCCGCTTCGATTGTGAACTTGGACCCTTGGATATTTGATGTGTGTCCCACCCCCAACCCCACAGTACTTAAGTTCCTATCTTGAAATTATATATTCTAAATTGATATTCATGTCCATCTCCCCCTCTAGGCTCTAAACTAGTTATGGACAGGGAACGTGTCCGCTAATTCTGTTCATTCAATCAGTCGTATTTATTAGGTGCTTACTGTGTGCAGAGCACTGTACTAAGTGCTTGGGAAAGGCTGATACAATGGTAAACCGTGACCATCCCTTCCCACAATGAGCTCACAGTCTATCGTACTCTCCCAAGCGTCTAGTACAGTGCTCCGCACAGCGGGCTCAATGGGTACTATTGATTGATTGCTAGTGGTTCAGAGTCACTGTTGAATTTAGGATACCAAGGTCCACTTGAGAAATTAATTTTCATTTTTCTCCTCTGATGTCCATGGTTTCTCTCCTACTGACCCCCATGCGTATGTCATCTCACCCACAAACGGTATTATGAGGTTTCTTTTCCCCTGGGTTCCTGTAGAAGAATTGGAAAGGGGAAGCAGCGTGGCTCAGTGGAAAGAGCCCGGGCTTTGGAGTCAGAGGTCATGGGTTCGAATCCCGGCTCTGCCACTTGTCAGCTGTGTGGCTGTGGGCAAGTCACTTCACTTCTCTGGGCCTCAGTTCCCTTATCTGGAAAATGGGAATGAAGACTGTGAGCCTCACGTGGGACAACCTGATGACCCTGTGTCTCCCCCAGTGCATAGAACAGTGCTCTGCACATAGTAAGTGCTTAACAAATACCAACATTATTATTATTATTACTAAATCTACTAATTACTAAATTACTTCACTCTCACGGCTTTGACTACCATCTCTACGCAGATGACACGCAGATCTACATCTCCGCCCCTGTCCTCTCCCCCTCCCTTCGGGCTCGCATCTCCTCCCGTCTCCGGGAGGTCTCCACCTGGATGTCGGCCCGCCGCCTAAAACTCAACATGAGCGAGACCGAGCTCCTCATCTTCCCTCCCGAACCCGGTCCTCTCCCAGACTTCCCCGTCACCGGGGACGGCACGACCATCCTTCCCGTCTCTCGGGCCCGCGATCTCGGTGTCATCCTTGACTCGTCCCTCTCGTTCACCCCACGCATCCCATCCGTTACCGAGACCTGCCGGTCTCACCTCTACGATATCGCCAAGATCCGCCCTTTCCTCTCCACCCAAACGGCTACCTTACTGCTACGGGCTCTCGTTATATCCCGGCTGGACTACCGTGTCGGCCTTCTCTCTGACCTCCCTTCCTCCTCTCTCGCCCCTCTCCGGTCTATTCGTCACTCCGCCGCCCGGCTCATCTTCCCGCAGAAACGACCTGGGCATGTCACTCCCCTTCTTAAACAACTCCAGTGGTTGCCCATCGACCTCCGCTCCAAACAAAAACTCCTCACTCTAGGCTTCGAGGCTCTCCGTCACCTCGCCCCTTCCCATCTCTCCTCCCTTCTCTCTTTCTACCGCCCACCCCGCACGCTCCGCTCCTCCGCCGCCCGCCTCCTCGCCGTCCCTCGGTCCCGCCCGTCCCGCCGTCGACCCCCGGGCCACGTCCTCCCGCGGTCCCGGAACGCCCTCCCTCCTCACCTCCGCCAAACCGATTCTCTTCCCCTCTTCAGAACCCTACTTAAAACACCTCCTCCAAGAGGCCTTCCCAGACCGAGCTCCTCTTCTCCCTCTACTCCCTCTACCGCCCCCCCTTCACCTCTCCGCAGCTCAACCCTCTTTTCCCCCCATCTCCCTCTGCTCCTCCCCCTCTCCCTTTCCATCCCCTCAGCACCGTACTCGTCCGCTCAACTGTATATATTTCCATCACCCTATTTATTTTGTTAATGAAATGTACATCGCCTCGATTCTATTCAGTCGCCATTGTCTTTACGAGTTGTTCTTCCCCTCGACTCTATTTATCGCCATCGTTCTCGTCTGCCCGTCTCCCCCGATTAGACCGTGAGCCCGTCAAAGGGCAGGGACCGTCTCTATCTGTTGCCGACTTGTTCATTCCAAGGGCTTAGTACAGTGCTCTGCACATAGTAAGCGCTCAATAAATACTATTGAATGAATGAATAAATCACCACAGACCATAAATAAATTTATTGTTGCAGCAAACATGTCTGCATGACAACTAAAATAATAGCGGCGCTTTACAATTTTGCTTTTAGTGGGTTGTTGGCTTTCAGTTCTGTGAGCTAGAGCCTTGCTGGTGCTCTACTGGAGTCTAGTCTCTGCTGAAGTTGGTGACCCAAGAAAAACCCAGTCCTTTCCCCAGACCTGACAAGGTCTGTGGAAAACTTGAAACTAGCTGGCTAATGGAAGCTGCATGGATTCCCGAGGCGATCAAGGCAACTGCCTGCTGGGTCGTGATGCTCAGTTTCCTCATCTGTAAAATGGACACAGTACCTGTCGGACTGTGTGTCCAACTTGATTAACGTGTATCTATCCCAGCGCTCTGAACAGCGCTTGATACTTAGTAGACGCTGAACAAATAATAATAATAATGTTGGTATGGGTTAAGCGCTTACTATGTGCAGAGCACTGTTCTAAGCGCTGGGGTAGATACAGGGTAATCAGGTTGTCGCAAGTGAGGCTCACAGATTCAATCCCCATTTTACAGATGAGGTCACTGAGGCACAGAGAAGTTAAGTGACGCCCGCAGTCCCACAGCTGACGAGCGGCGGAGCGGAGATTCGAACCCATGACCTCTGACTCCCGAGCCCGGGCTCTTTCCACTGAGCCACGCTGCTTCTCTAATGCCATAATACTGATATTTCTTTTTACTCTGGCACAGCTTCGTCAATTCTGCTGTGATCACTTAGGTTGTACATGGGTCCTGCATATATAAACAAAAGAAATCTGTAGTGTGCTCTTAGTATGCACTGTGCCCCCACCTGCCTTCTCACTCTTTTCACTCTGTTCCCAAATAGGAACTTTTTATTTTTTAATGGTATTTGTTAAATGCTTATTACAGGGCAGGACCTGGACTAAGCCCTGGGGTAGGTAGAAGCTAGTCAGATTGTAATAATAATAATAATAATGTTGGTACTTGTTAAGCGCTTACTATTTGCAGAGCGCTGTTCTAAGCGCTGGGGTAGATACGGGTTCATCAGGTTGTCCCACGTGAGGCTCACGGTCTTAATCCCCATTTTTACAGATGAGGGCACTGAGGCACAGAGAAGTTAAGTGACTTGCCCACAGTCACACAGCTGTCAAGTGGCAGACCCGGGATTCGAACCCACGATCCCATTCCGTATCCCACATGGGGCTCACAGTCTTAATCCCCATTTTACAGATGAGGGAACTGAAGCCCGGTGAAGTTAAAGTGACTTCCCCAAGGTCCAACAGCAACCAAGTGGCATAGGTGGGATTAGAACCCAGGTCCTTTGACTCTCAGGCTCGTGCTCTTTCCACTCGGTTACTCAACTTGACCAGTTGGACAGAGAGAAAAAAGCGACACTGTCCAAACTAAAAATACGGTTCTCCTTTGGCCTGAGCCGGTTTCGATCCGAAGCTCTGAGGCCCGGGGTTTGCCTGTTTTTCCAGAATGGGATGCTCCACCGTGTTAGATGGTCACGTAACCAACCCCAGTGATCTGAACTGAGGTAAACCATGTCCTCGTAAAATGCCCGGTGGAAAGGCCATCCAGCTAATTCACAAGATTATGGGATCCTTTAAAACAACCTCAAAAAAAATTCCCCCAAACTCAGTTGGTGCACAGAGCCTTTTTGCCAGAGAAATCTAAGGGATTAAAAAGAGTCAGTAAGAGAACAATAGCAGCCTCGGGCAATGTGCTGAAGAGATGAGACTGTGATGGAAAAAAAAAATAAAAGGAAAAAACGCATTGAAAATCTCCTGCACAGACCATCTGCCTTCAGGCTCCAAATCAGCCCCAGCCAGACTCCCCCAACTGCGACAGCTCTCTCTGATACATTTAAATAAGTTTGGGGAAAAAAATGCATGTTGAATCAATTTATTGGTGACGCTCCTTTGGCTCTGAGTTGTCTATTTTGGTTCTTCCAACTGTACTATGTTTTGGAGATAGTAGAGAGACACACTAACTAGTGGAGGTATGAGAGCTTCAAGTAATTCAACTGCGGAGGATCATTTCCTTTCAAACTTCATGCTTGCGAGCCCAGGGCAGCGGATAAAGACGTTAAGGTGGTTGCTATAAAGCAATTTCTGACCGCTGGGTTCCACAATAACATTATTTTTCATCTAAGGCTGATGTATTTGTTATTCCTACAGCGAGCCGTAGCGTAATTCTAATGGTGCAGGAAAACCGATTTGATAATGGAAACGAGTTGACCGGTTTGTATTTTTAATGCCGGAAATCGGAATCTTAATTCCGGTCGTAAGTCAGTTTCCTGTTGGGCTATAGGAGTAGATGGTAATTTAAAATTTTAAATGGACTATTTGCAGACATTAACTACGTTTACAAATTTCATTCTGAGAAAATACTTTTTGACTTTTAATATAAAGAGTCATCTGCTGGATTGGCTTGGAAGTTCTAAGGTTTCGTGTAGAGAAATTCCCCTGTACCAGAGCCAGCTCTGGGCATTTACTCCCTATTTCCTCTTCCCTCTTCTCCACCACACCTCGCTTTGTCCATAAGCATGTTTTTACTATTATTGATTCTTGAATAATCATTGCTTTTGACATCAGTGATTTTGGATAAAGCAGCTGCTAAGTCTTTGTTCTTTTGTACTGGTTTGATTAAAGCAATCTGACTCCCAAATAATCAGCCCTTGTGCCTATTCAGTTCATGAGCATTATTCAGTTTGACTAAATGGAATCAATGGTACTTTTTACCCGGCACAAAAGAAGCGATTTGCCAGTAATCCACCCCGTTTTATCTACGTGCGTGTGTGTTGGTGTGTATTCTTATCTGTGCTTCTTACCGCTCCAAATCAGACAGACCACCACTCTCCCCACCTTCAAAACCAGCGTGGCTCAGTGGAAAGAGCACGGGCTTTGGAGTCAGAGGTCATGGGTTCGAATCCCGGCTCTGCCACTTGTCAGCTGGGTGACTGTGGGCAAGTCACTTCACTTCTCTGTGCCTCAGTTCCCTCATCTGTAAAATGGGGATGAAGACTGTGAGCCCCACGTGGGACAACCTGATTCCCCTGTGTCTACCCCAGCGCTTAGAACAGTGCTCTGCACATAGTAAACGCTTAACAAATACCAACATTATTATTATTAATATTATTATTATTATTAAAATCTCATCTCCTCCGAGGCCTTCCCTGATTTGTCCTACTCCCTCTCCCTCCTGCTTGGCCTAGGCTTTTGTATCTTTAGCCTTTAAACGTCTGATATTCACCCCACCTTCTACACCATAATACTTTATATACATTTCCTTAAATTTCTGATTCATTTAAATAAGTTTAGGAAAAAGTACATCTTGAATCAATTTATTTGGGTTGCTCCTTTGGCCCTGAGTTGTCGATATTGGTTCTTCCAACTGTACTATGATTTGGAGACAGTAGAGAGACGCAATTACTAGTGGAAGTATGAGAGCTTCAAGTAATTCAACCGCGGAGTTTATCAACTTTAAACGTTTGATATTCACCCCACCTTCTACGCCATAATACTTTATATACATTTCCTTAATTCATTTTCACATCCATCTCCCCCTCTGGACTGTAAGCTCTTTGTGGGCAAGGAATGTATCTACCAACCCTGCTATCGTGTACTGTCCCAAGCGCTTAACCCAGTGCTCTGCACACAGTAAGCCCTTTAAAGATACCACGGATGGATTAATTATACGTGCCTCTGTTTTCCCTCCTTTATTAGATTGCTGAATAACAATAATGTGTCGTATTTGTTAAACACTTACGATGTGTCAGGCACTGTACTAAGCACTGGGGTAGATGCGAGATTATCGGTTCCCACACGGGGCTCATAGCGTGAGGAGTGAGAACAGGTATTGAATCGCCATTTTGCCGCACGAGGGTACTAAGGCACGAAGAAGTGCAGTGATTTGGCACTGCTGTCTTGTTGTTGGAGAAAAATCTCAGTACTTGGAGCGAAAGATCTCCGTGGAGAGAGAGCCTGATAGCATTCTCCGTGAATGAACCAGAACGGAGAAATCGACTAGTCTTCCTCCGTGTTCCTAACCTGGTGAGATTTTAATTATACACTTTTTACTGTGTGGGTATAGCATCATGTCTTATGGTTTTAGATCCTTTTCTTTTCCTGATGCTTACATTTTAAAAGAAAATCTCTCATTACCATTGTCCTTTATTACATTTTAATTTCCCAAAGCAGGGATTATGATCAGTTGGGATGTTTTTCACTGACATTCCGTGTCTACCTAGTATGGTATATTGGATTCTCCCAAGAGCTTAGTACAGAGCTCCGCGCAGAATAAGCACGCAATAAATTCTACTGATGGATTGACTGCTGTTGTTACACTAGCACGTCGTGAGTAGAGCAGTGTGGACTCTCTAGGATATAAAATTGTCCATTTCTGTGGTCTTGTATTTGATGATTTCTCCTCCTGGTACTGATGATGCTTTTTCTCTCTGGAGGCAGATAGGATATTGGCAACTCGCCTGACCTTCAAGAAAAGGCCCTTCCAGGTCCAGGACACAGGGCCTCTCTGTGGCCACGGAGGCTACAGTGGTTTAGAACCTCAAAAGTAAATCAGTAGTAATAATGATAATAACTGTAATATTTGTTAAGCATTTATGATGTGTCAGAGACTGTTCTAAGCTGCCCACCTGGGCTAGGAGGGAAAACAGGATTGAACCCCATTTTACAGATGAGAAAACTGAGGCCCAGAGAAGTTAAGTGATTTGCCCACGGTCACACAGCAAGGAAGTGGAGGAGCCGGGATTCGAACCCACATCACCTGACTCCCAGGCCCTGCTCTTTCACCAGGCCTTGCTGCTCTGTGGCAAACAGTGTGTGATTGCCAGAGCTGAAAACTGGAGTTACTGATTTTAAAAAGTGAAATGCCTCCCAAAGGAAAGGAATCAGTGTGGCTTAGTTGAAGGACCCCAGGCTTGGGAGTCAGAGAATTTAGGTGATAATTCCTAATCCGGCTCAGGTGCTTGTCACCTGTGTGACCTTGGGCAAGTCACTTAACTTCTCTGTACCTCAATTACCTCATCTGTAAAGTGGAGATTAAGACTGTGAGCCCCATGTGGGACGACCTGATCACCTTGTTTCCCCCTTCGTGCTTAGCACAGTGCTCGGCGTATAGTAAGCATTTAGCAAATATCATTATTATTATTATAATCCTAGCCCTGCCACTTATGATGATGACGATGATGGCATTTGTTAAGTGCTTACTATGTGCCAAACACCGTTCTAAGCGCCGGGGTGGACTCATCTACTATGTGATCTTGGGCAAGTCACTTAAAATCTCTTTGCCTCAGTTTCCTCATCTGTAAAGAGAAGATTACACCTTACTTCCTCCTACGGTAAGCCCATGTGGGACAGGGACTGTGTCCAACCTGGTTATTTATCGTGTATCTACCCCAGTGCTTAGTACAGTTCCTGGTATGTAGTGAGTGCCTGCTGCCTCTCTACCCTCCCTTCACCTCCCCTCAGCTAAGCCCCTATTTCCCCCTCTTTCCCTCTGCTCCTCCCCCTCTCCCTTCCCCTCCCCTCCGTACTGTGCTCATCCGCTCATTTGTATATATTTTTATTACCCTATTTATTTTGTTAATGAGATGTACATCCCCTTGATTCTATTTATTGCTATTGTTCTTGTCTGTCTCCCCCGATTAGACTGTGAGCCCGTCACTGGGCAGTGACTGTCTCTATCTGTTGCCGACTTGTACATCCCAAGCGCTTAGTACAGTGCTCTGCATATAGTAAGCACTCAATAAATACTATTGAATGGATGAATGAATGAATGAATGATGAGTACAATAATTATTACCCTTGTGTCTTCTAACAAACAAGCGTCCTATCTTCCCATTTGAATTTCGTGTTAGCATTCCAAAATCAATTTTCCATGCTGCTGACATCTCTTCCTGTGGCGCCATATCTTAGATTTAGGATTCAATCATTTGATCGGCCTTCGGTGGGATAACACTCCGGGTGACCTTTGACCAATACAGTCCCCTCTAGACTGTGAACTCCTCGTGGGCAGGAAATGTATCCGTTTTATTGTGCTCTCCCAAGTGCTTAGTACAGTGCTCTACAGACCGTAAGCGCTCAATAAATAAGATTGACTGCCGGACCGAATGGCCTACGGTGCCGCAACAAATTGCTCACTACGCCATCCCTCCTTCCCTTGCAACTGAAGATAATTTTCCAACTCTTACTGCCTCTATTCTTGCTATCTTCTTTGCCGCTCCTGTTGGAGATCGTTTTATTGATAGCTACCAGAACACCTGGAAGTGGTTGAAGTCCAGAACACAATTTCTGAAGTCCTCAGGACGAGGAATGATTCACAACGGGTCTCCACTCTCCTAGGGCTCCTGCACATACAAATGGTTCCAACTCAAAACAAATAGTTTAGCTCACTGGGGCTTCTTTCACACTGGATGCGAACTCAGAGCAAACTGGAATTTCTTAGGACGGGAGAAAGAGTAGCCAACCACCACTTAGCTCCCGTGACCTGATCAAATGAATTAAGGAATTACCAAATTTGTTTCTCAATAACCATAATACTTTCCCGAAGGGAAGGAGGTTGGAGGTGGAGCAGTAATTGTCCGGGTTAGAATTATCGAAAGAATTCCTTGAATTGGAGCCTAATCACTGATTGCTCTGGCCTGGCCGGCCCCCTTCCCACATTCCAGCTCTCGTCTCTCCGCTTCAACTTGCGCGACTCCATTTTCAGAAATCGGACTGATTTCGTGGACGTCGGCATTTCTGAACTCCCTAGAAGCCTCGGCTGATCGGGGTGTAGAGAAAATTCTCTTTCTCCTTCCAGACTTCGTTTACAATCATCTACCGCACGTGGAATAATGATAATTCATTCAATAGTATTTATTGAGCGCTTACTATGTGCAGAGCACTGTACTAAGCGCTTGGAATGTACAATTCGGCAACAGATAGAGACAATCCCCGCCCAGTGATGGGCTCACAGGCTAGTAATGATGACGATGGTATCTGTTAAGCACTTACTATGTGTCAAGCACTGTTCTAAGCACTAGGTAGATACAAGGTAATCAGGTTGTCCCACGTGGCGCTCCCATTCTTCCTCCCCATTTTACAGATGAGGTAACGAGGCACAGAGAAGTTAAGTGACCTGTGTGACTGGGTGACAGTCACGGAGCTGACAGGCGGCAGAGGCGGGATTAGAACCCACGACCTCTGACTCCCAAGCCCGGGCACTTTCCACTAAGCCACGCTGCTTCTCAAAGAATGGGGAGAGTTACGTAATTCAAACCTGACTCTGTTTATTGAAATCATGAAGATCCTTTCACATGCCGCTATTTCCTTTGAGGGCAGTCATGGCGAAATCTATGTCCAACGGCCTTCCCTCAGCCAAAGTGGATATATGGGATAGGGGGTTTGCTGGCTGCCTAGTGTCTTTAGGGCCTGCGATCGTTTCCTGGAGAGTGGTGGGGTGAAAAGCACTGTTGTAAGCACTAGGAAATAATAATGTTGGTATTTGTTAAGCGCTTACTTACTTGAGCGATAATGGAAAGTCAATTAAACGATGGCATTTCCTGAGCACACACAGGGTGCAGAGCACTGTACTAAGCACTTGGGAGAGTACAATACAGCAAAGTTAGTAGATATTAATAATGTCGGTATTTGTTAAGCGCTTACTATGTGCAGAGCACTATTCTGAGCGCTGGGGTAGATACAGGGTCATCAGGTTGTCCCACGTGGGGCTCGCAGTCTTAAGCCCCATTTTCCAGCTGAGGTAACTGAGGCCCAGAGAAGTGAAGTGACTTGCCCACAGTCCCACAGCTGCCAAATGGCAGATATCGGGATTCCGAACCCATGACCTCTGACTCCCAAGCCCGGACTTTTTCCACTGAGCCACGCTGTCAGACACAGTCCTTGTCTCGCAGAGGGCTCACAGTCTAAATATGTCCCACATGGGGCTCCTAGGCTATTGTTATTTTTAGTTTTTACATTTTAAAGGTAGCATATTGCACTCAAATTGAGTTACCTCGGGAAGACCTCCTACCAGTTGTGGTTATTTCCCAGCTACTCACTGGGAAGTAACCATTTCCTTCAGGAAAGTGAGATGGCTATTGAGAAACGAATTTGGGCACATCCGTAATTCCTTAATTTAAATGATCAACCTGGTGGCAGATTGAATTAAAACGTATCCTGAAAGGAATTCATTCTGATCCCTGTGCCTAATGCTAATCGTGCAATCTGTGAAACACTTGCTATGTACCACGCGCTGCACTAAGCACTGGGCTAGATGGAAAATAATCAGATTGGACTCAGTCCCTGTCCCACATAGTCTAAAGAAGGTTGTTTGGCAATTCGAGTTTTATTATATCTTTTTACATGCCTGCTTCTCCAATTTACATATCTTAATTAATAATGTTGGTATTTGTTAAGCGCTTACTATGTGCAGAGCACCGTTCTAAGCGCTGGGGTAGACGCAGGGGAATCAGGTTGTCCCACGTGGGGCTCACAGTCTTCACCCCCATTTTCCAGATGAGGGAACTGAGGCCCAGAGAAGTGAAGTGACTTGCCCACAGTCACACAGCTGACAAGTGTGACTGTGTGACAAGTGTGACAAGCTGGGATTCGAACTCATGACCTCTGACTGCCAAGCCCAGGCTCTTTCATCTTAATTTCATCTTAATGCTGAGAATCAGGGTGGTTTAGGGCAAGGACACGGGCCTAGTAGTCAGAGGACCTGTGTTCTAATCCCATGTCTCCCAAATGTAAAATAGGAATTAAGACTGTGAGCCCTCTGTGGGACATGGACCGTGTCCTACCTGGTTAGCTTGGATCTACTCCAGTGCTTAGTACAGTGCCTGGCACATAGTAAGCGCTTAACAAATGAGATTAAAAAACAACAAAGCATCACTAGTTCTACTGTCTGAATTCATTTTAATATCCGTCTCCCACTGTAGACTGTAGAGTACTCGTGGGCAGGGGTCACATCTGAGAAGCAGCGTGGCTCAGTGGAAAGAGCCTGGGTTTGGGAGTCAGAGGTCATGGGTTCGAATCCCAGCTCTGCCACTTGTCAGCTGTGTGACTGGGGGCAAGTCCCTTCATCCTCTGTGCCTCCGTTACCTCATCTGGAAAATGGGGATGAAGACTCCGAGCCTCACGTGGGACAACCTGATTCCCCTGTATCTCCCCCAGTGCTCAGAACAGTGCTCTGCACCTAGTAAGCGCTTAACAAATACCAACATTATTATTATATACTAACTTGGCTGTATTGTACTCTCCCAAGTGCTTAGTACAGTGCTCTGCACCCTGTGTGTGCTCAGGAAATGCCATTGATGAATTAACTTTCCATTATCGGCATTTCATGCTGACTCCGAATGCTATTGCATGTAAAGATTAGTCTAAAAGTAGTAGCGATTATTATCAAGCACTTATCGTGGGCCAAACACTGTTCTAAACGCTGCGAGATAATCCACAGGTGGGAATAAGACATGGTCCCCGTACCTTGTGGAGCTTCCAATCTAAAAGAAGGAGCGTGGTTCAGCGGAAAGAGCCCGGGCTTGGGAGTCAGAGGTCGTGGGTTCTAATCCCGGCTCCGCCGCTTATCAGCTTTGTGACCTTGGGCAAGTCGCTTAATTTCTCTGGGCCTCAGTTCCCTCGTCTGTAAGATGGGGATGAAGACTGTGAGCCCTAGGTGGGGCAACCTGATCAGCTTGTATCTACCCCAGCGCTTAGAACAGTGCTTGGCACATAGTAAGCGCTAAACAAATACCAACATAATTATTATTAAAAGGAGCCTCTCTTAGGTAAACATGGCCCATCTGGACTCATAAAATTCTTCTTCTCATGAGACCTCAATTCCTCAGCGTCACGCTCTATGTCTTTGTGTGTCTTTCTGATTGATGTGACCATATACTGCTGTGAGGTTTGTGGTTTAGAACAGGTTCCTTTGGACTGGATTCAAATATGCCATCTGGCCAAACACTGATTAATTTCAGTTAATCAGTAATGTCAGTTCACCTTAGTGGAAAGAGCATGGTCCTGGGACCCAGAGGATCTGGGTTCTAATCCCGGCTCTACCAACTTGCCTGCTTGATGTCACTTAACTTCTCTGGGCCTCAGTTTCCTCAACTTAAAATGGGGATTCAACACCTGTTCTCCCTCCTACTTTGACTGTGAACCCTATGTGAGACAGGGGCCATTTCAGGGGCCTTAGAAAATAACAATGATAACAATGTTGGTATTTGTTAAGCGCTTCCTATGTGTCGAGCACTGTTCTGAGCGCTGGGGTGGATACAGGGTAATCGGGTCCCATGCGGGGCTCACAGTCTCAATCCCCATTTTCCAGATGAGGTAACTGAGGCACAGAGAAGTGAAGTGACTTGCCCACGGTCACACAGCTGACAAGCGGCGGAGCCGGGATTCGAACCCATGATCTCGGACTCCTAGACCCGTGCTCTTTCCACTGAGCCACGCTGAAGTGACATATAGTAAGCACTTAGCAAATAACATAATAAATAATAGATAATATCTATTGAATTCCTACAGTGTGCCCAGCTCTCTGTGCTAATCACGGGGAAAAGTACAGTCTACACAATCCCTGTTCTCATAGAATGTATAGTCTAGCAGAAGAGATGTACAATTAATTTTCCGATAGGAAGAAGGAAAATCGGGCATATAGATGAGTGCTTCAGTGAAAGAGTATGTTCAAAATTGCTACAAGTGATTGGCATCTATGCATTGGCATCTACGTACCGGGTAGGTAGTTGGGATAAAATCATGGGGGAAGAGAAATTAATCAGGGAAGATCCGGTGGAGAGGGTGTGATTTCGGGAGGACTTTGGAAATGGAGAGAGTTGTGATGTGTAATAATAATAATGTCGGTATTTGTTAAGCATTCAACTCTGTGCCGAGCACTGTTCTAAGCGCTGGGGTGGACGCAGGGGAATCAGGTGGTCCCACGTGGGGCTCACAGTCTTAATCCCCATTTTACAGATGAGGTAACTGAGGCACCGAGAAGTGAAGCGACTTCCCCAAAGCCACACGGCTGACAAGCGGCCGAGCCGGGATTCGAACCCACGACCGCCGACTCCAAAGCCCGTGCTCTTTCCACTGAGCCACGCTGCTTCTCTAGGTATGAGAGAGGAGTTCCAGGGCGGAGGAAGGGTGTAATGGAAGAGTAAGGGGCAAAAGACATGAAGAAGGCGCAGTGCGTAGGTTACCTTGAGAGGACTGAAGTGTAAGAGCAGGGATGGAGTGGAAAAGAGAATGGATGTATAGGGGGAGGTTGAAGAGGTGGGGGAAAAAACAAAGAGCCAAAAGCCATTAGCACTCCTTTTCTTCTTTCCTCAGGGGAATCTGAGGAGCCGTGACTGTGGATCGACGAAGCAAAAGTACAGTTTTTCCGTCCGTTCCTGCCCCACACGGTTATCATTCGGCACGCCCTAGTGGAAAGAGCATGGGTCTGGTAGTCAGAGGATGTGGCTTCCAATCCCGGCTCTGCCACATGTCCGCTGTGTGACCTTGGGCAAGTTACTTCACTTCTCCGTGCCTCGGTTACCTCATTCCTAAAATGGGGACTGAGACCGTGAGCCCCATGTGCGACCTGATTACCCTGTATCTGCCCCAGGACTTAGAGCAGTGCTTGGCACCTACGAAGTGGTTAAAAAATACTATCATTATTATTATAATTATTATTATTATCATTCCCATCCCGGCTTCAGTGCTCTGATTCACTAGGAGTGTCGTGTCCAAAGAGTTTTGGATTCATTCATTAATTCTGGTACTTGTTAAGTGCTAACTATGTGCCGAGCACTGTTCTAAGGGTTGGGGTGGGTGCAGGTTAATTAGGTTGCTCACGGTGTCTGTTCAACATGGGGTTCACAGTCTTGAGCCCCATTTTACAGGTGAAGTCACTGAGGCCCAGAGAAGTTAAATAACTTGCCCCAGGTCACACAGCGGACACGGGGCAGAGCTGGAATTATAATCCAGGTCCTTCCGTCTCCCAGGCCCGTGCTCTGTCCACTAAGCCACCCTGCTTGGTATTTGCTAAGTGCTTGCTATGTGTCAAGCATTGTACTGAGTGACTGGGGTAGAATCACTTGAAGCAGCGTGGCTCAGTGGAAAGAGCCCGGGCTTGGGAGTCAGAGGTCATGGGTTCGAATCCCAGCTCTGCCTCCTTGTCAGCTGTGTGGCTGTGAGCAAGTCACTTCACTTCTCTGTGCCTCAGTTCCCTCATCTGTAAAATGGGGATTAAGACCGTGAGCCTCACGAGAGACGAGCCGATGACCCTGGATCGACCCCAGCGCTTAGAACGGTGCCCTGCCCATAGTAAGCGCTTAACAAATACCAGCATTATTATTATCATTACTTAATATCGGTTATTGAGTGCCTACAGAGTGTAGAACATTGTATTGAGCGCTCAGGAGAGTACCATGTAACGGAGTTCCTTGTCCCCAGTAAGTTTGTAGTCGAGAGGTAGCTTTAAAGTGAAGTGACATGCCCAGGGTCACACAGGCAGAGGAGTGGCGGAACCAGGATTACGACCCAGGTCCTCCGGCTCCCAGGCCCTTGCTCTATCCGCTGGGCCAGGCTGCCCCTCATGATGGATTCCAGCTTGCGAATAAGGTGGAAGCATTCACTAGCCTGAATTCTGAATCGCCTGGTACTTTCCCATCTCATCAAATTATCAGCAACAGGCCCGCCACATGCATACTGGCGTGTCCTGTTGGGAATATATTGACGGCAAGAAACAACGTTCTCATAACGCTCTCCGAAGTTAAGACGACCGAAGGGAGATCTCTGAGCTTACGGGAAATTCCAGCGGTGGCCACAAGAAAAGGGACCTCTCAACTTCCGCAGACGCACAGTTAAAGCGGGGTTGCCTGAATCCATTTTAAACAGTTGCTAGCTAAAAGACCTATAATTTGTGCTCTCTTGATTTTCCCTTCCCCGGTGTGGGTTTACGAACCCAGTTTTCCAGCGGTGTGTTTCGTTTCATTTGATCATTTATGTAGCCGGTCTTTCTAAAAATGTCAATTATTCACCATAGTTTGCACGTGATTGCATAATCCGACTTTTCAAAGGTTTTGGGCTCTGGAAGGATGTTGATCAAATATATGTCGTGACTACGTAGCGTAATTATGCAAGTGCCATCTTTTTTCATTAGCTCTACAGCAGAGAAGGCCGAAGAATTGATAAGCAGTTTTGCATGACAATATAAAGGAAAATGTTATGCAAAGACAAAAAGAAGGCCCCGAAAAGACTGCTGAAACAACGTTATTTGATGACTTGAATAGACAGGATATGCCTCCCTGGTTTTTATTAAGTCGGGGAAAAATGGTATTAAAATATTTTAAAGGAGATAAATTTTTGGTAATCAATGATGTTCTAGAAGATGGAGAGGAAATTGAATGATAAAATGATACCTCACATTTCTGATGAAAAATAGCACCTTTCATTGCTTTAAAGCACTTGAGTAATGCCAACTGAAGTACAGTTCTCAAGCCCCTCTTTTATGATGGGTCATTACAGTTAGCCTTCTATCTTGCAGGTGAGAACAAAGGCCCACAGTAACTAAGCTTTTCAAGGTCGTCTTCCCAAATGAAAATCGAAATTCATGATGACGCCTTTCCGAAAGCGAATAGATGCACTGGAAACAAATGAACTGATTGTTTACGTTTGAATGCGAGGGTCTCGACAAGGCAATCACTCAGTTTCAGTTTTGTCAATGATTAGAAGGAGGCCTGCCATACAAAAACCATCTTAGGTGAGAGACCTGTTTCGTCTTTAATGAATTTCTAGCTCTTCGTAGTCACGTAGACCGTACGTTCATTTGGGCATGGAACTGTGTCTACCAACTCTGTTGAATTATACTCTCCCAAGCGCTTAGTACGGTGTTGTGCACACAGTGAGTGCTCAGTACATACCGTTGTTGATGATGATGATATAAAGTGTCAGTATTATAGCAACAGGTAAAAAAGACAGAGATTAAATGCAAAGCGTTGTTAATTCTGGTAATGATTTGCTTAATAATGATACGATTGAATAATAATGATAATGTGGGTATTTGTTAAGCGCTTACTATGTGCAGAGCACTGTTCTAAGCGCTGGGGTAGATTCAGATTGTCCCGCATGAGGCTCACAGTCTTAATCCCCATTTTCCAGATGAGGGAACTGAGGCCCAGAGAAGTTAAGTAGTAATAATCATAATGTTGGTATTTGTTAAGCGCTTACTATGTGCAGAGCACCGTTCTAAGCGCTGGGGTAGATTCAGGTTGTTCCACATGAGGAGCTGGGTCTTCAATAAGGCTTTGAAGCTGGGGAGGGTGATCTCCTATAGGGTATGTGAAGAAAGAGGGAGTTTGAGGGCGGAAGCAGGACTCGGGAAAGAAGTCAGTGGTGAGATAGATGAGATTGAGGTACAGCAGTGAGTAGGTTGGCATTCACAGAGGAGCTAAATGCATGGGCTGGATTGTAGTAGGAAATCAAGCCGATGTTAAGGAGCTCTGTTTGAACCATCCGAACTGTACATTCCGAGCGCTTAGTACAGTGCTCTGCACATAGAAGCGCTCAATAAATGCTATCGAATGAGTGAATGAACCATCTGGAGATAAAATCCACGCACGTGCGGGAGTCTGATCTTGCTTTTGCCATACTCTCTGTGATGCCTACAGTTCCGTAGGCAATCAGTTAATCAATTATATTTATTGAACGCTTTCTATGTTCAGAGCACCGTACTAAGTGCTTGGGGGTGTTCAGCAGCATGGCTCAGTGGAAAGAGCCCGGGCTTGGGAGTCAGAGGTCATGGGTTCGACTCCCAGCTCTGCCACTTGGCAGCTGTGTGACCGTGGGCGAGTCACTTCACTTCTCCGGGCCTCAGTTCCCTCATCTGTAAAATGGGGATTAACTGTGAGCCTCATGTGGGACAACCTGATGACCCTGAATCTACCCCAGCGCTTAGAACAGTGCTCTGCACAGAGTAAGCGCTTAATAAATACCAACATTATTATTACAGCAGAAGAAGCAGACCCATTCCCTGCTCATGACGAGTTCACAGTCTAGAGGAACCCTAATACAGAACCCTATTCAACCTCACCCGTGGCAACTCCCCACTGAAATCAAGGGGGATCGCGTCCGGCTGGGGAGTTCTTTATTATATGAAACAGAAAACGTTTGGAAAATTGCCTATTGAGGGGTATGCAGATTAAAAATAGCTTTATGATAAAAAACAACTGGGAAGCAGAATGGCAGTTGTTTCACTTCCAGTTTGAATTTTTTAACAAGGCTCAGAAAACAGGCCAGGTTCCGAGACGGGCTCGGCAAACGTCGGCCCCCGGCATCGTCCGAAGATTAGCTCACGCTGTCCATCAGTGTGGAAGTCGCGTCATACGTCCATCTTTTCATCTTAAGTGGATGTAACAACGGTGTTGTCAAACCGGAAGACCGGTATTCTTTTGAGTTTGAGGCTGCTGTTTGATTAATGATGCTCATTAAAACGGAGCCAGCGCAGTTCACACTTCATGTCTCTGACCCTTGAAGCTTTCTAAGCCAGGGTATTCATTTCAAAGAGAAAGGGCCGCTTTATCAAAGAACAAACCGGGCAGTTTTACGGGTTCGTTGTCGGTATTGCTTTATGCCTGACCCCCACCTCTCTCCTCCAAGGGTGTTTTCCAAGGGACCTCTCTACCCACTCAGTCTCGATCACATTTCATTGTATGCTTTGCCCTGGGCGGGATTAAAATTGTCAGTTTCCCGGGATTGCTAAATAGCTTCAAACTCAACAGTAGGCTCGCCCTCCACTCCTGGCTTGGAGGGAGAAAACCACCAAGCAAACCTAGTTGTCACTCTGTTGGATTTCACTGAAGATTAGGGTCGGAGATGGTCATTTTGGCCTGGTCAATATAATAATTCATGAATAGTCATACCTGACAGCGAGATGGCGTCCATTTGGGTTTGGGGCAGAGAAGCTCCAAATTCTCATCCTAAGGCTTCTCTCCTTTTTTTTTTTTGTGATGTTTGTTCAGTGCCTACTCTGTGCCAGGCCATGTATTCAACACTGGGGTCGAGACAAGCTAATCAGGTTGGACACAGTCGCTGTCCCACATGGGTCTCATGGTCTTAATCCCCATTTTACAGGTAAATGAGGCGCAAAGAAGTGAAGTGACTTGCCTAAAGTTGCACAGCAGACCGGTGGCAGGGCTAAGGAAGGTTGGAAGCAGCAAGGCTTAGTGGAAAGAGCCTGGGCTTGGGAGTCAGAGGCCATGAGTTCGAATCCCAGATCTGCCACTTGTCAGTTGTGTGACTGTGGGCAAGTCACTTAACTTCTCTGTGCCTCAGTTACCTCATCTGTATAATGGGGATTAACTGTGAGCCTCACGTGGGACAACCTGATTACGCTATATCTACCCCAACGCTTAGAACAGTGCTGTGCACGTAGTAAGCGCTTAACGAATACCAACATTATTATTATTATTATTAACTCAGTCCTTCTGAATTCCAGGTCTCTGCTCGATCTACCCTCTTTGCCCTTGCCTCCCATAAGATGATACTGTATCGTGCCCTAATGTGTAGCCCATAGTAAACACTTAACAAATACCACACTTATTGTAAACTATTACTTATGGAACATCGTTTCCACTCAACACTTTCAAAACCCTTCTAAAGTCACATCCCTTCACATCCCTCGTGACCAGTCTTAGCACTTCCTTAGTCTCTTCACTGTGGATGTTTTGCTATTTATGTTATTACTATTACCATCCTCTTCTACTAATATATACTTCCTTCCCATTCGATTCTAAGCTCTTGAGGAAGAAGCTATCCTGTTTTCTTCCGAAGTGCGTAGGACAGAGTTCTCCACATGAAATGATCAATAAACGCTGTTAACGATACCAGGGTCGACGATGATGGTGATGGTATTTGACTCAACCTTCCTCTGAATGGTTATTCCTGGATCTTGCAACTAAAAATCAGGCATATACTAAAAATACTCTCAATTTCAGTTTTGCTTCTATTTTGATAATTTTGCTCTGAATCCTACTTAAAACATTAGCATAAATTATTTTTAAGAAGGTGTAAGTTCAGCCTAATGCATTTCTACCCAATCACTGGGGTAATTGAGGGACAACTGTGATTTTCTGTGCCTCTTCTTACTATTCTAAAATGAAGTTAATACCTGTCCTAGTGAATTAGGATTTAGTAAATGGGTATTGAGAATGAAATGGATTATCCATAGCACAGCAGATAAGAATAAAGGGTGTGTGCTGGGGTTCCTATTGGCAAAATCTAATGTTCTGCAATGTAATGTTAACTGCATTGTTATGCAAATGTTATGCTATTGTAACCTAATTACAATTAGGTTATTTTGCAACTTAATTGAGCACAGCATTGTCTGTTAGTCGTCTGGTACCAGACACACTGTGGTTACTGGAGTGATTATAGTCAAACACTCATTTTCTCAGCCCTCTGATTTATGTCACCTTTCAATTTGTTCTTGACATTCTCAGACTTGTTTCCTTGCTGCTGCTTAGCAATCTCCCCACTTTTTTAGTAATCTCCTGTGCTGTTTCTGGGCAGTTCTCTTTACAGGTTCTCCCATCTGAGACTATATTTCCCTCTTCTTTGGCCAAGCTAAATTCCATTTCTTTTCCTTTCTGAATGTATTTCCATTTTTTGATCATCTACCGAGTCATTCGTATTTACTGAGCTCTTACTGAGTGCCGCAGCCAGTGGTATTTTACTCCCCCAAATGCTTACTACAGTTCTCTCGACAAAGTGCTCAATCAGTACCATTGCTTGGTCGATCGACTAAGCACTTGGAAGAATAGAGAGGAATTGGAGGACATGGTCCCTGCCCTCAGGGAATTCATATTCTAAGGAGGTGCTTACAATATTAAGGAAGCAACTTGGTCTAGTGGATAGAGCGCTGACCTGGGAGTCAGAAGGGCCTGGGTTCTAATCCCGACTCTGCCACTTGCCTGCTGTGTGACCTTGGCCAAGTCACTTCATTTCTCTTTGCCTCAGTTTCCTCACTGCAAAATGGGGCTCCGTTGCCTGTTCAGGGACTGTCAGGGTCAGAGACTATGGGTCAGGAACTGCGTTTGGCCTGATGAAATTGTAACTATCTTAGCTTTTAGAACAGTACTTGACACTCTGTGCCCACTTGACGAATATCATAAAAAATTTTTGAAAAATACAAACAAGTTTATAAGCCATAGAGACCTGTGAATAATCATACTTGGACACAGGTTCCAGTTTGGTCTTTTATTAAATGATATATTCTGCAACCATCTGTCTGTGCCGCTATTTAATCTTATTTATTGAGCACTTACCATGTGCAGGGTACTGTACTAAACCCAAGAGAGAGTACAGTGTAACAGTTTGTAGACACATTCCCTGCCCACAAGAAGCTCGCAGTCCCTGACATTAAAATAAATTATGGGCCTGTATAGAAAGTGCCGAGGGACTGATGGTGGGATGAATACCAAGTGCATACAGGGTACAGCCAGGGTGACACGGGCAGGAGAGGGAGAATGGGAAATGAGCTGGAGAAGGCCTCTTGGAGGAGATGTGCTTTTAATAAGGCTTTGAAGGTGGGGAAAGTAGCGGTCCATCGTAAATGAAGGGGAGGCCAGAGATAGGATCTGGACAAGGGGTCGACGGTGCGTTAGAAGAGATTGAGGTAGTGTGAGTGGGTTTGCACTAGAGGAAGGAAAAGTATGGGCTGGGTTGCGGTAGGAGATCAGTGAGGTAAATTACCAGCGGGCCAGGTAATTGAGTGCATCAGAGCCAGTGATGAGGAGTTTCTGTTTGCTGTGGAAGTGGATGGTAACCACTGGAGGTTCTTGAGGAGTGGGGAAATGTGGACCGAACTTGTTTAGCAACATAATTCCAGCTGCAGAATGAAGTATGGACTGCACTGGAGTGAGGCAGGAGGCAGGAAGGTCAGCCGGCAGGCTGATGCAGTAGTCAAGGCAGGATGGGATAAATACTTATTGCTCTGTGGCGCAGTCTTCATTGAGAAGCAGCATGGCTTAGTGGATAGAGCATGGGCCGGGAAGTCAGAAGGACCTGGATTCTAATCTCCCAGCTCTGCCGTACGTCTTCCGTGTGACCTTGAATAAGTCACTTAACTTCTCTGGGTCTCAGTTACTTTGTCTGTAAAATGGGGATTAAGAGTGGGATTAAGAGCGGGATTAATGTGGGACATGGACTGTGTCCAGCTTGATTAACTTGTATCTACTCCAACACTTTGAACAGTGCTTGGCACATAGTCTGTGCTTTACAAGTACCACAATTATTATTAAGTACCTTACTCCAGAGGTCTTTAGCTGCTGCCGTTGTGGTGAAGCACTGGCCCAGCCACTTAAGGGAGTGACTGCATTCCCTTTAACGTTTCAGCTCTGGGGAGGGCAAATTTTTTAAAAATATCATGTCTAGATATGCTGCATCAAGGTTTTTTTTTAGTGGCTATTGAGGTCAGGGTAGGTTGACTCCTGACAAAAAGCCCTCATATAGAGGTATATTTTCAGTCTTTCACCTTGAAAGGGAGAGGATAAAAACTGTTGGAGAGGTTTGGTTTGCACTCCATTAATAATAATAATAATAATAATGATTATCGTATTTGTTAAGCATTTACTTTGTGCCAAGCAATGTTCTAAGCACTGAGATAGATACAAGGTTGTTCCATGTGGCCCTCACAGTCTTAAACCTCATTTTATTGATGAGGTAACTGAGGCACAGAGAAGTTAAGCACCTTGCTCAAGGTCACTCCGCAGACAAGTGGCAGAACCGGTTTTAGAAACCACGTTCTCTGACTCCCAAGCCTGTGATCTTTCCACTAAACCATACTACTTCTCCTAAGTATAGCTAGGTCTGCTCAGGGTACGTCAAGAGAATTGTACTTTCCAAGCATTTAGTACAGTGCTCCGCACACAGTCAATGCTCAATAAATACACTTGAATGAATGAATGAAAGAGAAGGATTCAACAATATCCTTGCTGCCACTGTGCTACTCATCTGCTGAATGACTTTGGACTATTTACTTCTCTTTGCCTCAGTTACCTCATCTGTGAAAATAGAGATTAAGAGCCCCAGTTGGGACATGGACTGTGTCCATCCTGATGTTCTTGTACTTATCCCGGCACTTAGTACGTCTGGCACATGTTAGGTGTTTAATGCCATAAAAGAACCCAAAAACAAAATAAGAAAGGGAAATATTAAAGAAGCTTGGGGAGATCACTGCAAGCTTCAGGCCAACCTGGCAGGTAGTAATTGGGAAAGAGACTTGCTATCCTTGAACAGAGGCTTCTGAAGATCATGAAAACTGGCAGGGCAAAACTGCGACAAACCCATGAATTCAAGAGGGGAACTATCTTAAATACATACAGTGCAGCAGAATACTCCATATATCGCTCAGAATATCAGCCATACTTGCCCATATGACTAGAATCAGTGTAATCATTGAATTAACACGACTGCTTCCTCTCTCTCTTGTTTTTTCACTGATATTTATTAAGTGCTTACTATGCATCAAGCTCTGTTCTAAATGCTGGGGACAAATGAACAAGGTTGGACACCGTCCCTTTCTCACATGGGGCTCACATTCTCAGTATCGTTATCTCCACTTTACAATTGAGGGAACTGAGGCACAGAGAAGTGAAGGAATTTGCTGGAAGTCACACAGTAGCCAAGCGGCAGAGCCGAGATTAGAACCCAGGTCCTCTGACTCCCAGGCCCGTACTCTTTTGAGCTGCTTATATATATACAAATATATGTTAGGAAATATATATTTTCATTTAGAAGCTACTTTACTTCAATTTAAGTAGTGTTAATTTTGTCACCTATTATTTTATCTTCATTATTAAAATGAAGTCCTTATAAATAATCATTTTTTATCCAAAAGGATATTGAAATGAAGTAGTGCACGTGGAAGATAAGATTATAAAATACAAATGAAGGGCATTGTAAATTGCCCTCCTTTTAGGAATCTTATTTTGAAGGGACAGTTCAATTAAACTCTATTTTATCTCATTCACAAAGAACACAGAATCTTTATCAGCTATTAATTTCACCAATCGACTTGTCATATGATTACTGTAAAGTACAGCGATATTTATTTTTAAAAATGTAATCCTAAAACCTTTGGTTTGTTTTAATTTGTCACCTCACCATCTTTAAAAAACTCAAGCATTTTTAAAAGTGCATTTCTCTAAAGCAGTAATAATTAACATTTACTGTATCCATTTAGGTCTTATTATGTGCTTAATGTCGGGATAGATACAAGATGATCACATTAGACACAATTCCTGCCTTACATGGGCTTCACCATTTATTTTTTATCACCATTTTACAGATGGGAAACTGAAGCCCAGAGTGGAAAAGTGACTTGCCTCAGGTCACACAGCGGATCACTTGTAGAGCTGGGTTAAGAAACCAGGTCTCCTGACTTCCAGTCTTGTGCTCTTTCCAATAGACCTTGCCGATAAAATATATTGTAATGTATAACATGACACGCTATTATAAATCACGCTGCTGATATGATACGTTATACTTACGGTGGTGTGATTCATAATACTCAACTCACTATAATCAAATATTCCAAGATACAATACCAGGTAATTTTGAAAACATAATGCTTCTCATCAGTAGGAAAAGATTTAATAAATATGATCCTGAGCCCCCAGCATGAAAATTTTAATACTAGGCACTACTGTAGTTCCCGAAAGATAGAAAAGGATATTCCTCTTGTTCAGGTATCTTCTTAAACATAATGTGTATATTAGTTTTCATTCATTCAATCGTAATTATTGAGCGCTTACTATGTGCAGAGCACTGTACTAAGCGCTTGGAATGTACATTTCGGCAACAGATAGAGACAGTCCCTGCCCAACAATGGGCTCGGGTTTGCTAGCAAAATCTGAAGAAAAATGGAGAAATGATAACCTTGGCAGCATAGGGAATCTTTGACAGCGTGCTTCACGATTTGAAAAATAAAGCTAGTCCAATTGAAAGTTAATATTTGCTATGGAATTAACCCAGCATTGGCCATAATTCAGTTCCATTATCTTGTACTTGGCTTTATTATCATGGCCGTCACATCTGCAGGAAACGTCTGTTTCCTGAAAATAAATCTTCCGGGGGAAAATTTATTTGGGTTTGAATCCCGCAAGGGGCAAGCCTACTGCTAATATTAGCAGCGATTGCACTGAGCTGGGAAAACCAACACGATTCCCTGTAACGTTTAGTAGAAAGTGGGGAGGGGGCATGGCTTAGTGGATAGAGCGTGGGCCTGGAAGTCAGAAGGACCTGGATTCTAATCTCCCAGCCCTGCCACGTGTCTGCCGTGTGACCTTGAGTATGTCACTTAACTTAGAGAAGCAGCGTGGCTCAGTGGAAAGAGCCTGGGCTTGGGAATCAGAGGTTGTGGGTTCGAATCCCGGCTCTGCCACTTGTCAGCTGGGTGACTGTGGGCAAGCCACTTCACTTCTCTGGGCCTCAGTTACCCATCTGTCAAATGGGGATGAAGACTGTGAGCCTCACGTAGGACAAGCCGATTACCCTTTATCTAACCCAGAGCTTAGAACAGTGCTCTGCACGTAGTAAGCGCTTAACAAATACCAACATTATCATTATTATTGTTATTATGATGATCTGGGTCTCAGTTACTTTGTAAAATGGGGATTAAGAAGGGTGGGATAGAGGATGAACCATTAGGGTAGAGAAAGGGTGGAGAGAAGACAAAAAGGTGAAGCTGAAATGAGAGTAGGGGAGAGGGAGAAACAAGAAAAAATAATAATGTTGGTATTTGTTAAGCACTTACTATGTGCAGAGCACTGTTCTAAGCGCTGGGGTAGATACAGGGTAATCAGGTTGTCCCACGTGAGGCTCAAAGTTAATTCCCATTTTACAGATGAGGTAACTGAGGCCCAGAGAAGTTAAGTGACTTGCCCACAGTCACAGCTGACAAGTGGCAGAGCCGGGCTTCGAACTCATGACCTCTGACTCCCAAGCCCGGGCTGTTTCCACTGAGCCACGCTGCTTTTCTATGTGTACTTATGTGCAAAACTGTAATTTTATATATCCCTCTGCTCTTCCCCACTCCAAACCCCAAAGCACTTGTGTATCTATTTGTAATTTTATTTACTTATATTGATGTCCGTCTCCCCCAGTCTAGACTGTGAGCCCATCGTGGGCAGGAACGGTGCTCTATTGTACTTTTCCTTTGCTTACTTCAGTGCTCTGCACACAGTAAGCGCTCAATGAATATGATTGAATAAATGAGTGAATAGAGCAGTTATTCTCTACAGAGTAATGTACGCTTGGGAGCGTACAATAGACTAGTACAACAGAATCCCGGCTCCGCCACTGGTCTGCTGTGTGACCTTAGGCAAGTCGCTTTACTTCTCTGAGCCTTAGATACCTAATCTGTAAAGTGGGGATTAGGAGTGTGAGTCCTATGTTATACAGGGACTGCATCCAACCCGATTAACTTGTATCTACCCCAGTGCTTAGTACAGTGCCTGGCACATAGTTTGTGTTTAAAAAATGCCACAATTATTATTATTAGTAGTAGTAGTATACAGGATCCCTGTCCTCAAGGAGTTTATAATCTAGCAGATATTGGGCACAGGAGGTAATGGGATATCTAGGCCACCAGCTACAACACACTGTAATAAGCACTTAGCTCATCAACCCATTCATTCATTCATTCATTAGTATTTATTGAGCGCTTACTATGTGCAGAGCACTGTACTAAGCGCTTGGAATGAACAAGTCGGCAACAGATAGAGACAGTCCCTGCCGTTTGACGGGCTTACAGCATTTAGGGTAGACAACAGAGCCTCAGGCTGGCATTTGCAAACTCACATTCTGGACCAAAGGCACAGGGCACAGGCGGCTCTGGACTTTTGAACACCATTTTTTTTTTTGCACTTAGGATTTTGGGGGTATGAATATGTCCTGAAATCCCCTCCTCTCCGCCCGGCCCCTGCTATCCACACCTACCCAAATCTGGACAGATCCTGAAATTTGGCATTGTATCTCAATAAAATCTGAGTAACAGCATAACCTAGTGAAAATAGTACAGAGCTGGCCTCCAATTCTGGCTTCTGTACTTGCCCCCTGGGTGACCTTGTGTGAGCCACTTAACTTCTCTGTGCTTCAGTTTCCTCATCTGTTAAAGGGGGGTAAAATACCTCTTCTCCCTCCTTTTTAATGTTGGTATTTGTTAAGCGTTTACTTACTATGTGCCAAGCACTGTTCTAAGCGCTGGGGGAGATACAAGGGAATTAGGTTGACTGCTGAGTGACCTTGTGTAAGCCCCTTAACTTCCCCGTCCCTCAGTTCCCTCATCTGTAAAATGGGGATTAAGACTGTGAGCCCCACGTGGGACAACCTGATCACTTGACATCCGCCCAACACTTAGAAAAGTGTTTGGAGCATAATAAGTGCTTAACAAATACCTGAATTATCATTATTATCATTAAGGAAGACATAGGAAGTAGGGAGGTCAACGAGGAGGGTGATGCAGTAGTCAAGACAAGAAATAATGCTTGGGTTAGAAGTTTGGATGGAGTGTAAAGGGTGGATTGTAGAGGAGTTGTGAAGGGAGATTCAACAGAATTTTGTGGCCGATTGAGTTGGTGAGAGGATGAGAAGACAGTGCCATCGTTAAAGGACTTGTGAGGCAGGGAGGCTGGTGGTGCTGTCTACAGCAATAGGAAAATTAGGGAGAGGACAGAGTTTGGGTGGGAAGATGAGTTCTTCTTTGGACATGTTCATCTTGAGGGCAGATATCCAAATAAAGATGTCTGAAGGCAGAAGGAAATGAAAGACTGCAGAGAAAGATAGGGGTCTGGGCTGGTGAGGTAGACTGGGGCAAGAGATGGTGGGAGAAGAGGAGGTTTGAAGACAGAGTAAAAGTCTGGAACAGTTTCCATGGGCAATAAGCGTGGGAGTCAGTGAGGATGGAGAAGCAAAGATATAAACATAGTATATCTAGAACTCTTTATGCAAAATAAGTTGGTTCAAATCAAAAATATGCCTTAGTCCAGTACCACCTCCTTCTTACTTAAAAAGCCTTTCTGAGCTCTATACTTGATGTGTAGTGGCTGTCTGAAGGATACGTATTAAGGGAAAGATCCTCCGCATCTAAACGGAAACTTGGTGAGATCATTAAAATTGCAAGATTTTTGGAGATTTGAACACCCAAGTAATATAAAACAACAAGCATTTTAGACGTGAGGGAAATCTTTCAAGGGAAATTATCAGAAATCTTTTAGGAACAGGTACTGATCAGAGATCTCAGTTCCTGAAGGGCAATTATCAACATTTGGTTTTCAACTTGTCTTGACAACTGTGATGCTAGGGAAAGCAAGCTGCTCTTTGTCATAGCTCAGCCCTAAATGGATTCCGCTGCTACAGAGCTAAAGGCTCTTGCTGTTTAAAATACCTGAGAGCCAGAGAATTGGTTTCATTAGACGTGACGCTCGGGGGTGGATGAAAGTGTTACCTATTTTAGATTCTCAACTTGTGTTGAACTTGTATTTAACTGGGCCTTGTAAAAGTGTGTTGTATAGGTAGATATTTAAGGAATGTTTTGCATTTGTGATAAATGATATTTTATCCAAATATAGATTTCGAGCTAAATATATAATCGTGATAGTGGTGGCATTGAAGTGCTTATGGTTTAGTAAGCTTTGATATATCTTTACCCTCCAATAGACCCTCGTACTCTTAAGCGTTTTCCTTTTCAGTTGTTAATTGTCCATCAATTTCAGCAGCACAGGGCTGGGAGTCAGAAGGGCTTGGGTTCTAATCCCAGCTCTGTCACTTCTCTGCTGTGTGACTTTGGGCAAATCACTTCACTTCTTTGTTCCTCAGGTACTTCATCTGTAAAATGGAGACTAATACTGTGAGCCCCATGTGGGACATGGACTGTGTCTAACCTGAATATCTTGCACCTACCCTAGTGCTTAGTCCAGTACCTGGCACATAGTAAGTGCTTAACAAGTACCTTAAAAAAAAATGATGTCACTTAAATTTTGAGACCCTTGAGGGACAAGGATCTAATTCCCAATTGTGTACTGCCTTGCAGGGCTTAGTACAGTGCTCTGCACACAGCAAGTGCTTGATGAAGACTATCATTACCACTTAAATATGCTATTCATGTTGAGTCGTCATTTAGTTTTAGAATACAATCTCAAACTGTATTGCTGGGCAGAGCTCACCCTTCCTGCCCATCCGTGGAGTTAAAATTGAAGCATTACCGACATTCTGGGGCCTATTATCTAGTTTGACGTCTCATTTTCTCCCAGCTTCAGCCTTTTATTTTTATTTGCCAAAGTGATTTCTGTGGTCAGTGGTTAAATGCTTGTTATGCTGTTTGAAAATATGCAGTATCATTTTATGATAATGGGACTCGCATTCTACTGTGTTTCTGTCACGAATATTTTCTCCACCACTCTTCATATGAGTTCCAAATCAGAGCTTGATCCAGGCAAGAACCCAAGTCTGTTTTCAGGGTCGGATGATGGAGTGTGTCAAGGTATGACAAAGTTCAGTTTAGTCCCAGTATTCAAGATGACTCTTTGACACTTGTATGGAAACAGGCAACTTGTCCTTGTAATTGTTAGATTATGGAAAGGGAATTCCTTCAAAGTCAGGCATTTGCACATCCTGTTCTTTGACTTTGGCCAAATCATTTCTTCCCTCTTACAATAAGCACCATTCTGTGTCAAAATTAATTAATTTATTGCGATTGATCTCTTCAGAGGGGAAGTTGGAATCCTAATCAGCTAAGCTTGGATGAACAAAAATTATTTGACCAAAACATTTGCCTTCCATATATGAAATCATCCTAGGAAAGAGAGAAATCTCATTTAACCTTATCTACAGTGCTTCACAATTTAGCCTCTACGTTTAATGAACTTAATGCACCTTTGCTTCCAAAATACGTTACCGAAAATGTCAATGATTTCGTTATCTTTTCTGTAACTCTTTAGAATGAAAACCCTACCGACGCTTTCTCCAAAGGGAATGTGTCTACCAACTCTGTTGTGATGTTCTGTATCCCAAATGCTTGGTATACTGCTCTGCACACAGTAAGCACTCAATAAATACCATCGATCGATTAATAGTCACTCTTCACAGTTCAAGAACGATATTTTGATTGATTTCACTGCCTCAGCTTTAGGACTTCTGTCTGGGAGGGAGAAAGAGGCCACTCAAAAGACATCTGGTGCTTATACCACAAAAAAAAAAAGTGACACGATCCATACAGGTATTTGGTAAGTGCCGATCTTGTGCACAACACTGTACTGGGCCCTTGGGAACAAGCAAGGGAAGCACAGATCGAGAAGGAGTCTCTGTTCACGAGGAGCTAGTACATTTAGTAAGGGTGGCCAGGCCTCACGGAGGGAGGAGGCACAAAATCAACACGTGGATTGAAAGCCATGGATCCTACACCATTCCTCTATCTGGAATGGTGATCCGTCTTTCCCAGTGAGGGCTGGTTGAGTGTGGAGAGCAGAGGTTTCCTGGTGGGGAGAGGGTGTGGTGGTGAGCACGATACAGCCATAGGAGGGGAGCTTGGAGGACTGAGGGGACATTCTAACCAGAGCCCGGCCCCTGTGGCGGGGGAGAGAGGGCGGGCATTTTGGCTAAAATGGCTGGAGCAGAAACCCTCTTCACCATCCTTGTGACAAATTAATAAGTAATAAAACATATGTGTGCAAGGCATATAGCAAGTGAAGAGCCAGATGCATCAATGTGGCCACTCTTCATCTGTGGGGAAATTCAAATTCAGAAGCATCTCTCTAGTAAACTGAAAAATCCCCATCATTCTCAAGTAGCTAAGGAAGCTGCATTCTGCTTCACCTTCCCAGAATCAGCCAATAAGTCAGTGGTATTTATTGAGTGCTTACTGTATGTCGAACAGTGTACTAAGCACTCAGGAGAGTACCTTACAATAGAGTTGGTAAACCCTTTCGAAGCCCAGCCATTTTTTTCTGGTGTTGGTTAAACCTTCACTACATGCCTCGTACTGTACTGAGCAGCGGGCTAGATACAAAATTATCAGGTTAGACACAGTCGATGTCCCACACGGGGCTCACAGTCTTAATCCCCATTTCACAGATGAGGTAACTGAGGCACAGAGAAATGAAATGAAATTTCCAAGGTCACACAGCAGATACGTGGGGGAGCTGGGATTAGAACCCAGGTCCTTCTGACGCCCAGGTCCGTGCTCCATCCACTAGGCCACCCTGCTTCTCATGAAAGAGCTATTTCCTGTGGCATCCAAAATACTTTGTCACCAAGGCCAGGAGGGAGTGACCTGATTCTTTCTGAGCTTAGACCTGTCGTAAGCTTTCCAGGACTTCTTGTTGGACCGGAACTGTCTGACTTCATTATCTTGCAAAAGCAGCAGCTCTTAGTACCGCGCTAGGTGTGTAGTAACTGATTTTAAAATACCTCAATTATTAGGACGGCCCTAATTAGGAATGGTGCTGATCTAGGTAGAAGTTTAGTTCTGCCCAGGATTTGGGACTTGAGGCATCAGTTTAGCTGGCTGATCTCCGTGGAATATTAGCCAACCATCACCTTCCCCCTTCCTACCTCACCTCGCTACTCTCCTCCTACAACCCAGCCCACACACTTCGCTCCTCTAATGCTAACCTTCTCACTGGACCTCGATATTGCCTATCTCACCGCGGACTCCTCGGCCCCATCCTGCCTCTGGCCTGGAACGTCCTCTCTCCTAGAATCTGACAGAAAGTTACTCCCCCCGCTTCAAAGTCTTATTACGTGCCCCGCAGCGCTTAATGTACGTATTCCTGTACGCTAGCATTTCCCCAACCATAATTTATTTTAGTGATGTCTCCCACTGTTGGCTGTAAGATTTTTGTGGGCAGATATTGTGTCTACCGTCTTTATTTTGTTGTACTTTTACAAGTTCTTAATACAGTGCTCTGCACACAGTAAACACTCACTACAATTGGATGATTGATTGAAGTTAAATTGTTTATTGAGCACCTACTCTGGGCAGGGCACTCTAATAAGAGCTTGGAAGAGTACAGAACAAGAGAGTTGGTAGACATGTTTGTACTCTCTCAAGTCCCGAGTACAATCCTGTATACATAATAATCCCTTAATGAATACCATTGCTTAATTGGCAACCTGCCCTCAAAGACTTTCCAGTCTGGAGGGAGAGACACACACTAAAATAATAATAGTAGTAATAATAATGATGATGGAATTTGTTACTCGGCTTACTATGTAAAGTGCTTTGCTAGTAAAGCGCTTACTATGTGCAAAGCACTGTTCTAAGCGCTGGGGTAGATCCAGGGTAATCAGGTTGTCCCACGTGAGGCTCACAGACTTCATCCCCATTTTACAGATGAGGGAACTGAGCCCCAGAGAAGTTAAGTGACATAGCTGACAAGTGGTATACGCAGAATCAGAACCCACGACCTCTGACTCCCAAGCCCAGGCTCTTTTCCACTAAGCCACGCTACTTCTCAGCAGTGCTTTTCAGTGATTTACTGTGATTTTCAGGAAAATTGGAAAGTAAAAGGAACTCAATATCTTGGACATAGGAAACTGATTCCTAATGATATTTTCTATATTGGTGCTTCTTTATGTGTTTCCCACCAAAGAGCTCCAACTTAATCCATAAGGAAAAGAATTTTTTTTTTTGTTCTGTGAAAGCTGCCTTTACGATTGTATTTTTTTTTCATCTTTTAAATATTGTGTATTGATTTCCAAGGAGAACTTGGCATTTTCTGTATTGCGGTGTTTTAAAGTTTCTTTCACTATTATTTAAGGTCAGTGATTCACAGGGTATCTTGGGGAAATCATAGGAGAATTATTGATCTAGCTCTAGTCGGATGTTAAGATGCCTCATGCCATGGTCTTGCAATTGAACGCAGCTCTCTATTATTAGCACTGCTCCCGATTGATTGCATTGATCGTTTTGAAGATAATTGCTTTACTGATCAAAATCCAAAAGCTTCCGCTATGGAGGAGTTGGTAAAAGACAACTAGTGATTTACATCTTCATACTTGTGTCTCGGGGGAGAAGAGAGAATAACCACTCAGCCTTGTAGAATAATTGACATTTTGGCATCTGATGAGCTTGAAGCTGGGAGACATAGCTGGAAGTAGCTTTCTGCAGAAGCTTCTGACATTTTAAGTCAAAATCGTTAACATGTAAACTATTAAAAGACCTTTCTGTAGGAGTAGAAATCTCTGGAGAGGAAGTCATCGCATTCAGAGTCTGTACCCATGCCTTCCGCAGCCTTCCTCCTCCAAACCAAAATTTAGCATTGGATGGGAGGAATGCGAAATGAAAGATCTAGAAAAGCCCTGACTTTCATTAGGATCTCAGTGGATCAAGATTATAAAAAAGAAACTTTTGCCAAAGTTCTTAAATGGATTTGGGTTGCTCGAACTCATTTTTATCCAATTTCTGCTCAGCATCCCAAGCCTTTTTAAGCTTTTTCTATTAGAGTACCCTGCCTTGTTGCCTGGTTAAAAATTGAACTAACCTTCCAGCGGGATCTCATCAATTTCACTGATGGTTCTTTTCACCAGAATTTTTCGAAATGTTATCAGAAGAAATTAGAAGTGGAATGCCATAGCGATGGTTACCACTTGCCAGCCATCCCTGTCTTTTTCACGTGATCAGTGTGGGTCACTGAAATATCCGTTTTACTCTGGACGGCTGCACTGATTTTGAAGCAAATTTTGTGCATCATATTTGATAACATCTTCAAATATTTTTATTGTATTTGTTGAGCACTTTCTATTCAATTGTATTTATTGAGCGCTCACTGTGTGCAGAGCACTGTACTAAACACTTGGAATGTACATTTCGGCAACGGATAGAAACAATCCTGCCCAATAATGGGCTCACAGTCTAAACAGGGGAGACAGACAGCAAAACAAAACAGAACAAAACAAAACAAGTAGCCTGGTGTAAATATCATCAAGATAAATAGAATCATAGATATGTACACATCATTAACAAAATAGAGTAATAAATATATATAAATATGCACAGTGCCGTGGGGAGGGGAAGGGGGAAGAGCAGAGGGTGGGAGAAGGAATGGAGAGGGGAGGAGGAGCAGAGGGAAAGGGAGGGCTCAGTCTGGGAAGACCTCCTGGAGGAGGTGAGCTCTCAGTAGGGCTTAGAAGAGAGTTTGGCGGAGGTGAGGAGGGAAGGCATTCCGGGACAGCGGGAGGACGTGGGCCAGGGGTCGACGGCGGGACAGGCGCGAACGGGGGACGGTGAGGAGGTGAGCGGCAGAGGAGAGGAGCGTGCGGGGTGGGCGGTAGAAAGAGAGAAGGGAGGAGAGGTAGGAGGGGGCAAGGGGATGGAGAGCCTTGAAGCCAAGAGTGAGGAGTTTTTGTTTCATGCGAAGGTTGATAGACAACCACTGGAGGTTTTTGAGTAGGGAAGTGACACGGCCAGAGCGTTTCTGTAGGAAGATGATCCGGGCAGCGGAATGAAGAATAGACTGGAGTGGGGAGAGACGGGAGGAAGGGAGATCAGAGAGGAGGCTGACACGATAATCCAGTCGGGATATGATGAGAGTTTATACCAGCAAGGTAGCAGTGTGAATGGAGAGGAAGGGGCAGATCTTGGCAATATTGTGAAGGTGAGACCGGCAGGTGTCGATGACAGATTGGATGTGTGGGGTTAATGAGAGATGTGTCAAACACGGTTTTAAGCACTGAGGTAGATACAGATGTATCAGATTGGACACTGTCCCGGTCCTACACGTAGGTCACACTCTAAGTAGGAGGAAGTAGGATTTCATCCCCACTTTGCAGATGAGGAAACTGAGGCCCAAGGTCACACATCAAGCAATTGGCAGATTCAGTATTAGAACTCAGGTCCTCTGACTCCCAGGCCTATGCGCTTTCCACTGGACCATGCTGCTTTTCTGTATGTCAGCAGGGCTAGGTCACTGCAGTTCTTCATTGTGTTGGATAAGTACTAGTTGTTCTTAATTTAGAAGGGAGAAAATTCAACGATAAGTTTTCTAAGAATCAATCGATGGTATTAATTAAATGCTTACTATGAAGAGGGTATTATACTGAGTGATTGGGAGAGTACAGTGTAGCAGAGTTGATAGATAGGTTCCCTGTAAGCTCGCTGTGGGCAGGGAATGCGTCTCTGATATCACTATATTCTCCCAAGTGGTTAAGTACAGTGCTATTCCTCCAGTAAGTGCTCAGTAAATAGGATTGACTGACTGTCCACAGGTAGCTGACAGTCTAGAGGGCATATTGCTAATTGTGCGGTAGTGATTGAGCAGATTGCTTGAGTGCCCGGATGTCTTCTTAACCTGTAGGTAGTAAATTAATAATAACCATAGTAGTAATAATAACCGTATTTGTTGATTAAATAAATGCCGGCATTTGTTAAGCGCTTACTATGTGCAAAGCACTGTTCTAAGCGCTGGGGGGATACATGGTGATCAGGTTGTCCCACGTGGGGCTCACAGTTTTAATCCCCATTTTACAGATGAGGGAACTGAGGCACAGAGACGTTAAGTGACTTGCCCAAAGTCACACAGCTGGCCAGTGGCGGAGTCGGGATTAGAACCCACAACCTCTGACTCCCAAGCCCACGCTCTTTCCACTGAGTCACGCTGGATACAGTGGGCCAAGCACTTTACTGAACATCGGGCCTACCAACACTTAGGCAGGGAAATAAATGTGGTGGGTGAGTGAAGTTATGGAGTTCAGAAAGGAGCAAAAGGGTTTTTGAGATATTTTGGGAATAAACTGCCGATCCGAGTCATCAGTATAGTACACGTACGGGTTAAATATGAGAAAACACTGCTAACAAGAGGCATCATAGTTTAGTGAAGAGAACATGGGCCTGGCAGTCAAAGGACTTGTGTTCTAATCCCAGTTTTATCACTAGCCAGCTGTGTGAAGTGAACTTGGGCAGGTCACTTAACTTTCCTGTGCCTCAGTTTCCTCAACTTACATAGAGAAGCAGCGTGGCTCCATGGAAAGAGCATGGACTTGGGAGTCAGAGGTCATGGGTTTGGATTCTAACACTGCCACTTGTCAGCTGTGTGACTGTGGGCAAGTCACTTAACTTCTCTGTGCTTCAGTTACCTCATCTGTAAAATGGGGATTAAGGCTATGAGCCCCACGTGGGACAACCTGATCACCCAGTGCTTTGCACATAGCAGGCGCTTAACAAATACCATCATTATTATTATTATTATAATGGAGCTTCGATACCAGTTCTCCCTCTCCCTTAGACTCTGAGTCCCGCGTGGGACAGTTACTGTGTCTAACCTGATAAACTTGTATCTGCCCCAGCTCTTAGAATAGTGCTTGACACATAGTAAGCACTTAAAAAATAAAATACTACCGCTACTAATCGTCCTCTCCGCACTGACAGATCCGGGGCCTCACAGCCTCATAACCTACGTACCTCATTCTCCACCCTCACTCTACGGCTTTACGCTCCAACCGACACTAAATGCTATCGACAAGGAGAGATGTATTGCTTCTAAATCCGGAGCTGGGAAACCTCCTCAGCCTACAGGGAAGGAGTGTTTGTAGGGGGGCGAATTCAAGAAAAAGAATCATTGTGAAGACAAAATCCTGAAGAGCTAAGGTTACTCAAACCTCTACCACCTCTCTCTTTTTTAAAAATTGATGTCTGTCAAGGACTTGTCGGTCAGTCAGTCGTATTTATGTGCCAGGCACTGTGCAAAACACTGGGGTGAATACAAAATAATTGGCTTGGACACAGTCCCTGTCCCCCACAGGGCTGACAATCTTAATCCCTATTTTGAGACTGGTTTAGTGATAGTCAACACGCCCCTGAATCTCTTTCATTTTGTAGGTCTCCAATTTGTTTTCATCGTGAGAACCTTCGGTGTGTCAGTAATGCATCTCGATGTAGTTTGATTGTGTCAGCAGTGTGACTGTGGGCAAGTCACTTAACTTCTCTGTGCCTCAGTTCCCTCATCTGTAAAATGGGATTAACTGTGAGCCTCAGGTGGGACAACCTGATTACCCTGTATCTACCCCAGAGCTTAGAACAGTGCTCTGCACATACTAAGCGCTTACCAAATACCAACATTATTATTATTATTATTGGTTTCTCTCTGAATCCTGTGAAGGATGCCTTTGTCATTTGGCAGCACCTTAGAAAAATTAGCTCTGAGGACTTTGGAGAGATCATTCTAATCATACGCAGATCATACCCACAGATGCACTTTCAGATTGCTGTAGTCCAGCTTAACTAGACCTACTTAACCTTATACTCCAGTAATTTCATTTTATTCAAAATGTGCTAGCAATCAAGTTGATATTTATGAACCTGAGGTCGACTTCCTCCAGTATTCATTGACCTCCTTTACTTTTCTAAGGCACGGAGTTCAAACTGCAACGTCTCAATTTACGCTAACCCTTCCGATTAATAACTGCACGTAATATTACACTTCAGTGAGCTGACATCCTATTTAAAACAATCCGGAGGGATAGTATTAGTTTAGCCAGAATGTTTCTGATTCTACTTAAAACAATGGCATTATATAATTTTACATTTACCTATCTTTTACAATAATTACTATGAAGAGTCACGCTGAAAGAATTGAACTGAAGAAGGGGAAGAAGTGGGCACCGAGTGACCCGACTTGAGAAATGACATGCTCTCATCAGAAGCTGATGGAAAGGCAGGGAGAGAGGGACGATACCTCCGAGCCACTGTGAAGTCGAGTCACCGAACAAGGGGCCCGATAAGAAGTGTGACCTAGTCAGTAAAGCGTGGGCCTGGAACCCAGAAGATCTGGGTTCTAATCCTGGCTCCACCCCTTGTCTATGGGACCTTGGGCTATTCAGTTAACTTCTCTGCGCCTCAGTTACCTCGTCTGTAAAATGGGGATTAAGACTGTGAGCCCCATGTGAAACCTAGGTTCTCTGACTCCCAGGCCCATGCTCTTTCCGCTAGGCCACGCTGCTTTTATAGATGAGGACCCAAGACCTAAGACGCAGAAAAATTGTGGGACAGCAGGCCAGAGGCATTGCTGAAATTAAAACCAGACTAATGACAAGAACACAGGATGGAGAGCTTGTTTCGGCTCCACCTTTTGCCTGCTCTGTGGCCTTGGACAGGTTGCTTCACTTCTCCGGACCTTCGTTTCTTCCCCTGTGAGGTGCCTATTCTTCCTCCATCTTGGACTGTGAGCCCTGTGTGGGGCGGGGACTGTGTCCAACCTGATTGAATTATAGTTTACGCCAGTGCTCCACACATGGGATGTGCTTAACAAATACTGTAATAATCCTATTAATAGCAATGATCTCAACTTTGCCTCTGACCTGCTGTGTGACCTCGGGTGAATCACTTTAACTTCTCTGGGCCTCAGGTTCCCCATCTGTAAAATGGGTGACAAATACCAGTTCTCCCTCCCGCTTGGACCATGACAAGGGGGACAAGGACGGTGTCTGATGGGATTGCATCGCAACTACCCCAGTCCTGGGCACAGTGCTTGGCATATAGTAAGAGCTTAACAAATACCATATTTAAATGCAAGTAGTAGGCCATAACGTCTCCCTCCCAAGAGATTTCTATCCCACTAGACTTTGGGGTCTGCCCGTCTTTGGTCTCCTCCCACTTCTTTCTGCGTCACCCTGACTCGCTGCCTTTATTCATCCTCCCATCTTATCTCCACAGCATATATGTTTACATCTGTCATTTTATTTATTTATATTAATGTCTATCTCCCCCTGTAGACTGTAAGCTCCTTGTGGGCAGGCAACATGCCCATTTATTGTTCTACTGTCCTCTCCCAAGCTCTCAGTACGGTGCTCTGCACGCAGTGAGCACTCAGTAAATACAACTGACTAACTGTAAGCTTCTTGTAGGCAGGCATCCCATCCACAAGCCCCTGTATTGTATTTTTCCAAGCCCTGTAAAATGCTCGGCACTCAGGAGTTGCTCAATAAATACCACTGATTAATTAGACCCTTGCCTTTCATTCAGTGGTACTTATTGAGCACTTACAGTGCACAGAGCACTGTACTAAACGCTTGGGAGGGTACAGCAGCGTGGCTCAGTGGAAAGAGCCCGGGCTTGGGAGGCAGAGGTCGTAGGTTCGACTCCCGGCTCTGCCGCTTGTCAGCTGTGGGACTGTGGGCGAGTCACTTCACTTCTCTGTGCCTCAGTTACCTCATCTGTAAAATGGGGATGAAGACTGTGAGCCTCACGTGGGACAACCTGATTCCCCTGTACCTATCCCAGCGCTTAGAACAGTGCTATGCACATAGTAAGCGCTTAACAAATACCAACACCATTATCATTACAGTTACCTCATCTGTAAAATGGGAATTAAGACTGTGAGCCCCACGTGGGACAACCTGATGACCCTGTATCTACCCCAGCGCTTAGAACAGTGCTCTGCGTATAGTAAGTGCTTAACAAATACCAACACTGTAGCAATAAAGAGACACATTCCCTGCATCTTTAGGTTTCTTGTGTGCACTTTACTGGGAACAAACTGGTTTAAGGAGTCCGTTCACCTGGAAAGCACTTTTCAATCCTGTGATCCCCACATTGGCTGGCAGCACAGGTCATTTATAGTATAATACTGAAAGAAGCAGCATGGTGTAGGAGTCAGAAAGTCATGGGTCTAATCTCCGCTCCACCACTTGTCTGCGGTATGAACTTGGGCAAGTCACTTCACTTGGCCTCAGTTACCTCATTTGTAAAATGGGGTTAGAGACTGTGAGCCCCACATGGGACAGGGATTGAGTCCAACTCAATTTGCTTGTATCCACACCAGCGATTAGTACAGTCCCTGGCACATCGTAAGTGCCGATTTATTATCATTACTGTGATATTTAAGCATTTACTATGTGCCGGGCCCTTTTCTAAGTGGGGGAAGATAAAAGACCATCAGGTCAGAAACAGTCATTATCCCACACAATTATCCCACAGGGCTCGCAATCTAAGTACGAGGGAGAATAGGTATCTTATCCATTTTACAGACATAGCATCGAGAGGTCAAACGGCAGACGTGGCCGAACCAGGATTAAAACTCAAGCCCTCTGACTCCCAGGCCTATGCTCCTTCTACTGGGCCATGCTGCGTCTCTCTTTATGGGTTTCTGCAGAGGGACCCTAAACTACTCCTTGATCCCCTTTGAATCTCCAAGACCACCCTCCTTAAGTATAACTCTCACTATTAAGAAATAGCCAGATGGTACCTAAGGATTTTTCCTCATTAAAATCTCTATTTTTCCTGGGAATATTTGCCTGCAGTTTGCCAAGTGGCATCTACTTATTATTTCCTAATCAGAATTTTAATCCCCTGAGATCCCTTGGTATTTCAGCTGTGATCTTGCTGGCATTTATATGTCCTCCCAAATCGTTATCAATTAAAAATGTAATTAATATGCTGTTTCCGACCTCCATTTTATCATTGAACAAGGTAGAAATACTATGAGGATTAATAACTTTCCTCAGGCATCTCAGATCCCTCCCTCTATATGATTTAATGCCACTGGGGAGTCTCATGATATTTCAGTATATTGTTGAAACCGTGAACAAAATCCTAGAAAAAACCGTTAATTTGATGAGATTTTACTGTGCTATTCTTTATGGTTTAACTCAGTTTGCATTTCAGAAGGGTTTCTAAGGTTGAACAATTTAGTTTCAGTAATCATTTTTTTTATGGCATTTGTTAAGCGCTTAGTATGTACCAGTCACCATTCTAAGCACCGGGTTAGATACAAACTAATTGGGTTAGCCACGGTCTCTGTCTCGCGAGGGGCTCGCGGTCTTAATCCTCATTTTACAATGAGGTAACTGAGTCACAGAGAAGTATAAAGGGACTTGCCCAAGGTCACAGAGTAGACGAGTGGTGGAGCTGGGATTAGAACCCAGTTCTTTCTGACTCCCAAGCCATGCTGTGTCCTCTGGGCAATGTTGCTTCTCATGACCTGATTAGGAAAGATCGGGGTGACAAAGAGACATTCAGAGTGAGTTAGAAAACCAATTTTTTTCAGCTCCAATAAGGTTTCAGGCGGAGAAGGGCTACTTTTTAAATAGGGCTTAAAGCAAGACAAAAACTGCGGGCAAAGATTCGGGACCTTAAGCCTTCACCTGTAGCAGTGGAGCTGGTGAGATTGTCAGCGGATCAGTCGCCGATAATTATTGAGGACTCCTGGCATGTGGAACACTGAAGTAGGTAGGGTCGAATATCAACATTTTTGTGTGCCATCGGCATGTAGAACGGCTTGGGAATGTACCGTGAAAGTAAAAGTTGTCATACCTACATCCAGAGTAGGGATGTACCTAATCAATCAGTCAATCAATCATTGACATGCACTGAGTGCTTAATTCGTACAGAATACTGCAATGAGCACTTAAAGTAATAAAGCCTTCCATCATGTTTATTTAGCACTTATTGTGTGCAGAGCATCGTACTAAGCACTTGGGAGAGTACAATATGACAGAATTGATAGACACATTCCCCGCCCAAGATGGGGTTGGAGTCGGTGACCGGCAAGGGGAGGTAAGAGGGAGAGAGCTGATTGAGAGCTGACAGTAAATAATTTGTTGTAGAGGTGGATGGGCAGCCACTGGAGATTTTTGAAGAGTGGGGAAATCTGGACTGAATGTTTTTTTTCAGAAAAAGATCCTGGCTGCAGAGTGAAATATGGCCTGGAGAAGAAGAGACAGGATACAGGAACGTCAATGAGCAGGACGATGCCGTATTCAAGACAGGAAATACATGCTTGGATCAGCTTGGGAGCGGTTTAGATGGAGGGGATAGGGTGGTTTTTAGAGATTTTATCAAGGTAGAATAGACAGGATTTCATGACAGAGGGAATGAAAAGGATGAGTCAAGCTAGCTAATCAAGGTAGCCAGTGTCTAAGTCACTACTTGTTCAACATGGGAGGAAGGTTATCAGAGTTCATATTGCCCTTTTTGTGACACTTCATGACTGATACACGAGCTCTCGGTGCAAGTGAGTGGATTCGCTAACCGTAGACATATATGAACTTTTCCCTTCCCTCAAGATAAAGTTTTTCGCACTTCGCTGGTTCTTGAACAAATAAAAAGGAAAATAAGATGAAAGAATTTGATCCAAAGAGACAGGTTGAATTCCCGCCTTACCCGAATGGTACTGAAGCATTTCCTTGCCTTACTATTGTTCACAGATGCTGTGATAGGCGATCATTCCCTTCCAAGTTCTGTGACAGCTTGTCCTGCTGATTATACAGATGAGATTGAGATGGGGAATTACTCAGAAAAATGAAATTGACCTTTCTCCTTAATACTGCCCTCAGATAGAACCTTTGGCTTGCATGCCCCCTTCGCAAGTTTTAGGAAAAAAGAGAAAATGCCTCACAGGAAAAGCGGTTTCCTCTACCGGCAAATGTCAAAAAATGTTAACTAGTGAAAACTATTTTTATTTCTCTCAAGTGAAAGAAGATTTTGTCATTTTCATTTTAAATGAGGTGCAATTTGAAGGTCTGACCTTTGGTATCGGCTGTAGTTAATGGCAGTAAGCAGTCATATTGTCTATGAGAATTCAAAAGATTTGATGCAAAAAGCAGCAAATAGTGCTTCTTCGAGTTAGACACAGAGGTGGATATAAAACTGCAGTTTGTGCGCTCCACAATCAGCTGTGAATGAAGTTAATAAAAGACCTTTGGTGTGAGAGGCCCAGTTTTTGCCAAACAGTAATCACTACAACCATTACCCTTTTTGTGCTGACAGGAAAGGTCTAAAATTCCATCATGTCCCAGTTTCTCAGCGGTTGATAAAGGTTAATAAAACTGAGGTTTAAAAACACTGTCTTTCTAAATTTTTTATGCCCAGAAAGGACAATTCTTGTTAGTTTCACTTGGCCCAGACAACATTCTCTCCCCACATAAAACGGGTGTGACTTTTTCCTCTACCCTTAACCGGTACGTTCTACAATCGTTATATTTGACAGGATGATCTTTTCTTCAGGTGAGCTGGTGTCTGTAAATATGAATAAATGATAGGATGGTATATGATAGCTCTTTCTAGATTTTCTAATTTCTTGGATGAGATGCGCAGTAGATTTCTGGTGAAGCAGCATGGCTCAGCGGAAAGAGCCCGGGCTTGGGAGTCAGAGGTCACGGGTTCTGATTCCGGCTCCGCCTCTTGTCAGCTGTGCGATCCTGGGCAAGTCACTTCACTTCTCTGAGCCTCAGTTCCCTCACCTGTAAAATGGGGATGAAGACTGTGAGCCCTACGTGGGACAACCTGATTACCTTGTACCTACCCCAGCGCCTAGAACAGTGGTTGGCACATAGTAAGCGCTTAACAAATACCAATATTATTATTATTGTTATTATTATTAAAACAGTGGATGAATGTCGCTCCCGTCACCTGCGATGTATTTTAAGATGTCCATAAAGGTGCTATGTGAGTCACGTGGACTGCACTTTAGGGAAACGGTGTGGCCTAGTGCCTAGTGGTCTAGTGGCCTACAGGGAACCAGGGTATCTGCGTTTTGCCCCCAGTTCTGCCACTTGACTGCCTTGTGACCTAGGCAGTCACCTATTAACTATTTAACTTCTCTGGGCCTCAATTTCTTAATCTATAAAATGGAGTTCCGCAAGAGATTTTGCACTTTGTGCTCTGGCACATCAGTCAGGCAAAATCCTTCAAGACGATCAGCTAAGTGGCGGTTTATGTCGGCTCCCGTTCTGCCGTCTTTACGGTGAAGCCGCGTGGTCAAGCGGGAAGAGCGTGGCCCTGGGAGTCAGAGGACCTGGGTTGTAATCCTAGCTCGGCCACTCACTTGCCGTGTGACCTTGGGTAAGTCACTTCACTTCTCTGGGCCTCAGTTTCCTCAACTGCAAAATGGATCGTGGGTCCTACTTAGGTGGTGAACCCATGCAGGAAAGGTACTGTGACCCATGAGATAAACTTGTACCTACCCCTAAGCTTAGAGCAGCGCTTGACACATAGTGAGCACTTAACAAATAACATAAAATACCATTTGACTCCCATGCTCATTCCCTGGGCCAGCAGTTCCAGACGCTTCACTCCCTCTTCAAACCCCATTCCCCGCTCCTGCCATCTCTTGCCCATGACGTAGCCATGTACTTTATTGCTAGAATTGAAACCGTCAGGCATGAGCTCCGTAAAATCTCCCTTGCTCCTCTTTAGCCCTACCCTCCTCCTGCACCCTCCTTGACTTTCCCGTCTTTGCTAGTAGTATTTCAAGAGATCTCCGGCCTCTTTCAAAATTCATCCCCTGGGTACCTCCAATTCCATACCTTCTCACCTTATCAGAACGCTTGTCGCCTCCCTGAACCCCGCCTTCAATAGTTCACATTCCAATAGCTTCTTCCCCACTGCTTTTAAACAGGCTTATGTATCGAGAAGCAGCGTGGCTCAGTGGAAAGAGCATGGGCTTTGGAGTCAGAGGTCATGAGTTCGAATCCCAGCTCTGCCCCTTGTCAGCTGTGTGACTGTGGGCAAGTCACTTCACTTCTCTGGGCCTCCGTTACCTCATCTGTAAAATGGGGATTAAGACTGTGAGCCCCACGTGGGACATCCCGATTCCCCTGCGTCTACCCCAGCGCTTAGAACAGTGCTCGGCACATAGTAAGCGCTTAATAAATACCAACATTATTATTATTATTATTATCCCCACCTTAAAGAAAAACCTTCCCCTGACCCATGGTTCCCTCCAGTCATCGCCCTATCTCCCTCTTACCATTCCTCTCCAAACACCTTGAGGGAGTTGGTTACACCTCCTGCCTCTCCTTTCTCCCCTTCAGTTTTCTCCTTGACCTCTTCCAATCTAAATTACCTCCTCCTTCACTCCAGTGGAACTGCCTTCTTGCCAAATCCAACAACATCTTCTTCATCCAAATCCTCCTTCACCTCTCAGCTGCCACTGACACTGTGGACCACCCTCTTCGCTTAGAAACTATTGTCTCACCTCGACTTCACTGACACTGTCCTCTTCTGGTTCTCCTCCTATCTCTCTGGCTGCTGCTTTCAGGCTCCCTCACAGTTTCCTTCCCTGCCTCGCTTGCTGGCTGTGGGATTCCCTCAAGACTCAGTTCTGGGTCCCTTTCTATTCTCCATCTTCACCCATTCCCTAGGAGAACTCACTCGCTCCCATGGCGTCAACCATCACCTCCAAGTGGTTGATTCCCAAAGGTGCCTCTCTAGCTATGAACTCTTTCTTTCTCTGCAGTCTCACATTTCCTCCTGCCTTCAGGACATCTCTACTTGGATGCCCCACTGACCTCCAACTAAACATGTCCAATCCAGGACTCGTCGTCCTCCCACCTTAACTCTGTGCCCCCCCCCCCGCCATGACTTTTCCATCACTGTATACGACACTCCCACCCTCCCTGTCTCACAACCCGTAACCTTGGAATTATCTTTGACTCAACTTCCCCATTCAACTCACATATTCACTCTGTCACCAAATCCTCTCAGTCGTATCTTCACGAAATTGCTGAAGTCCACCCTTTCCTCTGCATCCAAATGGAGAAGCAGCGTGGCTCAATGGAAAGAGCACGAGCTTGGGAGTCGGAGGTCATGGGTTCTAATCCCGGCTCCATCAGCCGTGTGACTTTGGTCGAGTGTCTTACCTTCTCTGTGCCTGAGTTACCTCATCTGTAAAATGAGCCCCATGTGGGACAACCTGATTACCTTGTATCCCCCAGTGCTTAGAACTGTGCGTGGCACATAGTAAGCGCTTAACAAATCCCCTAATTAATGAATCCAAATGGCTATCACATTGATCCAAGCACTTTTCCTATCTGTCTTGATTACTGCATCGGCCTCCTTGCTGACCTACCGGATCTGTCTCTCCGCTCTCCAGTCCATATTTCACTCTGCCGTTTGGATCGTTTTTCTAAAAAGACATTCAGCTCACACCTCCCCCCACCTCAGAAATCTCCAGTAGTTGCCCGTTCACCTCCAACTCAAAGAGAAAGTCCTTACCACTGGCTCTAAAGCACTCTATCAGGTCTTCCCCTCCTATCGTACTTTGCTGATTTTCTACTTCAGGTCTGCCTACACGCTTTGCTATTCCAATGCCAACCCAGTCATTGTACCTCGATCTCATCTGTCTCATCTCTGACTCCTTTCCCATATCCTCCTTCTGGCCTGGAACTCCCTCCCCCTTTTCATATACAGCAGCCCATCTCTCACCCCACCTTCAAAGCCTTATTGAAATCACATCTCCTCCAAGTGGCCTTCCCCAATTAAGCCCTCTTTCACCCTACTCTCTCTCCTTTCTGGGTTGCTGTTGCACTCGGATCTGCACTCTTTAAGCACTTGATAGTCACCCCACCCTCAGTCCCACAGGACTTATGTGCGTATCCATCATTTATTTTGATATTCATTCATTCAATAGTATTTATTGAGCGCTTACTATGTGCAGAGCACTGTACTAAGCGCTTGGAGTGAACAAGTCGGCAACAGATAGAGACGGTCCCTGCCGTCTGACGGGCGCACGGTCTAATCGGGGGAGACGGACAGACGAGAACGATGGCGATAAATAGAGTCGAGGGGAAGAACATCTCGTAAAGACAATGGCGACTAAACAGAATCGAGGCGATGTACATTTCATTAACAAAATAAATAGGGTGATGAAAATATATACAGTTGAGCGGACGACTACAGTGCGGAGGGGAGGGGAAGGGAGAGGGGGAGGAGCAGAGGGAGGTGGGGGGAAAAGAGGGTTAAGCTGCGGAGAGGTGAAGGGGGGTGGTAGAAGGAATAGAGGGAGAAGAGGAGCTCGGTCTGGGAAGGCCTCTTGGAGGAGGTGAGTTTTAAGTAGGGTTCTGAAGAGGGGAAGAGAATCGGTTTGGCGGAGGTGAGGAGGGAGGGCGTTCCGGGACCGCGGGAGGACGTGGCCCGGGGGTCGACGGCGGGACGGGCGGGACCGAGGGACGGCGAGGAGGTGGGCGGCGGAGGAGCGGAGCGTGCGGGGTGGGCGGTGGAAAGAGAGAAGGGAGGAGAGGTAGGAAGGGGCGAGGTGACGGAGAGCCTCGAAGCCTAGAGTGGATATCCGTCTCCCCTTCCAGACTGTAAGCTCCTTGTGGGCAGGGATCCTCCCGACCAACTCTGTTGTATTGTACTCTCCCACATGCTGCATGTACCACACACTCAAATACCATTCATTCAATAGTATTTATTGAGCGCTTACTATGTGCAGAGCACTGTACTAAGCGCTTGGGATGAACAAGTCGGCAACAGATAGAGACGGTCCCTGCCGTTTGACGGGCTTACGGTCTAATCGGGGGAGACGGACAGACGAGAACGATGGCACTAAACAGCGTCGAGGGGAAGAACATCTCGTAAAAACAATGGCAACTAAATAGAATCAAGGCGATGTACAATTCATTAACAAAATAAATAGGGTAACGAAGATATATACAGTCTAGCGGACGAGTACAGTGCTGTGGGGATGGGAAGGGAGAGGTGGAGGAGCAGAGGGAAAAGGGGAAAATGAGGGTTTAGCTGCGGAGAGGTAAAGGGGGGATGGCAGAGGGAGTAGAGGGGGAAGAGGAGCTCAGTCTGGGAAGGCCTCTTGGAGGAGGTGATTTTTAAGTAGGGTTTTGAAGAGGGAAAGAGAATCGGTTTGGCGGAGGTGAGGAGGGAGGGCGTTCCGGGACCGCGGGAGGACGTGACCCGGGGGTCGACGGCGGGATAGGCGAGACCGAAATACCACTGATCAATTGATATAAATAATAGTAATAATTATTACTGGGCTATTGGTTATGTGCTTCTGATGTGCTGAGCCCTGTACTAAGTGCTGTTGTGCACGTGAGAAGCAGCGTGGCTCAGTGGAAAGAGCACGGGTTTTGGAGTCAGAGGTCATGAGTTCGAATCCAGGCTCTGCCACTTGGCAGCTGTGTGACTCTGGGCAAGTCCCTTCTCTGTACCTCAGTTACCTCATCTGTAAAATGGGGATTAAGACTGTGAGCCCCACGTGGGACAGCCTGATTCCCCCGTGTCTACCCCAGCGCTTAGAACAGCGCTCCGCTCATAGTAAGCGCTTAACAAATACCAACATTATTATACAAGATCATCAGGTGTGACGTATTCCTTGTCCCACCAGGGGCTCAAGTCTAAGTAGGAGGGAGAATAGGTATTAATTCCTCATTTTATAGAAGAGGAAAAGGAAGCCCGTAGAAGTTGTGCCCTAGTGGATGGAGCGCAGGTCTGGGAGCCAGAAAGACCTGAGTTCTAATCGTAGCTCTACCACTCGTCTGCTGTGCGACCTTCGGCAAGTCACTTCACTTCTCTGGGCCTCAGTTATCTCATCTGTAAAATGGCGATTAGGACTGTGAGCTCTGTGTGGGACAGGGACTGTGTCCATCCTGATTAATTTGTATTCATTCATTCATTCAGTAGTATTTATTGAGCGCTTACTATGTGCAGAGCACTGTACTGAGCCCTTGGAATCTACAATTTGGCAACAGATAGAGACAATCCCCGCCCAGTGACGGGCTCACAGTCTAATCGGGGGAGACAGATGGCAGAGCAAAACAGAATGAAACCAAAACAAGACAACGTCATCACGATACGTAGAATCAAGGGGATGTACACCTCATTAACAAAATAAATAGGGTAATATATGCAAATGAGCACAGTGCTGAGGGGAGGGAAAGAGGGAGGGGGAGGAGCAGAGGGTGGGATGGGGAGGGGAGGGGTAGCTACCCGACTGCTTTGAATAGTGCCTGCCACATAGTAAATGCTTAACAGATACCCCAATTATTATGATTGTTATCATCATCATCATTATAGATAAGTGGCAGAGCCAGGATTGGAACCTAGTTCCTCGGATTCCCAAGTCTGAGCACATTCCACTAGGCCATGCGACTCATGGACCGGACCTGTGTGATCATAAAATTAGCAGAGCATCATTCTCCTGCGTCCACGGACAGTATGCAGAGAAGCGGTGTGGCTTAATGGAAAGAGCCTGGGCTTGGGAGTCGGAGGTCATGGGTTCTAATCCCGGCTCCGGCGCTTGTCAGCTGTGTGACCTTGGGCAAGTCACTTAACTTCTCTGTGCCTCATTTCCCTCATCTGTAAAATGGGGACGAAGACTGTGAGCCCTACACGGGACAACCTGATCACCTTGTATCAACCCCAGCACTTAGAACGGTGCTTGGCACATAGTAAGGGCTTAACAAATACCAACATTATCATTATGCTCAGTTGCATGATCACAGATAGGCCGGTATTATGCGCAAGTTGGGGAGAAAGAACAAAACTACCTACAGCTCCAGTGGTTCCTTCTTTTAAACCTCTCTTCCCCGGACTGATCCCAGAGGACTTTAATTCTGGGCTTCACTACTAGCAGGATCTCAGCCTAAAGTGAAACTACTGAAGTGCTCATTAAGTGTCCCTGCCCTGTTTCTTCTTTCCTCTTCCCTTCTATCCTGTCACAAAACATTCATTTTCCTCTCCCCGCCCCCCCAAAATACCTCTAAACTTTAAGTTCTTCATGGACAGGGACTATGTCTACCAACCTTGTTATCTTGTACTCTCCCAAGCACTAAATACAGTGCTCTGCACACAGTAAGCGCTCACTAAATAGCACCGATCGATTGCCGTATGCCTCTGTGGTGGGGAAGATGGACGCAGAGAGCCCTGATGCTCAGGGGGAAAGACAGAGTTCGAAAATAGTGGCCTCACTGGACTGATGGCTCCAGGCTACTCACTGACCACTCCATTCATTCAATAGTATTTATTGAGCGCTTACTATGTGCAGAGCACTGTACTAAGCGCTTGGGATGAACAAGTCGGCCACAGATAGAGACAGTCCCTGCCGTTTGACGGGCTTACGGTCTGATCGGGGGAGATGGACAGACGAGAACGATGGCACTAAACAGCGTCGAGGGGAAGAACATCTCGTAAAAACAATGGCAACTAAATAGAATCGAGGCGATGTACGATTCATTAACAAAATAAATAGGGTAACGAAAATATATACAGTCGAGCGGACGAGTAGGGTGCTGTGGGGATGGGAAGGGAGAGGTGGAGGAGCAGAGGGAAAAGGGGAAAATGAGGCTTTAGCTGCGGAGAGGTAAAGGGGGGATGGCAGAGGGAGTAGAGGGGGAAGAGGAGCTCAGTCTGGGAAGGCCTCTTGGAGGAGGTGATTTTTAAGTAAGGTTTTGAAGAGGGAAAGAGAATCGGTTTGGCGGAGGTGAGGAGGGAGGGCGTTCCGGGACCGCGGGAGGACGTGACCCGGGGGTCGACGGCGGGACGGGCGAGACCGAGGGACGGCGAGGAGGTGGGCGGCGGAGGAGCGGAGCGTGCGGAGTGGGCGGTAGAAAGAGAGAAGGGAGGAGAGGTAGGAAGGGTCAAGGTGATGGAGAGCCTCGAAGCCTAGAGTGAGGAGTTTTTGTTCGGAGCGGAGGTCGATAGGCAACCACTGGAGTTGTTTAAGAAGGGGAGTGACACGCCCAGATCGTTTCTGCGGGAAGATGAGCCGGGCAGAGGAGTGAAGAATAGACCGGAGCGGGGCGAGAGAGGAGGAAGGGAGGTCAGAGAGAAGGCTGACACGGTAGTCTAGCCGGGATATAACGAGAGCCCGTAATAGTAAGGTAGCCGTCTGGGTGGAGAGGAAAGGGCGGATCTTGGCGATATCGTAGAGGTGAAACCGGCAGGTCTCGGTAACGGATAGGATGCGTGGGGTGAACGAGAGGGACGAGTCAAGGATGACACCGAGATTGCGGGCCTGCGGGACGGGAAGGATGGTCGTGCCATCCACGGTGATGGAGAAGTCTGGGAGCGGACCGGGCTTGGGAGGGAAGATGAGGAGCTCAGTCTCGCTCATGTTGAGTTTTAGGTGGCGGGCCGACATCCAGGTGGAGACGTCCCGGAGGCGGGAGGAGATGCGAGCCCGAAGGGAGGGGGAGAGGACAGGGGCGGAGATGTAGATCTGCGTGTCATCTGCGTAGAGATGGTAGTCAAAGCCGTGAGAGCGGATGAGTTCACCGAGGGAGTGAGTGTAAATGGAGAACAGAAGAGGGCCAAGAACTGACCCTTGAGGAACTCCAACAGTTAAAGGATGGGAGGGGGAGGAGGCTCCGGCGTAGGAGACCGAGAATGATCGGCCAGAGAGGTAAGGGGAGAACCGGGAGAGGACGGAGTCCGTGAAGCCAAGGTGAGATAAGGTATGGAGGAGGAGGGGATGGTCGACAGTGTCAAAGGCAGCAGAGAGGTCAAGGACTCCAGCTCTGTAGGATTTTTAATCACTCGATCAGTGGTATTTATTGAGCAGAGCACTGTAGTAAGCGCTTGGGAGAACACGATACTACAGAGTTGGTAGACACGATTCCTGCCCACCCCGAGCTTGTAGCCTAGAAGGAGTTTACTTATGCCGCCTTGTGAAATTATTGAAACTAAAGATACTATATTAAAGACTATTACTCTTATTCATTCGGTAGTATTTAATGAATGCTTACTATGTGCAGAGCACTGTACTAAGCGCTTGGAATGTACAGTTGTGCAATAGACAGAGCCGAGACCTGCACAATAACGGCTCACAATCTAAACGGGGGAGACAGACAGCAAAACAGAACAGAACAAAACAAGACAACGTCATCAAGATAAATAGAATCATGGAGATGAACACCTCATTAACAAAATTTATTGAAGGTTTTTAATATTAAGCACTCGTGCCAGACATATAACCTATTAACCGGATTTTCTGGACTGCGGTATGTCTGCCTCCTGATTTGATTTTCAATTAAAAATATAATCAGACGGAAACAAAGATCACTGCATTTTAGCATACTATTCTAAAGCACGGTTTTCCACTGGGTGTATAGATAATGGAGTTAAAATTCCTACGACATAATAAATCAAATTCCAGCTGTTCAATTCCTCAAATGAAACACAATTTCCCACATTACGTATATAAGGAAATGTCTTTTTTTGAAGTCAAGATTCACCCAAGCTTCAAAGTTTTGGTGCATGAATGTAAATGTGGGTGTCAATTGCATAGAGATAATAATAATAATAATGTCGGTATTTGTTAAGCGCTTACTGTGTGCAGAGCGCTGTTCTAAGCGCTGGGGTAGATACAGGGGAATCAGGTTGTCCTAGGTGAGGCTCACAGTCTTCATCCCCATTTTACAGATGAGGGAACCGAGGCACAGAGAAGTGAAGTGACTTGCCCACAGTCACACAGCTGCCAAGTGGCAGAGCCGGGATTCGAACCCATGACCTCTGACTTCCAAGACCGTGAGATGTTAGCTGAAGCCATGGGAGCAGATCAGTTCTCCACTGAAGTCAATGGAGAAGAGAAGTGTGAAGAACACCGTACTAAGTCTTTGGAGAGTACAATATAAGAGAGTTGGTAGATGTGTTCCCCGCACACTTTCTTCTTCTGACTTCTACCCTCCTTGTCTTTTCTCATGAATATTTTCTCTACCCCCTTCCCACTCATTGGCCTTAGAAAGGAATAGGAAGAGCACTGTTTTTAACAAATATTATGTTTTGCCATTATTGTTTGTAGAACGCGAAAGACGATGGTGGGAGAAAAGTGAAGAATAGAAGTAGTGACTGTGATACTCCCCAGTAATAATAATAAAAATACAATTTGTTAAGCACTTATTATATGTAAAGCACTGTTCTAAGTGCTGGGGTACACCCAGGTTTATCAGTTTGTACACAGTCTTTATCCCACAAGGGTCTCTTGATTCTATTTATTGCTATCTTGATTCCATTTATTGCTATTGTTCTCGTCTGTCCGTCTCCCCCCCGATTAGACCGTGAGCCCGTCAAAGGGCAGGGACTGTATCTGTTACCGATTTGAACATTCCAAGCGCTTAGTACAGTGCTCTGCGCATAGTAAGCGCTCAATAAATACTGTTGAATGAATGAATAAGTATCTGTAGGCTATAGGGTCATTGTGGGCTGGTAATATGTCCACCGACTCTGTTATAGCCTGCTCTCCCAAGAGCTTAGCACAGTGCTGTACACGTAATAAGCGTATAAATCAATAAAACTGATCGAGGAGAGGGAGGCAGGAGAGCTGAAGTAAGAGTTAGAGGGAGGCAGCAATTGCTGGGGAGACACTGTGGAGTGAAGAAACACAGATATCTCGTGTGGCTTTTTTATTTTGACAGCACTTTTAAGTGCTTACTATGTCAAGCGCTGTTCTAAGTGCTCGGGTAGATACACATTAATCGGCTTGGACACGGCCCAAGTAGGAGCCAGAACAGGTATTCGTTCGATAGTATTTATTGAGCGCTTACTATGTGCAGAGCACAGCGTTTCCCCTGTGTCTACCCCAGCGCTTAGAACAGTGCTCTGCACATAGTAAGCGCTTAACAAATACCGACATTATCATTATTATCACTAAGCGCTTGGAACGTACGATTCGGCAACAGGTAGAGACAATCCCTGCCCACTGACGGGCTTACGGTCCAATCGGGGGAGGCGGATGGACAGAAACAATAGCAATAAATAGAATCAAGGGGACGAACAGAATCGAGGGGATGCATGGAATCAAGGGGATCAGATCTCCCTTTTAGAGTTGAGGAAATGGAGGCACAGAGAAATTAAGCGACCTGTCCGCGATCGAAAAGCAAGCAACTGGTAGAGCCAGGATTCGCACCCCTGTTCTCTGACTCCCAGGACCGTGGTCTTTCTACGAGACCACGTGGCTTCCCTTCAGAGCAGGATTGTTCAGTAGATCTCTCCCTAGTCCTTAGTACACAGGCACTTGATAAACCCTCCTGATTTTTCTGGGAAACGTTATCATCAATGGTATTTACTACGTGCCAATCACCATAGTAAGTGCTGAGGTAATCAACGGTATTTATTGTGGCCTACTGCGTGCAGGACACTGTTCTAAGCCTCTGGGAGAGTAGACGCAACAGAGGTGGTGAACGTGATCCCTGCCCACAACCAATTTAGTCTAGAAACATTATTTCCGTCCAAACCTTCTTACTCCCTGGATTCCCTCTGCTTGAGCACAGCCTTCGGACTCACATTTAGCGTCGTGAAAGTGAAGAAACCTCTACTTCCCCGTGAAAGAAACGTGTTGCATCCCTCCTCGCTGGTGGCTTTCGCTCAGTCATTCAGTTGTACTTATTGAGTGCTTACTGGGTACGAAGCACTGTGCTGAGCGCATGGGAGAGTACACTGAAACGATGAACAGACCCCTTCTGCCGGTCGTGCCCACCCTACTGTCTTTACAACTGCAGCTCCCTCGGTGGTCTACTCTGCACCCCTCCCCTTCACCCCCCATCAGCGTGGCTCAGTGGAAAGAGCCCGAGCTTGGGAGTCGGAGGCGATGGGTTCGAATCCCGGCTCTGCCACCTGTCAGCTGTGTGACTGTGGGAAAGTCACCTCACTTCTCTGTGCCTCCGTGACCTCGTCCGTAAAATGGGGATGAAGACTGTGAGTCTCGTGTGGGACAACCTGACTCCCCTGGGTCTACCCCAGCGCTTAGAACAGTGCTCTGCACATAGAGCTTAACAAATACCAACATTGTTATAATTATTATCTCCAGATGCAAGCCAGGGAAGAGGCTGGAAGTGGTGAAATGAGATGAAAAACCGTGCATTCTGGGTAGAGTGAGGGCACGAGGGAATACAGAGGTGGAGGCGGACAGGGGCCGATGGGCAGAAGCTGCAAGGAAACAGGGAAGAAAACGGGTGCGTCAGGAACATTTAAGAAGCGCTACTGAGGGTGGGTAGATGAATGGTGCAGGTAGGGGTGCTGGGTGGGTTTACCCAACTGCCAACCGATGGCAGCGTGGGGCAACACGTCTAACTTAATTTACCCTCCAGACTGTAATACTACTACTACTAATTTGGTATTTGTTAAGTGCTACTATGTGCCAAGCGCTGGGTAGATAGAAGGTAATCGGGTTGTCCCCCATGGGGCTCATAGTCTTAATCCTCATTTTCCAAATGAGGTCACTGAGGCACAGAGAAGTGAAGTCACTTGCCCCAAGTCACAAGGCTGATAAGCGGCGGAGCCGGAATTAGAAGCCACGACCTCCGACTCCCAACCCCGGGCTCTTTCCACTGAGCCGCGCTGCTTCTCACTATAAACTCGTTACGGTCAGGGAATGTGTCTGCTGAGGCATTTGTATCTTCCTCTCCCAAGTGCTTAGTACCCCGTGCTTAGAACAGTGCTTTCTAATAATAATATTATTATTCTTATTACAGTGCACTCAATAAATATGAGTGATTGATTACTCTGTGCTGAAGTGAGTCTCCATCACGCTACCTACAGGTACTGACAGCCAGGGGATAATGGGCGGAGAGATGAGGAGGCTGTAAGATTGTTGTGGGCAGGGAACATATTTGAGAAGCAGCGTGGCTTAGTGGAAAGAGCCTGGGCTTGGGAGTCAGAGGTCATGAGTTCGAATCCCAGCTCTGCCACTTGTCAGCTGTGTGACTGTGAGCGAGTCACTTCACTTCTCTGTGCCTCAGTTCCCTCATCTGTAAAATGGGGATTAACTGTGAGCCTCACGTGGGACGACCGGATGACCCTGTATCTACCCCAGCGCTTAGAACAGCGCTCTGCACATAGTAAGTGCTTAACAAATACCAACATTATTATTATTATATCTGCCAACTCCGTTGTATGTTGCCAGAGAAGCAGCGTGGCTCAATGGAAAGAGTCAGAGGTCGTGGGTTCGAATGCCGGCTCCGCCGCTTGTCAGCTGTGTGACTGTGGGCAAGTCCCTTCACTTGTCTGGGCCCCAGTTACCTCATCTGTAAAATGGGGATGAAGACTGTGAGCCTCGCATGGGACAATCTGATTACCCTGTGTCTACCCCAGCTTTTAGTGCTCTGCACACAGTAAGCGCTTAACAAATACCAACATTATTATTATTCTTATTGTATCCTACTCTCCCAAGGACTTAGTACAGTGTTTTGCACTAATAAGTACTCGATAAATACCTGATGAGAAAGAGGAGGAGCAACAGTCGTGAGGTAGGAAGACATAGCGGAATCAGTAGTATGAGGGTTCATGTGAACACTGGTGGAAGACGAGGTGAACACTGGATAGAGTATTTGTCTTAAAAAAAGGAACCCATCATTCAACAAGTTCATTCTTGAAAACTCAACTTCGATTTTGATCTCATTTTATTTGCAGATTTAAACGTGGTCTTTTTTGACAATTGGCCATCAGTTTTTACTGATTAATCCAGTAATAATAATAATTATGGTATTTGTTAAGGGCTTACTATGTGTAGAGCACTGTTCTAAGCGCTAGGGTAAAGAGTAATCAGGTTGTCCCATGTGGAGCTCACATTTTTTATTCTTTTTTTATTTTATAAAGGAGGCTAGGCAAAGGGTGCCTATTTTAGTGATTGGGAACTATAAGCCTGTTATGAGAGGGAATCTATCTGTTTTATTGTTATATTGCACTCTCCCAAGCCCATAGTACAGTGCTCTGCACAGAGTAAGCACTCAATAAATACGACTGACTGACTGAATAAATGAAAATACTGCATGTTTGGTTCACTAGCTCTGATTCGTGACAGGCAGAGGCTGAAAATGTAGGTGTTCTTTCTCCGTGCTTTTTAATCGCGAGACAGTGCATCTCCAAGGAACGGGCGCATAGTCTGTGAGGGTAGATTTGTATGTGTTTGCCTTGAACTGATTTTTTTCATTTACTCTTTCTAAAGAAATGATTTTCTATATAAACCGTACCGTGTGGAATTCGCTTGACTAAATGCACTCTGTCATTCGATAATGCTTATTTCTTTCCTGTCAGTATAGCTTAAATGATGAGCAAAAGGGGATGAGATTAGGTCCATATCTCCAGTCTCTGCAGAAATATCTTAGGTCTTAATGGTTGGTCAATATGATAATAAAAATAAATATTTCATATTGAAAGTATCATTTACCGACCATTCGCTTTATAAAACTTTTAAAAGATAGAGGCGGGCACTCAGTGTTCTTGGAGTATCTTTGAGTTATTTTGCTAGATATTGCAAGTGGAAAGAGCTGAAAATTTTTGTAGTCACAAGTTCTTAATTTTTTATAAGCTTTGTTATGGGGAGTGTTTTTTTATGGTATTGGGTAAGTGATGACTATGTGTCAAGCACTGGGATAGATTCAGGTTTTTTAGGTGAGACATAGTCCCTGTCCCACATGGGGCTCACAGTCTAAGTAAGAGGGAGAACAGGTATTTTACAGATGAGGAAACTGAGGCACAGAGAAGTTAAGTGATTGGGTCAGGATTAATGTAGTATAATCATCTTTAGAGCCGCTGATGTGTCTCTTCATTCTTATTTCCCTTTGCCGTTTCTTTCCCTACTGAATAAGAACAGTGCTTAGAACAGTACTGGATGCATATTAAGCTCTTAATGAATACCATACTAAATAAAATAAAATGAAAAGGCGAAGAGGGATTTAAAAAAAGCCAAGAGTAGCTGAAAAGTGATACGCAGAACCTTGCCTACATTTTCTTCCCTGGAGTGAAGTTCTCTTGGGAAAGAAGGTTGCTGTTGTCAGTTATTTCATTTTTCCCCCTAAGGCTAGGCGCATGATTTCAAAGATATCCACTTTGCTGTGTGATCTTGGGCAAGTCACTTAACTTCTAGGCACCTCAGTTCCCTCATCTGTAAATCCTCCTCCTCCTGCCTAGCCTGTGAGCCCCATTCATTCATTCAGTAGTATTTATTGAGCGCTCACTATGTGCAGAGCACTGTTCTAAGCGCTCGGAATGGACAATTCGGCAACAGATAGAGACAATCCCTGCCCAATGATGGGCTCACAGATTAATCAAGAGACAGGGACTGTGTCCAACCATGATGACCTTGAATCTACCCCAGTGTTTAGAACAGTACTTGGTATATAGGGAGTGCTAAACAAATACCATAAAAAAATCCTTATGAATAATTGCATTCTGTCCTCTAGACCGTAAGCTCGTTGTGGGCAGGAAACGTGTCTGCCAACTCTGTTGAATTGCACTCTTCCAAGCGCTCAGAACAGTGCTCTGAGTATAGTATGCATTCGGTAAATACCATCAATGATAATTTGCTTGTTCTCCTTCTGCCTATTGCTACACCAATTTATACAGTCTGCTTGGATCATTTTCCAGTTCAAATGCCATATCTCTCTCCAGGTAAAACCATGTCTGTATCCTTCTCTACTCCTTCTAAGTTAGCACCATTATTGAGATTCAGTAGTATTTATTGAACGCTCACTATGTGCAGAGCACTGTACTAAGCGCTTGGAATGGACAATTCGGCAAGAGAGACAAGCCCTGCCCAAAGACGGGCTCACAGTCTAAACGGGGGAGGCGGACAGCAAAGCAAGGCAGAACAAAACAAAAACAAGACAACGTCATCAAGATAAATAGAATCAAGGAGATATACATCTTATTAACAAAATGAGTAGGGTAATAAATAATATATACAAATGAGCACAGTGCTGAGGGGAGGGAGAAGGCAGGGGGAGCAGAGGGAATGGGGGTAGCTCAGTCTGGGAAGACGTCCTGGAGGAGGTGAGCTCTCAGTAGGGCTTTGAAGAGGGGAAGAGAGTGAGTTTGGCAGATGCGAGGAGGGAGGGCATTCCAGGACAGCGGGAGGACGTGGAACATGGGTCGACGGCGGGATAGGCGTGAAAGGGGGACAGTGAGGAGGCGGGCGGCAGAGGAGCGGAGTGTACGGGGTGGGCAGTAGAAAGAGAGAAGGGAGGTGAGGTAAGAGGGGGCAAGGGGATGGAGAGTTTTGAAGCCAAGAGTGAGGAATTCTTCTTTCATGATAAATCTGCTATCCAATGAGAGAAAAGCAGGAGGTGAAAATCCAGATCCACCACATTTTGAGAAACACTATGCTGACTAGAGTAATGGAAACAGTGACATCACCACTTGTCCGTTGTGTGACTTTGGAGGAAGCAGAGTGTCCTAGTGGAAAGAGCACAGGCCTGGGAGCCAGAGGATCTGGATTCTTAGCCCAGCTCCTCCGCTTGCTTGCTGTGCGACCTGAGGCAAGTCAGTTAACTTCTCTGTGCCTCAGTATCCTCAACTGTAAAATGGGGATTCAATACTTGTTTCCCCCCCTACTTAGACTGTGACCCCCATGTAGGAGAGGAGTGTAACTGGATTAATTAACTTGTATCTACCCACATTGCTTAGAGTGCTTGATACATAGCACTTAAATACCATAACAAGGTCCCTTAACTTCTTTGCTCCTCTGCTTCCTCATTGGTAAAAGGGGATTCAATACTTTTCTCACCCCAAGTTGGTCTGTGAGCCCCATGTAGGGCAGGGAATGTGTCCAACCTGACTAGCTTGTATCCACCCCAACGCTTATTGAAGTGCTTGACCCAAAGTAATTGTTTATCAAATAGCACAATGATTAGAGAAGCTTCTGGTATAAGAGGATGGGAGCGAACACTGTGGGAGCCAATATATTTCACAGTGGGAGATCTTGGCGCTATGGTTTAAAAACAAAAATGCAGTATTAAATGGTATTTGTTAAACAACTATTATGTGCCAGACACTGTTCTATGTACCGGGGTAGATGTAAAATGATCAGATTCGACCAGTCCGTGTCCCCCGTGGGGCTCACAGTCTTAATCTCCATTTTATAGATGAGGTAACTGAGCCACGGAGACATTAAGTCACTTGCCCAAGGTCACATAGCAGACAAGTGGCAGAGTCAGGATCAGAACCCAGGTCTCGTTGCTTCTCGTTGATGTCACATTAGCACATCCATCGTAATTGCTAAGCATCGCCGAAACCATCCCTGTTGATTTCAGTGAGGTCTATTTAGTTGAGATCAGTTGCTACTCAGGTGGCAAATAGGATCCGACCAAATTTCAATTAGAATAAAGAAAAGAGTCTCACACAAGCCAAGGTCTGCCCTCAACCACTTCCTCGATGCATAAATTCTGCAGAAAGGACCTTGATAAATTTCTTACAGAGTAAACCCAAATTGCTTTTAGATTTGGGAGGGCAAGAAGAATAAATGTGAGTAGTAGTTAATGAGAAGAAACCGCGGCTTTAAATTCTTAATCTGGGCCTTGACATTGTAGAATATGGTGAGTAAAGGTGAGCTGCAAGAAATAAAGACAAGTAGCCCCGCCACGGACAACTTGCCAATAGCTGTTAAGAACCCTTTCATAGACCATGTTAAAGTCGCCACAGTTTTCTGGCTTTGATCCCGTGCGTCTGTACCTGCAGCCTATAAGAACAAATTAGACACGTTAAACTGTACTTCCCCACGTTAGAAAATCAAAGGGATTGTTGAGACCTGCGTGGATTACGTGTTCATCTCCTAGTGCGGGCCATCTTAAAAACAAAAGAACAGGGCTAGCACACAAGGCCAGAAAATGTAGATTCCGATGGCTAATATTTGCAAACTCTCTTATAACCACGAGGAGACACCGAGTCCAGGGTAAATATACCTGTGATTAATTGACAGATAGATAAAGGAAGGTTAGATAGTTAGAACCAGAGCACGGTGGGGGCTGGAAGTAATTATCCAAGACTAATTACAGCTGGAGAGAGTGAGCGTTCTGTCGAGAGGAAAGGAGAATGGAGAGGGAGTTGCTGCACCGATGGTTAGGCTTTGGTCCTCCGAAAGCTTATTCGAAAGATCTTCCAGAAGGTTGGCCAGAGAACTGTAAGGAAGAAAAGGAGAAAAGGACATTTTCTGTGATGCAGATGTGCTCCCATCGAGATGGTGCTTGTGTGGAGTGAAGTTTCCACAATTATCCTAGGTAAAGGTGAGGAAGGATTTCTCCTCTCTCGTTTTTACTTCCTGCAGGTAAAGTGAGGAAACGACCTGAGAGCTGGATATACAAATGAGTGAACTCCTTTCCCCTTGGGTAATTAAGCTGATGGGAAGGTAAACCAGGATAAAGTGACTTGATGGTCTGTTTTGGAGATTTTTCTGGTATAAAACTCAGTCTGGGGTTTTAAACCTTGGTTTGCATTTACGTTTTGTTCCCTACAGTTGTCCCTGGTTAAAATATCATCTGTTCATCAGAACTGTACAATTCATCGGGTAATTTCCATTTGGATTCTGTCCACACTTCACCTCTTTTTTTAATCCCTTTTGAATACCTGCTTTGACTACAGGATATTACTTTTAACTCTAGGCATTTTTAGCAGGATACTTTATAACTGACAAGAGGCGGGGTGTTTACCAGTACCTAGAACAGTAATAATAATGTATTTGGTAAGTGCTTACTATGTGCAGAGCACTGTTCTAAGCGTTGGGGTAGATACAGGGTAATCAGGTTGTTCCACGTGAGGCTCGCAGTCTTAATCCCCGTTTTACAGATGAGGTAACTGAGGCACAGAGAAGTGAAGTGACTCGCCCACAGTCGACAGTACTTGGCACATAGTAAGTGCTTAACAAATACATCATTATTTTTACCTTTTCTGTTCCACACTTAGTGAAGACAAGAGGGAGGTCCGACAGGGGTGAGAGTTTGTGGTTTTTAGTGAAACTGGGGATAATAATGTTGGCATTTCTTAAGCGCTTACTATGTGCCAAGCACTGTTCTAAGCGCTAGGGAGGATACAAGGTTAATCAGGTTGTCCTTTGTGGGACTCAGTCTTAATCCCCACTTTATAGATGAGGTCACTGAGGCACAGAGAAATTAAGTGACTTGTCCCAAGTCTCACAGCAGACAAGTGGCGGACCTGAGATTAGAACCATCATCCTCTGACTCCTAAGCCAGTGCTCCTTCCACTGAGCCACGCTGCTGAAATTTAGGGTGGAAATGGAAAGAAAAGAGATAAGCTAAGTTTCATTTTGACTTAGAGGCAGAAATGTTTGCAAGTGACAAGATTCTATTTATCTTGATTCTATTTATTGCTATTGTTCTTGTCTGTCCGTCTCCCCCGATTAGACTGTAAGCCCGTTAAAGGGCAGGGACTGTCTCTGTTACCGATTTGTATATTCCAAGCGCTTAGTACAGTGCTCTGCACATAGTAAGCCCTCAATAAATACTATTGAATGAAATATGTTCAAATTGTCAAAGGGCCTGTAACCGAGAATGAAGAGTGCAATGCTGTACTTCTCTGCTTCACCCTTCTGTGTCTTCTACGTATTGACAACACCCTCAGCACTTATGTACATATCCATAATTTATTTATGTTCATGTCCATCACCCCTTCTAGACTGTGAGCTCATTGTGAGCAGGGAACCTATCTTCCAACTCCATTGTATTGCATTCTCCCAAGCGCTTAGCACAGTGCTGTGCATGAAGTGATCAATAAATATAATTGATTCCGGAGGAGAAAGGTGGTGCTCTGTCAGTTCATTCATATTCTTTATGATATACCCGGAGCTCCATTAAATCGATCTTTTCATCGTCAACGCTGCCCACCCGAATTATCAACTGACGTGCTAAGGTGCTACGTCGTGAACTAAAATTGAAACCAAATTCACAATATCTAAACTCTGCGTGGTAAAAAGTGTCAGGAGCAGATTTCCTTGACAGTTTTAGCAGTTGTAGCGGTAATAGTCTTTATTAAGCACTTACCGCGGGCCAAGCGCTGTACTATGTGCTGGAAGAGAATATATAGGTGAGAGTCAGCTGTGTGACACTGGGCAAGTCCCTTAACTTCTCTGTGCCTCAGTTACCTCATCTGTAAAATGGGGGTTAAGACTGTGAGCCTCATGTGGGACAACCTGATTACCCTGTATCTACCCCAGCGCTTAGAACAGTGCTCTGCACATTAGCAGATACCAACATACCAATTAGAATGAGTCCCTGTCCCTTTGGGGACATACATTTTAAGAGTTTAAGAGGAGAGAAGGAATTGGAGAGAGGCACATAAGGAGCGATGAAACATAAAGCATGGCCTAGTGGAAAAAGCATGGGTTTAGGAGTCAGAGGACCTAGGAGCACGGGCCCGGGAGTCAGAAGGACCTGGGTTTTAATCCTGACTCTACCATTTGTCTGCTGTGTGACCTCGGGTAAGTCACTTAACTTCTCTGTCGTTCAGTTACCTCATCTGTAAAATGGGGATTAAGACTTTGAGCCCCATGTGGGACAGGGACTGTGTCCAGCTCGATTACCTTGTGTCTACCCAAGCACCGGAACAGTTCCCGGCATGTAGTAAGCGCTTAAAAATGCCATTAAAAAACACAGAATTCCAGCTCTGCCACATCTCCTGGGTGACCTTGGGCAAGTCATCTAATTTCTCTGTGCCTCGGTTCCCTCATCTGCAAAATGATTAAATACTTGTTGTCTCTCCTTCTCAGACTACGAGCCCCAAGTGGGACCTGATTGTCTTCTATCTACCCCAACACTTAAGTACAGTGCTCAACTCATAGTAAGCACTTAACTAATACAACTATTATTATTATTATCATGCTTCTTCTTAATAAAATACATCACAAACAAATCCTTAAAATAGGCTCAAAAATCTCAAAGGGGTTGGAGCAGTCTGAGAGCGAGCAGCTTTTAATCCTGGCCAAGGCTGCATGTAACGTGGTGGGATTATCTCTTTTGCTGTATTGTACTTTCCGAGTGCTTAGTACAGTGCACTGCACGCGGCAAAAACTCAGTAATTACGATTGATTGAGTGAATTAAAGAATGAAGGACCTCGGGTGGCCGGAGGGAAGGCGATGTATAATGGATTATGGATCGACCCTAAACATATTACAAAGAAGTATCGTACCTATCTATATACGCCTTGACCGTGAGCCCCATGTAGGACAGGGACTCTGTCCAACCTATTAACCTTGTATCTACTCCCGTGCTTAACAAATACCATTATAATAATGTTCCACAAAAGAATATCTAACTTAGGTCAGAATGCCCCTCCGACCCCCCCCCCATGCCATGTTTTCTGTTTTGCTGTCCATCAGTGGTACTTATTGTGTGTTGTAATCAATAATTCAATTGTATTTATTGAGTGCTTACTGTGCATAGAGCACTGTACTGAGCGGTTGGAAGCGTACAGATCCACAGCGAGCATACAGTGTATAGGGGGAGATGGAGATGAATATAAATAAATTAATTCGGGATGTGTATATAAGTGCGCTGGGGGGTCGGGGAGGGGTGAATAGAGAAAGCAAATCAGGGTGATGCAGAAGGGATTTGGAGACGGGCTTGAGAGAGTAAAATTGAATGGAGTTGGTACACAAGTTCCCTGTTCCCAACGAGTTTACATTCTAAGAGCGAGCTTACAGTCATCAGAACAGTTCCATTTCTTGTTGTGATTTATTGTTCATATTGTACTCTCCCAAGCTTAATACGTTACTCTACACACAGTAAGCACTCAATAAATACGACTGAATGAACGAACGAATGAATTTTAGCTCTGTGTGGCCACTCAAAGTGAAGGGATGAGATCTCCAGGTGACAGACTCTGTATGCGTAGGTCTCCACTCAGGTCGAGTTTTATGCTCGCTGAATGATGGGGAGGGGGGCTGTAGGTCATCCGGCAACCTTTCCTGGCCAGGTCGATTCACACAGGTAGGAAAATCGTTTTAATAATGCCACCTCTGTTTACAGAGGCCGGTGATTTATGAGCAGCCTGGGCCGCCAGTGGAGCAAAATAAAAATCCACATGTTGTTTAAAATTTGGAGAAGAGTCTTTCAGGCTGCAAGACCTTCGCAGCGGTCTCATTGACCCGAGACATTACTGGCTGCTGTTCTGATGAACGCCTTGGCAGGAGATGGTCTGTGGGCTGGGAGGTGAACAAAAGTCATCCTTGGTTTTAGTTTTGCATTTCACTTAAAAGAAAACAATTGGAGAAAAGCCACTGTTTGGGCTCCGTGAAGGCCCACTGGAGAAGGCTGATAACCTGGGACCTGGAGAGGAAGCTGCATTTCGCCTTATCACCATCATGCACATTCTAGAGGAATTTGGGTTAGCCTGTTTTAATAATCGTGAAAAAGAAAGGAATTTTATGAATGCTGAAGTGATTGACTCAGCAATAGGTGTTTTAATAAGCGAAAAGATTATTTTGGTTTAAATTCGAGTAAAAATTCAAGCTATAGACTACAGTTCTAATTGAAGGTAAGGGATTGTGATTTGTTCTACTCGTTGAATGTGATACAAAAGGTAAAGGCAATACAAAGCGTGAGATATTTTTTGGTTATTCCCTAAAATATGGCCAGTTTGAGACGATGATGCGCCTCTTTCATTCATTCAATTGTATTTGAGTCCTTACTGTTCGCGGAGCACCGTACTAAACTCTTGGGAGAGTGAAGTATAACAATAGACAGACACATTCCCTGCCCACAGTGAGCTTACAGTCTAGAGGACTGAGAACTAGAGGATTTTTATGTATTTTTGCACTGAGATCTGTGAACTTTGGGCATTTGATATTCTCCCCACCCTAAACCCCACAGCAGTTATCTACATACCTTTAAATTCTATATTATAAATTCTCTATTTATATTAATGTCAGTCTCCACCTCTAGACTCTAAGCCAGGCTGGGGACAAGGAATGTGTCTGCCCACTCTGCTATATTGTACTCTCCCAAGCTCTTAGTACAGTGCTCTGCACACAGTAAGCACTCGCTAAATATCAATTCATTTATATTTTAATTTCAAAACAAATTGAAATTGAAATCTGTAAATTCCCACTTGCCATTTAGTAGTATTTTAAATAACTACTCTAGCATAGGATGGAATATCAGTATTTAGCATACAATATGCCAATTAAAACTTTAAAGCCCAGGTCTATACCATTAGTGAAGGTTGATACTAAATGCTACTGCAGTTTATTGTGATCAGCTCAAAGCCCAGGCCCTTAAACAGCCAACTGTATGTGATTATTCTCACTCTGTAATATGCTGAACTCCATTCCACCAGCATTAGCTTTTCTAGTTATAGATTAATCGCCCTACCGCTTGGTGATATTAAAACTAAATACAAGGATGACATAAGAGGGAAATCAGTGCTGTGCCTGGAAATGAAATGTCAAAAACTGTAGTTTCCACCGTTAAAACCTTCTATCCCATTTCCCGGCTGCTTATTAACGCTGGAGCTGTAATCATTGATAGTTTTAATTGCGTAGAATATGAAATTCTTCACGTAAGAAATGAAAAATCCACTCTGTTTTCTTCTGTCAGTTTCTATTGATTCTGGGGTTCTAAAAACCATGCGATTTTTCACGTAACTAGTTGTTGCTGGTTTGATTTCTTCTAATGAGAGAAGTAAGTGCCCGTATATGAAGGGCCGATTCAGACGCTTTTCTGTGCAGGATTGATTAAATATTTTAAGATGCTTATATAAAATATTATTGGCCCTATCTTCCCAAAACAGCTTGAGGCTGCACATTTTCACGTGTTTCTTTTCTTTTCTTTTTTTATGGTCCAGCTGGGCTTATGGCTTGGTTAATTGGAGTAATGACTGCTGGTGTTGCCATCCTTTGGAAATTCCGTTCCAATATGTGCCTCTGTGACATGAGAATATGCATCTTTCCAGGAATGGAATGGAATCGGAAATCCCAGAACGATCGCCAATAGCGTATGGCCACTGTCCAGATGCCCCTGACCCAAGCAATGTTATTGGCTATCATCTGTCTCCCACAAAAAGCCTCAGCGGAGTTACAGTCTCCTCCCGCCCGTATAAATCTGTGCTGATGTCTCTCGGTGACTTTCACCTGTCCTGCATGCTCCAGTGAACTGAACTTAATGGGAATAGGATCGTGGTTTAAAACACTTGTGTGATGATATTGTGATATCGAAAACCTGACCAGAGCTTGGATTTCTGAGGATCTCTTATTTTTTTTTCAAGTGGGTCTTTATGCATCGTGCAGCTTATTTTCCTTGGATTTACTTGTTTGTAAAGAATTGGCTCGTTATTTGGCTTGGACTGTCAAGATGAATACCATTAGATTTCTCTAGGGACATAGATCGCCTTACAAATTTCAGAATGCAAATTCTGGATACCTTTCTAAATAAATATTATATAGCTATCTCTCCTGTTTTAAGATAGCCCTTCACACACGAGGTATTTCTTCTGGGTATAAAAAATTGAAGGTGCACTGACTCTTTTTTTTTTCTTAAGGAATTTGTTAAAGGTTTGCTAAGCACTCACCAGACACTGTACTAAGCACGGGGATGGATATAACCAAATCAGGTTGGACACAGTCCATGTCCCACGTGGGGCTCTCTGTCTTAAACCCTCCCCTTATCTTTCTTGTGCTCTTGTATTGGCGGTCACCTTGTCGGGAATTATCTTGTATTTAATTTTTCAGTATTTTCCTCAATTCATTACTGTAAAATAATCAGCTCGGTCCTGGTTGTTTGATTCCAGGCTGGGTCAGTTGTTGCTTTTTTTTCCCATCTTTTTTGGTTTTAAATGATATTTAAGTACCTACTATATGACAGTCACCGTAGTAAGCAATGGTGTAGGTAAAAGATAATCGGGATGGAGAAGCCTAGTGAACAGAGCACAGGCCTGGGAGTCAGAACGACTTGGGTTTTAATCCCAACTCCTCCACCTATCTGCTGTGTAAAGGCAAGTCAATCAATCAGTTATATTGACTGAGCGCTTAAAATGTGCAGAGCACTGTACTAAGCGGAGAGTACATTATAACTTGGTAGACATATCCCCTGTCCACAAGATGCTTACATTCCTAAAGGGGGAGGCAGACAATAGTATAAATAAATAATTTTGGGTATGTTTTGCATCGGAGACTTCTTAACATCAGCTTTAAAGCGGTCAATCACCTTGCCCCTTCCTACCTCACCTCGCTTCTCTACTACTATAACCCAGCCCACACACTTTGCTCCTCTTATACTAACCTTCTCACCGCACCTCAATCTCACCTATCTCACATCTGACCTCTCACCTATGTCCTGCCTCTGGCCTGGAGTGCACTTCCCTTTCATATCCGACAAACAAATGCTCTCCCCACCTTCAAAGAGTTATTGGAGGCACATATTCTCCAAGAAGTCTTCCCCAACGTAGCCCTCACTTTCCTCCTTTCCTGCATCACTCTGACTTGCTCTCTTCATTCACCCCCGCATCCTACAGCACTTACGAACATTTCTGTAATTTATACTAATATCTGTACCCCGCTATAGACTGTACACTCACTGAGGGCAGGGAATGGATCTGTTGTGTTGTACTCTCCCAAGCGCTTAATACAGTGCCCTGCACACAGTAAGGACTCAGTAAATACAATTCACTGATTGATATGTACGTAACTGCTGTAGGGCTAAGGGAGGAGCGAATAAAGGGTGGAAATCCAAATGCAGGGGCGATGCGGAAGGGGGTGGGAGAAGGGAAACGAGGGTCTAGTGGTGATGTGCTTTTAAATAAGATATCCAAGAGGTGATGTGCTTTAAATAAGACTTTGAAAGCGGGAAGAATGATCATTGTACATTGCTCTGCACACAGTAAGTGCTCAATAAATACCATTGAATGAATGATCAGCTGTCTGGTATGAGGAGAGAGGGCATTCCAGGATAGAAGCAGGATGTGGGCAAGACGTCGGCAGTGAGTTAGATGAGATTGAGGTATAGTGAGTAAATTGACTTTACAGGAACCGATGGGCAGGCTGGGTTGTAGTAGGAAATCAGGGAGGTAAGGTAGGAGGGGGCAAGGAGTGAGGGGTGGGTTGGATAGAGGGGGATGAGTGTGGGTGCTGGGAAGGGAGGATAGGGCCCACGCGGAGTGGAGAGGAAGTGTTTTGAGGGGTCACTGTGGGGTCAGAGAAGTTTAAGGCTTATACCTGTGGCCGTCGACAGTCGCAACTGCTTAATTCAGTTACCTCATCCATTAAAAGGCCATTAAGACTGTGAGCCTCATGTGGGACAGCGACTGTGTCCTGGAACATAGCACTTAACAAATACCATTAAAGCAACAACAATACGGTCCCTGTCCCTTATAGGGCTCACAGTCGTAGTCCCCCTTTTACAGATGAGGTCACTGAGGCACAGAGATGTTAAGGGACTTAGGAGACAAATGGCACAGCCAAGATTAGGTCCCAGGTCCTCTGATTTCCAGACTTGTAATCTTTCCACTAGGCCACGCTGCTTCCCATTTTGAAATGGTACATTAGGAAATGGTACATCCATTCCGGCACCAACTTTGATCTTAGGGCTAGGACCTGCTGCATATTTACTTTACTTACTAAGTGCTTGAGAGAACACAGTACGACAGAGTCGGTCTTTGTGATCCCTGTCCACAAGGAGCTTGGATTTAGGGCTTTGGATGAATTAGCGTCATATTACGAGGTCGATTAAGGCGGCTGTCACCGCATTCATTCATTCGTTCAATAGTATTTATTGAGCGCTTTACTTACCGCACCTTGGGGATGGGAAATCGGGGAGAGAAGAGGGAGGGAGGTGAGTCAGACCATGACCTAGTGGCAAGAGCACGGGCTTGGGAGTCAGAGGACGTGGGTTCTAATCCCATTTCCGCCACCTGCCCGCTGTTTGACCTTGGTCAAGTGACTTAACTCCTCTGTGCCTCAGTTACCTCATCTGTAAAATGGGAATTGACTGTGGGAGAACCTGATTACCTCTTATCGACCTCAGTGCTTAGAACAGTGCTTGGCACATAAGCACTTAACAAATGTCATAATTAGCAAATACCGTAATTATTATTATAGATTTTCATTGGTCCAGAGTCCCTCAGGGGATCTAATCTGATTCTGGCCTAGTGGAACCCTGAGGGATGGGAGATTCAGTGAGATGGAGTCTCGGGAACCCAGAGTTAGGGCAAAATCAATCAATCAGTGGTATTTATTGAACACTAACTGTGTGTAGAGCACAGTATGTAGCACGTGGGAAACTACTGCGTAACAGAGTCGGTAGACGTGTGTCCCCTGCCCACAGAATTCCGAGTGAAAGGAGGCAAGCAACTGGTAAATTTGCTCATGTGGAGTTCGGATAATGCTAGGGGACGCCTGCTGAATGACTCAAACCACAGCTTATACACGGACGGTACAAAAACGTATCTTTTTCGGAGAAGCAAGTGTTATGACTCACTTGTGGGAAGAGGGTTGAGATGGGCCTGTTCCTAGTTCACCGTGCATTTTCTTAAGAGAACTTATGTAATAAGTGAAAACCCCTGTTAAAGTTGAAAAGACTAGGGATTTTATTTTAACTTTTTTTAAATCTAGGACAAAAGTGGAAAATTTTCTTGTTATTCTAGATCTCACTGAGTTCAAGAGAGGTTGCTCTGTATCTGCGGCTGTTTAATAATAATGATGGTATTTGTTAAGTGCTTACTCTGTGCAAAGCACTGTTCTAAGCGCTGGGCGGCTACAGGGTGATCAGGTTGTCCCACGCGGGGCTCACAGTCTTAATCCCCATTTTACAGATGAGGGAACTGAGGCCCAGAGAAGTGAAGTGACTTGCCCAAAGTCACCCAGCTGACGAGTGGCAGAGCCGGCATTCGAACCCATGACCTCCGACTCCCAAGCCCGGGCTCTGTCCACTGAGCCTCACTGCTTCTGCGTGAAAGACTATATTATAAACCCTAGCAGGACTTCATCAGCATAGCCTCAAGACCTGAGTCAAGGATATGGAAAACCATGCTTGGTGTGGGACTTCACGGAAAGAGCCTGGATTTGAGAGTGAAAGGATCTGGGTTCAAATCCTACCTCAGCCACTTGTCTGCTCTGTGACCTTAGGCAAGTCTTTTTTTTTATGGTATTTGTTAGCTCTTACTATAGGCCAGGCATTGTACTAAGCCCACTGAGGTAGATACAAGCTAATCAGGTTGGACATAGTCCATGTTCCACATGGGGCTCACAGACTTAATCCCCATTTTACAGATGAGATAACTGAGACACAGAGAAGTTGGAAAGCAGAGTGGCCTAGTGGATACCGGAGGGTCAGAAGGACCTGGGTTCTAATCTCCACTCCCGCACTTGTCAGCTGTGTGACCCTGGGACACTCACTTAACTTTTCTGTGACGCAATTCCGTAAAATGGGGAGTATGAGACCGTGAGCCCCGTGTGGGACAGGGACTCTGTCCAACCCGATGTGCTTGTGTCCATACCAGCGCTTATTACAGTGCCTGGCACAAAGTAAGTGCTTAACAAATACCACAATTGTCATTAATATTATTATTTAACTTTTCTGTGCCCCAGTTTCCTCACGGGCGATAGAAGAATTCATTGTCTGTCCTTCCTGCTCCTTAGATTGTAAACCCTTTCTTGGGAGGGACTGTGTCTGACTTTCTAATTTTATGTGCACCCCAGGACTTAGTACACTGCTGTGCACAGAGTAAGCGCCTAAAAACTAGGATTATAATCATTATTGTTAGTCCTTATTGTGCTCATGTTAAACACTAACTCATAGTTGGAAGACACGCTCTCCAAAACACTTATAATCCCACTGAACTGTGTCTGTTCAAGCACTGATGTTTTAAGTGCAAATCTGATGGGACTGTGAGCATGTGGAGTGAATAGAGCTTGAGCCTGGGAGTCAGAAGGTCATGGGTTCTAAACCCAGCTCTGCCACTAGTCTGCTGTGCGACCTTGGGCAAGTAACTTCACTTCTCAGTGCTTCAGTTACCTCTATCTGTTAAATTGGGATTGTGGCTGAGAGTCCCACGTGGGACAGGGACTGTGTCCAACCTGATTCTCTAGACTGTAAACTTGCTGTGGGCGGGGAATGTGTCCCTTTGTTATATTGCAGTCTCCCAAGTGCTTAGTACAGTGTCATGCACACGGTAGGAGCTCAATAAATACGATTGAATGACCTAGTGAATCCAACGTTTTCCTCATTAAGCTGATCCAACGTTTTCCTCATTAAGCTGACTGTGTTCTCTGGCATCTGGGTCTCTGAATCGAGGTCTCGGGAGTCATGGTCTCCGGTGTCTGGCATCTCTGGTGCCTGGGCCTCTGGCATCTCTGCATCTGGGTCTCTGGCATCTCTGGCGCCTGGGTCTCTGGCATCTCTGCATTTGAGTCTCTGGTGACTGGGTCTCTCGTATCTGGGACTCCGTCGTCAGATCTGCGTTCTTTGTTCACCCATCCCTCAGCCCCAAAGCACTTCTGTACATTCCCGTAACGCATTTATTTTACTAACTAGGCTGTAAGCTCACTGTAGGCACAGAGCGCGCCTACCAACTCTTTTTAGATTGCACTCTCCCAGGCACGCTCTGCACACAGTAAGTGCTGAATAAATACAACCGAGTCACTCACTGGATCTCTGCCTTGTGGATATCTGCTTCTCTCTTTCTCTCCATCACGGATTCGGTAGGCATTCAGGCACTGTTTATGAGGCGGCTGCTGACTTGCACGGTTGTGGTGGTGTAAACGGTTTTTGCTCTGAGCTTCCCAAGGTCTGTTGTATTTCCGCTGTCCCTTCCAGCTTACCTTCTGAATTATTTATACTGCAGCTATGCTGATGGAGGGCCTTTGGATATTTATACGTGGCTTAGCTAAGGCTCTCAGTGGGCCTATTGGGCCGGATGGGTATTTAGGAGGCCCGGCAATGCACCCCTCGGTTCCGCGGAAGGGAATGAAGACTAACCGGGCCTCTCACCTGACTCAGTGACCGAAAGATGTAAACAGCAGCCTGAATGACTGAACTGCCCAGGACTCATCGGTATTATGGCCGAGCAGTGAGCATCTTCTAGCCTCTTGGTGATTCACTGCACTTCCGTCTCATCTATCTTGCCACCTACCCCTCGCCCACCTCCTGCCCCTGGCCTGGAACTCCCTCCCTCCCTCAAATCCGACAGTTATTCTCCCCTAAACTTCAAAGCCTTATTTGAAAACACATCTCCTCCAAGAGCCTTTCCTGACTTCCCTGAAAGTCCCCCTTTCCTTCTCTGTGTCACCCTGACTTGCTCCCTTTATTCTACTCCCCACCCCCGCCCCCCCCGCATCCTACAGCACTTACATAACTATCTGTAATTTATTGATTTATATTAATATCTGCTTCCCTCCCTCCCCCCCCCCGCAAGACTCTAAGCTCATTGTAAGTCAGGGAATGTGTCCGTTTATTGTTACATTGTACTCTCCCGAGCACTTATTATAGTGCTCTGCACACAGAAAGTGCTCAGTAAATACGAATGAATGAAAGTTGATATTTACTATCAGCCCCAAGTCCTAGCCTGTTAATAGTAGTTGTTGAGTGCCAACTGAGGAATGTACCCTGCACTTGGGGAACTAATATCGTTGTCATCATCATCATCAATGGTATTTAATGAGCACTTACTATGTGCAGATCACTGTACTAAGTGCTAGGGAGAGTACGATTTAACAGTAGACACGCTGCCTCGTATTGATTTGAAGATTCCCTCAAGGAGATTGCAGTCCAGTTTTTGAAATAATTCAGCCAACATCTTTTAGTTGAGGCACTGGGAATCCGGGACACCCCTGGGAGCCAGTTCTGACCTGGCGACCCTCGTAAGACGATCTTGAGCCAAAAACAGAACCCAAGAGTTCTTGGTTTCCCTGAAGTTGAACTCTAAGAGGCCTTACCCCTGATGACATCAGTAGGGATTTAAATGAAAGAAGCGGTGTGGCTTAATGGATAGAACATGGGGCTGAGAGTCAGAAGGACCTGGGTTCTGATCCCGGCCCCACCACGTTTGTTGTGCGACCATGGGCAAATCACTAAACTTCTGTGGGCCTCAGTTTCCTCATCTGTAAAATGGGGATTAAAACTGTGAGCCCCTTGTGGGACAGGGACTGTGCCCAACCTGATTAACTGGTATCCACCCCAGCATTTAGAACAGTGCTTGGCGCACGGTAAGCTTTTAGCAAGCTCCATTATATTATATTTCTTGACTTCTTTTGGGGTGTAGACTAGAATTGAGATAAAATGGATGGTAGACCTCGATTTCAGCCTGTTTGTTGATGAATATGTTTGGGCCTGGACCCTGCTAGGGGAAAAAGTAAAGGATAAATTTTTCTGTGGAATCCGACTTGGGTGTCTCCTTGTTGCGCTCTAATTCTCCGAGTGCTCTAAAACCCACATAATCCATAGTCTCCCAAGAAATCAGAATATAGACTTGTTAGGAAACAACACCGCCCCCTCCACCCATCCCCAACACTTAATAGATAATAAAAAATTCCCAAGAATACTCCAAGGGAGAAGGAAAATGTAATTATATCTAGATGAAATTGTCCCTAGATAGAATTACTTTACAATACACTCATTTCCATTTTTCATGCATACGATTCTGCATGGACACGTAAACCACTTTGGGGGACAGAATTTTGTCGCTAAGAAAAGACGAGTTAAGGGAACAGACCGTCCACATAAATAGCCACTGTGGGTTCACCGACTTAGAGCAATTAATTTTGCTTTTAAAGGTGAAACAGTCTGATATTCGATGGAGTTAGAACTCTTTTTAAAAATATGAAAATGTTTCCAAGTATGCCGTATCAAACTTCTGATCAAGTTAATGCTTGTAAATGCAGTCTTTATGGATAGGTGCAGTGTAAATGGCCCAGCTTCCCATGACTCCAAACTGCTTAATGTTGAGTACAATAAAATGGAAGTCTGTAGTTAAAGCAGAAGGATGCAACACTCCATTACTTAGGTTAATTGATGGCAAATTCATTTGAAAGTAGGTAAATAAATATTGAATAATAACCTCCCCGAACGGAAAATGTATGATAAAGTATGCTGTCTCTGCTAAGCAGCTGGGTTCATTCTGAGGAAAGAGCTATTGTGAGGGAACATAAATAGATTTCAGTTCGGTTTATAGCGGTGATAAAGAATTAAGAAGAATGAAATATGAAGTGAGAAGATCGATTGAAAGAGATGATTCAAATTATAATAGAGGCAGGGAGATGCACTAGTTAATGGATCAGAAAATTTTGAATATTAGATTAGAAGTAATTGGTTTCGAGAGTGGGGGGAAATTGCAACACACTCAATCTGCTAAACAAAACCCCTCTCATTTCCTCTTACACTACACTTCTAATGCATTACACTTCCACTACTTGAAATTGTTCATCTACTTTCCCGTGGCTTGGAATGTTCGGTTAAGTGATGTTTTAAAACAATCTGGGGAGAGCCCTTAAAACTTTAGACTGCGCAAATAAACCTCTCTTTAAGAGCTGTCAAGAAGAGTCTATGGGTTCTAGGTAAGTTAGCTTGGCATCCCATTTTACTGTGTCACGTGGGACCCTTTGAAGTACCTAATTTGTGCCTGTAGCCCTTTAAAAGCTCCACCTGCATCACTTAGCGTTCTTCTGTAAATATGCCTTTCAAATGATGTGAAATGATTGCATTTCTAAATTTAAAAGCCCAATAATTTCCTAGAAGTCAATGCGAGATATTCATTAGTTTTATCCAGATAATTAGCAAGAGAAACAGTGTGGCCGGCGGGATAGAGCACGGGCCTGGAAGTCAGAAGGACCTGGGTTCGAATCCCAACTCTGCCACTTGTCCGCTGGGTGACCTAGCACTTCTCTGTCCCTCAGTTCCCTCGTGGGGATTAAGACTGTGAGCCCCAAGTGGGACATGGGCTGTATCCAACCTGATTAACGTGTATATATTAGTATGGTGCCTGGCAGGTAGTAAGCACTTAACAAATAGCAGTTTTTTTTAAAAAAAAAAGTGAAGTAAAGAAAAAGACAAAGGGAAAAGGAGGTATGAGACTATCTGCTACCCATAATTTTTGGAACCAAACCCCAGGGGCATCTCAGAGGGCCTTCCCTGGACAAGGCCCCACTTCCCCACCTCCGCTTTTCAGACCTTCCAGTCCAAAATCCAAGTTACCTGGAAAGACTTTCTTTGACCCTCTTTGACACTTAGTCCATCAGTTTATAAAGAAGGGCATAGCCCTCGGAGCCAGAAGAACCTGTGTTCTAATCCTGGTTCCACCATTTGCCTGCTGTGTGACCTAGGGCAAGTTACTTAACTGCGCCACGGTTTCCTCGACTGTAAAATGGGGATACCTGTTCTCCCTCCTATTTAAACTGTGAGCCCTTTGTTTTTCAGAAACTGTATCCAACTTAATTTGTAACTACCCAATGCATAGAACAGTGTTCAACACTTAGTGCTTACCAATTACCATAAAAAAAGAGGGGCAGAGTCTACAAGTTCAGGAGGGACCACCTTTTTGAGCTATTCAGAGTGTTAGACTGAAATCCTTCCCTCTTCTCCTTCACCCCCCAACTGCAGGAAGTCTTTTTCTTTGGCATTCATTTTTCTTCCACGTGACTCCATCTCCTCTTTTACTCTGGGAGATGGATGATTGATTTTTATACAATTCGTCAGCAGACTTCTGAAGTTCAACCTTGTAGCTCAAAAGCACTGAAGTGGCGATTCTGAAATTAAAGCTAATGAAGTCCAAAAAATCAGGAAAAGAAAATGGAGAAGAGCTAAATCACTGTGCTCTAAGGTGGAGGAGTAAGAGAGGAATTATCGTTAAAGAACTTCCCTTTAACTCTCGCTCAAACTAATAAAATTGGAGTTCTAATAGCCCAGGACTTCAGGTCATTATCTGATAATCTACCACAGAGAGGGGAAAAAACGTGCTGTTCTACTTGAAATTCCTCTTCTTAATTATTCCAAGAAATAAGTGGATGTTATGTACCCTCTTGACATGATCTCAATTGATGTTTTTGCTATTTCCATTTTCACAAGAGGGGATTGGATGTTTTTATATTTTATTTTTCCATTTCACACCCACTATGAAGTTGTGCTTTATCCGTGGAGAGGGATATTCATAGCTATTAACTGAAACAATAATTTAGCTTAAACAAGCGACATCGTATTGAACCTTTTAGGGATTTTGAAGGCAAGAGCCTCAACGTATAAAACTTCATAATGTAGCTTTACCAAAACGCAGATAAGACTGAAGATAAGAAGCCATTTAGATCAAGCTGATTCAAAGTAATGATCTCTTCTCTGAGATTCAATGTGTTATTCATTACAGAAGGAGAGTCCCACGAGGCAAATGATTTTATGCAAGTTAATGAAATTTTTAAAAGGCTGTGAAACAAATAATTTACTCCGGGGAGAATAAGTAGGTGATATTTCAGTGAGAAATTTAATAAAAAAATTTTTTTCTATCTTATATTTAACTCCAGAAAGGGAAATGCAGGCTATCAACCAAAGCCCAATATGTAAATATGAACCTAATTTTCAGTACGTCCAGGCAATCGTAATGCATCGGTTACTTATTGTTGTCACCGACCCGCCAGTTACTCACTAAGACAAATAAAAAAATCGGCACTAGAGCCATAATTTTGAATCTTCTCTGCCTAAGGCATGATAGAATTGATTTTGTATTGGATAATAACAGTGACCTCAAGACGGGGGCCATTTTGAGAATGTTCCCAGAGAGAGAATTCCATGCTATCAATCTATATTTTACTATTACTATTGTATTTGTTAAGCACTTATGTGCATGGCACTATTCTAAACACTGGGGTAGATACAAAGCAAAATAGGTCGGACACCATCCCTATCCCACTGGGGGCTCACAGTCTAATTAGAAGGGAGACCAGGCGTGGAATCCCCATTTTTACAGATGAGGAAATTGAGGCCCAGAGAAGTGGAGTGACTTGTCCGGAATCCAGTGGCAGGGCCATCGGCAGACGTGGGGTGAGAACCCAGGTCTTCTGATTCCCGGGGCCCTGCTCTTTCCACCAGGCCACGCTGCTCCATACATCTCTATATGGGGACGCATTCTGTGATAAATGGCAGGCCTTTTAGCTACCCTTAAACTTCCCTGGCAGGTTTCAACTGCTCCAATCAGGCCAGGGAGAATACAGTTTTTTGCATTTTTTTGTAACAGTTTATCAAACAGACGTTGCAAAGTACTCTACCATGTGAGGGAGATTTCAAAGACGGTGATTGAGACAGTCCTTTGCCTACTGTGAGCAAACAACCGATAGACAGATGCTAAGAAAAATAGCTACTTGAAGATAGAATTGTTCAGTTAGTTCCATCACAGTTAAAACAATTTCAAATTCTGTCACTCAAAAACTTTGCGTGTTTTGTTCATATGAGAAACAGCGTGGTCTAATGGATAGACCACAGGTTTGAAAGTCAGAAGGACCTGGGTTCTAATCCCACTCCATCACGTGTGCGATGTGTGACCTTGGACAAGTCACTTAACTTCTCTGTGCCTCAGTTGCTTCATCTGTAAAATGGGGATTTACAGTGAACCCTATGTGGGAGATGGACTGTGTCCAACCTAATAATATAATAATCACATTAGTAATGGTATTTCAGTGCCTCTTATGTGCCAAGAACTGTACCAAGTGCTGGGATAGATACAAGCTAATTTAGGTCGGACACAGTCCCTGTCTCACGAGAGGCTCACAGTCTTAATCCCCATTTTACAGATGGGGTGACTGAGGCACAGAAAAGTGAAGTGAGTTGCCCAAGATTGCACAGCAGATGTTTGTTGAATTTAGGCTAGTGGTGGATGGACTAGACAACCCCGACGTTCGGGGTCACCGCAGCGCCAGGCAGAGTGGCCTCCGGTATAACTCGGATTCAAAAGCCAATTAGGTGCACATCTAGTCGGCAGCCCCTGTGAAATCCGCCCCTTGAGCGTTGGCCGGGCATAGTCCTCCACTCCGTTACGGCTCAGAACTCTTAAGCAGCACTCAGATCGGTCACTCAGTCGATGGTGTTTATTGAACACTTCTTATAAACTGTACTAAGCGCTTGGTTGAACAAAGTGATGCCGAAACTTTAAAAGCAAAAGTACTGATCCAAAAGGGGTCCCAAAGAATTTGTGGATTGCGGAAGCAGGCTCTATTCCCGCCAATCTAACCGGATGAACATGTTTAATAGCCTATTAGGACTTTAGTGAGAGAGAATTAAGGTAGCCTAACGGCAAAATATCTGCCGAGATTAAATTTATAGATTTGATTCCATTTATATTGATTGGTAAAATCCTGGGCATGCAAATTTAGAGGAGAAAGAGGATGAAATGACTAATATTGTCATACAGTTGCTTGATAACACCGTGGATAGAAATAAATATATTTATGCCCTGGTGTATTTTATTTGAAAGTTTGCGGGGATTAATATTTCAAATATGATCTACGGCATGATGTCGCTCTGGGATCTGACTTGGAGAGTCTTTACACAGCCTTACCAAATATCGTATCAGATTCTTTTTTTTTCCCCCCATTGACTAGGCAATTACACATTCTTAAGTGATTACTCCTACGACAACCATATCTTTCTCTTTCTTTTCAACCTTTCCCCTCTGATTTTAAAAAATGTATGCTGGGAAATGAAAGGTACATATTGACTTTATGCTTCGGTGGCGACAGGACTCGTGTTTAATTTTGATGAGGAGAGAAGCATTTCAGGACCAGAAAAAAAAAATTAAGAGTAATAAAGACATTTTCTTACTGCGAATTCCAGTGAATAGCAACACCTGTGCACTCTTTCTATGTCCCTCCCCTAACTATCTGAATGAAGTGGTTCCATATGTCAGGATGCTTCAGGCTCATGTGAAGGTTCTGTGATTTCAGTAGGAGCACAGCTCACTTGTCTCAAGCTCCTCAGAGGGCCTGGGTTCTAATTCTGACTCCGCTGGTGTGTGACTTTGGGCAAGTCACTTAAATTGTCCATGCCTGTTTCCTAATCCGCAAGACGGGGTTTCAGGGACTGTTTTTCCGCCTTTAGACTGTGAGCCCCACTTGGGACAGGGACCGTGTCCAGCCTGATTGTTATGTCTATCCCAGTGCTTAGAATAGTTCTTGACACATAGTAAGCTCTTTACGACTACTACTAGTACAACTACTAATCTCGGCTCCGCCACTTGTCTGCTGTGTGACCTTGGGCAAGTCACTTAACGTCTCTGGGCCTCCGGTAACTCATCCGTAAAATGGGGATTAAGACGGTGAGCCCAAATGGGACTGGACTGTGTCCAACCCGACTACCCTGTATCTCCCCCAACACTTAGTACACTGCCTAGTACATCAGAAGTGTTTAACAAATACCATATAAAAATATATATGAATACATTTTTTTTTTAAAAAAAGAGAAAGTCTCCATAATTGATTTTTTTAAACCTGCAGATGATCTACCCGGAATTTTCTGTCATTACCTCACTACTTTCAAAGACTTATCTTACAAAACTGATAAAGCTATAGAGACAATCAGGAAGCCAACCCCCCGCCCCCCAAATATCCATGTTGCAGTGCTATAAATATGATCTGTAAATGTCTTAGAGGAATAAGTTAAATTATTTCTCACTCATAGAGAAGAAAGTATCTTCCTCTTTGTTCCCTCAAAAAATTATTTTTACTCTGTACGCTACTGATGTGCAATATATCATTCTCCGTTAGCTGACATGCAAATCTATCCGATGTTTCGCAAGTGAAATTTCATTAAAACGTTCTGGAATGCAATCAAGTTATCCCCCAGTAACATAGAAGAGATCATTTGTCATCACCCCGGGGCATTTCTGTTTTCTTACATAAAAAATGATTTTACTATCAGGTGTTTTGTAGACAACTGCTTTGTATTTAATTATAATGCTAGGAGCATTTCTTGCTACCAGCGGGCCAATAAGCATTTTTAACAAGATAGGAGGAATGCTACCAATATTGCAGACTCAGACATGCAAATCATGAGCTTTCTAATCACTCTGGTTAGGTTTTGCTCTAGAAAAAATAATCCATCTGGTATTTATTGAGTGCTTATTGTGTGCAGAGCGCTTGGGGGAGTATTATACAACAGGGTTAGACATGTTCCTTGCCCATAGAGAACTTAAAATCTATATATTGACTATCTCTTTAATGAATGAATGGAGAGTGATTCCCCGTTCATTCATTCAATAATATTTATTGAGCGCTTACTGTGTGCAAAGCAGTTTACTAAGCACTTGGGAGAGTAAAATATCAAAACAGATACATTCCCTGCCCACAGTAAGCTCACAGTCTAGAGTATGTTCCCCAGCAACATGACAGTCTTTTGTAATAATAATAACGTTGGTATTTGTTAAGCGATTACTATGTGCAGAGCACTGTTCTGAGCGCTGGGGGAGATACAGGGTAATCAAGTTGTCCCTCGTAAGGCTCACAGTCTTAATCCCCATTTTCCAGATGAGGTAACTGAGGCCCAGAGAAGTGAAGTGACTAGCCCACAGTCACCCAGCTGACAAGTAGCAGAGCTGGGATTCGAACCCCTGACCTCTGACTCCCAAGCCCGGGCTCTTTCCACTGAGCCACGTTGTATCCACCCTGGCGCTCAGTACAGTGCCTGGTAAATAGTAAGTGCTTAACAAATACCATCATCATCATTATTATTATTTATTGAGTGCTTTCTGTGGGTAGAGCGTTTATCAATCGATCAGTGGTATTGAATATTTACTGTGTTCAGGACAGTATAACCAATCAGTCAGTAGTATTTCATTCATTCATTCAACCGTATTTATTGAGCGCTTACTGTGTGCAGAGCACCGTACTCAGCGCTTGCACTGTACTAAGCAGCGTGGCTCAGTGGAAAGAGCCTGAGCTTCAGAGTCAGAGGTCAGGGGTTCGACTCCCGGCTCTGCCACTTGTCAGCTGTGTGACTGTGGGCGAGTCACTTCACTTCTCTGTGCCTCAGTTACCTCATCTGTGAGATGGGGATTAACTGCGAGCCTCACGTGGGACGACTTGATGACCCTGTCTCTCCCCCAGCGCTTAGAACAGTGCTCTGCACATAGTAAGCGCTTAACAAATACCAATATTATTATTATTATTGTTGAGCCTTTACTGGGTGCGGAGCACTGCAATCAATAAATGACATTTGTTGAATGCTTACTGCGTGCACAGCACTGTGATCAATCCAAGGCATTGAGTGCTTACTGCGCGCAGAGCACTTATCAATAAATAAATGGTATTTAGTTCTTACTGGGTGCAGAGCACTGTACTAAGCACTTGGGACACTACAATGTAGCAGACGCCCCCGCCCCACAGGCAGCTTATAGCGTAGAGGGAAAATAAAGGCTGGAATCCATTTTAAACCTGAAAATTGGCATCATGGTGACAGGATGAGTAGTAACATAAATGCTCGGGGAGTAATTTCCCCTTGAGACGGACATGTGTTGGCGTAAACAGTCAGGGAGGGGAACAAGGAGAGTTGAGAACATTGGATGGAGGGGTTGGGACTCACCTAAATGAGGGGTCCGGATCAGTGTGGACATAATAATAATTTGGGGCGTTTGTTAAGCACTCACGACATGCCTACCCACCGGCCAAGCGGTGTGGCTTAATGGGAAGAGCCTGGGCTTGGGAGTCAGCGGACCTGGGTTCTAATCCCGGCTCTGCCACCTGTCCGCCCTGTGACCTTAATAATAACGTTGGTATCTGTTAGGCGCTTACTGTGTGCAGAGCACCGTTCTAAGCGCTGGGGTAGATCCAGGGTCATCAGGTTGTCCCACGTGAGGCTCACAGTTAATCCCCATTTTACAGATGAGGGCACTGAGGCACAGAGAAGTGAAGTGACTTTCCCCTAGTCACACAGCTGACAAGCGGCAGAGCTGGGATTGGGCAAGCCACTTCACTTCTCTGTGCCTCCGTTACCTCATCTGGAAAATGAGGATTAAGACTCTGTGCCTCACGTGGGACAGGGACTGTGTCCAACCAGATTACCTTGTAATAATGTTTGTATTTGTTAAGCGCTTACTATGTGCAGAGCACTGTTCTAAGCGCTGGGGTAGATCCAGGGTCATCAGGTTGTCCCACGTGAGGCTCACAGTCTTCATCCCCATTTTACAGACGAGGTCACTGAGGCCCAGAGAAGTGAAGTGACTTGCCCACGGTCACGCAGCTGACAAGTGGCAGAACACATAGTGCTTAGAACAGTGCTTGGCACATAGTAAGCGCTTAACAAATGCCATAATAATACCAACTCTGTTGTATTGTAATAATAATAATAATAATTCTGGTATTTGTTAAGTGTTTACTCCCTGCAGAGCATTGTTCTAAGCATTGAGGTAGATAGAAGGTGATCAGGTTAATAATGTTGGTATTTGTTAAGCGCTTACTATGTGCAGAGCACTGTTCTAAGCGCTGGGGGAGACCCGGGGGAATCAGGTTGTCCCACATGGGGCTCACAATCTTAATCCCCATTTGACAGATGAGGGAGCTGAGGCCCAGAGAAGTGAAGTGACTTGCCCACGGTCACACAGCTGACAAGTGGCGGAGCTGGGATTCGAACTCATGACCTCTGACTCCAAAGCCCATGCTCTTTCCACTGAGCCCCGCTGCTTTGGTCAGAGTCCCTGTCCCACATGGGGCTCCCAATCTTAATCCCCATTTGACAGATGAGGAAATCGAGGCACAGAGAAGCTAAGCAGCTTGCCCAAGGGCACCCAGCAGACAAGTGGTGGAGTTGGGATTAGAACCCAGCACCCAGGGATTTCCAAGCCCAAGCTCTTGCCACTAGGCCCCGCTCTCCCAATCGCTTAGTACGGTGCTCTGCACAAAGGAAGTGCTTCGTAAATGGCGTCGATGATGACTGTTGCAGGGTAGCTCCTTGAGACCCCGCAGGAGAGGGCAAGCGGGATCAGGGTGGTGTGAGGGAGCCTTGAATCTGGATCTGTGGGAAACAGAAAGATTAAATTTGGGAAGTGAAGCTGTCTTTCGATGCGGGGGCCAGCTACAGTACACGTCTTGACGTGACTCTTTGTTTATTGGAAGAACACCGTGCTGGTTTATCGCTAGCAATGGTAAAATGGCATCTGAGGGAGAGAGGAAACTTAAAATCGTATTTACGGACAAGCTCAGATTTTAGCCGGGGTGATAGAACTGGGTCTGGGACGGACGGGGCCGTTTTGCGCGACCATAGGCTCGTCGGGCGAAATCCTTCGAGCTGATCCGATTAAGCTAGTGGTTTGGGGCAGCCCCCCGAACGGTCACCTTCACCGTTCAAACGAAGATATCACCCACTCTCTGACTGGGGGTGGAGCTGCGGAAGAGGGAGGTGGGACCAGCTGGGAAATTCTGGACGAGGGCATCCCCGTCGGGCTTGTACAGGAGGATTTGGCAGGGGTAGGGGCGCACTCCGAATGTGGAAGGGGTGAGGTCTACCGAGGATGTGGAAGTGCAGTTCAGTTGGGGCGGGCCGTGCGCTGGGGTGAGGACTGGGAGGAAAATTCATCATCTACCGGGAGAGGTGGGGTGAGGCCTGGGGGGTGCCCCATATCCGCGACGTCTGTGTACCACTGTGGGGCGAGGAATCGTGGGTGCTCCGTATCCCGGAAGGGCTGTGTGGGTTGTTCCGTTTCTGTGTACCGGGGCGAGGGCTGGAAGGCACTCCATATCCGGGTTAGGTGATGCCCCGGGGTGAGAACTGGAGGTGGATTTTTATCCTAGAGGGCTTTGTGATGATGACATTTTTTAAGCAGCGCCGCTCAGTGGAACGAGCTCGGGCTTGGGAGTCCGAGGTCATGGGTTCGAATCCCGGCTCCGCCACATGTCAGCTGTGTGACTGTGGGCAAGTCACTTAACTTCTCTGGGCCTCAGTTACCTCATCTGGAAAATGGGGATTAACTGTGAGCCTCATGTGGGACGACCTGATCACCCTGTATCTACCCCGGCGCTTAGAACAGTGCTCTGCACATAGTAAGTGCTTAACAAATACCAACATTATTATTATTATTATTAAGTGCTTACTATGTCCAAAGCACTGTTCTAAGAGCTAGGGGGATACAGGGTGATCAGGTTGTCCCACATGGAGCTCACAGTCTCGATCCCCATTTTCCAGATGAGGTCACTGAGGCTCAGAGAAGTAAAGCGTCTTGCCCAAAGTCACACAGATGACAAGTGGTGGAGCCGGGATTCGAACCCGTGATCTCCGACTCCCAAGTCCGTGCTCTTTCCACTGAGCCACACTGCTTCTTTGTGCTGCCGTTGTGGGGGGGGTGGGTGGCCCTCCGGATCCTGCGATGGGCTGTATGCTTTGGCGAGGGCTGGGGAGCGCTCCGTACCTGGGAGGCTCTGTGTGCCGGGGAGAGGAACTGTCCAATGGGGACGTGCGCGTGGTTTCTCTGGAGGGGACCGGGGGGTGCTCAGTGGCTGGGACGGGACTGTGAGCCAGGGAGTGGTCTCTCCACTGGGCACATGCTGTTTCCTCCACTGGACCGGGGCAGGGTGCGGGTGAGGGGGCTAACTGAAATGGCTACTGGCTACTGGCTACTGGCTACTGGTTGGGGACCCTGCCCACCCGGGGTATCTTCTTCCATATCCCTTTGACCTCTGCCAGTCCAAGGGACAAGGAGGCCGCTCGGGCAGGGCCAGTGGGGATGGGGTGGTCTCCGGTGCAGCTGGGGAGCGGATGTCATGGCGGACGGGTGCTAGGCATCAGGTGACTGGCAGAAGTGACTGGGAAGCGGCGTGGCATAGCGGATAGAGGACGGGCCGGAGACTCAAAAGGTCACGGGTTCTAATCCCCGCTCTGCCACTTGTCTGTTGTGTGACCTTAGACGGGTCCCTTCACTTCGCTATGCCTCAGTTGCCTCATCTGTGAAATGAAGATAAGCCTGCGAGCCTTACAACCCGATTTGCTTGTATCCACCCCCGGCACTTAGTACGGTGCCTGGCACGTAGTAAGCACTTTAATAATAATAATGATGATGGTATTTGTTAAGCACTTACTATGTGCCAAGCACTGTTCTAAGCACTGCTATCGACACAAGGTAATCAGGTCGACCCACGCGGGGCTCATAGTCTTAATCCCCCATTTTACAGATGAGACACAGTTAAGTGACCTGCCCAAATTCACACAGCTGACGAGTGATGGAGCCGGGATTCGGACTCATGATCCTGTGGCTCCCAGGCCTGTGGTCTTTCCGCTAAGCCACAAATACCATAATCGTTATTATTAGAAGACAGTATGAGGGAGGCAGTGCCATGTTGGGTCATGATTCAACCCCTTCTACTAGGGATTGATAGATCTCTTGGTACGGTGCTCTGCACACAGTAGGCGCTCAATAAATACGATTGAACGAGTGAATATAATAATAATGATATTTGGTAAGTACTCTGTGCTTGTATCCCGGTGTGGATGCAAGCAAATTGTGTTGGACACAGAACCTGTTCCACCTGGGGACACAGTCTTGATCCCCATTTTGCAGATGAGGTAATGAGGCACAGTGAAGTGACTTGCCCGAGGTCACACAGTAGACAAGTGGCCGAGCCAGGATTAGAACCCGTGACCTTCTGACTCCCAGGCCCATGATCTATCCAGACTCATCCATAACCCACCCAATTGGCTCTGATGCCAATCCCGGCGCCTTCGTGGCCGCATATACCTGGACACCTGTGATCCTGTCCACGTAGAAATCTAAATTTGTAGCTCTGCCTTATCTTAGGCGTCTTCCTTTTTTTCCCCTAGATGAATAGAGATTAGCTCGTTTCCATAAAAGAAATTCCACATTTTAATGTAAGAATAGCTGGTTGGGAAAGAAAGTAGAGGAACAGTAGAAATCAGATGTAATAGCAGCATCTAATGGGCCCAGATGGCTAGTATAAATCATTTTCAAAGTGTGGTATTCACGGTCTCCTTTAAACGTCGACTTTGGTAGTGTCCATAAATATATAAAAAATTAAGATCTGGTTTTATTCCCAAATCAGCAGTTGGGAGGGTGCGTGAGGTAGGGGGTTGGTAGTTGGTGATAAATTGAGTTGCCTTCCATCCTAACAAGAGCAGTGAAAAAGGCTCCAAGTCCAGGGATATAAACAATTATCTGGCAACATTTCAGGCATGAAATGGGACTTGAGTAAATTACTGAAAGTCTAGGTAAAAGATAGAAGGCGAATTTTTAGGGAAAGTGTGATATGAAACAATAACTTGTTTACATCTCTCAGGATTTCTTGCAGAGGATATAAAACACGATGGCATTTGGAATTACGATGATAAACCTTTCGCGTTCGAAGTTTCTTTTAATATTTTGCTTTCAGGTCCTCTAAATCATTTGACACTGGTAATAAAACAAGAGGGAAAACTTTTTATTTATCAAACCTGAGCCCAAGATATTCATTTTTATCGAGAAGAATCTCTTCGCTGGGCTTAGGACACATCTCACGCTGAAGCTTCATCAACTTAGGACGACGGAGGAAAACTCCCCAGACTCTCAGCCTTACTTCCACTTCCACTGTGGTCAGTGCCCACTGGCAAAACATTTCAGAATCAGGCTCATGTGTCATTCTGTTTGCCTCCGCATCCTGTCGGCCGCCAAATTCCGTCGTTTCTTCTGTCGCGAAATCCTTCGTAATTGTACCCATTTCTCCTCGAATCTCGTACTCTCCATTTGGGCTGCTCTCACCTTCCTCTCTTGCCCAAATAGGTTCTGCCTCCTCCAATCCATCGGTGGTATTTATGGAGCACTTAACTGTGTACGGATCACTGTGCTAAGCACTAGGGAGAGACTACAGTGAAACAGAGTTGATAGACACGTTGGTAGACAAGCTTACAGTCTAGAGGGAATGAACCAAATGGTTCATCCTACTCCAATTCTGCACTCCTGTTCTCATGCATTTTTCTTACCCTATTTCTCAAGCTTCACCCTCTAGTTTTACTAGATATACTAGATATCCTCTTTCCCTTCAAATACATAAATTTCTATTTTCTGGTGAGTAAATGAAGAACGTTTAACCATTCTGACCAGGTGCAGCACAGCAAAAATTAGGTTATTTTGTTTTTTTTCCCTCAGTCAGTCACTTTAATTGTAGTACTTAATATAAAAACTGAAAATAGGTGCTGGAAGGATACTATTTTAGAAGAGCGCATCACTGGGGCTGTTAGAGAAGCAGTGTGGCTTAGCGGCAAGAGCCCGGCCTTGGGAATCAAAGGACGTGGGTTCTGATCCCGGCTCCGCCACTTGTCAGTTGTGTGACTTTGGGCAAGTCACTTAACTTCTCTGGGCCTCAGTTACCTCATCTGGAAAATGGGGATTAAGACTGTGAGCCCCACGTGGGACAACCTGATAACCTTGAATCCTCCCCAGGGCTTAGAACAGTGCTTTGCACATAGTAATGCCATCATTATTATTATTAGTCTTCTGTTAAATGATCTGCCATGTTTTTCTTTATGCTGATACCATGAACCTCCATCTGGACTGTAAGCAGGTTGTGAGCAGGGATCTTGTCTTCCACTCCATTTATTGAACTCTCCTAAGCACTTGGAGTGGTCCGTACATAGTAAGTGCTCAATACCTATGAATAATTGATGAAACCTAAGACACTGCCTCTGCTCATAATTTAAGGTGGTGACTTTAACTTGGCCTTGAATCCCTTTTCAGAGAGACCTAGCACATATTTAGAATAGTTCTGTTTTAAAAAACTCATAAAATTTTATCCTCAGTTATTATTGTTTTAGGACTAACAGATATCTGGAAACTTTCACACTCTACTGAACAGAATTATGTATTCTTTTCTACCACACGGACTCAGATTCCCAGCCTGACTTCTTCCCACTTTCTCACTTTCTGATTAATGATGTGAATAGCAAAGCTATTGGCAATATTCTGTTATCTCACCATTCCACAGTATCACTTTTAGTTGACCTTCTTGAAAGCATCAGATGATAGTTCAACAAAATATTTTTAGAAATGAGTAGGGGAGAGCGAGTTTGATTTGCGATTTTATATTTTAATGGAAGAGCTAAAATAATGAATTGAGGCTTTTATCCTATTTTATCTCACCGGTGGGTTTTTTTTTTTTTGTAATTTAAAATCACTCAATGATACGTATTGAGTGCGTACCGTATGCAAAGCACTTACTAAATGCTTGGGAGCCATGAGGTGGTAGAAATGTTCCTTGTCCACAAGGAGCTTACAGAGTAGAGATTTATGACCTGAAATTTAGCTTTCTGGAACGAAGTTTGGCTAGAGGAATGTCCTTGTCAAATTTAAATTAAAATGTAGATGGATAAAATCCATCCAGGCTGAATATTTAGACAGTCAGTATTACTTTAGGTCATGTCAAAAGCATTTATAGATTATAAATTTAAGGTTCCATTACCCCAGCTCCTCACTTACTTTCTTTTCCCTTTTCCCTATTCAAGACTGTAAGCTCGTTGTGGGTAGGGAACGAGTTTGCTAACTCTGTCGGATTGTGCCCTCCCAAGTGCTTAATACAGTTTTCTGTACGTAGTGAATGCTCACTAAATACCGTTGATTGAGCGATATTTGAACTATGTTAAGACTCCCCTCAAAAATGACATTTTACTATTTTTTCCAAGTTGAAATTTTAGAGATATGGTATTTTATCAGCAGGAAATTCGTTATAATATTAAAGAAAGCAAACTCTAGTTATATTTTGTTATAAGTAAAAATGAAGTTCTCTCATTACTTTACAAACACTTAGAATTTGCTGCTACAAATCTCAACAGGCAAAACCTAAAGTTCTGTTGGACACCCCACAGTGCTTTAAAAAGTTCCACTGGGTGTTTGAATAGCTTCTGAATATATTCTCATGAAACATAGGAGATCATCACTGGCTAAAGAAAGATACTTTCTCTGTCTATTAAAAAAGGAGAAAGCTGAAGTGAAGTTTCTGTCTACAAATCAGAACTCCGGCACCATGCCAAAAAACTTCATTTATCAACTCTTTATGAGATTAAAAAATAGGTTTTGGCATTTCTGGAGAGCTCATCTACTCTCCTAGTGGCTTCATCTTTCCAAAGTTAGATAGTAATAATACAGTTGACTATCCATTGAATTTAAAAGTAACATTTATCTGATAAAATCATTGGATAACTTTTGTAAAGCCCAACATCTCTTTTCTGCTCTCTTGGATGGCAAAATATTTTCTTATTTTCCAATCATAAATCTTACATTTATAGCTATACAGGATGAAAGACCTTGAAGAAACCTTAAAGTTTAAATCACATTCTCAGGTTAAGGCTGTACTTTCATTCAATCATATCAAGTGCTTACTGTGTGCAGAGCACTATGCTGAGCAACTGGGAGAGTACAGTACAACATTAAACAGACACATTCCCTGCCCACAATGAGCTTATAGTCTAGAGGTGGGGATACAGACATTAATATAAATAAATTACAGAGATAATAATAATTATGGTATTTGTTAAGCACTTACTATGTTTTAGGCACAATATGTGCATAAGTTTTGCGGGGCTGGGAGGGGGAAGAACAAAGGGAGCAAGTCAGGGAAACACAGAAGGCAGTGGGAGAGGAGGAAAAGGAGCGTTTATTCAGGGAAGGCCTCCTGGAGGAGATGTGCCTTCAATAAGGCTTAGAAGTTGGGGAGAGTCATTGTCTGTCGGGTTTGTGAGAGGAGAGAGTTCCAGGCCAGAGGTAGGACTTGTGAGAGGGGTCGGCGGCGAGACAGACGAGATCGAGACACAGTGAGAAGGTTAGCATTAGAGGAGCGAAGAGTGTGTGCAGGGTTGTAGGAGAGGAGCGAGACGAGGTAGGAGCCGGCACTCAGCAGATCGAGCACAGGAGCAGAGGAAGTGGAATGTGGAGGTGATCCAAGTTTGCAGCTTCGAGGTCCAGGATTAGCGGGAGGTTAGGAGACTGAGCCCCTCTCAGGGTCGTTCCTGGAGAGTTTCTAGTACCAGTTTTGACTACGGGAGGGTCACGCAGAGGCCTATCCATTCCATTCCTAGCTTGGGCAGTAGCTAGCAAGTGGAAGGCAATCCACTCCAAATCAAAACTCACCCATGCTGGGTAGCAGCGGCATGGGAGAGAGTGGAGGGCGGAGACTCACGTTTGCTGTGTGGAAGGAGGCACTGGTAAACCACTTCCAGATTTTTGCCAAGATGGCGCTCTGGATACGCTGCCAGGACAATTGCAGATGGAGGTGGAGCTTTCTGGAAGAGATGTGTCCGTGGTGTTTCTGTCGGTCAGAGATGACTCGATAGCTTATGACAAGGGGACTGCGAGAATTGAGTTTCGTGGAAAGAGTGGTGTTGAAGGCGTGGATTTGTGCTTCAAGAGAAGGTAGGTTGAGTATGGAGAATAAAATGATTGATGTTGTCAGGATTGTTCTAAAGATAGGATTTATGTTGTCATTCATTTGCAGATGTTCTGGGAAATATCTTGTGATTTGACATGTAGCAGCATAACTGAGATGATTTCAATGAGTTTGAAGCTTTTGTCTGGAAGTATTTTGAAAGCGTTTGAGGGGTAGATGAGAATGGCAATCCCTTCTGGATAAGGTGTATGTAAAGACTGCTTCTTTCAGCAACGCTGAATTTCCTTTCCCCACATCCTCTTACTGTAATAATAATCATCATAATAACATTTATTAAGCCCTTCCTATGTGTCAAGTATCCAATCAATCAGGTCATATTTTTTGAGTGCTTACTTTGTGCACGGCACTGTACTAAGCGCTTGAGAGAGTACAATATAACGGACACATTCCCTGCCCAAACAGACCTTACAGTCTGGAGGGGGAGGCAGGCGCTAATATAAATAAATAAATTACGGACTTGTATATAAATGCTGTGGTGCTGGGAGGGAGCGGAGGTGAATAAAACGAGCAGGTCACTGTGACACAGAGCGCTGATTTAAACCACTGGGGTAGATTCAGATTACTCAAGTGGGACACAGTCTCTCTCCCACACGGAGCTCTTAGTTTAAGTAGGAGGGAGAACGAGTATTTAATCCCCATTTAGCAGGTGAAGAAACCAAGGCACAGAGAACAGAAGTGCCTTGCCCAAGGTCTCACAGCAAAAAAATTGGCAGACCTGGGATTAGAACCCCTGTCCTCTGACTCCCGGACCCATGATCTTTCCACTAAGCCATGCTGTTTGTCTCTATTTGTTTCTCCCTCTTTGGATCATCATATTCTTGAAGATGGAGACTAGACAGGATCCAAATTCATATTGCTACATACCAGGTTGATAAGTTTTTATTTTCTCCTTCCGTTCTCTTTTGCCACACCGCATCATTTCTAATTGGTTTCATTGTCTGTAAAATAATTTCTTTCTGCCCGTTCCATTTGTGGTGACTTTAGCCATCAGGTTATCCTGCGGTTGTCCATTTTCCTCAATCAGCAGTCAGTCAATGGCATTTGAGTGTTTACTGTGTGTAGGGCACTGTTTTAAGCGTTTGGGTGAGTACAATACAAAAGAACTAGCAGACATGTTCCCTGCCCATTATGAGCTTATAGTCTCGAGGGGGAGACGTACATTCATAAAAATAAATAATTTATAACGTATAATTTCAAGATGCATAAAGAAGTGCTGCAGGGTTGGGGGTGGGATGAATATCAGATGTAGAAAAGGTCCAAGTTAGTCATATTGATTGAGCTCTTCCTGTGTGCAGAGCAACATGCTAAACCCTTGGGAAAGTACAATATAACAAGATTTGGTCACCGAGCTTTGGTTGGGAAGTATCCTGTGTTGAACATGGCTTCAACATTGATGAAGGTGTCCTCCACATCTTCGAAGTTTGTTTGCTATCCTATCCGCCGGTAGATATTAAGTATCGCATGGGAGCATGAGGTACAGAATCGCTTCAGAAGGCGTCTGGGTCATAGTGGGGTGGCCCCACGGCATTGAACGTCAGACTGCATTGCTGTTCGACAGTGCCACCGTGACATGACACAAACTTTCTATTCACTTGTAAGCCCGGACTCCCCCCCAAATGTCACATCTGGGCCTTTAAACAGTTGTCCCAGCTCTACTTAAAACCTGTCTCCTCCTCTAGATTGTAAAATCATTATGAGCAGGGAACGCGTCTGCTAATTAGACTGTGAGCCCCGTCATTGGGCAGGGATTGTCTCCATCTGTTGCCGAATTGTCCATTCCAAGCACTTAGTACAGTGCTCTGCACATAGTAAGCGCTCAATAAATACTATTGAATGAATAATTCTGTTGGACTGTTACTCTCCAAGTGCTTAATACCGTGCTCATTGCAGGCAGGGAATGTATCCATTTACTGTTATTTTGTACACTCCCAAGTGCTTAGTACAGTGCTCTGTGCAGAGTAAGCACTCAATAAATTACAATCGAATGAATGCTGTGCACATACTAAGCACTCAATGAATGTCACTGATTGATTAATTGATTTTGGTCTCGTACATTAAGGGAGATTGAACATTTTCAGTGCTCTGTCCCCTTCTGGTTTGGACTGAAAGCTTTATCGCTACAAACCAAGGCAGGAATGATAACACTTTCATACATTTCCCCGTAAGGAATCAGAAATGAACCAAATTGGACATTTAGTCCAAATCAAATTTTATATGAGGCTACTGTGTTCAGATGTTTGCCCGTTTTGGTTTTTAATTCATTTTCATTATCGAACGCAGAGAGATTTTGAAACTGAGCCAAGCACCTCCTTGGTACTGTGATTTCCGTGAGATCATTTGTCTCGATGCGCTGATAGAAATCTCTATTTACAAATTTTTAAAAGTGGAGAATTCTGGAAACCGAGCACTCAAACTGTGCCAATTTCAAAAGCCAGCTTTGCTTTTGTATTTTATTTGCCTTTACTAAAGAAAGCGTGATGAAAAAAGAGAAATGATTTTAATGGAAAGAGAACCCTGCAGAAAGACTGTAGGCTGCTTATTACATAATGGAATAACCCCCTGAAAATTCTTATACTTTATTTGACTAGTTTTACGTGTTGTTTACTTCCGTGAATTAGGACTCCATCATTTTGCAGCACATATTTCTTTTTCCTTAATACTCAAATGACTCCTATTGGATTATGGTCATTTTATTGCCCTTAATCTTGTTATTCACTATGAACAGAGCGGTCATTCCAAATGTCTTCTCAAATGAAGACTTACCAAATTTACAAATTTGATCTTTTTTCCAACCTTTATTTATGGGATTTTCATACTGATAAAGTGAACTGGTAGATTTGCACCTGGAGTGTTCTAGGACGTATAGAACGCAGATTGAAGTCACTTTGAATTTTCATGGGATATCAAAACCTGTTGCCAAGTTAGGTCACAGACCTCTTCAGTGATCATCGTTAGTCAGTGGCCACCTAATACCATTTAACTCTTTACACGATGGGCTCAGTCGATTCTTATTCCATGTCTACCATGTGCAGAGCACAGTGCACAATTCTCCTGCTGTCTAATTGATCAGGAAATATTGTGATTCTTTTCCTTTCTCAAAATGACCAGTCGATCTTGAAGACTAGGGCCATAGCACCACTGATGGGTCAATCTGGTGATATAGGACTACATTCAATGAGGGAAGCAGTGTTGTCTAGTGCAAAGAGCCCAGGCCTGGAAGTCAAGGGACCTGGGTTCTCATCCTCGCTCTGCGGCTTGGCTGCCGTCTGACGGTAACCTCCCTGTACCTCAGTTTTCTCACATAAAAACATGAATTAAATACCTATTCTCCCTCCCCTTTAGACTATGAACCCCATAGGGAACTGCATCTGACCTGATCACCCAGCGCTCACCAGAGTGTTCGACGTACATTAAGTGCTTAAGAAATACTATCATTATTATTTTAAGCGTTACCATGCCCTTTGTTGTTCCTTGGGATCGTGTGATTCAATTCTGTAATTCTCTTTTGAGGGATGGCTCAACGTACCTGTAACCGATGAATGGAGAATTTGTTTCTGAGGTGTCACTATTTGGGCTGTGTTTTTATTAGATAAGGATATCTTATTCATGATACCAATCTTTTTAAACTACCCTATATATCATCTATTTATGAAGGAGCTTATTTAGAAAATATATTCTTAGGCATCTTTTCTCTTCTAGTGCCGATTTTTTCCTGAATAAATAAGTCGCTGATATTTACCGAATGGAGTAATATCATGTACCTAATTGAGATACTTTTTCTTCCAAGGCTAATATCTATTTATATCTATTTGTACTTTGGAAAAAGTTAGTGTGGTAGTCGATTGTTTATGACTGCATCTCTTCTTTATTCTGAAGCTTAGTTAAGCAGGAATAAAGAATGAGTCTTTAGTTCTTCGCATGGAGGGAGGGAAACTGTGCCTCTCTCTTTATTGTTACATCGATGTATGTGTGTGTGTGTGTATATATATATATGCTTATATACACATATATATTATTTCTCACAGCCTGAAATATCAATTCCCCTCCAGATATTGAAGAAAGGATCTCAAAGGGAACCTGGGATTTAGAGAATCCTGCTGGTGTGAAATTTAATCCCTGAAATTGGTTAACTGGAGTGCAACCAATTAAATGGTGGCTTTGGAGTAATTGCCATTCACAAAATGCTATTCCCAAAAGAAATATCTTCTTTGTTTTGATATTCACAAATGTAAATCATTCTGATGGCTCTTTAAATTATTTTAGCTGACTTCAAAACTTGGAGTTCAGTGGAGGCCTGTGTGTGTAATTTGAAAAGTTTTAGGTTTTTTTTTTAATTAGTTATGAGTTAGGATTTTGCTGTGAGGAAGCCACTCACTAGCTGTAAACTAGGTACTTTGGATTAATTCAGGCATGGACCTCCGGAAATACGTAGGATTTCAGACCCATGAATTCACTTCATTTGTAAAGGCTTTGAAAATCCATAATTAATTCCCCCGTGTTGTCATATTTTAGCTCCAGATGTAATGGCTTAGAAAGTTACTACCGCAATTTTACTCAAGTAATTACACAGAACGTATGCCCTCTCTATAACTGTGCTTTCATAGATATAGCTTTCTATAGAGCTATCAGATCTTTTCTCAAAGACATTAACACATTAAAGGTTTGCCTTGTGTAGACAGGGATTGATAATGATATCAGTGCTATCTGAGTCCTATATGATAAGGTTCCAAAATTTGCAGGATACTAAAAGACTTTGGACTCGGTTAACAAAATTTGGATTATGATAGCAATTCACGCTGGTGCAAATAGACCCGTTAAGGCCCCGTCTACTATACCTGTAAAACAATAGCTGCCAGGACACAGTAAATTGTTTAAGACAGGGGAAGATTGTTTTTCCCAATTATAACAACTTGCCCTGAGATATAAACCATTCATTTCCAGATTGGTTGTTTGTTTAGGTTATTCTGCATTCAACTCAAGGTGATTTAGGATTTTGATCATAATACTCTTAACTTTGCACCTGGGTCTATGACCTTTGAGCATTCGATATTTCCCCCCACCCTCATCCTCACAGCATTTACGCATATATCTTTAAATTCTATTTTATAAATTATATTAATGTCTGTCATTCCCTCTACACTGTAAGCTCAATATGAGCAGGTAAGAATAAAGATCTACTTTCACCACTGTAGATTGGTAGAATGATAAAGGGTTCTGATACAAAGAGCATTTTTCACTGAATTAGCAATGTAATGTTAGTAAAGTCTGTCTTCCCCTCTAGACTCTAAGCTTGTTGTGGGCAAGGGATAGATACCCACCCCCCCCGGCAAAAAAAAGAAGAGGGAGGTGTCTGCCGACTCTATTGTACTCTTCCAAGTTGTCTGCTTTGTGACCTTGGGCAACTCACTTAACTTCTCTGGGCCTCAGTTACCTCATCCGTCAAATGGGGATTAAGACTGTGATGCCCAAGTGGGACAGAGACTGTGTTCAACCTGATTACCTCCTATCTACCCCAGTGCTTAGAACAGTGCTTGGCATATAGAAAGCACTTAACAAATACCATAATTATTCTTATTGCAGTGTTCTGCCCATAATAAGCACTCGGTAAATACCACTGATGAAGACTGGCAAAAGAATTGGGCATGGTAGAATTTCAGTACTTTATAATCTACAGGAAATCACTGACCAGTCTGGCTGTCGAGTCCACAAGTACAATGAAATATTTTGTAGGTTAACAACTTTTTCCAAAATGGCAATTGAGAGAGTGTTTATGTCTTTTCCACTTGCTTCTGTCTTTCTCCTTGGAAAGCCCTTACTGAAATGTCTCTGATCTTCATAGGCCCAGGTGCTACCATGACTAAAGACACTGCCAATTTTGTGCCTATTGCTACTTGACATTTTCACGACTAAATGGTATTAGAAAGCCTCGGGCACCTAAGTGTTTGAATGCTGAGTATTCTTCTGTAGAAGTGGAGTTCTGTAAAACTCTACTGGAATGTGGAGGCCGGTTGTTTGTACTAGCATCTAAAAGAACTTCCACTGGCTCCTCTGCCGCCCGCCTCCCTACCGTCCCCCGTTCTCACCTATCCCCCCGTCGATCCCTGGGCCACGTCCTCCCGTTGTCCTGGAATGCCCTCCCTCCTCATCTCTGCCAAACTAATTCTCTTCCCCTCTTCAAAGCCCTGCTGAGAGCTCACCTCCTCCAAGAGGCTTTCCCAGACTGAGCTTCCCCTTTTCCCTCTGCTCCCTCTGCTGCCCCTCTGCCCCCCCCTTCACCTCCCCTCAGCTAAGCCCCCTTTTCCCCCCCTTTCCCTCTGCTCCTTCCCCTCCCCTCAGCACTGTGCTCGTCCCCTCATTTGTATATATTTTTATTACCCTATTTATTTTAATGAGATGTACATCCCCTTGATTCTATTTACTGCTATTGTTTTTGCTATTTGCTATTGTATTGTTTTTGGTACTGTTTTTGTGCACTTTTGCACACGGTAAATGCTCATCAAATACAATCGAATGAATGAACGAATGAATGAAGAGTAAATGCTCAATAAATATGATTGACTGACTTGCCCAAGGTCACATGGCAGATGTGTGGGAGCACTGAAATTAGATCTCAGGTCCTCTGGATTCCAGGCCGGTGCTCTTTCTACTAAGCCAAGCTGCTTCTTCCATTTGGCACGGTTCTAAGTGTGTGCAGGGTGGTGGGAGAAAGAGCTTGTGTAGGCCTCTGCACTTTCCCACAGTGAGTTTACAGTCTAGACGACGAGCTCACTGTCTTGCTAACATTAACTTGTTTCACTAAATCCGATTTTTAGGTCTTATTGGAAAGCCTAATCAAATTTCTGGGCTAAACTGAGTGTGATTGTGTATTTCACTTTACAGAGACGGAAAATGATCATCCCAGGAACTAAGGTGGTGTTAGAATGGGTTAACTGAATAATCAAATCGAATCTACACATATTTAAATTCAAGTGACTACTACTGCGAAATAGTGACTACCCAATGCTATTCTCCAGAAGCAGCATGGCTCAGTGGAAAGAGTACGGGCTTGGGAGTCAGAGGCCATGGGTTCGAATCCTGGCTCTGTCACTTGGCAGCTGTGTGACTGTGGCAAGTCACTTCACTTCTCTGTGCCTCAGTTACCGCATCTGTAAAATGGGGATTAAGATTGTGAGCCTCATGTGGGACAACCTGATTACCCTGTATCTCCCCCAGAGCTTAGAACAGTGCTCTGCACATAGTAAGCGCTTAACAAATACCAACATTATTATTATTATTATTAGTCACTGAGATTTCTCTGTGACTGACTCAGCATCCCACACACTTAACATATGTCATAATAATAATAATGTTGCTATTTGTTCAGCGCTTACTATGTGCAGAGCACTGTACTAAGAGCTGGCAAATGATTAAGGATTTTTCAGAGTGAATTTTACCTTAATTAACCACATCAATCAGCTTTCCATTCTCTCTAACTTGAAATCACTCTTCTAATGATTAGCTTTATGGAATAAATGGAAAACACGCAATAAGAGCATTAATGTTAATATTGCCTTCAATTCAGAGGTTACATTAAAAAACACTTATTCCTTGAATCTGCTAACATTTGAATATGCATTACAATTAAAAATTCTTCCAAACTTTATAGAAAATACCTGCAAGTAGTTGTTGAAGTAGCTGGAAAACAAAAACTCACATATTTCCGCACAGGAAAATTATTTGTTTAAATTCATAAAGTTTTAAAGATGAATTTGTAATAATTCCAGATTTTCTACTAGGAAATTTTTGTCATATTTTAGATGATTGACATTTTACTTTCTAGATCCCTTTAGAGATTGGCCATCTGATTGATATACTTCGAGCAAAAATCTATCACTTTATTTCTGTTTGGTCCCAAAATCCTTCCATTTTTTTGTATCCAAAGAAGAGAAGCAAGTATATTAAAGGGTTTTTCTCCATGAAGAAAAGCATGCCATGTTGGCCAGCTTTTTCTTTAACATTCTTTTCACCCTTTTTTGTTTATTATTATGCAAGGAAAAGGGAGTAAGAATGAAAATATACTTGGTTATTATTTAAATGCGCAGAATAATCCTTAAGTGAACCTGAGACTCAGACTGTGATCCCTATTTGGGACAGGGACTGTGTCCAAACTGATATGATTCAGTGGATCGTATTTATTGAGCACTTACTGTACGCAGAGCACTGCACTAAGCGCTTGGAAAGTATAATTCAGCCACAAATAGAAGCAATCCCTACCCAACAACGGGCTCACAATCTAGAAGGGGGGAGACAGATAACAAAACTATATCCTTGTACCTACCCCAGTGCTTAGATCAGTGCTCGATGCATAGTAAGTGCTTAATGAATATCCGTAATTATTAATACTTTGTCATGATATTGGTTAAGCGCTTACTCTATGCCAGACTCTGAATCAAGTTCTGGGGTAGATCTGAGCTAATTGGTTTAGACACAGTCTCTGTCCCAAATGAGGCCCACAGTCTTGCTGATTCCTATGTATTTAAATAATAACATCGTGAATAGATATTTTGATGCTTACTGCATAGCCCTTGCGTAATAATAAACAAAATAAAGTGTGCTGAGGCCCTGAGAAGTTAAGTGACTTTTCCAAGGGATGGTGTCCAACCCGATTATCTTGTATCTATCCCAGTGCTTAGAACAGTGCTTGATACATGACACTTAAACAAATACCATCATTTTTAGTCAGGTTGGACACAGACCATGTCCCATAAGGGGCTCACGGTCTTAATCCCCATTTTACAGATTAGGTAACTGAGGCACAGAGTAAAGTGATTACCCCAGTTCCCACAGCAGACAAGAGTCAGAGCCGGGCCTAGAGCCTACGGCCTTTTGACTACCAGGCCCTTGCTCTATTGACTAGGCAATCCTGCTTCTCTAATATATGCAGAAAGATACCAAGATACTTGAGAACTGCAGAGTAATATCATGACACGATCCCGATCCACAAGGGAGACAAATATAAACATATTTATCATGAAGTCAAAATCAATGAAATGAGCAGAAATGAGAAACACACACATCTATAAATGCTAAGGAACAGGCACATTAGATTTAAAATGCTTTGGCTGAAGGAATCGGACGAACACTGGGTGTGGTGCAAGTAGAGATGGCTTGTTGGAGGAGGTAGAATTTTAGGAGTGATTTCATTATAGGCAGGAGGAGCCCATCATTGCGCAGGGATTGTCTCTATCCGTTGCCGAATTGTACATTCCACGCGCTTAGTACAGCGCTCTGCACATAGTAAGCGCTCAATAAATTCATTTATTGAATGAATAAATTTCAAGCTGGGAGAGTAGCATGAGTAAGAGAATAGAGGTGGGTTAGGTGAGAGTTAGGTAAAGAAAGCTAGAAGCTTGGCTTGGAAGGAATGTTCTCTCTCCTACTTAAACTGTGAGTCTTAGGTGGGTCAGGCACGTGCCCGATCTAACTGGAATCCACTCCAGAGCTTAGTACAGTGCCTGACACATAGTAAGCGCTTAACACATACCCATCTGATTGATTTGTATCTATCCCAGTGCTTAAGCAGTGATTAACACATTGTTAGCGCTTAAATGCAGCTAAAAAGAAGATTAAGATAGCAGGAACAGGGAGGGGATAAGAATGGTGGGACTAGATGGTGGAGTGACTTGAAGCAGATTTTTGAGTGTTTGTTTGATGACAAGGGACAAGTAGATCCAGTGGAGGCTTTTGGGGAGAGATGATGATAAATAAGTGGTGGTATTTGTTAAGAGCTTACTATGTGCAAAGCACTGTTCTAAGTGCTGGGGGACACAAGGTGATCAGGTTGTCCCACGTGGGGCTCACAGTTTTAATCCCCATTTTACAGATGAGGTAACTGAGACATAGAGAAGTTAAGTGACTTGCCCAAAGTCACACAGCTGGCAAGCGGCGGAGCCGGCATTCGAACCCATGATCTACGACTCCCGGCCCGGGCTCTTTCCACTGAGCCGTGCTGCTTCTCTATGATAATAATTGTGGTATTTCTTAAGCATTTACTATGTGCCAGGCACTGTACTAAGCACTGGGCTGGACACAAGCGAATAGGGCTGGACACAGTCCCTGTCCCACATGGGGCTCGCAGTCTTAACCTCATTTCACAGAGGAGGTAACTGAGGCAAAGAAAAGTGAAGTGACTTGTCCAAGGTCACACAGAAGACAAGTGGTGGAGTGGAGTTAAGAACTTCAGACACCCAGGCCCATGTTCTCTCCACTAGATCACACTGCTTCGGAAATGTGGTCCGAGCGATGTTTCGGGAATATGAGCCGTGCAGCGGCTTGGGATCGGAGGCTGGGTGATCATCAGAGATACCGAAGCAATAGTCTAGCCGAGGCAGAACACCAGTGCGTACCAGGGGATAGTAGTTTGGGTGGAAAAGAAGGGACAGATCTGGGAGATGCACGGGAAAACATGGCAGGATTTGGCCATCAACCAATCACTGGTATTTATTCATTCAATAGTATTTATTGAGCGCTTCCTATGTGCAGAGCACTGTACTAAGTGCTTGGAATGTACAATTCGGCAACAGATAGAGACAATCCCTGCCCAATGACGGGCTCACTGTGGGCAATGGAGTGGGTAGACATTTTTCCCTCCCCACAATGAGCTTACAGTCTAGGGGAATGCGACAGTTGAATGATAGTGAAAAATTGAGGACAAAACTAAGACTGCAGGCGTCTGAGACGGAGAGGATGGTGGTGTTGTCCATAGTAAGGTGAAGTAAAAATGTTCTTTTTCCTAACTATCCTGATTGAACCTACTGTTGATCTGTGGGACTTTGGCGTTTGTCTGTGTTCGGTACTTATTTTCAAAGAGACCTCGTAAGAATCGTTACACACCTCAGTATCATCCCAAATCTCCGTGTGTACCGTGGTTGCATATCTTAGAAACTACGGTGGTTCACTGTTGTATTATTTTGTGGGTACCAGGGTGCATTCTCCAACACCGAATCCTTAAACACGCACAAAATATTCATTGAAGGGTACTGGCCAAGTTTTCAATGCGGTCTCAACACAGACTTTAGGTTTGTGCCAAATCGTGCACTTGCATTAATTCGAGTTCCGGAAATCTATGCCGAGAACCCAAACACCGCATACCCAACTAGACTAAGCCCAGAACTGGGACTCGGAGAGACAGAATTCTATTTCTGGCTGTCATTGACTCACAGCGTGTCTAATAGATCTCTATTCTCCTTTCCTCACTAGGAAAAGCTTCTAGAAATGTTTCTTAAAATCTCTAATTAACAGCCAGAAATTGCTTAGGAAATGTAAAGCCAATCTTAATGCCAAGGTATTACGATTTAAATAGTCATTTCAACAGACATGCTTTAGACCGAGGTTCCCTGGCCCGAAGGTTAAGGTGAATCTTTAGAAGATGGACACGTGCCCGAAAGGCTGGAATTCTTAAATTAATCTTTCCTTTTGACTGAAGAGAGATTTTTTTAGAACTGCAACTGAAAAATTGGTCCATTCAAACAGTATGACAGGTACCATAGTTTCCTTGTGGTAGTTTTCGAGAAGTAACTGTTCAGCAAATTTTATTATTGGTGAACTTTTCAGCAAATTTCATTATTGATTAATGTGCAATAAAGGGGTTTGAAGGATACAAATGATTTCCTGCCAGGAAGATTTTTGGTATAATACAAGATATTTCTCTTAAAAGTACACTTTCAATGGGATCCTGAATTCTCCTTACTCCTTTTGATTCCGCTGGTTCTTTTAATTCTTTCGAAGTTTAAGGAATTACAAGTTGTTCTCTAAACTTTCCTTCTAATGCAAGCATGCTTTCTTTTCAAATAAAAGCGTGACTTTCATTCAGAGCTGGAATGTCGAATGAGCAGATTTCAGCTCTAGAAATTGGGGTTGGTCGGAAAAGAAGTCAAAGCGAGAAGATATATTAAAACTGCCTTCGTGGCTCCCGCTTTCTGGAAGCACCCAGATCCATGGTTTACTTTGACGGAAGGATTTACAGCGATGCGTGGCTAGGTCTTGCTTATCTGAGATTGATGAAAGGCTTCAAGCAGAACTTTATTGTTTGGATTCTTCCAGTTAAAATATTTGTTTGCAAACTGACCCTCTTGATTGTCTCCCCCAGGTGGGCAACTGGGAGGCAAGTCTGAGTAATGGGTATTTGCCATGATCTGTTTGGTGGGACGTCTGCTTGTTGAGTCCCCCTCTCCCAGTGACGCCATTTTCCCAAGGTCTCGAACTTGGGGAGGTGGATTCGTCGGGCGCTGTATGTTGCTTCTCATGGAGAAGGAGCATGGCTTAGTGGCGAGAAAGTCAGAAAGTCACGGGTTCTAATCCTGTCTCCACCACACGTCTGCTGTGTGTGACCTTGGGCAAATCACTTCACTTCTCTGGGCCTCAGTTACCTCATCTGTAAAATGAGGATTAAGAGGGTGAGCCCTCGGTGGGACAGGGACTGTGTCCAACCTAACTCGTATCTATCGCAGTGCTTAGAAGAATGCTTGGTTTGACAAGTACCACAATTATTATTATGTGCTTAATAAGTACCATAATTATTAGGATTATGGCAGCAGACCTTGCTTCTCAGGTCTCTTGACTAGCAGTGCTGTGTTCCTTCTGTAGTAAAAGCTAGAACTATTTGAAAATGATATCAGAAACTATGGGGGGAGGGTAAGGGGAAGCAGTTGGGATGCCATAGCTGGAGCGGAAGAGAAAGAAGTGTGTTTCTTCCTTTTAAAGCCTCTGTGGATTTTCTATACCCTTTGAAATCTAATAATAAGCCACAAGCAAGTGGGTACGGCAAGCAGAAAATGTTGCTTTGTCTTGCTTCCCTGTGAATCTTCATGAAAACCTCAGGTGGGACCCTAATCCACCCAGCCTCCTCCCTCCTCTTGACCTCCTCTTTGCTAGCGATGTTGAAACTGGGCCTTAGTATGTTTGAAAAAGAGAATCGTCTTTTTGCACAGCCTCTCCTGAAATGTACAGTCACTGGAAGGATTCCCCAAACGTAGATCTCGGTCCAGAAAATCTCTGCGGTGCCCTTAGTGCAAGTCACTAAAAATTCTGACTCATGCCGCTCGTTGCAATTCCAAGGGAGGTCAGAAGTCCTCAGTGTTGATGTCTGATAAATTGTCTGAGTCTGTATCTGAATAAAATAAAATCATTTTTTATTTTATATACAAAGGAGTGTGTTGTTCAATGCCAGGCTCATAGGGTCTTCAGTCTGGAGGATCGCTCAGCAAAATGATGTCCAGTGGCAATGGTTGCCATAGAGGTATCTAGTCCAACTGGAAAAGAATTTATTTTTATCTGAAGATGGTGCTACAAGGAAAGATTGTTATCTGTGTACGTGTCTCTGGGTGGTGCCGGCTCACCAGGCAGGGTGGAAAGAGCACAGCCCCGGGAGTCAGAGAATCTGGGTTCTAATGCATGAATGAATGTCGGTATTGGTTAAGCGCTTACTATGTGCAAAGCACTGCTCTAAGCGCCGGGGGGATACAAGGTGATCAGGTTGTCCCACGTGGGGGTTAAAGTCTTCATCCTCATTTTACAGATGAGGCCCAGAGCAGTTAAGTGACTTGTCCAAAGTCACCCAGCGGACAAGTGGCGGAGCCGGGATTAGAACCCATGACCTCTGACTCCCAAGCCCGTGCTCTTTCCACTGAGCCACGCTGCTTCTCTGCTAGCTCCGCCACTCATCCGCTGTGTGTCCTTGGTAACTCCCTTAACGTCTCTGTGCCCCAGTTTCCCCCATCTGCAAAGTGGAAATTCCATAGCTATTCTTTGTCCTACTTGGACTGTGAGCCCCATCTGGAACCCGATTATCTTGTATGTATTCCAGGGCTTAGCTCAGTGCTTGGCACATAATAAATGCTTAAGTACCGTAAAAAATGATCTGGGCAGCAGAGTGAAGTATGGACTGGAGAGGAGAGAGCCAGTAGGCGGGGTGAAGTAAGTAAGCGCTTACTACAGTGCTTTGCACACTGTAAGCATTCAATAAATACAACTGAATGAACTGAATGAATGAAGAGGCTGATGCAGTAATTGAGGCGGGGAAACAATGAGAGCTTGGATTAATCAATCAATCGTATTTATTGAGCACTTACTGTATGCAGAACGCTGTACTACGTGTTTGGGAGAGAACAATATGACAAATATATTCCCTGCGCACAAGTGGATCAGATTTGTAGCAGTTTGAATGGAGAGGGAAGGGTGGATTCTGGAGATGCTGTGAAGGTGGAACTGACAGGATTTTGTGACAGATTGAACGTGCAGGGTGAATGAGAGAGAGGAGTTGAGGTTACCGCCATGTTTACAGGCTTGTGTGATGGAGGATGATGGTGGTGTCTTCAGTGATAGAAAATTTAGGGGGAGAGCAGGGTGCGTACTCAACAGGGGGCAAACAAATGGAAAACTAAAGATCCGGCTACATAATAATGAGGTCTGGGAATATACTGGTACCCTCGCATCTCCAAATAAGAGAAATAGCACGGCCTAGTCGATATCGGTGGCCTGGGAGTCAGAAGGTCCTGGGTTCTAATTTGAACTCTGCCAGTTATTTGCTGTGTGACCTGGGGCAAGTCACTTAACTTCTCTGGGCCTTAGTTTCCTCATCTGTAAAATGGAGATTAAGGCTTTGAGCCACGTAGAAGGGATGGATTGTGTCCAACCTGATTTTGAGAAGCAGCATGGCATAGTAGGTAGAGCATGGGCCCGGGATATCTACACCAGTGCTTAGTGCAATGACTGGCACATAATAGTGGCTTAATAGAAATTGTTAAAAAAATAAAATAAAAAAAAACACACTGAGTGGCATATGTTGCAAGGTTTTATCCCAAACGTTTCCGAGAGATGTAGTCCAAGAATAGATTCCAGGTATGATCAGTAGAAGATGGTTTCCACCTAGACTCTGGTGCCAACATGTTCCAGATATACATAGGCAAACTGTTGATTTTATATTTCACTTTTAGGCTCCAGTGAAAGAATATTTCTCCCTGGAATTATTGTACTCAGGAATGAGAGTGTCCAAAATATAAACTCTAAAGACTCTGTCAAATGGGGTGTGTGAGTGTGGGTGTAGGGAATAAATGATTCAATATGTGCCCACTGAAATTTGTGTTAACATGAAAGCAATTAGGCTGTATTATCTCAGAGAAATAAACACTTTAGATGATAGAAGCTCATCTATTTTATTCATTCATTCACTGTCACATTTATTGAGCGCTTACTGTTTGCAGAGCCCAGAATTAAGCTCTTGGAAAATACAATGTAATAATAATCAGACATTACCTGCCCACATTGATCTTACAGTCTAGGAGCCTGTATCTGTTTGACTGATCACAGTATAAAGGACGAATAATATGAGTAGAGATTCTAAGTCCGAAATTTCCATTTCTACTAGCTTTCATTGTAGTTTGTTAATGGAGAAAGAACAGAAATACAGGTGAATTTAAACTGCATGCTGTTACTATGGTTATCAGCTGTTTAGTGAAAGCATTTGAAGAATATTTATCCCTGGCATTTTAAAAATGAGGTTCGGTGAATTGTGTATAGGGGAATTCAAGTGGATGCCTTTTGGAAATAAAAAAAAAAAATCCTTTCCTTTTTTGGGCATTATTTTACATCTTTTTAGATCTATCTAGTTATCAAATCTTGTTTCATGAGGAGGAAAATGTTTGGTGCACTGGCTTTTAGAATGAACATGAAACTTGTCAGAATGAGATTTTTATAGTCAGAAATAGTTTAAGATTTTCCTATTTTTAAATGGTGCATTTGACACGGCAAAAAGAGGATCTCATACAGTTTTAGTGGCTATACGGTTGTCGTTGTCATTTCTTAATAAATTCAAAATGTTATGTTTTTCCATTTAACACATTCAAGAAGCTCCTGTGGTATAAACCTATCCTTACTGCCTTAATGGATTAAAAGCTTAAAATCAGAATGCAAAAAGAACTGTGAGAAGCGGCGTGGCTTAGTGGAAAGGGCCCGGGCTTGGGAGTCAGAGGTCGTGGGTTCGAATTTCAGCTCCGCCTCTTGTCACCTGTGTGACTTTGGGCAAGTCACTTCAATACTCTGTGCCTCAGTTCTCTGTAAAATGGGGATTAAGACTGTGATCTCCACGTGGGACAACCTGATTACCTCGTATCTACCCCAGCACTTAGAACAGTGCTCGGCACATAGTAAGCACTTAACAAATGCCATCATCATTATTATTATTATTAAATCTTTGATTTTTGTTTCCAATTCTTGCCCCTATATCCTTAGAATTTATGATTAAAATAGGGTTTATCGAAAACATCTTTGTTAAAATGAAAGGTTTTTTCTCCCATTTTTTCTCATTGTGATAATAATTAAAATAGAATTTAAACACTTATGAAGGGAGGAGCAATGTATTATTAAGAGCTGGGGTAGATTCAAGATCATACTGTGCGTTCCTAACTGCTTCATGTAATGCTTTGCTGGAAGAATACGTACCGCTGATTGATTGGGTAATGAAGTCCTGGAACCTCACTGATATGCTGGATGACATAAGGCAAATCAGTTAACCACTCTGGGTTTCGGTTTTCTCTTCCTCACAGAAGCTTGCCCTTTTCTCAGAGGGGTCTTGGGAAGAGAAATGAGCTCATGTGTATTTCCTGTACATTTGGACTATAGGAGCCTTGCTTAAAAGCCAGCGGCTCCTTGGTCACTCGTGATGGTCGACAGTTCCCGTGGTGCGACTCTGGGGTCAGGCAGGCGGGCAGGATTTTCTCCCTTAACCGTGGGAGTCCCTCAAGGTTCAGTGCTGCGTCCCCTTTCTATTCTCCAGGTACACCCACTCCCTTGGAGAACTCATTTGCCCCCTTGGTTTCAATCACTACCTCTATGCGGATGATACCCAAATCTTCATCTCCAGCCCAGATCTCTCTCCCTCTCTGGAGTTTTGCATTTCCTCTGGCCTTCCAGTTAACTCTATTTGGATTTCCTTCTGATCACCTCAAGCTTATCATGTCCAAAACTGAACTCCTCACCTTCCCACCCAAACCCCGTCCTCTCCCTGACTATCCCGTCGCTCTAGACGCCGCCACCATCCCTCCTGTCTCTCAAGCCTCTAATCTTGGCATTATCCTTGACTCCCGTCTCTCCTTCGATCCACGTATTCAATCCGTCACTAAGTCCTGTCGGCCCCACCTTCGCCACGTCGCTAAAATCCTCCCTTTCCTCTCCATCCAAACTGCTGTGATGTTAATATCACTCATCCTATCCTGCCTGGATTACTGCATCAGCCTCCCGCCTCTCCCCACTCTAGTCCATAATTCACTCTGCCGACCGGATCCGTTTGCTTCAAAAACGTTCAGGATATGTCTCCCCACTCCTCAAAAATCTCCGGTGGTTGCCCATCCTCCTCCACATTAAACGAAAACACCTCACCATTGGCTTTAAAGCACTCAATCACTGGCCCCCTCCTACCTCACCTCGCTACTCTCCTACTACAATCCAGCCTGCACACTTGAATTCTCTAATGCTAACCTTCTCACTTTGCCTCAATCTCATCCAGCTCTCTGTTGGCCCCTTGCCCACGTCCTACCTCTGTCCTGGGATGCCCTCCCTCCTCAAATCCGACAAACGCTCTCCCCTGCTTCAAAGCCTTATTGAAGGCCTAGGTCCTCCAAGACGCCTTCCCTGACTAAGCGCCCTTCCCCCTTTCATCTCCCACTCCCTTCTGAGTCACCCTGACTTGCTCCCTTTGTTCTTCCCCTCCCCGAACCCCACAGCACTAATGTACGTATCTGTCATTTATTTATATTCGTGTCTGTCTCCCCCCCTTCCGATCTGTAAGCTCGTGGGCAGAGAATGTGTCCGTTCATTGCTGTGTGATACTCTCCCAAGCACTTAGTACAGTGACCTGCACACATTAACCGCTCAAGAAAGGTTATTGAATGAATGAATGAATGAATGAACGGTACATTCAGCGCTGCCCCAGAAATTTCAACCAGCTCTGTACTGTTCCCTTCATTCACTGGACCTACACACCGTACCTCAATTTCATCTATCTCACCGCCGATCTCTCGCCCATTTCCTGCGTCTGGCCTGGAGTGCCCTCTCTCTTCATATCTGAGGGATCATCACTCTCCCCCCCACCCCCTCCACCCCCCCCCCCGACCCCTTCAATCCCTTATTGAAGATATTTCTCCTCAAGGAGGCCTTCTCTGACTAAGCCCTCATTTCCTTTTTTACCACTCCCTTCTGCATTGCCCTGATTTGCTCCCTTTATTCACCCTCCCACCCTTCCCAGCCCCACAACACTTATTTACATATCTGTAATTCATTTATTTAATGTATGTCTCCCTCCTCTAGACTGTACGCTCATCGTGTGGAGGGAATGTATCTGTTTCTTTTTGCATTATAGTCTCCCAAGTGCTTAGTATTGTGCTCTGCATATAGGAAGCTCTGAATAAATATGATTGGGTGAATGAATTCTATGAATTTTCAGCACCTCCTCTGCCAAAATTCCCAAATCAACCTTGAGTCAGAGTTCAGGGAGGGACAGGGGAGATCCATTATCCTGGAAAATGAATTGTCCCGGCGAGTTCTCAAACTCAACTGCACTGTGGAGGAGTAGAGGAGAAGAAGAGGGCTGGGGATGAACCTCTGAATGAATGGTCTGGGGGAGTCTAGTTGGGGGAGTGTCTCTGGTGTTAAGAGAGGAGATGGATAGGAGGAGTGAGGGATCAATCCCATTCTAAGCACGAAATTCAGGGCTCTGCACACAGCGAGATCTCAGTAAATTGTCGATGCTCATGATTTACTGAATACTAAGAGTGTGCAGAGCATTGTATTGAGCACTTGGAAGAGTACAACACAACAGAGTTGGTAGATGCATTCCCTACCCTCAACAAGTTTACAAGAAACCCCCTCACCTCGCTCTCTCCTCGCGACTTCCCTGTTCCTGGCACCCCCTGCAAACACCACCCTGCTCTCTCTAGCAGGCTGGTGAAAGTTGTAGAACTCCCCCACTAATTTTGAAAGTCATTGGCCAATTAGGTCAATTAATAAATCGATGAGAATGAATAATGATGATGATATTTGTTAAGCGCTTACTAGGTGCCAAGCACTGTTCTAATCACCGACGAGCACTTGGGTGCAGAGCACTGTACTAAGTGCTTGGGAAAGTGTGGTGAGGGTGGGGCGCTAGCTCCGGGGCTCGACCGTGAGCTTGTTGTGGGCAGAGGATGTCAGTGTTTTCTGTTTTATTGTTGTGTTGTACTTTCCCAAGTGCTCAGTATGGTGCTCTGCACACAGTAGGCGTTCAGTAAATACAATTGAATAAATGAATGCGAGAGAAAAAAGGAGCGTCACGTATTTGTGCCTCAGTTTCCGCATGATAACAAGACAGTGGTTGATGCCACGAGCCATTTATTGTCTGAACTGATTAAAGCCTAAAATCATATCGAATAGTCAATGTGAAAAGAACTCATATTTTTGGTTTTCATTTTCCACTGTGTATCCTCAACGTTTATGATTAAAGTAGGGTTTATCAAAGCCATCTTTTCTTGTGAAAATGCAATAGTTTTTTTCTCCCATTTTCTCCCAGTGTAAGAACAGCTCTATTTGTAGAAGCCGAGGTTGGCTTAAAACCAAATCAAATTCAATAAGGGGAGTGGATGTTTAAAATTATGACCGGAAATGGGCTATTTTAATTCACTCTGATCAAGTGGGATGATCCAATTTGCAACAGTCCTCTTCAGCAGCCGGGCCAGTACTCAGTATTCATTCATTCATCCATCCATTCATTCATTCAATTGTATTAATGTTGGTATTTGTTAAGCGCTTACTATGTGCCCAACACTGTTCTGAGCGCCGGATTGATTGGGCACTGTTATTATTACCATAATAATAATGGTATTTAAGTGCTTCCTATGTGCCAGACACTGTACTAAGCGCTGGGGTGGTTACAAGCAAATTGGGTTGAACACAGTCCCTGTCCCGCTTGGGGCTCACAGTCTCGATCCCCATTTTACAGATGAAGTAACTGAGGCACAGAGACGTTAAGTGACTCGCCCAGGATCACACTACAGACAAGTGGCAGAGCCGGGATCAGAACTTAGAGAAGCAGCGTGGCTCAGCGGAAAGAGCCCGGGCTTGGGAGTCAGAGGTCATGGGTTCGAATCCCGGCTCTGCCACTCGTCAGCTGGGTGACCGTGGGCAAGGCACTTCACTTCTCTGGGCCTCAGTTACCTCATCTGTAAAATGGGGATTAACTGCGAGCCTCACGTGGGACGACCTGATGCCCCTGTAACTACCCCAGCGCTTAGAACAGTGCTCTGCACATAGTAAGTGCACTCCCAGGCCCACGTTCTATCCACTGTGCCATGCTGCTTCTCTAAGCACTATACTAAGTCCCAAGGACTAAGTCCTTGGGCGAGTACAGTACGACAATAAACAGACACATTCCCTGCCTACCACTGTGAACCCGTTGTTGGGCAGGGATTGTCTCTTATCTGTTGCCGGATTGTACGTTCCAAGCGCTTAGTACGGTGCTCTGCACACAGTAAGCGCTCAACAAATATGATCGAATGAATGAAATGAATGAATTTCATTCATGAAATAGGAATGAATTATGATCGAATGAATGAAAAGAGGGTTTTTTTAGGGAAGGCCTCTGGGAGGAGATGTGCCTTCCGTAAGGCTTTGAGGCGGGCGGGGAGTAACTGTACGGCTCAGCGGAAAGAGCCCGGGCTTGGGAGTCAGAGGTCATGGGTTCGAATCCCGGCTCTGCCACTTGTCAGCTGCGTGACCGTGGGCAAGTCACCTCACTTCTCTGTGCCTCAGTTCCCTCATCTGGAAAATGGGGATTAACTGTGAGTCTCACGTGGGACAACCCGATGACCCCGTATCCACCCCAGCGCTTAGAACAGTGCTCTGCACGTAGTAAGCGCTTAACAAATACCAGCATTATTATTAAATATGAAGAGGGAGGGCAGCCCGAGCTAGAGGCAGGATGTGGACAAGAATTCAACGGTGAGATAGATGGGACTGAGGTACAGTGAGTAAACTGGCACTAGAGGAACAAAGCGTGTAGGCTGGGCTGTAGAAGGAGAGTACTGAAGTGAGGTAGGAGGGGGCAAGGTGATTGAGTGCTTGATGTGATTTTAGTAGGGTTTAGGCTGTTGGATATGGAGAGGGAGGGAGGAGGTTCCAGAGCAGAGAGTAGTTTATGGACAAACTGTCGGAGGTGAGATAATAGTGATGATTGTGCTATTTGTTAAGCAATTCTTGTAAGTTAAGCACTGTACTCAATGCTGGGGTGGATACAAGCTAATCAAGAGAAGCTGCCCTGCCTAGTGGCTAGAGCACAGGCCCGGGAATCAGAAGGTCCTGAGTTCTAATTCTGGCTCAGCCACTTGTCTGCTGTGTGACCTTGGGAAGGTCACATTTCTGTGCTTCAGGTCCCTCATCTGGAAAATGGGCAAGCTGTCGGTGGGGAGATGGACGAGATCTGGTTTCTACCTCTTTTGCCTTTTCCTCTGTGAGCCTCTTGTGGGACATGGGCTGTGTCCAACCTGATGAGTTTGTGTCGACCCCAGTGTTATGTTAACAAATAACAACAAAAAAATCCCACATGGATTAGGCTCACAGTCTAAATAGGAGAAGGGAGACCGGGTTTTGAATCCCCGTTTTGTACGGAGGTACGGAGAAGTTAAGTGACTTGCCTGAAGTCACGCAGAGGGAAGAGATGGAGCGGGATTAGAACCTAGGTCCTGTGGCTCCTAGACCTGTGCTTTTCCCACTAGGCCAATCTGCTCCCCAGAGTGCTTATCCTAGGCAATGAAATTATTTCCATCTTCTAGAAAAGCCAAGATAGGTGGCCCGGTTGGTTCATCTAAAAATTGAAAAAAAATAGTCCAGATGGACTTCATTCCATTTTGTAAGGATTAACTGATTATTTGTGAAGATAAACATCGATCAGAAATGGAAATCTCACTGAGCATAATGAAAACATTGCATTACTTTTAGGGGAAGGTTTTTGCTGGTGTCTGCTAATTTTCTCCAATTATTCGGTCATTTGTGAAACCCGCCCTGAACAACAACAACAGAAATCCTTTAGTCTAATCTATATTCTGTCTATGGAATATTGCATTCTTGAGAAGACCGGGGGCTTAGTGAAAAGAGCACGGGCTCGGGAGTCAGAGGACGTGCATTCTAATCCCAGCTCTGCCACTTGTCTGCTGTGTGACCTCGGGCAAGCCACTCAACTTCTCTGGGCCTCAGTTACCTCATCTGTAAAATGGGGATTAAGACTGTGAGCCCCACATGGAACAACCTGTATCTACCCCAGGGCTTAGACCAGAGCTTGGCACATAGTAAGTGCTTAACAAATACCATCATTATTATTGTTGTTATTTTCGTCATTATTCTCTGTATATGTTTTATTTGAATAGTAACACCTCTGTACCCTTCTAAATGTATTTGATTCTGAGACACATTTCAAAACACAAACAGCTCATCTTTGGTCAAATATCGATCTCAATCAGTGATATTTACTGAGTCCTTACTGCGTACCCTGTACTAAGCGGTTGTAGGACTACGGTACGGTAGAATTGGTACACACGTTTCCTGCCCCCAAAGAGCATTTGCCACGTTTCAGCTGAATATCTTTGCTCTTATATGCTGGGATCTTGTTACGGGAGCTCGCTCTCTTTTGATACATACAGGTAGATGTCTGTAGGTATCCAGAGTGAAAATAGTGCAGAGTTGTGGCTGGGGTAATCTCATTTGGATGAATTTGAGTGTTGATTCTGAAAAGGGACATGACTGATTGTCCTTTAACATTTTCAGCATGCCGAATGTCTGAAGCTGTTCCACCCTTGCCTCAAAAAGAAATTCCTTACTATCGGTTTTAAATCATTCTGTCATCTTGCCTCCTCCTACCTTACCTCGCCGCTTTCCTACTATAACGCAGCCCACACGCTTTCCTCCTCTAACGCCAACCTACTTCCAGTACCTTGATCTCGCCTATCTCACCGCCGTCCTCTCACCCACATCCTGCCTCTGGCCAGGAAGGCCCTCCCTCTTCTTATCCGAGAGACAATTAATCTCCCAGCCTTCAAACCTTTATCGAAGGCACATCTCCTCCGAGAGGCCCCCCCCCCCCCCCAGGCCCTCATTTCCTCTTCTCCCACTCCCTTCCGTTTCACCCTGTCGTTTGGATTTGCGTTGTTTATGCACCTCACCCTCAGCCCCACAGCGCTTATGCACATAGAGAAGCAGCGTAGCTCAGTGGAAAGAGCCCGGGCTTGGGAGTCAGAGGTCGTGGGTTTGAATTCCGGCTCCGCCATTTGGCAGCCGTGTGACTGTGGGCAAGTCGCTTCACTTCTCTGTGCCTCAGTGACCTCATCTGTAAAATGGGGATGAAGACTGTGAGCCTCACGTGGGACAACTTGATTACCCTGTATCTACCCCAGCGCTTAGAACAGTGCTCTGCACATAGTAAGCGCTTAACAAATACCAACGTTATATTGGTAATTTCTTTATATTGTGTCTGTCTCTCCCTCTGGACTCTAGCCTCACTGTGGACAGGGGACTGTGTCTACCAACTCTGTTCTACACTGCACTCTACAAAGCTCTTTGCACAGTGCTCGGCACAGAGTCCCAATTTTGACTTCGTGCTAAGAGACTGTCTGGAAGAGATTGTTCTGTATCAGTTGGATCAGTTATTTCGGGGATCTATGCACTAGAAAAGCGGTCTGTAAGAATTCCCCTCAATAGGTGTAGGAGGAGATCAGCGAGGTAAGGTAGGAGGGAGGGAGCTGATTGAATCTCTTAAACCCCAATGTAGAAGAGTTTCTTTTCAACGAAGAGGTGGCCTTGTTGGGCTGTGGAGAGAGATGGACTGAAGAGATTTTCAGAAAAGTGATCCAGGCAGCAGAATGAGGTATGGACTACTTTCTCAACGCCAGAGCACGGACCGTAATTCTCCCCATCTTCCAATAATAATGATGATGGTATTTTCTAAGCGCTTACTATGTGCCAAGCACTGTTTTAAGCGCTGGGGTAGATACAAGGTCATCAGGTTGCCCCACGTGGGGCTCACAGTCTTAATCCCCATTTTCCAGATGAGGTAACTGAAGCACAGAGAAGTGAAGTGACTTGCCCAGAGTCACACGGTTGACAAGTAACGGAGCCGGGATTAGAACCCGTGACCTTGTGACTCCCAGGCCCGTGCCGTAACCACCACTTCATGCTGCTTCCTTACCTCCTTATCTTTTACCATCAGGCCTCTGATGCCAGCAGTTGTGTTGGCAGCAGTTAAAAATACTAACAACCATAATTATGGTGCCCGTTAAGCTCTTACTATGTGCCAAGCATTATTCTAAGCTCGGGAGTAGATACAAATTAATCAGGTCCGAAACAGTTCCTATCCCCCACGGGGCTCACAGTTTTCATCCCCATTTTGCAGATGAGGTCACCGAGGCCCCGAGAGGTTAAGTGACTTGCCCAAGGTCACGCAACAGCCCCGCAGGAAAGCCGGGATTAGAAACCAGGTCCTTCTGACTCCCAGGCCCGTGCTCTGTGGTGGCGCTGGTTGTGGGCGCCGGGAGATACGCGGTGCGTTCGTTCAGAGCTAATGGCGGCTTCTTACAAAAATGGAGTCGGTTAGGTCAAGGCCCGACCGTTCACACCCTCTAGACTCTAAACTCCTTGTGGGTAGCGAACGTGTCGACCGCCTCTGTTGTGTTGCGCTTTCCGAAGCGATTAGTACCGTGCTCTGCACCCAGTAAGTGCTCAGTAAATACCCCTGATTGACTGATGTTTTACTGACTCACAAAGTAGGCCACGCGATCCGAATCAAACATCCGTAAAGGGGATGAACCGTGGTTTCGAGGCTGTTCACCCAGCGGGAACTTTTTAACTGGCCTCCTCATGAGTCAAAATGAGAACGGAGTCATTGTGCTACGTTATCAGGGAAATGGAAACTGAAAGTAATAGCGATAGTACTTAAGCGCTTACTGTAAGCAGAGCACTGAACTAGGCACTGGGAGAGGATACGCAGGTGGGCGTTAAACAAGGTCCCTCTCCCCGTGACCGTTGGTTTAAGGAGGTTTTTCCTTGGATGTTTCCTTCCCTATGCCCAACTTTGTTTTTCTTGTGCTTCAGGGACTTGAAAGATGATTTTTACTACGGCTGTTGGTCGCAACCACCAGCCACCAGCTGACAACCCTTCTCACGATTTGGGCAGCTGCACGCTTTCTCGATAAGAATATAAATAACAATTGATAACTTTAATTTTATAGAAATTTATCTGATTAGACATTATCATACCAATATTGTGATGGGGGTTATGCTAATTATAATAAACGGTTACTGCGTACTGATACAAAGTATTGGGGTGGATACAAGATAATTGGTTTGGATCCAGTCCTGAGCTCAAATGGAGCTCGCAGTCTCTACGGGGGGAGGGAGGACACTTATTCTCCATTTAAAGGTGAGGAAAGTGAGGCACAGAGAAGTGAAGCGACTTGCCCCTCCAAACTGTAAGCTCGTTGTGGGCAGGGAATGTCTGTTTATTGTTACATTGTACTCTCCCGAGGGCATAGTCCAGTGCTCTGCACACAGTAAGTGTTCAATACAATGACATGAATGAATGAGGCACAGAGCAGTCAAGTGGAAGAAGTGTGATTAGAACCCAGGTCTTCTGACTCCCAGGCCTCTGCTTTTTCCACTAGGCCGCCCTGCTCTTTTATCTGTTGCCTTCGCTGTCCGCGACCGATATAAGACTGGTTTCCTCTGACATATTTTGAAGGTCTCCCATCCCTAGTGTAGAGTCTAAGATTCCCTTGAACTCGAATGGAATTCGTGAGCTTAGAGGCTCGGGCGATGTGCTGAGAAGATGGAGAAGCAGCGTGGCGTTGTGGATAGAGCACGGGCCTGGGAGTCAGAAGGTCATGAGTTCTAATCCTGACCCCACCATGTATCTGCTGTGTTTTCTTGGGCAAATCACCTCACTTCTCTATGCCTCAGTTAGCTAATCTGCATAATGGGGATTGAGTTTGTAAGCCCCACGTGGGACGGGGACTGTGTCCGATCCTATTTGCTTGTATCCACCCCAGCGTTTAGTTCAGTGCCTGGCACGTAGTAAGCTCTTTACAAATACGGTAATAATAATAGTGATATTCCCCGACTTTTGAAGTAGAATTTAGGTGAAAGAGTTAAACAGCCAGCAGCAGCGTTATCTTTATCAAAGACTAAAGCGAATCGATCAGTTGTATTTATTGAGCGCTTACTGGGTGCAGAACACCGTACTAAGGTCTTGGGAAAGTTCAATATAACAGAATTGGTAGACACGTTCTCTCCCGACAAAGAGCCTGCAGTCAAGATGGGGAGAGAGGCATTAATATAAATAAATCAATTACGGATAGGTACGTAAATTGAGGGAGAGACGATAAAAGGTGCAATACCAGGTTCTTACAGTCTAGAGGGACGAAATGTTTAACTGAATGGAGCTTAAATTATTTGTCCGCAGGCTGCCTCACAAGCAAAGAACCAAAAAAAAAGTGAGAAGCCTTGATTGTCAGAAAGCAGTGGATCTGTGGATCCTTTGACTGTTCCTTTTCTGAGCTCCAACTCAGACCGGCAGTGTGGCTAGTATTAAACCGCCAATCAACTTAATGAACAGGAATCAGTTGATGGGCCTTAACTGTTGTATGTAGACAGCTTGTTTGCTCCTTAGTATAACATTTTGGGCACTTGCCTTCAGGTAATTAGCTCAAATTCCTTTGCTCTGCGATAAAAAGACCCCGAAAGGGATAAGTTTGAATAGCAGCCTATGTAGAATGAAAATTATCTCTTTGGATCCATTACCACAGTGATTATAGCTTCTGTTGAATTCAATACAACTGTACCTGAACATAGCCATTATTCTCTCAGTTCCAGACACACCAGGGAGGAAAGAACCTTGGGTTTTACTTCTACTTTTATACACACAAAAGTGCATATATATGTGTGTGTGTATCACTGATATTTAGGTCTTTAGAGTGATGAGTAGTTATAACAAAATACATTTATCTTATTGAAATTGCTTAAATACGTTTCATTATTTCAGTGGAGAATAAGTTCAACGTGCTGAATCTGAACAAGTGGACGGGTGGATGGAACCACATTGCTCCATAAAAATCAGTACTAATTTAGATTCAGCCTTCAGACGGATTACCGGAGGATCGTATTGTGCAACTTTTCCCAGAGATTTTCAGGAAGGATTTTATTTACACACTCTTCTTACAAGATAACTTTTGCCGTGAAGGAAATCACTTAAAGAGCAGACATACTTAAGTCAGTGTTTCCAGCTTTGGTAAAGACAGGTAGATATTAGTCGATATGAAAAACAGTCCACTAAAGTAAATCATCCCATTAAAAACAGTTTTGAGTTAATAATTACCATTGCTCTCAGTAAGTGTTGTATAATCTCTGTCCTCTTTAGATCCAAAGTAATGTGATAAACCACACAACTGAAGGCAATTTGTTAGATCAGTAATTCCCAAGATAAATCTTTCTAATATTACTCACAAGACCGACAGAGTAAAGTCTGCATTTATCCCACCACAGGTGTTATTTTTAGACCGTAATTCAGAGTAGAATTAATCTCAGGCCACGTGAAGACTATCTTTCGATAGCTTTGAATCAGATTAGAAAAGCTGGATCATCCGAACAGCTTTTGTTGCTTTGTATTCTATTATTAACTATTATAAGTAGCTCTTGCGCTTTATTTATAAAATCAAGTATATTTGTAAAGCTCTTTATTTATAATATGGTATTTGTTAAGCACTTACTATGTGCCAAGCACTGTTCTAAGCGCTGGGATAAATGCGAGGTTATCAGGTTGTCCCTCGTGGGGCTCTCAGTCTTAATCCCCACTTTACAGATGAGGTAACTGAGGCACAGAGAAGTGAAGTGACTTGCCCAAAGTCACGCAACTGACAAATGGCGGAGCCGGGATTAGAAGCCACGACCTCTGACTCCCAAGCCCGTGCTCTTTCCACTGAGCCACGCTGCTTCTCTGAATGTTATTTAGATGTTTTTTTAGATGTTTGAATGTTTTAACATGAGAATGGTATTTAGTTCCAGAACTTCACTGGGTTGAGTGGAAGGATTGTTGTGTGATGAGTTCTAGGAGGTAAGCTTGCTGGGAGCAGGGAATGCGCCTACCGATTCTGTTGTGTTTTACTCGCTCGAGGGTCTGTGACTCTATTACCACCACACAGTCATGTGCAGGGGGATTCTCATAGGAGAATCACCCCCCCATCGCTACTTTTGTCGAATGAAATTGCTGCCATAATCCATTTCAGTGATGTGCAGCTCACTGTCATTTCCTTCTGGGATTTGGTCAATGGGTGTCTTGTGAAAAGGTTTGCATTTCATAATCAGACGTCAAAATGATCTCATTTCTCTAATATCTTTCCCAGTATTTTCAAATTATAAAAGTGCAGGGTGACGTTGCAAGTACGTATTTTAAATTACCAGTGTACTAGGGATATACTTAAGTTGGACTTTCAGCAAGTTCGGGAGTCTATTTTAAAATTAATAAGATAATAATAGTAATGTTGGTATTTGTTAAGCGCTTACTATGTACAGAGCACTGTTCTAAGCGTTGGGGTAGATAAGCTTAATCAGGTTGTCCCCCATGAGGCTCACAGTCAATCCCCATTTTACAGATGCGGGAACTGAGGCCCAGAGAAGTTAAGTGACTTGCCCACAGTCACAAAGCTGACAAGTGGCAGAGCTGGGATGATAGCTTAATTAAAAAATAAAATACTTGGTTTGAACAATCATGGGAAAAATTTATTGAAAATTCAGTGCCACTTGCTTTCTTCAGTACCTCCAGTTTTATTTTACTTTTTGCCTCCATTTCTCAAATGATTTATACAGAGGCGTGTCTGTTTTTTTGTCGGTTTTTTTTTTTACACGGGTGCCATGGACCCCGTAGAAAGAACATGACCATATATTCTTATGGCAGTGGAAAACTGCAATAGCTGACCATACCTTAATACTTCTTTCCCCAGACACACCTACACAGGACATAACTAAAAATGTAACTTTTGATCCATGTTTATCTCTGCTGTTCTGAGTCCAAGTATCTTGACTTTCTGTGATTGGGTCTTCCCAAGTTTGATTATTCTGACTGTATGGAATGTTTTTCTAGAGCTTTCCAGCAAAACAGTTGGACAGGACACCATCCCTGAGACTTTAGAACTGCAAACTTGTGAAAAGGTGGTGATTATAATGCCAGTGGCTTGCACAGCAGTGAATGTAGATGTTAGGCTGGTGTTTTAAAAACACATCCTGCATTGACCACTTTTCTCTTCTACTCTTATTACTAGTTTAGATTATCTGGGTCAAGTAAATGTCTACTCTTTCCACCAACCCTGCTCCAAACTAGTCCTTAGATTTTATTAGTTTTGTCCAGGAATGACGAATACCACGTTGTTCCTTTAGTTTGGAACTCTGGTGAAAGTATTTTCTTAAAAGCGACCTTACCTGTGGAATCTTTATAATGTTTTCACCAAAACATCTCCCCCAGTTCAATTCCCACTCCCTCGTGCCATTTATTGTGTCTGTGTCATTCAGTCGATCGGTATAGTGAGCACTTCCCATGTGCGGAGAGAAAACAATATAATCAAGTGGGTAGACATGATTTCTGCACTCAAGGAGCTTACAGGCTTGTGGGGGAGACAGACATTGAGATAAATTTCAGTGGGGGAAGAGCAGAGTATAAAGATAAGCTCGTAAGTGCCACAGGGCTGAGAGGGAAGTGAGTATCAAAGTACTTGAGGGGTACAGACCCGAGCGCATAGGCGACACCGAAGAGAGAGAGAAGAGGGTGGGGAAATGGGAGAAGAAATGATTTTAGGAGAGCTGTGAAGTCAGGGAGAGAACTGGAGGAGAGGAAGTGGAGGCGGCAGGTATGGAGAAAATGCTCAGAGAGTTTGGAAAGTAGTGGAGAGAGATGGGGTGATACCTTGGGACGACCCATGGGATCAAAGCAAGGCTTTTGTAGGCCAGGGGATGCATGGACATGTACAAAAACAGTGAGGGAAGAGACTCTGGAAGCTCAACGGATGAAAATCAGGGTCCGGAAGGGGTAAAGTGTTTCAATATGGTGTGAAGGGTTGATGGCGGTGCTGATGGATGGGGGTAGATTTTCGATGTGGAAGGTGATACCCTGAAGTCCTAACTTCTTAAGCACTTAGAACTCCTCTTTCCCTCTTCCCTACCATACCCCCTTTCTCTCCACCCCCCAGAACCTTATTAACAAAGTTTTAAACTTTGTCATTTCCTTCCTGTAAGTTATTTTAGTGTCTAAACCCGTTAGCTTGTAAATTCCTTTAAGTCAGGGAGTGCTCAGCACTTAGAACAGTGCTTGGCCATAGTAAATGCTTAACAGTGATGATACTTATTATTATTATCATATCAACTAAGAGCCTATTGTAAGCTCCAAAATGTAGTCCAGTACTCTGCACACAGTAAGCACTCAATAAGTACCACTGATTCATGTGAAATTGAACGGGAGCGTTTATCATTTTGAACGATATGCACTGTATAGTCAGGTATCATTGACTTTATTTATGTCATCTCTAAAAAAGATGTTATAGAAATAAAACAAGTCCCATGTCTTTTAGTAGACCTAATTTGGGCATTTCTTCAAAATAGATATTCTTTTAAAGCAAACATATTTTGCTGATGTACTCCAAGCTCTTTTTAAAAAATTTATTTTAAAGTCATGTTGTGATCCTATTTTCTGTGTTTACTGGGTAGGAGTTTAGTGATTTCCGGGGAGCTGAAAAAATGTATTCGTTAAACCAGCAAAATGAGTATTTATTCACTACATTTCCTGTGTATTTGGGGAAGTGTGCATACAGTTTTCCTAACCACCAGCATATGGCTGCTATTTTTTGAAACAGTGCACTACCTTTTAGTTTTTTCCAGGTAATCAGTTATACCGCACTAGCGATTGCACTTAATTTTTATGATGTACATCATCGGTGCAGAGCTAAAACAATATCACCATTGTAACATTAGGATAGAAATATCAGTCCAGTTAAAACACAGTAGAAAAGAAATGATCATAGTAACGGTGATATGTATTCAGTCCTCGCTATGTGCCGGGCACTGGTCTAAGCGCTGGGATAGATGAATCAGGTCAGACACAGTCCCTGCCCCACAGTCTTGGTGGGGAACTGAGGATAACAAATATTTAATTTCCATTTTACAGATGAGGAAACTAAGGCACAGAGAAGTTGAGGGACCTGCTGTAGATCACCCAGCAGGCAAGTAGCGGATCGGGATTGGAACCCAGGTCCCGTGAAATGTGCTCTTAACACTAGGCTACATTGTTTCTCAGTATTTCAATGCCGGAGCCTCCTCAGTGGGAGAGCCATTTCCTGGATCGTAGAAAATTGTCTAAAGCAGTCTGAGGTGCAGCTAATAGCATCCAATAGGTAATTACCAGCCAGGAGATTACCAGCCTGAAAATGATTAATCCTTCTGTTGAAATATTATTGGGAAAGGTTTTTAAGATATCGAATAGCTAATAATTAAAATACCCTCTGCTCTGGGTTGAGGAATTATCTTGTTCAATTGATTGATAATAATGTTGAAACCAAGCAATAATCAATACGTACCATTTCATTTGGATTTGACATATCACATTTTTATGAATTTTTTTTTAAACTCACCATAACAAGTACTGTGTTTTAAAGAAAACGGCAAGGTCCTTGAGCTTCAAGAGTTAGCTTTGAACAAAATATGACCTGTCGACCTGAGATTTATAATAGCAGCACTTTGTTAGAGCATTTTATTCAAAGGACTCTCTTGACTTGCCGGTAATAGCTATTTCCGTCTCACTTAGATGGATAGCAAACTGATCATTTTGTATTTAGTGAGCACTTACTTTCGGCAGAGCAGTGTACCGAGCGCTTGAGAGAGTACGACGCAACGGAATTGGTAGACAAGTTCCCAGATGTCAGAGGACAAAACTGAACTTCTGCAATTCTTCAACAGGGCCTCCTAAACGAAATGAGTTGATTCATCCCAAGTGAACGAGTGACTTGTTTCTGCTGCACATAAAAACTGGCATAAACATAAACTCCATGGTGGAAGGAGGAGCACCAGAGAAGGGCAAAGATGGTAAGCGATCTGTTGAAGCTTGTACAGTCAGTCACGGACAGAGTTGGAAGTGAAAACCTCACCTTTCAATGGTATTTATTGATATGAAGCAGCATCGTGTAGTGAATAGAGCAAGGGCCTGGGAGTCAAAAGGTCGCGGGTTCTAATCCCAGCTCCGCCACTTGTCTGCTGCGTGACCGTGGGCAAAACACTTCACTTCTCTGTGCCTCAGTTACCTCATCTGTAAAATGGAGACTGAAGCCGTGAGCTCCACGTACGACAAGGGACTCTGTCCAACCCCATTAATTGTATCCACTCCAGCATTTAGGACAGTGGCTGGAACATAGTAAACGCTTACAAAATACCATAATTATTATGATGATTAGTACGTCTGCTAATTCCGTTGTATTGTTCTCTCCCAAGTGCTGAGTATAGTCTCTGAACAACGTAAGGACTCAGTAAACAACACTGATTGATTCTATTATTTGTCGATTGAGTGTTTACTGTGTGCAGGGCACTGTACTAAGCGCTTGGGAGAGTGCAGCATAACACCGCTCTCGAGTCGCTTACGGTTTAGACCGGGAGGCGGGCATTAAAATAAATGACAGACATGTACACTAGTGCTGTGGGAGGCGTGAGTATCAGGTGTTTCAGAGATACACAGCCAAGTGCACAGGTGATGGAGAAGAGCAAGCGAATGGGAAAACGAGGGACCGATCAAAGGAGACGTGACTTTTGGCGGAATTTGAAGTTGGGGAGAGTGGTGGTCTGTCGGATGAGGGGGGGAGGGAGTTCCAGGCCAGAGGGAGGATGTGGGCAAGGGTCTGGCAACGAGATAGAGGAGAGCGAAGTGTATATTGAGTCGATTGACGTGAGAGTAGCGAAGTGTGCTTGCTGAGCTGTGGCAGGTGATCAGCGAGGTAAGGTAGGAGAGGCCGAGCCGACTGAATGATTTAAAGCCGTCGATAAGATGCTTCTGTTAGTTACAGAGGTGGATGGACGACTCCGGAGCTTCTTGAGAAATGGGGAGGCGTTCGTCGAATTTCGTTTAGAAAAATGATCTGGGCAGCAGAGTGAAGTTTGGAGTGACACGGGGAATGATAGCAAGCAGAGAGTATTGGTGAGGAGGCTGATGCAGTTGTAGAGGTGGGCTAGGATAAGTGCTTGGATCCACGTGGAGGCAGTTTGGATGGAGGCGAAAGGGTAAATTTTAGAGACCCTGTTCCCGTCTCACGGGAGGCTCACAACCTAAGTAGGAGGGAGAACAGGTTTTGAAACCAGGTTTTACAAATGAGGGAACTGAGGCACCAAGAAGTTAAGTGACTTGTCTAAGGACACACAGGAGGAAAGCAGAGCCGGGATTATAGCTCAGGTTCTATGACTCCCAAGCCCACGCTCTCTCGATTAGCTCACGCCGCTGGTTTCCTAGATCGACATTCTGTTCGAATCACGTAACACGAGCACGTCAAGGTCAAATCGAAGCTGATTTTGGTTCATTTTCGATTCAGATCAGGAAACTGGATTCCAGAGATCTTTTGATGTGATCCAAAAAGCACACTTTCTAAAATCTCACTGCTTTTTCTTATAAACCATCCTTTAAAAGTATGGGTTGTTTTCAGAACACATAACCCTCGGGGAAGAAGAATTTACGAGAAATGGCCACCTTTGAGAAGATGAAAAGGAAAGTATACCTTTCAAAATGTGAACTTTAAAAAGAACAGGAACTGTCCACTAAACCCGATTTCGTTTGAGATGTCTGGGCATCGCTGCATTTTCTGTCTCTATCTGAGCCAAATACTGCATATCAGCTAACATCATGCACAACATTGATTGCGGCATAATTTCTACATTTTTTTTTCCCCTCTCAGGGCGATGGACAGGAATTTTTCATTTCATGCATCATTTACAACTTGCTGCAGTGATTACGCAAAGTCACAATATAGCTCTCTTTAACAAATGAAAAAGAAGGAAAGTGAATGCATCGTGCCTCGCATATACAGGTAATGGCGTTCTTATCTTCTGTGATGAATTGAAATAAATGTTTTCTCTCTTTACCTTGACTCTTCCAGATATTTCTCACTTAGTAGTTGAACTGATTACATTAAAACGTATTCTTCTTTTTCATTCTCCAACTCCATCCCCATAGAGTGAGACATATGGTTTACTTGATATGACTTTTAGTCGCTGTGAGGGTGGGCTTCCTTGAGCCACGGTATGCACGAGCGAAATGAAAAGAAGAGCGTGTCTAGGATTGATGTCCGATAGAAAAGGCCCATTTAGCTCTTTCAAGAAGAATACGTATCTTAGAAATGATCGGCAAACAGGACTTTTTTTTAATTGTGTTTGTTCAGCGCTTACTACGTGCCACGCACCGTACTAAGTGTGTTGAAACAAGCTAATCAGGTGGGTTACAGTCCCTATCCCACGTCGGCCTCCCAGTCTTAATCCCCATTTTACAGATAAAGTAACTGAGGCTCAGAGAAGTTAAGTGACTTGCCCAAGATCACGCAGCAGACGAGCGGCGGAGCCGGGATTACGACCCGGATCCTCCGACTCCCAGGCCCGACCTCGATCTTCCTACCAGCTACAAAGTCGGGCGTGCAATTGCATGAAATGTGGCACACCCGGAGGAAGCGAAATAGCTTGTGAAATTAGAAATGGTAGGAGTTTTCTCTTCCAGGTCTGAGAGATTTGAAAACAGGCAACTACCCCTGTGAAGCGGAACGCTTGGTACATTCCTGCCTAGCGGAAAGACTCAGATACCAGAGCTCAAGAGATGTGGTTCCAGGACTGATCCACCACCAGTCTGTGTGTGACCTTGGCTTCTCTGTGCCTCTCTTTTTTCACCTGTAAAATGGGAAGAATATTCCTTTTCTCCCTCTTAGACTGTGAACCTAATGTGGAGCGGGAACTGGATCTGTTTTAGACTTTGTTATTCCTATCCCAGGGCTTAGTTCATAGTATGAGCTTCGTGGTCACCTTTAACATTATTATCATTATTTTTATATATCAATAAAATATATTATACTAAAAAGATAATAAAACATAATATAATATTATACACATATACATAGTATGAGCTTCATGGTCACCATTATTATTATCATGTATTAATAAAATATATTATACTAATAATATGATACAATATAATGAAATAATATTAATATAATATAACAACACAAATAATATGATAATAATATAACAATATGATAAAATATGAATGGATTGCTCCTATGCTATGGACTTGGCCCCTAAAGAGCATGTGAAATCTAGCCTGTGCTAGCCCCAGGACACCTTTAAAACTGGAATGATACCCTAACCCTGGACATTGCTATATCACAGGACCGACGTGATAATTCTCTCTCAGATGGTCTTCAATTATCGTCACCTTGCCTCTCTTCCTTCCTTCGTTCCTTTTCTTTTCCTTCTCCATCTTAGAATACTCAGTGAAAATATGTTTTCAGAAGTACTAGAATTCTGCATCATGTTCTCCTTTGCTTTGTTGAAGACATTACAGATGTGGTTGAAATCCACAGTCCAAATACAGTCCAAATGTACACAATTCACTTTTAAATTCATTCCATTTTTAGGTCTTTTATGACTAATTTGTGAGTAAGACTAGTCCCTTGATCTGCTTTACTCGGAAGAAAATGTGTGGAAACCAATACTTCAGATGGTTCAAACTCCAATGAGCTGTAGGCCTTGTTCAGAGGCAGGAGCCAGGAGTGAAGAAAATCAAAATTGGATTGCAAAAATATTTAATTTCCTTACAATCCCATCTAGACAATCCCAGCCTTCCAGAGTTCTCCAAGCCTTTTTTCCCCCCAGTGTAATTATAATTAAAGCTGATTGCCAAGAACTTAAGGAGCAGTGCACTTGAGCAAAACTCCATTTGAGATTAACAACAATAATAATAGTAATGATATTAACAACAATAATAACGAAGTAATAAAACTGGGTTGAATCATTACTTCATTTTGACCGAAAGCAAAGTTCCCATTAGTTACAAAACTTCCCCGAGTGTTTATTTTACCTTTATTATGAGATGGAAAATGCTTTCGAGAGATAAGACTCCTTAAGAAGAGAGACTGTCTTTCCTTATTCATTCATTAATTCAATAGTATTTATTGAGCGCTTACTATGTGCACAGCACTGTACTGAGCGCTTGGAATGTACAAATCGGTAACAGATAGAGACAGTCCCTGCCCTTTGACGGGCTTACAGTCTCCCCTTCCAAGGGCATACCTCAGCGCTCTCCGCCTAATCAGCATCAGTGGTATTTAGCGAGCACTTACTGTGTGCAGAGCACTGTACTAAGTGCTCGGGAGAGTACGGTTCAACGGAGTTGGTAGACACATTCCCCGTCCACAAAGAGTTTGCAATCTAGAGGGAGAGACAGACATTATTATAAATAATCATGGTATTTGTTAAGCGCTTACTATGTGCAGAGCACTGTTCTAAGCGCTGGGGGAGATAGAGGGTAATCAGATTGTCCCACGTGGGGCTCACTTTTTTTTTAATCCCCATATTTACAGATGAGGTAACTGAGGCACAGAGAAGTTAAGTGACTTGCCCAAGGTCACACGGCAGACAAGTGCCGGAGCAGAGATTAGAACCCATGACCTCTGACTCCCTAAGCCCGGGCTCTTTCACCTGAGCCACGTTGATCAGTGGATCCCACCGGTTGAATTAATCTACTGGGAAAATTTGGATCGACCAAAATCGTAACACTGTCTTTCATTTATCACATTTCAATGTGATAAATTATAATAGGATCACGCTTGTGTATTTGAATCACGATCTTTGGGTAGGAATGATATTATTTTAAATTGAATGGACTGGACAGGAGCTTAATCGATTACTGAAAGGATGCAAATAGACTTTGAATCTTCAAGAGCTGACGATCTGAATTGTTAATTTTCCAGGCGATTTTTCTTCCCTGTCAACTGAAGAGTAGTACGTATCGATCGCGTACAGTTTGCAGAGGACTGGGCTTGACATTTGGGAGGGTACGGTAGAAGAAGAAATGATGCCTGCCAAGCAATTTTTAGCATCTCTCAGAAGAAGCAGAGTACGTGAACCGAAACACGTTTTCCTACTTGCTAGTGAATCTAGTGAAATGTTTAATGGAAGCGGTAGACCTTGGCATTGTTTAATTTAATTTGATTTATTTAATCGTGTCTCCATCTCTCACAACCATAGATGATCGAAGGTTGGCAGAAGTACCATTTTAGTCTTTGGCGTTCCTTGAGGGTCATTCGTCAATCAATCGGTTGTATGTATTGAGCACTTACGGTGTGCAGAGCACCGTACTAAGAGCTTGGGAAAGCGCAATCCAAGGCCTGATGCTCAAATTCCTTATTCTATCATTGTCTCTGTTGATTCCTTGGGGCGCGAATGGCAGGACTGAAGCCATTTTAAAAATGTAAGCAACCGACTATTTTAATGGGCGGAAGAATCTGAAAGAATCAGAATAGAAGTGATCCCAGATGTTCTATTGAACTGGGCATACTATGGCCACCTGTGCGGTCACGACGAATATGTTGCGATATTTCTCAATCGACGGTAGCTATTGAGCGTTTGCTGGGCATAGAGCACTGGACTGAGCTCTTGGAAGAGTACAGTGCAATAGAATTGGTAGACGTGGTCCCTGCCGACGAGAAGCAGCAGTTTCCAGGCTAGAGTCTCGCGCGCCTGCTAAAATTCCTCATCGGGGTGGTTTTTATGCCCAATTTTGCCAGTGTCTTCCTCTACCAGTGGTAGGTATTGGCTTGTGAGTTGTAGAAGGGTATTTTTTTTTTACCATACTGTATCAGCAGTGCCCAAAGTGGGGATCAACTTTCCTGTTAAAAGAATGCGTAAATCAAATAACGTGGATATTAGGCATCTCTTAGTAGTGCAAACCTTACTGTAATCCGTCATCCGTGAGCTCCGTGTTGTACCAATTTATCAAAATAGCAATCTTGTCAGTTGGCACCTCGGTAACTAATTCTTTCCACATGTAGTCTTTCTAAAAGCTTCGGCGGAACATTTTACCGGGTGGCCAACAGCGTGACTAACGCAGACCATTCAAGCTGAGTGGTTAGACTTTAGCCAGAGCTGTCTGCTTCCCTCATTTTGTTACCCCCCTAGCATCCGCCATCACTATAACCCATTCAGAAGTGGATTTTTCACACCGAATCATCAATCTGGCACGAGTCCACGAAGTCCTTGGTGAGAAATATAGAAGCGATGACTAGTCGCCTGTTCATCTCTTTAGCCGAACTTGTCGAATTCCTTCATTCCTTCAGTCGTATTTATTAAGCACTCGCTGTGTGCAGAGCGCTGTACCGAGCCCTTGGGAAAGTCGAGAAGCAGCGAGGCTCAGTGGAAAGAGCCCGGGCTTGGCAGGCAGAGGTCGTGGGTTCGAATCCCAGCTCTGCCACTTGTCAGCTGTGTGACTGTGGGCAAGTCACTTCGCTTCTGTGGGCCTCAGTTACCTCACCTGTAAAATGGGAATGAAGACCGTGAGCCTCACGTGGGACAACCTGATGACCCCGTGTCTACCCCAGCGCTTAGAACGGGGCTCTGCACGTAGTAAGCGCTTAACAAATACCACCGTTATTATTACAGTACAACAATAAACAGTGGTATTCCCTGCCCACAACGAGCTCACAGTCTTGGGGGGTGGATGCAGGGAGACGGACCTCTATCGATCAATCCGCGGCATTTATTGAGTGCTCCGGAGCACTATACTGAGCACTTGGGAGAGTACAGAGCAATCCACAACAATTTGCAATGAAGTGATGAGATTCATTCATTCAACTGATCGATCTAAAGGTGAAATTCCCTAACGGTCGGGCAGCTACGAACAAGATGAGTATAAAACCCTGTGCGTCTAGGTGTTAGACGCTAGATGTTCAGACCTACCTGGTGTTTCTAGCAATTCTGTTCACTGAGCAAACCTAGATCGTCATCCGGCTCTGCTGTAATCAGCCAGCAAATTTCGCTCCCTCACACAGACTTTACGGCGCTCGAGTAGTGTTTCCTATTAGTCATATAGAGGCAGAATTCGGGCTATTTCCCGTTCTTGGGGAAAGCGGTGCCGCAAGCATGGCGATAGCTGTGAAATTCGAACTCTCATTTCTATTGCTCGATCTGATATTATCGATTCAGAGGCTTTTGGGACCCTATATTTTGAAGGGTTTTAGAATGGCTTTGGCAAAGCAATGCGATTTGACTTGCGAAACCTAAGTCAAAAGTGCCCGCCGGGAATTTGGAACTTTATCTGGTCGTCAGAAAGATTCGCGTCTCACGAGAAGCGGAGTGGCCTTGTGGAGAGAGAACGGGCCCGGGAATAAGCGGACCCGGGTTCTAATCCTGACTCTGCCACCTACCTGCTGGGGGACCACGGCCAAGTCGCTTTGCGTCGCTGTGCCTCGGTTCCCTTATCGGCAAAATGGGGATTCAGTAACCGTGCTCCCTCCTATTTAGACCGTGAGCCCCACATGGAGCTTCTTGCTTATCTTGAATCTACCCTGGTGATTAGTACAGTGCTTGGCACATAGTAAGCTCTTAACATAATTCCCTCATCTGAAGAATAATTTGAGGCATCTCTTAAGACCTTACTATGTGCCAGGCACAGTATGAAGCGCTGGGGCGGATACAAGCAAATCAGATTGAACAACAGTCCCTGCCGCACACGGGGCTCACAGTCTCAACCCCCATTTTACAGATGGGGGAACCGAGGCGAGAGAGGTGAAGTGGCTCGCCCAAGGTCACACAGCAGAAAAATGGGGATTCACTGCCTGTTTTCCCTTTCTAATTACATTTTGAGGCCTGTGTGGGACTTGATTATCTTGAATCTAGTAGAGTTCTGGGCACATAGAAAGGATTTAACAAATACCACAATATAATAATAATTATGGTATTTGTTAAGCACTTATTATGTCCCAGGCACTATATTAAGAGCTGGAGTGGCTACAAGCAAATCGATGGGACACAGTCCCTGTCCCACATGGGGCTCACAGCCTCGATCTCCATTTTGCAGATGAGGTAACTGAGGCACAGAGAAGTTAAGTGACTCGCCCAAGCTCACACAGCAGACAAGCGCTGGAGCGGGGATTAGAACCTATGACCTTCTGACTCCCAGGCCCGTGCTCAAACCACTACACCATGCTGCTTCTCATATTATTACTATTATTATTAGTATACATCTATTATTACTGTCATCAGAGTTCATCAGTGCTGGATTGGCCCTCCAGGGCACTGGAAAAATATCTGTGGGCCAGTGGTTGGCTCATCTATCGATCCATACCAACTAAGTGCCTACTGTGGGTGGCTTTTTCCCCTTCTCCCTCCTTCGTCATCACTCGGATCGGTGCCCTTTAAGCACCCGATACTCAGCCCGACATCTCCTGTGTACCTATCCGTGATTATTTACCTCTACGTCCGTCTCCCCCTCTAGATCGTGAGCTCCTCGTGGGTGGGGAACATGCCCCCTTAGAAGTGTCTCCATCTGTTGCCGATTGGTACATTCCAAGCGCTTAGTCCAGTGCTCTGCACATAGTAAGCGCTCAATAGATACTATTGAATGAATGAACGAATGAATAATAGAGCGTACTCTCCCAAGTACTTAGTCCAGTGCTCTGCACAGAGTCAGCACTCCATAAACGCCACTGATTGCAGAGCACTCTGCTGAGGGCTTGGGGAGAGTGCCGAGGAGGTGAAAAGAACTTGATTTCTTAAGGAAGATCTTAGAGCGAGGCAGCGTGGCCTAGGGGCAGGAGCACGGGCCTGGGAGTCAGAGGCCCTGTGCTTCAATCCCATCTCCACCATTCTTCTGCTCTGTGACGCTGGACACTTCTCGGTGTCTCAGTTACCTCGTCTGTAAAATGGGGATTAAGACTGTGAGTCCCAAGTGGGACGTGAACGGTGTCCCACCTGATTATCAGTGCTTACTACGGGGCCTGGCACATAGTGAGCACTTGACAAATACAATTTTTTTTAAAAGGATTATACCAAATCATTTACAGATAAGGGAAGGATGGGTAGATGCTTCAGTAGACGCTTAAGGAATAGGGTACTTGCATCCGTATGTAGACAAGCGTTTCAAGTGATTGTGTACACATAAATGCCGAGGGGCTCTTTGGGAGGATGTAAATTGGAGAGAAGAAAATGAATCAGGGAATGAATCCTGGAAGAGGTGGAATTTCGGGAAGGCTTTGAAGATGTCTCCCCCGATTAGACAGTAAGCCCGTCAATGGGCGGGGACTGTCTCTATCTGTTGCCGATTTGTCCATTCCAAGCGCTTAGTACAGTGCTCTGCACGTAGTCAGCGCTCAATAAATACTATTGAATGAATGAATGAATGAATGAATGAAGATGGGGAGAGCTGCGGATTAGAACCCAGGTTGCCTGATTTCCACTTTGCACTAGGCCATGCCACTTCTCACTGGATAGACGTTAAGGGACTCTAGATTCGTGAGGATTCTCGTGGCTTAACCGAAGCTGAGACCCATGAGCTGATGCTCAATAAATACGATTGAATGAATGAATGAATGAATGCCCAGGCTACCTTTGATGTTTTTTCTCTCCTCAGACCAAGTAGCAGACTAGAAGTGTGGGCGGGGAGGGGCGAGGAGCCTCCCTCTGTGACATTTTTCTACCATTTTAATTGGATTTATGGTCAGTATAATTGGAGAGCGTCAGGAAAGCTGCCCGGCCCAGTGGTCAGGTCAAAAGCATCTACCAGGAATTTGGGAACTTTTTCTGGTCTTCGAAAACATTCACGTCTTAGGAGAAGCAGCGTGGCCTAGTGGAAAGAGCACAGGCCCGGGAGTCGGAAGCACCAGAGTCCTATATCTGACTCCGCCACTTGTCCGCTTTGTGACCTTGGGTAAGTCACCTAACTTCTCGGTTACCTCATCTGTAAAATGGGGATTAAGACTGTGACCCTCACGTGGGATATGGACTGTACCCCACCTGATTAGCTTATATCTACTCCTGTGCTGGCCAATAGTAAGCGCTTAACAAAGACCATAATTAAAAAAAAGAGTCCCGGTAACCACATATAGCCAATCCCTGGCGCAGAAGACCTTTGTGATATCACTTCAAAGTTGATGCGACCAAAATATTCCTCAGAGATTACTCTACTTATTCTAAAGAAGTCATTGACCGTGCCTCTATTTTGGACCAACTATGCCATCTTTTACTAATCAGTTAGGCAATGGAATTAATTTGAGTTAATATTCATTCATTCAGTAGTATTTATTGAGCGCTGACTATGTGCAGAGCACTGTACTAAGCGCTTGGAATGTACAAATCGGCAACAGATAGAGACAGTCCCTGCCCACTGACGGGCTCACAGTCTAATCGGGGGAGACGGACGGACCAAAACAGCAGCGATAAATAGAATCAAGGGGATATAATACCATGTGCAGAGCATTTTGCTAAGCGCTTGGGAGAGTACGATGCAACGGAGTCGGCAGGCATGTTCGGTGTCCACGGGAAGTTTGCAATCTAGAGGGAGAGAGGGAGACAGAGAAATTAGTTATGGCTATGTGACCAAGTGCTGTGGGTCTGAGGGCAGAGGGAGTGTCAAATTCCTAATGGTTACAGATCCAAATGCAAGGGCGACGCAGAAGTGAGAGGGAGTCAGGAAAATAATAATAATAATAATAATGATGGCATTTGTTAAGCGCTTACTATTTGCGAAGCACTGTTCTAAGCCCTGGGGAGGATACAAGGTCATCAGGTTGTCCCACGTGGGGCTCACAGTCTTAATCCCCGTTTTACACTTGAGGGAACTGAGGCACAGAGAAGTGAAGTGATTTGCCCAAAGTCACACAGCTGACAAGCAGCGGAGCTGGGATCTGAACCCATGACCCCTGAGTCCCCAGCCCGGAAGGCTTCTGGGAGGAGTTGTGATTTTCATAAGGCCGTTGAGGTGGAAGAGTGGTGGTCTGTCGGATATGAAGCTGGAGGGAGTTCCAGAGCATAGGTTGACATTTCCCCCGATTAGACCGTAAGCCCGTCAGTGGGCAGGGACTGTCTCTATCTGTTGCCGATTTGTCCATCCCAAGCGCTTAGTACAGTGCTCTGCACATAGCAAGCGCTCAGTAAATACGATTGAATGAATGAATGAGTTAGAGGAGCGAAATGGGCGGGCTGGGTTGTAATAATAATTACGGCAGAGCACTGTTCTAAGCGCTGGGGTAGATACAGGGTAATCAGATTGTCCCACGTGGGGCTCATAATTTTTAATCTCCATTTCTCCAGAGGAGGGAACTGAAGCACAGAGAAGATAAATGACTCGCCCACAGTCACACAGCTGCCAAGTGGCAGAGCCGGGATGTAGTAGGAGAGCAGCGAGGTGAGATGAGAGGGGGCAAGGTGATGGAGTGATTTAAACACAGTGGCAGGGAGTTTCTGTTTGATGCGGAGATGGATGGGCAACCACTGGAAGTTCTAGAGGAATGGGGAATTGTGAACGGGGAATTCTTGATTCTATTTATCGCTATTGTTTCTGTCTGGCCGTCTCCCGCGATTAGACTGTAAGCCCATCAGAGGGGAGGGACTGTCTCTATCTGTTGCCGAACTGTACATTCCAAGCGCTTAGTAAAGTGCTCTGCACTTAGTAAGCGCTCGATAAATACTATTGAATGAATGAATGAATTCTTGTGTGTATACACATACACACACATACAGCTATATGCCCACATATATAGGGGAGAGGGTGTGCGCGTGGGTGCGCATCCTTATTTGTGGTGTATTTTTACAGGTGAAGAAGCATCACGGATGGCCTAGCGGATGGAGCATGGCCCTGAGAGTCAGAAGGTGATGGGTTTTAATCCCGGCTCTGCCGTTTTTCTGCTGCGTGACCTCGGGCAAATCACTTCACTTCTCTGTACCTCAGTTACCTCATCTGTATTTATGGGGATTGAAACCGTGAGCGCCACGTGGGACAGGGACCGTGTCCAACCCGCCTGGCTTGTATCCACCCCAGCGCTCAGTACGGCGCCTGGCACGCAGTAGGCGCTTAACAAATACCACGGATATTATTACTGTGGTTATTGTTATTTCTTTATCTTCTGTCCATCTGGGACTTTTTGACCCAAACCTAATTACAGCAGAAACCTGGTGATCCAAAGTGGTTAGTCGAGAGACGTAGGAATTCAACCGACCAAGCGGAACGTAGACCGACCACTCCGGAAGATTCAGTGTTTGAACGTGTTTGGATCAACCAAACCGGACAGTTGGTTTTAGTTCGGTGTTCAGATGAATGGCTTTCCATTTTAATGGTATTAATTTTCATATGACTGTGGCGCATTTTCTGTTGATTAAATTGAGAAATGATGTAGAGTACCTACGGCAGTAATAATCTACACCATACTTCAGTCTGTCAGAAATTTTTAATATTTTGTTTTCTTTATGAGTTACACTAAATTTTCAACATCTTATTTTAGGGAGAGGGCATGGATAAGCAGAGTACAATGGGGCTTTTAAAAAAATTGTATTTAAGTGCTTACTCTGGGTCAAGTACTGGTTCTAAGGACTGGGGTAGATAGATAGAAGTTAATCAAGTTCATTCATTCATTCAATAGTATGTATCGAGCGCTCACTATGTACAGACCACTGTACTAAGCACTTGGAATGTACAATTAGTTGAACACAGTCCCTGTCCCACATGGGGTTCACAGTCTAAATTGTATTTTCCAAGCGCTTACTTCAGTGTTCTGCACACAGTAAGAGCTCAATAAATACAACAGAATGAGCGAATGGAGGGAGAGGGATTTAATCCCCATTTTGCAGATGAGGTAACTGAGGCACAGAGAAGTGAAATGATTTGCCCAGGGTCACACAGCAGACATGTGCAGGGCAGGGATTAGAACCCAGGACCTCTGACCCCCAGGCCCGTGCTCTTACCGCTAGGCCAGGCCGGTGTATTCCGTGTAAATTACATCCGCGAGTAACTTATTCAGTTACGGAGATGGCATACCTTTTCAAAGCCATCATTTCTCACATCTTTTAAATCACCTTCGTTGGGTCTTAATCAGTAGTATTATGGACAGAACACTGACGTGTACAGAGCACTGAACTTAGCAATTTTTAAAGTACGATAGAAATAAAATGCATGGCACCCATCCTTGTGAATTCCCAATCTAATGGTACCGTGGAAACAAATAAATTGTTTGAAATATTGATAGCACGTTATGAAACACAGTGAGAAGAAAAGACCGTGTTGGACCATATAACCCATCCAGGACGCCGAATTACATAATGTTATATAAGCCGGTAGATTTTCGCAATCCAGTAGAATAGGAATTAGTTACAGGCCTCCACTAAAAAGTGGATGTGTTTTATGTAAATGCGTTCTAATGCAAAGCATGTGTGCTCTTTGTCGTGAGATACGACTGAATCTGATACATTGCAGCCATGACTCATTTGCATAATGAGTCAAATGAATCTTGTGAAATGGGAAAAATGTTGCACCTAGTTCAGCATTGCTGAATAAAGGCCTTTTTCCCAAAGAAAGATTAACTCCAGAAAACAGAGGCCTTCAACGATATCGGAAAACCTGCCCCCTCAAGCTGAATAAACTATACCGGTCGCATTACCCATTTTCCCTCTCAACACAGACATTTTGTTTTGCAACATTCTATGCTGCATATATTTTTAAATTATAGGTCATTTCTGCATGTATGTTCCTGAGTGCTATTGAGCCCTTTCATTAGAAGTAGGCAAGCCTAGAAACTCAAGGTGAACTTAGTGATTACTTCTCGTTTGTTGAGTTCTTTAGTATTAGCTGGTTGTGGGCAGGGATTGTGTCTGCTATATCGTTGTGTAGTATACTCCCAAGTGCTAAAGGCAGTGATCTGCCCGCAGTGAGTGCTCAATAAATACAACTGATCTATTGATCGATTAGCTGGCATTCTAAATTAAAATCAGAGTCACGGGGGCCTGGAAAATGTGTTACGGATTCAATTCTGGCAATGCTGAGGAGTTTAATGATCTCACTTAGTGGCTTACGTAAGTTCCTCTAGCCTGTAAGCTAGTTGAGGGCAGGGAACTGTCTCCCATCTCTGTTGTATTGTACTCTCCCGCGTGCTTAGTACAATGCTTAGCATGCATAAGCACCCAATAGATAGCATCGTTTGATTTGCACAGAAGCCCACATCTGACCGTATACTCGGAAGCCCAAGTCTTCCACGTACTGGTGACGTGGCAATTGTTGGGAAAACTACCAGGTGCCCGTTGGGAGTGTGGGTGACATCATTCATTCAGTATTCAGTAGTACTTATTGAGCGCTTACTCCGTGCAGAGCACTGTACTAAGCGCTTAGAATGTACAATTGATTCAATGGTATTTATCGAGCGCTTACTATGTGCAGAGCACTGTACTGAGCGCTTGGAATGTACAAGTCGGCAACAGATAGAGACCATCCCTGCCCAGTGATGGGCTCACAGTCTAATCGGGGGAGACAGACGGACAAAAACAAGACAACATAATCGCGATAAATAGAATCAAGGGGATGTACACCTCGTTGACAAAATAAATAGGGTAATAAAAACATATATAAATTATTCCCTGCTGTCCTCATCCCTTTTTTTAAATGCTATTTGTTAAGCACTTATTATGTGTTAGGCACTGTACTAAGCGCTGGGGCAGATACAAAATAATCACGTTGGACAAAGTCCCTGTCCCACATAGGGATCCCATTCTGAATCTCCGATTTACAGATGAGGGAACTGAGGAACAGAGAAAGAGAGCAACTCACCCAAGGTCATACAGCAGACAGGTGGAGGAGCCGAGATTAGAGCCCGTGTCCTCCGACTCCACGGCCCGTGCTCCCTCCACTGGGCCGTACTGCTCCTCCCTTTCCCGAAGCAGGTGATATGGAGGGTGGGAGAGAGACTGGTTTTGCACATACCTCAGCTAACCCATCCTGTAGTTCTAAGCAATTGTTTCCCACAGATGAGCAGCAGGAATGCATTTCTTCAAAGTACCTTGGAGGACATATTTTGTTTTTTGAATGTATTTGTTAAGCGCTTAGCATGCGCCGGTCACTCTACTAATCTACTCTACCATCACCTTGCCCCTTCCTACCTCTCCTCCCTTCTCTCTTTCAACCGCACGCTCCGCTCCTCCGCCGCCCACCTCCTCGCCGTCCTCCGTTCTCGCCCATCCCGCCGTCGACCCCCGGGCCGCGTCCTCCCGCGGTACCGGAAGGCCCTCCCTCCTCACCTCCGCCAAGCTGATTCTCTTCCCCTCTTCGAAACCCTACTTAAAGCTCACTTCCTCCGAGAGGCCTTCCCAGACTGAGCTCCCCTTTTCCCTCCGCTCCCTCTACCGCCCCCCCTTCCCCTCTCCGCAGCTAAACCCTCTTCTCCCCCCTTTCCCCCTGCTCCTCCCCCTCTCCCGTCCCATCCCCTCAGCGCTGTACTCGTCCGCTCGACTGTGTATATCTTCATTACCTTATTTATTTTGTTAATGAGATGTATATCACCTTGATTCTATTTATTTGCTATTGTTTTAATGAGATGTTCTTCGCCTCGATTCTATTTACTGCCATTGTTCTCGTCCGTCCGTCTCCCCCGATTAGACCGAGAGCCCGTCGAAGGGCAGGGACTGTCTCTAGCTGTTACCGATTTGTCCATTCCAAGCGCTTAGTAAAGTGCTCTGCACCTAGTAAGCACTCAATAAATACTATTGAATGAATGAATGAACGAATACTAAGCACTGGAATAGATACAAGCTAATCGGGCTGGACGCAGTCCAAGTCCCACAGGGGGCTCACGGTCTTAATCTCCATTTTATAGATGAGATAATTGAGGCACAGAGAACTTAACTGACTTACCTGAGGTCACAGAGCAGACGAGTGCTGGAGACAGAACTAGAAGCCAGCTCCTTCTGACTCCCAGGCCTGGACTCTTTCCGCTACACCACACTGCGTCCTCCTCCCCCCCACCCCGAAGTACTTTCCTGCCTGACTCTTGAGGGCACATAAAATATAAATCCAGAATCGAACGTTTAAGGTTTGTTGTTCCCGTGGTGTCTGGCAAAAGAACCTGAATAATTCAATGTATTTGAGAGAAACTATTCAGGCTCTATGAATGGTATTTTTAAAGAAACGTGCAAGGTTTCTGTGGTTATTTATGTTCCTTAGTAGGATGAGGGGTGCAACCGATTTATAGAATATTCATTTAGCTCTTTGATCGTCTCTTTTTCCTTGTAACTAAAAGCTGCATTGGCCCATTTAAGTCATTGTTTGTCAAGCATGCATTTTGAAGGGACATTAATAATAATAATAATAATGTTGGTATTTGTTTAGCGCTTACTATGTGCAGAGCACTGTTCTAAGCGCTGGGGTAAACACAGGGGAATCAGGTTGTCCCACGTGGGGCTCACAGTCTTAATCCCCATTTTACAGATGAGGGAACTGAGGCACAGAGAAGTTAAGTGACTTGCCCACAGTCACACAGCTGACAAGTGGTGGAGCTGGGATTCGAACTCATGAGCCCTGACTCCAAAGCCCGTGCTCTTTCCACATTAATCACAGTGATTGTTCTGATCACAGTTGGAGAAAAGAATTTTTTCAGTTAACACCTAGTCAACATTGCTTTCCTTTACCATTTTCTTGTGACCAGTGTAATATTAATTTGGGGGGTTAGGTTTTTGAAAAATCTTGCTTTTTGCCTCCAAATATTGCCCTTTAATTGGAAAATTGTTACAGAAGATGGACATGTACCTTAAGAAATCAAGATCAAATACATTTTGTGCATCATCATTGCTGTTTACCTTGAGGGCTGGGTTTGCATCTAACTACTTTATTGGCATTCTTCAGTGCTCTGCACACAGTAAGTGCTCAATAATATACTTGATTAAGGGATTATTCTCCCCGGAGTGTACACTCAATGAATACTGTGATTAGATCGAGTGATTCTTCTATTGCAAATGTTAGTTGACCTGATCCTGCCCAAGATGAAGTGTCAGTAATGGACAATTTTAAGATAATCCAAAAGTACTTTCTTGGAGCAAATTGCCATGGACTGTGGAAACTTGAGCGGCCTTTTAGATGAACAGTTTGCGAGTGTGGTATTAAAGAAAAAGCAAAGAAATACCGAAGCCAGAGCATCAGCACTCAGCTCAGTTTGACAGTATGTTTTCCTTCACTGGGAGACAACCCTTGCCCAAGGGACCTAACGGTTCGCTGTGAAAAGCCATTTAATTGATCCTTTGAAATTGCGGGCTCAGGTCAGTAACGATATCGCTCAAATCCATCCCTTCTCTCCGTCAAAACTGCTACCAGATCACTGCAAGCTCTTATCCTATCTCGCCTTGATAATAATCAAGATAATCAGGTCCCACATGGGGCTCACGGGTCGAATTAGGAAGAAAAGGTATTGAATCCCCATTTCGCAGACAAGGGAACTGAGGTGCAGTGAAGATGAATCGACCTCTATCAGCCTCCTTGCTGAACTCTCTGCCTCCTGCCTCTCCCACTCCAGTCCCTACTCCATTCTCCTGCGCGGATCATCTTCCTTCAGAAACATTCGGCCCACGTTTCCCTACTCCTCGGGAAACTCCGGTAGTTGCCCATCCACGTTCGCGTCATTCAAAAACTCCTCACCACTGGCTTTGGGATGTTTCATCACCTTGCCCCCTCCTATCTCACTTCACTACTTCCTACTATGCCCCAGCCCCGATAAACTTCTTTCCTCCTGTGCTACCCGTCGCACTATACCTCGATCTCGTCTACCTGGCCGCCGATCTCACGCCCATGGCCTGTCCCCGGCCTGGAACGGTCTCCCTCCTCCCGTCAGACAGATAATTGCTCTCCCCCACTTCAAAGCCTTATTTGAAGGCACGCCTTCTCCAAGAAGCCTTCCCTGGCTAACCCCTCCTCTCTTCTTCTCCCACGCTCTTCTGAGTCTCCCTGTCTTGCTCCCTTCATTCATCCTCCCTCCCATCCCCACCGTACATGTGCACATATCTGTAAATATCTGTAATTGATTTATCATTTGTTTATGTATATTAAGGTCTGTCTCCCTCTGTAGACTCTGAGCTCGTTAGGGGCAGGGACTCTGTTGACTCGTACATTCCCAGCACTTAGTACAGTGCTCTGCACATCGTAAGCGCTCAATAAATACTATTGAATGAATGTTATATGTACTCTCCCAAGTGCTTAGGACCGTGCTTTGCACACAGTAAGCACTCAATAAATACAACTGAAGCTAGACTATTGAGAAGTTGCAATAATGACCGGACCATGTCTCCTCTTGGGTTTGCTAATGGGCAAAGAATTGTCAGGCATTGAATTACAGGTGAAAAACCGTTGGGGTATTTGTTAAGCACTTACTACATGCCAAGCATTGTCCTAAGCGCTCGGTTAAGATAATCAGGTCCCACATGGGGCTCACGGTCGAATTAGGAAGAACAGGTCTTGAATCCCCATTTCGCAGACGAGGGAACTGAGGTGCAGCGAAGTCGAATCGACTTGCCCGAAGTCACACAGCGTCCGAGTGGCGGAGCTATGCGTCTGTTTATTGTTGTATTGTACTCTCCCAGGCACTTAGTACAGTGCTCTGCACACAGTAAGCGCTCAATAGATACGACTGAATGAATGAGTAGGCCACACGGCTCCTTTGCCATCCAGGGAACTTAGCTATTTATTCTTATTTTTGAAGATCGTTGGGAATGACGATAGCACTGTTTTTGCCGGTAGCCTGACCCAGTGTCTTATCATGAGTTCTTCATTATATTATGAAATGATAATTAAAAATAGTTTCGGTATTTGTTAAGCACTTACTGTGCGCCGAGCACTGTTCTAAGCACTGGGGTAGATACAGGGTGTCGGGTTGTCCCACGTGGGGCTCACGGTCTTAATCCCCATTTTACAGATGAGGGAACTGAGGCACCGAAAAGTGAAGTGACTTGCCCCAAGTCCCACAGCTGACAAGTGGTGGAGCCGGGATTAGAACCCGGGACCGCTGACTCCTAAGCCTGTGCTCTTTCCACTAAGCCACGCTGCTTCTACTGTCGATTAAATTTAAGATCCTTTCTGTTCACTCAGCCCTTAGTAAATCCACAGAACACCCCATTGTTATTGTTTTGAAAACCCTTCATATAATCACTCCAGTCCTTAGTAGTGCTTTCCTCTTTCACTGGCTTTTGCAGAGATAAGGACACTTCCACTTCTGAACTCTGCAAACATAAGGCTTAGTTCCTGAAAACCAAACTTTTGAAGCTGATAAGTAGGAGAATATGAGGCTAAAACTATCCTGATCCAAAGTCACTTATAGGGTCGATACGAGCCAACTCGCTCAGACTCGGAAGCCCCATTTGGGGCAGATGTGTGTGACCTGATTAACTTACATCTGCCCCAGCACTTAGAACAGTGCTCAACACATAGTAAATGCTTAACGAATCTAATAACAATAATAATAATGATAATAACACCGCCCTCAGCCTCCGTGTAAGTAACGTCCTGTCTTTTAATAATAATAATGTTGGTATTTGGTAAGCACTTACTATGTGCAGAGCACTGTTCTAAGCGTTGGGGTAGATACAGGGTCATCAGGTTGTCCCATGTGAGGCTCACAGTTAATCCCCATTTTCCAGATGAGGGAACTGAGGCCCAGAGAAGTGAAGTGACTTGCCCGCAGTCCCACAGCTGACAAGCGGCAGAGCCGGGAGTCGAACCCATGGCCTCTGACTTGGAAGCCCAGGCTCTTTCCACTGAGCCACGCTGCTTCCCTGATTTTGTGTGATAGGGACTGAGCAATCTAATTAACTTAATTTCTCCCCCAACCCTCTGTCAAGCAGCGTGTCCTTGAGAAGTAATAATAATAATGTTGGTATTTGTTAAGCGCTTACTATGTGCCAAGCACTGTTCTAAGCGCTGGGGTAGATACAGGGTAATCAGGTTGTCCCACGTGAGGCTCACAGTTAATCCCCATTTTACAGATGAGGGAACTGAGGCCCAGAGAAGTTCAGTGACTTGCCCACAGTCACACAGCTGACAAAGCTGGGATTCGAACTCATGATCTCTGACTCCCAAGCCCGGGCTCTTTCCACTGAGCCACGCCTAGTGGGTAGAGAAAGGGCCTGGGAGTCAGAAGGACCTGGGTTCTCATCCCAGCTCCGCCACTTGTGCTCGACACATAGTAAGTGCTTAACAACTCTAATAATAATAATGTTGGTGTTTGTTAAGTGCTTACTATGTGCAGGGCACTGTTCTAAGCGCTGGGGTAGATACAGGGTAATCAGGTTGTCTCACGTGAGGCTCACAGTCTTCACCCCCATTTTACAGATGAGGTCACTGAGGCACAGAGTAGTTAAGTGACTTGCCCACAGTTAATCATAATAATAATAGCAACAATAAGGTCCTCAGCCTCGGTATGAGGAACGTGCTGTCTTCGGCGTGACAGGGACCGTGCAATCCGATTAACTTGTATCTACCCTGGTGCTTAGAACAGTGCTTGACACATACTAATTTCTTAACACATCCCGTAATATTAATGATAGGAATAATGATAGTAACGCCCTCAACCTCAGTGTAAGTAACATGCTGTCTTTGTTTGAGGCTTGGGATCTATTTTGCTGCTTTTCTAAAAAGCAGTTCCTTCCACGAAATATCTCTAGTTTCCGAATGAAAGCTTTTGGTAGCAATGTTGCAGTGAGAAATGGCCAAGCAAAATTAATTTAGAAAAAAAAAACCATGTAGATTTGAAAATACAATCAATGTAATTCTGCATAAGAAGCACAGACCCAAACTATGTGATGCAGGAAAAATTCATTTTTGAGGAATATCAGTGTGGATGAGTGATTATGCTTGGCACATAGTAATTGCTTAACAAAACCCATCATTATTATTATTATTATCTTTAAACTTAAAGAGGTTTCTTAAAAATGGGATCTTTTCATAAAAGTTGCAATCTTGTGTCATTTCAGTATGATGCGTGTTGTATCGAATGGCTTCTAGAATTGATCGTTTCCTTGAGTTAACGTTGAAAATGATTTATTTTTATACAAGTGACATTCTGTGATATTCAAATCGAATATTCATAGATGTCTGCTTAATGAGGATAGAGATTTGACTTTCATTCTATGGTTTTCAATTAGAAGAGAAGGCGGGTGGCCTTCTAGAGGTAAAGTCTATGGACAACAGGGGAGGGTTGTTTTTTTTTTGTTTAGCACCCTGTACTAGTGCTGGGGTAGAGACCTTTTAATCAGGTTGGACACGGTCCATGTCCCACTTGAGATTCAATCATAATCCACTGAGGACCAGAGAAGTTAAGTGACTTGCATAAGGTTACACAGCAGGCAGGTGTTGGGAGTTGGGATTTTCAGGCTCCCAGACCCATGTTCTTTCCACTAGATCCTGCTGCTTCCCAATCCCTAGGAACAAGCATCTCTCAGCGCTGCCTTCCTCTCCCTTCCCTGGGCTGTCAGCTAAGGAAGTGAAGAATTTCTAAAGACGGGTCCTTGGACTCTTCATCACAGTAGGTGAAGACTTCCGAACCCTGAAAGTGAATTAAAAACTAATTCTTTTGGAAAGGAGTGGTTAGGTTATATTCAGGTGAACACCAATCAAAACTCTCTACAATGATGTACTTCCACGGTGGTTAGGGGAGACGTCATCTTCTTACCCTTTAAAGTCACGTGTTCATTTCTAGCGTCTTCGGCTCATCGGTAAACGGTTTCAATCGGCCCGTGTTCCTCTCGCGTTTTGGCCAGTTCCCAGTAATCCCAGTAGCCTGGACTTGTCTGTTGAAGGAGTTTTATATCAGTCTTGCTTGGTAGATGGGTAGTCACGGCCAAATTGAATGGCTAAAGAGACAGGTGAGAGAATTACAGGTGACGAAGGGACAGGTAAAATGGCAAAACCCGAGGTGTGAAGTTCCAATCTAACTCACATCTCCCAGAACCGCTGGAGCATTTTATGCAGAGTTTGGCTTCCCTGCCAATATTGGAAGAGCGCCAATCCCCTTGGGGGTGGGATGCTGGGGTGGGCACGGTATTCCTCGGTGGGAAGTTTGGAACACAAACAAGGCTCACTTAGTCCAATGTGCTGTGCTATTCCTGCCCTTTGTCCTCTGGGACCCACTAGAAGGTGCGCTCCATGGTGTGAGGTATTTCTGTCTCCTTAAAATATCTGAGGTAAAAAGAAAGCTGGGGGACATCATGTGGTATGGTTTTAATTCCATCCAATTAACCCAAGCGAAAGTATTTCTTGGGGTGCATGGTTGTGGCTTTTGGGAATCAGGCTCAGCTTTTGCAGCTTTAAGCCTTAAGTGGCTTCCCGTACTGTTCTGTAAAGCAGTCTTTGCATTTTGCCATTGAGATTCTGTCCAGTTTGTCATTGTGATTTTATCTTTATTTTAGCCTTCATTTTGTTGGGGAATCTGTTTTGGCCCAAGGTAATGGGATCATTCCAGAGCTCCCAACATCATCCTGGCTGGAGTTTCTAATCGCCCATTTCCTCTGGAATATTGGAAGGTCATTTATCACCTTAGTTTGGTGTCATACAGCTCAATAGCCCCAGCGATCTCTCAAAGCGAAAATAAAATAACTTCTTGATCTGTACTTTTATCTCTTTCAGTGACTTGACTCCTTCCTTATTTTTTTTTATATAGTATTTCTTAAGTGCTTACTATGTGCCCAGCGCTGAACTAAGTACTGGGATAGATTCAGGAGAATCAGGTTGGACACAGTCCCCGTCCCACTTAGGCTCAACAGTCTTAATCCTCATTTTAATGATAATGATAATGTTGGTATTTGTTAAGCGCTTACTATGTGCAGAGCACTGTTCAAGGTAATCAGGTTGTCCCACGTGAGGCTCACAGTCTTCATCCCCATTTTACAGATGAGGCCACTGAGGCCCGGAGAAGTGAAGTGACTGGTTCAAGGTGACGCAGCAGAACAAGTGGTGGAGCTGGGATTAGAACCCAGATCCTTGTGACTCCCAGGCCCGTGTTGTATCCACTAGGCCATACTGCTTCCCACTAGGCTGCGCCGCTTCCTGAGGCCAAAAAAACTTGCTTGATGGGAGCTTGGAATTTATTCCTTCCCTTTGGTATTTGAAGGAATATATTTTATCCCTACAATACTGCCCTTTTGAATTTAGTATGCCGTATCCACTAATTCCAAGGAATAGATTTTTTTTTTCCCCCTGCTTTATTCCCAGCAAGGGCATACATTTGTGAGTTTCCAATGCCGATTTTAGATCCCGTGTGGAGATTCCCGAGAGCAGGCTGGTCCGTAACCCTGGCTGACACTGCAGCACACCATGATTTTCTGCATGTCATCGTGCTTATATGCCTCCAGAGCACAGTCAGATGTGATAGATTTGCAATCAGACGGGCTTCCTTCTCGAACCTGACACTTAGAACATGAGCAAAGCTGATTTCACTCAGCCCTGGGTTATGACTTGGGATCTTCCCCTCATTTCAGGAGGACTGATGCTCTATTCTGATGCGGCAGAGCAGGCACACATGGCTTGGAAAGATCCCGGGCGAAGACATTTTGAGTGAAACAGAACAGCCTGGCCCCGGAGAAGCTGGACTCAGGGGCCTGTTTTTGTTTTGTTTTGTTTTGTTTATAATAGTATCTGTTAAGTGCTTATTATGTGCCAAGTTAATCAGGTTGGACACAGACCAGTTCCCACATGGGGCCCACAGTCTTAATCCCCACTTTACAGATGAGGTAACTGAGGCCCAGAGAAGTTAGCTGACTGGCCCAAGGTCACACAGCCAGGTTGGGGAGCCAGGATGAGAAGCCACGTCCTTCTGACTCCCAGGCCCACGCTTTATCCATTGAGCCGCACTGCTTCTCATGTGAGCAGGGAACAAGTCTACCAAATCTGTGATTATGCTCTCCCAAGCACTTGGTACAGTAAGTACGATAAATATGATTGATTGACTGAAATGACTTCAGTCTTCTTCAGGCTGTAGATCTTTAATGCTTTGTTAATTCAGTAAAGTGGTTCCTCATCATCTGGAAACCAGGGAACATGTCTACCGACTCTGTTCTATTGTGCACCACCAAGCACTAAGTAGATACCCTTGATTAATTCTTCCTATTTTGCAAATACGTTATGATGACAAAATGGCATAAAAGCACTTTGGCAAAATAAAAGTGCTACACCAATGATATTCCCTCTCAGGGTCCCGCCTGGAGAGTTTCCAGTGCTCTACCAGTCTCTGCTACAGGAGGGAAAGTCAAGCAGAGGCCTACCCGTCCCTAGCTTGGACAGCGGCTAGCGAGTGGAAGGAAATCGGCTACAAGTCAAAACCTACCTGTGCTGGGCAGCGGCGGCATGGGAGACGGTCTAGGGCGGAGACTCGAGTTTTCTGCGCAGAAGGCGGCAAATGGTAAACCCCTTGTGTATTTTTACCAAGAAAACTACCAGAACGATCGCAGATGGAGAGCGGGGCACCCTGGAAGAGAAGAGGTGTCGCTGTGGGTCGGAAACGACTCGTCGGCATAAGACAGGACACGCAGACAACAAGGTAACTCTCCGGAATCCTACTCTTCAGAGTGCTTTCAGTCGAGCACCGTAATCTACGTTTTTTTTAAGGCCTGATGTTTTCAGACGAGAAGTCGCACATTTCGAAATGGCGTTGACCTATTGATTTTCTGCGGGAGACCTCTGTATTTTCCAAGTTCAGCTGTTCTGGAAACTCTGCGAGTGATAAGCATCTCCTAGGTCGATTCTTGCACGGAAATGGAACCCTGTAAAGAGATAGGTCAATCTCTACTTGAAAAATTCATGACAGAACGCAGAACACAGAAATGAAGAGAAAGCGATCGAGCAAGTCTGCGAACTGCATAAGTAGATGGTAATCGGACAACAGAAAACACCCTTTAAAATTCGATCCACGTACTAGGAGTTGTAGTAATGATGCTTTTTTTTTTTCTTTTGAGCACTTGTACTACAGTAGATACAGGGGAAAAAAGGGCAGCCTCTGAAGCAAAGAATAAAGAGGGCAGGTAGAGGACTGAGAAGATCAAATGAGGAAAGATTAAAAAAAAATAATAGTAATAATGGTATTTAAGTGCTTAGTATGTGCCAGACACTGTCCTAAGAACTGGACTAGATATAATAATAATGTTGGTATATTGTTAAGCGCTTACTATGTGCTGAGCACTGTTGTAAGCGCTGGGGTAGATACAGGTTGATCAGGCTGTCCCACGTGGGCCTCACGGTTTTAATCCCCATTTTACAGATGAGGTAACTGAAGCACAGAGAAGTTAAGTGACTCGCCCACAGTCACACAGCTGACAAGTGGCAGAGCTGGGATACATATATCTATTTATATAGAGAGATATAGATATATATAGATATAATATCATCAGGTTGGACACAGCCCCTGTCCCATATAGGGCTCATAGTCTTAACCTTTATTTTACAGGTGAAAGTACTGAAGTCCAGAGAAGTGAAGATTAGAATCCAGGTCCTTCTGACTCCCAGGCCCATGCTCTACCCACTAGGCCACACTGCTTCTCTCTGTGGTGACGGTGGGTTTGTTGTTTGCCTGGCCTGCTTCCGCTCCCTTGCCTCACGAGCCTCTCGAGGAGTCAGCCCAAAGGGTCACTCGTTTGAGGATGCGACAGCACCCCACTGGTCCATGCTGAATTCATCGCCCTCCCCACCTCACGCAGGACGGTCACGTTGAGGTGAGCCGACTTCTACCACCAAGGCACGTCACAGGACTTCGTCATTTGCCATCTCCATCTTGCCACTCGATGTTGAGTATGGCCTGTGGCGACACTGATGGAAATGGTTGATTTTAAAGTTGGCTCATCGATGTACCTCGAACCCGGCGCCCGCCACCTCAGCTTGCCCTTGGAAAGAGATACCAGCAAGGGCACCTGGCCCGTATCTGAAGACGTGCCCAGTGGATGGATCTATATGACCCATTTTAGGACACGGTTTGCATTTAGGATGGGGTAGGTAATAATAACAATAACTGTGGTATTTGTTAAGTGCTTACTCCGTGCCGGGCACTGTACTAAGCTCTGGCCGGGGGGGATACCAGCAGATTGGACACGTGGGGCTCACAGTCTCAAACCCCATTTTACAGATGAGGTAACCGAAGCACAGAGAAGTGAAGTGACTTGCCCAGTGTCACACAGCAGACAAGTGGCGGATCTGGGATTTGGACCCGTGACCTTCTGACTCCCAGATCCGTGCTCTACCCACTGCGCCATGCTGTCTCTTAGCTCGGGAGAGTCCGAAGTGGTTTGGAGTTCCTGGAGAACGCCCTTTAAATACGCTCCATCGATCTACTGCATCGGGTTTGTTGTGGAGGAGTTTATTTACATAGCCTTGAGCGGCTTGCTAGAGTGCCAATTAGACTATTACCGAACTTCATCATTTCTGAACTTGTGAATTGAGGAAGTGCCCAAACCACCTAATATCTGGCCAAGAAATAGCTTTGCCCTCAAAGCATCCAGCTCAATGTGCAGAATCTTTCTCAGATGTAATGAACGACGTGTCCGTTTCAAACCATTTCACTTTGTTTCTTCCCTTTTACAACAAGAAGGTCAAACGTGAGTCTCCCGTCCACCGGCTACTCGGTGTCCTTTCAAGACTCCTGGCTTTGTTTTAACTCGTGATGCTGATTTTAATTATCTCCATTTAAAGTTCCAGTGGAATTACAAATTTTCTTTTAGCCAGGGAGGGCAGCTTTTGTGCAGTGTCTAGGTAATTTAGATAATGAGTTCGTAGAGGCTAAAGGTGAACGGACAAGAGGAAACTAAGAAAGCTACCAGTATAACTAGAAATAGCCACAAAGAAGTGTTTGCAGACCCTGTCCTCGAATTCCACTAGGCTGTGGCATGGCCTAGTGGAAAGAGCACGGGCCTGGGAGAAAGACGACCTGGGTTCCAATCCCGGTTCTGCCACTGGTCTGCTCTGTGTGACCTTGTGTAAGTCACTTCAGTCCTCCAGGCCTCAGGTAGCTCATCTGTCAAATGGAGATTAAATTCTCCTCCCGTGATTTAGACGTGAGCCCCATGTGGGACAGGGTCTGTGTCCAGCCTGATTCCCTTCTTCATGTCCCAGCATTTAGTACAGTGACACTATTAAAAAAAAAGTAAGTGGGTCAGAAGTATTTTTGGAATGCCCGCTGTGTGCAGAGCACTGTAATACGGGCTTGGGGGAATGTAATAGTAATTATGATATTTGTTAAGCGCTTATCTGTGCCAGGCACTGTGCTAAGCGCTGGGGTGGAGACAAGCAAATAGAAAGCAAAGACTCAGACCGGCGTGGCTCAGTGGAAAGAGCCTGGGCTTTGGAGTCAGGGCTCATGAGTTCGAATCCCAGCTCCGCCACTTGTCAGCTGTGTGACTGTGGGCAAGTCACTTCACTTCTCTGGGCCTCAGTTACCTCATCTGTAAAATGGGGATTAAGACTGTGAGCCCCACGTGGGACAACCTGATTCCCCCGTGTCTCCCCCAGCGCTTAGAACAGTGCTCTGCACATAGTAAGCGCTTAACAAATACCAACATTATTATTATTATTATTCGTTTTAAACCTACTGGCAGGTTTACCGTCCAGTGGGATGATTTTAAATATTCATTGTTCTCTATAACTCTGATCAGTGTTAATTTTCACTGTGCGCTCTCTTTGACGATATCTCTCAGGCTCAAATGGCCAACCAGTAAATAACACTCTCCAAACTTAGATCAATCAATCAGAATCAGTCAATATTCACTGAGCATTTCCTGGGAGCAGAGCAGTATACTAAGTGGTTGGGAGAGGCTACTTCAGTGGAGTTGGTAGATATGATCCCTGTCCACTAGAAACTCTCAGTTCAATAATAATAATAATAATATTGGTATTTGTTAAGTGCTTACTATGTGCAGAGCACTGTTCTAAGCACTGGGATAGATACGGGGTAATCCGGTTGTCCCACGTGAGGCTCACAGTCAATCCCCATTTTACAGATGAGGTAATTGAGGCCCAGAGAAGTGAAGTGACTTGCCCACAGTCACCCAGCTGACAAGTGGCAGAGCTGGGATTCGAACCCATGACTTCTGACTCCCAAGCCTGGGCTCTTTCCACTGAGCCATGCTGCTTCTCTGTGTAGAAAGGGAGACAGACTGCACCTCCAACCTGATCAGCTTGTATCAACGCCAATCAGTCAGTGGTATTCAGCGCTTACAGTGTGCGGGGAACTGTACTAAGGTCTTGAGAGAGTACAATACAATAGAGTTGGAAAGCACATTCATTGCCCCGAGGGACCTTAGAGTTCAGTACCGTAATTATTATTCATGATCCTGATGGAATTAGAAAATGCTGCTCTAAAGGGTTTGATCAACCCCAGTAGATTCCTTTCAAAACTTCAATTCCTTCATTCTAAGGAATTTGGGCTATCTGAATCCACTTCCCAAATATCCCCTCTCGGGAAAACCATAGCTGCCTAATTGAAATGGTCTTGATCAGAGGCAGAGATGCATAGGTATACGCTCTCAGAATCTGTTCTAAAACTCTGACTGTGTGACCTGAGAAATTACAGTGCCACTCTATATGGATCTCTGTATTTTGATAAGTGTTAACTTGGGTAGAAGATTTTGTGGTTCTCCATATATCTCCACGTTTTTAATGTGTTCATAATTTCTCACCCTTATTTTGGGGGAAAAAAACCCTTAAGGAAATGAGATTTTAGAGAATAAAATATGATCCCAATAGTAGTACGAAAGGAAACAACCTTTACACACAATTGGCCAAACAATTTCTATCCAACGATAACAACTACATACTTGGCCAGCTTCATGATGAGCAGAATTAAGGTGACTAATAACTTTAGGATAATCCCGTTGCTGGTTTTAGTATTTGGATTTTGCAGCCATTTAGATATAAGCTGAAATAAGAAAAATGATCATCTGGCCATTTTTCTCTTCCATATGGTATTTACAGGGCAGTCCTGCAGTTCACTGTTGCATGAATCAAGAATTGTATAAATCTTCTATGGCATTACTATGCTCTCTAGATAAATGTTACCGCTATTTATTTTAATATGACCTTTGCATTAATATAAAGGTATACATGGGCACATAATGCATACGATTTAAGAAAAACCAAACCAAGAAAACAAGCCACACTAGAAGGGCACAGATTTTCCAGACTTTTCAGCTGATTAAGTTTTCCTTCCAGCAGTGTCATAAAGTAATAAGATTATCAGCAAATGAAGGTTAAATATTCTCCCCATTTTCTTATGCTTGAAATAAAATTAGCCAGATGACCTTTCCACAGGCACGTAACAGTATGTTGTTCTTTGTTTTAAAGAAGTACCTAGGAAATAAATGAAAAACAAAATTACTGAAATGCAGAGCTCTTGAGTCGAACCCCTGGTGCTGTTTACTGTGTTATTTATTTTAAATTTACACATTGTTCCTTATTTCGATACAGGGTTGGAGGCTGGTGGTAAGCCCTCATTTCAATGATATTTACTGAGGGCTCACTGTGCGCAGAACGCTATACTGAACGCCTGGGAGAATACAATACCACAGAGCTGATAGTCACATTCTGTGCCCACAACGAGCTTGTGATCTATGTTTTGTTTTCCAGTATGGAAAATTGATAGCCTTTCCCTCTGGAACTTTTATCACATTGTCTGGAACAGTTCCTCAAACAGAGGTGTCAGGAAACCTGCAAAAGGAAGGCCGGTGCCATGAAATATCTCTCGGAAATCTCCAGCCTTTCGAGGATTAAGTGGCATGGAGTGGAATAGCCATGGACTTGGAAGAAAAGCTAAGCGTTCAAGTGAGACCATTGGTTGAATTGATGTGAAAAGCCTCTGCCCATGTCATTTCCACAAAGATAGTTCTTTTCAGGAATGCAGAGAAGGATGGCAAAGATGGGCTCTTTTCAGATTTTAACCTTCGGTTAAGTAGGGGGAGAAGTACTTTTGCAGAATTCGGAGAAAGTTAGGAGAGGAATTTAGCATCATATGTATTTTTAGTTTCCTCTGTGTAAAATCTCTATGTGCACCGTGTTCTGGGATTTAAAAGTTTATAATTATTCATAGTTAATGGATTGATTTTGGCTGTTGGAGACTGAAAATCCTTATCCTATCGACCAGGAAAACAGGAAAAAAAAGACTCCATCAGCTCTGACCTGGGTGACCTTTGTAGTTCAAACGTTATTCCAACGGTTTGCCAAGTCAATCCGATAATTTTTTTTTGGTCTGGAGATTTTTTCGAGGTCTGGGAAATGATCCACGCGTCAAGAGGAGGACTGGAATTTGACTTTAATGTTCTTCCTCGTCATCCATAAAAGTCTTTCCAAGTGATAGACAGACTGTGAGGCTGTTGAAAAAGGAATGATGAATTGCATGCTTAAAGTTTTACTAGAGAGTTGCTAGATAATAGAAGGGTAAGTGGAGTTGAGTTCTCTTAGTCATGAAATTCACGTTTAGAAGAACTCCGTAGCACATTTGACGAGAATATTACTTTCCATTACCAAGCGCTTAATAATTGGTATCGATTGAGAACTTGATGTGGGCAGAGCACTGTACCGAGCGCTTGGAAAGCACAATACAATAGGGTTGGTAGACAAAGTCACTGCCATCAAGGGACGTGTAATTTAGTGTGGGAGGTGGGCATCACAATAAATTACAGAGAGGGGAAATGGCAGAGTATGAGGAGATATATATAAGGGCTGTGGGGTGGGAGCTGGAGCGGGTATCAGAGTTAGGAGATGCAGAGAGGAGGGTTAAAGGGGGTGGAAATGAAGGGTTAGCAGGGAAGGCCTCTTGGAAGACATAATAATGTTGGTATTTGTTAAGCGCTCACGATATGCAGAGCACTGTTCTAAGCGCTGGGGTAGGTACAGGATAATCAGGTTGTCCCACGTGAGGCTCACAGATGAGGTAACTGAGGCACAGAGAAGTGAAGCGACTTGCCCACAGTCACACAGCTGCCAAGTGGCAGAGCTAGGATTCGAACCCATGCCCTCTGACTCCCAAGCCCGGGCTCTTTCCACTGAGCCACCCTTGCCTCGGGCTTTGAGGGGGGAGAGAGGGATGGGAAGGGAGAAGCTCCTGACCGGACGGCCAGAGGGGGGACGTGGGCGAGGACTCGGTCGAGAGAGAGATGAAATCGGAGACCGGCAATTAGGTTGGCGTTAGAGGAACGAAGTGTGAGGGCTGGGTTGTTGTGGGAGATCATCGAGGTGAGGTAGGACGGGGAGAGCTGATCGAGTACCTTATGGTACATTTTGGTGCGCTACCTGTACTTGTCGAGTGATTGACGCGTACCAGGCACTGGGGTGGCTATAATAGAATCAGGTCAGAAGCAGTCGCTGTTCCACATGGGGCTTATGGTCTTAGTCCCCAGTTTACAGGTGAGGAAACCGAAGCCCAGAGAAGTTGAATGACTTGCCCAAGGTCACCCGGCGACAACTGGCGGTTTGGGGATTAGAACCCAGGTCTCCTGAATCCCAGGCATGGGCTCTTCTCGCTAGGCCACGCTGCTTCTCTGCGTCTCACCGGTTGTTCTCGTGACCCGCGGGTAACCCCCTCTGCGGCTTTTTTTTTTACGGTATCTGTTAAGCTCTTACGTGAAGCGTTGGCCTTCAAGTGACTCACCTATAATCCACATTTGCTCCCAGTAATATAATGACATATCTGCAAGAAAATTTATAATGGCCTCCAAAGAGCCATTACCAACCCGTAAGTCGTTAATGCGACGTTTACTCGTTCTTTTTTTTTTTTTTTAATTTTCAGGTGTTACTTCCTAGTATTCACATTTTGGAGCCCTGTTTAGACTTTAATTGCATCTCATGCCCGCTTTTGACTCTATAATGCAGTGTGATGAGGCAGGCTCTAATATTATACTGGTGCTTGATTTGCATAACGAGCTAAATGAATCTCCTGAAATTGAAAATGATAATCACTCCATCGTCTTGTTTTCGAGGCCCCTCCCTCACAAACCCATCAGAAGCTCAGGTGGAAACTTTGGCAGTCTAGGAGGGTGGTCTGACACGGTGAGTGATCGTTCAAGCTCTGGTACTCATCTCGATGTCCCCAAAGGTTTAGCTCTTAATGCTTTTCAGAGATCCTAAGAGCAAATTTGCCCATTAAATGTAATTGAGGATATGAAATGATCCAATTGTAGCTTTGAAGTTATGGGATGGTTAATTCAAGCCTGGGAATGAATGGTGAAAATATCCTTGTAACCTGTAGTTTTTAAGAAATTACAGTTTCCTCCCAGCCACACCGTGTGGACGACCATGATGATTTTATATTTTCTTGATGTGTGAGCTGATACAGCTTATGGCGTTGGAGTCATAATTTAGTCATTGCTCGGGTTAAAGTTCATCTTGTTCCTCTATGGTTTTCCATGTACTACAATTGCGAATCTGACAGGTGGTCGACACGAAACCGTTTAGGGGCGCTATCATCCCGGAGTAGACCTTGGTCCGAAAGGGTTGCGAATGTGATCGATGAAATCCAAAATGAATGAGCCCCAAATTCCTTGGCTAACATTTCAGGTAATTCTGACCAAGAGAGAGAAAATATTTTTTTCGTGTACCCAAAATAGTTTTTTGTGTGCATGGTATTTCTTGATCGTGGATTCTAATCCCAGCTCTGCCACTTATCTGCTCTGTGACTTTGGGCAAGTCACTTACCTTCTCTATACCTCAGTTACCTCATCTGGAAAATGGGGATTAAAACTGTGAGCCCCACGTGGGACAAACTCATTACCTTGTATCTACCCAGTGCTTAGAACAGTGCTTGGCACATAGTAAGCGCTTAACAAATACCAAATTATTATTATTATTATTATTATTAAGCACTTGCTATGTGCCAGGCACTGTATTTAAGGCTGGGGTAGATCAAAGATGGATTGGAAATAATCCCTCTCCCACTTAGGTCTCGCAGTCTTAACCCCCATTTGGCAGCAAGGTCAGCAAGGAAAAGTGAAGTGACTTGCTTGAGGTCACCTGTCAGACAAGCGGCCGTCTAGGAGTCAGAGGACCTGGGTTCTAATCCCGGCTCTGCCACTTGTCTGACCTATAGTAACTGGCAAACGAAAACGATTGAGAATCAAAAGAAAGGGCGTAGCCGGGCAGATAAAAGGATGAAGCCCAACTCCACTGACGAACCGCTGGGCCACCCTGCTTGCCCTTAAGAATCACCGCTGCAGGTAGAAGGTAATCACGTCCCCCGTTGCTCATCGGACTCATGGTCTAGGAGGGAGGGCTTCAATCCCACTATATAGTAAAGGAAACTGAGGCACAGATAAATTGAGTGTCTCACTCAGGGTGTCACAGAAGGTAGGTGGCGGAGCCAGAGTTTCGATCGATGCTTGGCGTCTTCTGACCTCAAGGAAGATTTGGGAGAAAGTTGTAATAATAATAATGATGATAATAGTATTCGTTAAGCGCTTACTATGTGCCAAGTACTGTTCTAAGCGCTGGGGTAGATACACGGTAATCAGGTTGGACACCCTCCCGGTCCCACACTGGGGCTCACAGTCTCAATTCCCATTTTCCAGGTGAGGTAACTGAGGCCCAGAGAAGTGAAGTGACTTGCCCAATGGCTGCCTGGGATGTCTGTTCACGTCGCTTAAATTGAAGTCACGTCACTGGCAAAAACTGCAGATGAGAATACCGGATGGACTGCTAGCAAAAGAATAAATTAATACTAACTTTCTTAGTTAAAATATTAGCTTCTGTTTGCCCGAAGGACCTAGAAACATTATATTTCACCAGAACGATCTGTTTGAGAAGCACGTTTTTCCTTATTCAACTCGTGTTTGGATTACGAAGCGGTAAAACTTCTGATCTACTTAGACCCCTTAAGTTAAAAGGATATTTTACTTTCCCGGTTCCTCACGTGATGTCTCTAAGAGGAAGGTGAGGGGGGAAGAATACTGCAGTTTAGAAACAAGGAATGGTGTTGAAGCGGGGCATATCCGGAAAGACGGTTATAGCACTGATGCTTAGGGTTTAAGAGGGGGCTCCTTTCAGAGTAAATAATAAAATAACGATGGTTTGTAAATGGAACGTCCTCCAGCTTGGCGTTCACTTGAATAATGACCTCGCTTAGATACAAGTGTAACCTGGAGCATTACTTTAATGAGGTGGGCTCTTGCTCTCAAACGTCGTTTGGAAAGAAAATCTGAAATTTCACGATGAGACTAAATGTCAAATAGGAAACTGTTCTTCTCTCTTTATGTTTCCAGGACAATAATCCCAGAGGTATTTTCTCTTCAAGGTTCCCCTTCGGAAAGTAGAAACTACAATTAGAACTTGAGGACAGAGAATATAAATTCTAAAAACTGCCCTACAATAATGAGTTATTTCTGGTAAACTGTAAATTGTTTGCCTTTATTGCCACTGTAATGTTTTCTGCGCATCAAGTCAAGGCTATGGTCTGTGCCCCCACCCTACCCCCGCCGGACCCAAGCACACATTTTTTTTCTTTTCTAAACGCTGCAGTAAAAGAATGTGAAGTTGTTTTTAGTAAATGTAGTATACAGTGACTAATGTAGAATTTACTTTGAATGGATTCTTTGTTTGTCCTTTTCTCCAGAGTTTGCTTTATATAATTTGTAGTTGGCTATCCACTTATCCCTTAATTCAAATTTTCTGCACCTGTTTCTCTCTTGCCAAGAAGATTTGCAATGGGCTTTAAGATTGTACTCAGGGTAATTGGCAATATGTCTAAGACGTGTCTGTAAGGGGCTTTCTGAGCCCAGGGTTTAATGGTTTCATGAGTGACCCGGCAGAAGCTCTGGGGGACGTTTTCTTTCTGTCGGCGAATAATTATTTTGGTATTCGTTAAGCGTTTACCGCGTGGAAAGCACTGTACTAAACACTGGGGTAGATACAAGTTTATCAGGTCCCGCACAGGGCTCACAGTCTAAGTAAGAGGGAGAATTGAATTCCAGTTTTACAGATGAGGAACCTGAGGCACAGAGAAGTGAAATGACTTGTGCAAGTTCACACAGCAGGCAAGTGACAGAACCGGCATTAGAACCCAAGTAGCAATAATAAGAAGAATTGTGTTATTGGTGAGCGCTCACTATCTGCCAGGCACTGTACTAAGCTCCAGGGTGGGTACAAGTAAATTGTGTTGGACGCGGTCCCCGCCTCATGTGGGGCTCACGGTCCTAAATCCCATTTTACAGATGCGATAACCGAGGCCCAGAGAAGTGAAGCGACTCGCCCGAGATCACACGGCAGACAGGCGGCGAGAGCCGGGGTTAGATCGGACTCCCAGAGCCGTGCTCCTTCCGGTAGACCACGCTCCCTCCTAATGACACCAAATGGTGAGTGGAGAGAAGAGGGAGTGGTTATCTTTCGGGAAGAAAGGATGAAAATTTATGCTGACCTTGTCCATTTTGGCAAAGTTGCTAGAAATGAATAAGTCGCTTCCCTCTGCTGGTGACTTGTTCATGCTGGCGCTTAGTGAAGTTCAAACTCAAGGTTGCCACGGGCAATTTAAAACAACATCTGGGAATCCAGAAGCGAAACAAGAGTTTTATTCCAGGTATTCAATACCGATAATGCCCTTCTGGGTTCTCTCCCGACTTTTAGAACTCTAAAGAAATTTGGAGGGATCTCGAAAAAGTTGGTGAGAAAGGCCACAGTGGGATGGCTACTAAGATTTATCTGGAAAGACGGGAAGCAACACGGAGCTCCTCATCTTCCCTCCCAAACCTGTCCTCTTCCTGACTTCCCTGTCACCGTGGACGGCACGACCATCCTTCCCGTCTCTCAAACCCGCGACCTCGGCGTCATCCTTGACTCGGCTCTCTCGTTCGCCCCGCACATCCAATCCGTCACCAACGCCTGCCGGTCTCACCTTTACGATATCTCCAAGATCCACCGTTTCCTCTCCACCCAAAGGGCTATCTTACTGCTCCGGGCTCTCCCAATATCCCTGCTGGATTATCGTGTCAGCCTCCTCTCTGATCTCCCTTCCTCCCGTCTCTCCCCGCTCCAGTCAATTCTTCATTCCGCTGCCCGGATCATCTTCCCGCAGAAACGCTCTGGGCCCGTCACTCCCCTCCTTAAAAGCCTCCAGTGGATGCCTATGAAAAAAAGACTTCTCACTCTGGGCTTCGAGGCTCTCCATCCCCTCGCCCCCTCCTACCTCCCCTCCCTTCTCTCTTTCCACCGCCCACCCCGCACGCTCCGCTCCTCCGCCGCCCACCTCCTCGCCGTCCCCCGTTCAGGCCTATCCCGCCGTCGACCCCCGGCCCGCGTCCTCCCGCGGTCCCGGAATTTCCTCCCTCCTCACCCCCGCCAAACTCACTCTCTTCTCCTCTTCAGAGCCCTACTGAGAGCTCACCTCCTCCAAGAGGCCTTCCCAGACTGAGCTTCCCTTTTTCACTCTGCTCCCCCTCCACCCTCTGCTCCCTCCACCTCCCCTCAGCTAAGCCCCCTTTCCCTCTGCCCCTCCCCCTCTCCCTTCCCCTCAGCGCTGTGCTCATTTGTATCTATTTTTATTACCCTATTTATTTTGTTAATGAGGGGTCCATCCCCTTGATTCTATTTATCGTGATTATGCTATCTCGATTTTGTCCGTCTGTCTCCCCCGATTAGACTGTGAGCCCGTCATTGCCGAATTGCGCGTTCCAAGCGCCTAGTACGGTGCTCCGCACATAATAAGCGCTCAATAAATACTATTGAACGAATGAGTGAATGAAAGCGGCATAACCCGGTGGAAAGAGCATGGGCCTCGGACTAAGAGGACCCAGGTTCTATTCTTGGCTCTAGCACTGGAATCCCAGGCCCCGGGTTGATGACGGTGATAGGATTTGTTAAGCACTTATTATCTGCTAAGCACTGTTCTAAGCGCTGGGTTAGATCCAAGGTAATCAGGTTGTCTCACATGGGGCTCACAGACTTAATCCTTATTTTACAGATGAAGAAACTGAGGCACAGAGAGGTCAAGTGGCTTGCCCTCAGACTGTGAGCCCGTCGTTGCTGACTTGTCCGTTCCAAGCACTTAGTACAGTGCTCCGCATAAAGTAATCGCTCAATAAATACGATTGAATGAAGGCCACACAACAGACAAGTGGCAGAGCTGGAATTAGAACCCACATCCTCTGACTCCTAAGCCCGTGGTCTTTCCACTAAGCCACGCTGCTTCTACAGCCACTCAATTCCTGGCTCCACCTCTTGCCTGCCATGTGACCTCGGGCAAGTCATTTCACTTCTCTGTGATTCAGTTAACTCATCTGCAAAATGGGCATTCGGAATGGAAGCCCTATGGGGGACAAGGACTGTGTCCTACCTGATCTAGAGAAGCAGCGTGGCTCAGTGGAAAGAGCACGGGCTTTGGAGTCAGAGGTCACGGGTTCCAATCCCGGCTCGGCCACTTGTCAGCTGTGTGACTTTGGGCAAGTCACTTCACTTCTCGGTGCCTCAGTTACCTCATCTGTGAAATGGGGATTAAGACCGTGAGCCCCTGTGTCTACCCCAGCGCTCAGAACAGTGCTCGGCACATAGTAAGCGCTTAACAAATACCGACAGTATTATTATTATTATTATTACTTGACAAATACCATTTTTTTTTTAAAAAAAGAACCATAATATTGTAGCATCTTTAGAAGAGAAGGGTCATGACTAATTGAATAATGGCACCTGACCCAATTATTGCAAAATGGAAGAGACCGGCCCTTTGTAATTACATAAATTGACTCTCGTAGCCAACTTGGGCAGAGAAGAATACATTCTATTGATCCCGGTGGAAAGCCTGGGCTATATTGAGATGTATGACGCATATACGTGGACCAGGGAACGTGACTACCAACTCTGCTCCGTTGTACTCTCTGGAGCGCTTAGCATTCATTCATTCGGTCGTATTTATTGAGGGCCCACTGTGTGCAGAGCACCGTACTAAGCGCTTGGAATGTACAGTTCGGCAACAGATAGAGACGATCCCTGCCCAACAGCGGCCTCACAGCCTAAATGGGGGAGACAGAGAACAGAACAAAACGGAGCAAAACGAGACAAGTAGTCTGGCGTAAATATCTGGCGTAAAAATCATAGATATATAATAATAATGATGTTGGTATTTGTTAAGCGCTTACTGTGTGCAGAGCACTGTTCTAAGCGCTGGGGGAGATACAGGGTGATCAGGTCGTCCCGCGTAGGCTCACAGTTAATCCCCGTTTTACAGATGAGGTCACTGAGGCACAGAGAAGTCAAGTGACTCGCCCACGGTCACACAGCTGCCACGTGGCAGCGCCGGGAGTCGAACCCATGACCTCTGACTCTGAAGCCCGGGCCCTTTCCACCGAGCCACGCTGCATTAACAAAATAAATAGAGTAATGATATTTACAGATAGGCACAGTGCTACGGGGAGGGGAAGGGGAAGAGCAGAGGGGGGGAAGGGGAGGGGAGGAGGAGCAGAGGGAAAGGCAGAGCTCAGTCTGGGAAGGCCTCCCGGAGGGGGTGAGCGTCCAGTGGGGATCTGAAGAGGGGAAGAGAGTTAATTTGGCGGAGGTGAGGAAGGAAGGCATTCCAGGTCAGTGGTACGGGGTCGATGGCACGACAGGCGCGAACGTGGGACCGTGAGGAGGTGAGCGGCAGAGGAGCGGAGCGTACGGGTTGGGCTGCAGAAGGAGAGGAGGGAGGAGAGGTAGGAGGGGGCGAGGGGATGGACACCCTCGAAGCCGAGAGTGAGGAGTTTTTGTTTCGTGCGAAGGTCGATGGGCAGCCACTGGAGGTTTTTGAGGAGGGGAGTGACACGCCAAGAGCGTTTCTGCGGGAAGATGAGCCGGGCAGCGGGATGAAGAATTGACCGGAGCGGGGAGAGACAGGAGGATGGCAGATCAGAGAGGAGGCTGACACAATAATCCGGGCCGGATCTTGGCGATACGGCGAGGGTGAGACCGGCAGGCGTTGGTGACGGAGTGGATGTGTGGGGTGAATGAGAGAGCGGAGTCAAGGACGACACCGAGGTTGTGGGCCTGTGAGACGGGAAGGATGGTAGTGCCGTCCACAGTGCTCTGCACGCAGTAAGTGCTCCATAAATACCACCGATTGATCAAAATGGCCAGTAATACCTTCAGATTAGTGAATAATGATCCCGACCCCATGACCTACATGGGATAGTACCAGACATCTTTCGAATCAGTCGAATCCCAGCCAGTCTTTCGAACTAGATCGATTATATGTGGCTTTGTTTTACCCTTTCTAATTGAACATTTCAAACCGTGCACTTTCGGGCTGCCGTGATTTAGTCTTGAAAGGTGAGATTTTCTAAACTGTGCGGGTGAATAATCCTCCATCATTTTAAATGGAAAAATAAGAAAATCCAGAAATGATGCCTAATTTTCCATTTTGATTTATAACATGAAACACGGGCTTTGGAGTCAGGGCTCATGAGTTCGAATCCCAGCTCTGCCACTTGTCAGCTGTGTGACTGTGGGCAAGTCACTTAACTTCTCTGGGCCTCAGTTCCCTCATCTGTAAAATGGGGATGAAGACTGTGAGCCCCACGTGGGACAACCTGATTCCCCTGTGTCTACCCCAGCGCTTAGAACAGTGCTCGGCACATAGTAAGCGCTTAACAAATACCAACATTTTTGGAGAAGCAGCGTGGCTCAGTGGAAAGAGCACGGGCTTTGGAGTCAGGGCTCATGAGTTCGAATCCCAGCTCTGCCACTTGTCGGCTGTGTGACTGTGGGCGAGTCACTTAACTTCTCGGTGCCTCAGTTCCCTCATCTGTAAAATGGGGATTAAGACTGTGAGCCCCACGTGGGACAACCTAATTCCCCTATGTCTACCCCAGCGCTTAGAACAGTGCTCGGCACATAGTAAGCGCTTAACAAATACCAACATTATTATTATTATTATTAAATCTTTTGCTGACCTCTTACGCGGGGCTCGGCCAACCACCGATTTACGGCGCAGTATGTGGGAAAGATAGAAATCGTGTGTGAAAATTAAAAAAAAAAATCAGTATGATGCCCTCACACTTCCGGAATGAAGATTCCGTCGAGCGTAATTACCACCTGCAAAACAATATAATTACTGCTTAGAGAGACCGAGGTAGAAATTGATTTTTTTAATCACACCAGCAGAACATGATTCAAGTGATGATATTTTTCCTCCCGGAATATATATTTTAGAACACTCCCAGCCCTAGCCCTTTGGGGCCAAAATATTCGAAAATGATTGCTTCGTAAAATGAGCCAAAATGTCTGAATAGAGTTGAAGCAGGTGACTTGCACTGTAGCGAAAAGAGCACGCTGACCACCCTAGCTCTACCTTAAATGTTGGAGAGAACACGAGCAAGAAGCCCCGATCGCTCCCTTTGCCTACCTGAAGGAAAGTCAGATACATGAGGTTTGAATGGCGTTATGATTAATGATGATAATAATGACTCCTATTACTGCGGTATTTATTAAGCGCTCACTGCATGCCGAGCACTGTTCTGAGCATTTGGATAGGTAAGAGGTGACGGGTCTGGACACAGTCCTCGTCCCAGGAAGGAGAAGAGGTGTCAAATCCCCATTTCCCCGTTGAAGAAACAGAGGCCCAGAGAAGTTGTGAGACATCCACAGGAGGCAAGAGGCGGAGCCGGGATTAGAACCCGGGTCCTCTGACTCCCAGGCCTCACAGATTTAATAATACAGAGGGGGAGTCCAAAAGAACTGATTATTTGCAAAATTTAGATCAGAAGACAGAACGCCGCTATGATCTGTAATTACGGGATTAAGACGAGCCGTCTGAATGTCTAAACCGGTGCGACGCACTGGAAAGAGCATTGCCCTGGGAGTCAGAGGAGCCGGGTTCTAATCTCAGCTCCTCTGTTTTCCGATTTTGGTTTCTTCAATAATTGTGGAGTTTCCCTGGGCCGAGTCAGTGGACTGTGGAGAGTCAAGGAGCGGAAGAGGAAGTTGAGGGCCATTCCAAATTCCCAGCCTCCAAGCAAAAGCCTGCTTTTGATTGCCAGCTGGGGAAGAGAGCGAAATCATGCCTTTTAGGGATATCTGATTTTCAGTGTCGGTCCTGCTTGATTAACCTAGATTTAAATGCTCATTTGGCATCTCATTATTTCCATCTTAGAATCAAATACGAACATTCATGGACGACACATTTGAAAAGATACGGCGCACAGAGCACGCACCGACTGTGCTGAAGAAATTCGAAAGGTAAAATTAAAATCCCAAGCCGTCACCTGATTGTCCTACCCTCTTCAACCGGCGTGCCAGAAGGTGACTTGTCGTATTCGGGAAGTATTACATCACAATTAAATGGTAATTGTCGGATTTGGGAAGTTCCCCCACTACGGAGATTGGGGCGCGGTGAAGGCCTCCAAGATATCGGTTATCACCGGGGACCGGCAAAAGTTCTTCAAGGGCAACTGAGACATGGACCCTGCCGGCAATCCCCAATTTGCAGATGAGGAAACTGAGGAAACTGAACCCAGGGAAGCGGAGTGACTCGTTCAAGGTCACGCGGCGGGTACCTGGCAGAGCTGGGATTAGAACCCAGGGCCTCCGGCTCACAGGCCCGGGTTCTTTTCACTGGGCCACGCTGTTTGATTAGGAGTCTTAAGTGGGAGGCATCGCTGACTCATCTTCCAAACTCCTAATTATTTTTTAATCTCGTTCTCAAAGTGCGCTGCTGATCGCACTGGCTCTGAAATTACCAGAGGTGGAAAGCAGATTGGTTTAGAAGAAAAGGCTAGGCAGCTAACCGCCGTAATTAATATTGCGAGATTAAGTACTTTTTAAGTCCTCGCGTTTCTTGGAGTTGCTCTATTTGAAGCTGAACTGTTCGGTCAGAATGAGTTTTTTGGCTTCCATCCACCTGTAGGAGTTTGGCCCGGATGTACTCCAGAAATCCACTCGAGCTGGCAGGTGGGTCGTTCTCCGTCCGTCTCCGTCGCCGGGTTTGCGAAACCTGAAGGCCGAGACGACGCTCATTTTGACTTCCCACCGCACCGCCCACGGAAATGTCTTTTCCTTAAATGTGATTCACCCCGGCCAAGGAAGACGCCTCTCTTCGGAGATCGACTTCCGGTACCCCGATCCGGGTCGGAAACCCGGGGAGCCGAGAAAAAGGGATCGGAGCTTTGGCTCGTTTTTTTGTGTGATCGCCTGGTACTTTGCGCGCCGCCGCGGCTCGCGGGGAACCCCGCCTGAAGAAGGGGTCCCCGGGCACCCATTCAGAGGGATCGACGGGGGTGAATCGGTCGTATTTATTGAGCGGGCACCGGGGGCCGGGCGCTATACTGAGCGCTCGGGAGAGAGAACCCCGTAATTAAACGGACACGGTCCGTGCCCAGAGAGCTTCCAGGCTAGAGGGCGGCGAGAGACCGCAAGATGACGAATTACGACGACGTACGCAAGCGAGGGCTTAGGTGAGGCCTCTTGGATGAGGAAAGACAGGTAAAGACGTCGTCGTGGCCGCGAGGAGACCGGGCCTCCCGTCTGGGAGAAGGTGGGAAGGTGCCCTCAGCAAGTCAGGCTCAAAATGGTTCACTCACTCCATCGGGGGTATCCATTTTGCACTTTCCGTGTGCAGGGCGCTGTACTAAGCGCTTAGGAGAGTAAAATGCGACGGGGTCGTATGAGGTTCTGCCCGCACGTTTAGAGGGGAAGAGAGACAAAATAAATTCTGGGTATGCGATTGCCGTAGCATCAGGCAGAAGGGTGAGGGGAAAGCTGTTATCCCCTGGAAAACAACCCTTTCCCCAGGAAAAACTAGCAATTTCCAAAATGGGATGCCATTTTTCCAGGGCTAAAACCGGCAGTCCCCGTCCTCCCCCCCCCCCCCCCGGAAAACCGGCATTGAAAGTCGCTCCGTCTTTTCCCGAACGCCCTCTCGGACCGCGATATTTCCCCGGGGATCGATTAGCAATCCCCGGGGTGGGAAAGCCCTCGCCCGACGATGAGAGTAGCTCTGTTTTTTCCCGGGCAAATACCCGGATGCTCTACCGAACGGTGATTTCCCCCCAGGGATCGATCAGCAATCTCCCGGGTGGAAAAGTGAATACCCGGGAATGACGACCGCTCCGCTTCTTCCCGGGCAAATACCCGGACTCCTTTTCAGACCGCTCCGCTTCTTCCCGGGCAGACACCCAAACACAGTTCCAGACTGCAATATTTCCCGGGTGGAAAAGTGATTGCCCGATAACCGGAACCGCTCCGCTTTCTGGGCAAATACCCGAGCAAGGTTTCAGGCCACAGTATTTCCCCGGGGATCAATCAGTGAGCTCCCCGGTGGACAAGCATTTGACTGGAAAGAAAGCGGCTCCGTCTCGTCCCGGGTAAATACCCGAACAGCTTGGGCCGGAATATTCACCTGGGCATCAGTTAGCGCTCTCTCTCCCCCGGTGTAGAAGTCATTGCCTGGTAACTGGAACTGCTCTGCTTCTTTCCGGGTAAATACCCAAACAAGGGTCCAGGCCGCAATATTCCCCCGGGGACCAATCAGTGATCTCCCCGGTGGAAAAGTATTTGTCCGGCAATGAAAAGGCTCCATTTCTTCCCGGATAAATACGCAGACAGTTTCGGGCCGCAATATTTCCCCGGGGACCAATTAGCGATCTACCCGGGTGGAAGAATATTTGTCTGGCAACGAAAAGCTCCGTTTCTTCCTGGGTAAATACCCAAACGGGCTGCTTGCAAAACATTTTCCGGGTTAGCTTCTCCCTGGCGGAAACATATTTACCCGGGAAGAAACGGTTCCTTTTCATTACCGGGTAAATATCCAGACAGTTTTTGGGCCGTGATATTTCACCGGGGACCAATTAGATAACTCCCCGGGTGGAAAAGGAATTGCCCCTGTTACGGGAACTGCTCCATTCCTTTCCGGGTAAATACCCAAGCAAGGGTCCAGGCCAGAAATAACCCCCGGGCATCAATTAGCTTTCCCCGGGTGGAAAAGTATTTGCCCGACAAGGGAGAACGGCTGCTTCTTCCCGGGCAAATACTCAGACCAGCTGGGCGCAAATATTCCCCCAGGGATCAATTAGCGATCTCCCCGAGTGGAAAGTAATTGCCCGGCAACTGGAACTGCTCCATTTCTTTCCGGGTAAATGCCCATTCAAGGGTCCAGGCCAGAAAATATTTCCCCGGGGATCAATTAGCGAGCTTCCGGTGGAAAATAATTTGCCCGGCATTGAAAGCGGTCCCGTTTCTTCCCGGGCAAATATCCAGACAATTTCGGGCCGTGATATTTCCCCGGGGACAAATCAGATAACTCCCCGGGTGGAAAAGAAATTGCCCGGCTACTGAAAACACGCCATCTCTTTCTGGGTAAATACCCAAACAAGGGCCCATGGCAGAAAATAATCCCCCGGGGATCAATTAGCTTTCCCCGGGTGGAAAAGTATTTGCCCGACAAGGAAAATGGCTCCGTTTCTTCCCGGGTAAATACACCCGGACCGGTCGGGAACACATTTTCCCCGGGGATCAATTAGCAATCTCCCCGGGTGGAAAGTAATTGCCTGGCAACTGGAACTGCTCCATTTCTTTCCGGGTAAATACCCATTCAAGGGCCCAGGCCAGAAAATATTTCCCCGGGGATCAATTAGCGAGCTTCCGGTGGAAAAGAATTTGCCCGGCATTGAAAGCGGTCCCGTTTATTCCCGGGCAAATATCCAGACAATTTCGGGCCGTGATATTTCCCCGGGGACCAATCAGATAACTCCCCGGGTGGAAAAGAGATTGCCCGGTTACTGAAATCACGCCATCGCTTTCCGGGTAAATACCCAAACAAGGGTCCATGGCAGAAAAATAATCCCCCGGGGATCAATTAGCTTTCCCCGGGTGGAAAAGTATTTGCCCGGCAAGGACAATGGCTCCGTTTCTTCCCGGGCAAATACACCCGGACCGGTCGCGAACACATATTTCCCCGGGGATCAATTAGCAATCTCCCCGGGTGGAAAGTAATTGCCCGGCAACTGGAACTGCTCCATTTCTTCCCGGGTAAATACCCATTCAAGGGTCCAGGCCAGAAAATATTTCCCCGGGGATCAATTAGCGACCTCCCGGTGGAAAAGAATTTGCCCGGCATTGAAAGCGGTCCCGTTTCTTCCCGGGCAAATATCCAGACAGTTTTGGGCCGTGATATTTTCCCGGGGACCAATTAGATAACTCCCCGGGTGGAAAAGAAATTGCCCGGCTACTGAAACTACGCCACCGCTTTCCGGGTAAATACCCAAACAAGTGTGCAGGCCAGAAAATAAACCCCCGGGGATCAATTAGCTTTCCCCGGGCGGAAAAGTATTTGCCCGGCAAGGAAAGCGGCTCCGTTTCTTCCCGGGTAAATACCCAGGCCGGCCGAGCGCAAAATATTCCCCCGGGGACAAATTAGCTATCTCCCCGGGTAGAAAAGAAATTGCCCGGATACTGGAACTGCTCCATTTCTTTCCGGGTAAATACCCAATCAAGGGCCCATGCCAGAAAATATTTCCCCGGGGACCAATTAGCGGCCTCCCGGGGGCAAAGTATTTGCCCGGCATTGAAAGCGGTCCCGTTTCTTCCCGGGCAAATATCCAGACAGTTTTGGGCCGTGATATTTCCCGGGGGACCAATTAGATAACTACCCGGGCGGAAAAGAAATTGCCCGGCTACTGGAATTACGCCATCTCTTTCCGGGTAAATACCCAAACAAGGGTCCAGGCCAGAAAATAATCGCCCGGGGATCAATCAGCTTTCCCCGGGTGGAAAAGTATTTGCCCGGCAAAGAAAACGGCTCCTTTTCTTCCCGGGTAAATATCCAGGCCGGCCGAGCGCAAAATATTTCCCCGGGGATCAAATTAGCGATCTCCCCGGGGGGAAAGTAATTACCCGGCAACTGGAACTGTTCCGTTTCTTTCCGGGTAAATACCCAACCAAGGGTCTAGGGCAGAATATTCCCCCGGGGATCAATTAGCGTCCTCCCCAGTGGAAAAGTATTTGCCCGGCATTGAAAGAGGTCCCGTTTCTTCCCGGGTAAATACCCAGACAGTTTCGGGTCGTGATATTTTCCTGGGGACCAATTAGCTATCACCCCGGGTGGAAAAGAAATTACCCGGTTACTGGAACAGGTAAGCATCGTTCCGGGTAAATACCCAAACAAGGGTCCAGGCCAGAAATAATTCCCCGGGGATCAATTAGCTTCCCCCGGTGGAAAAGTAATTACCCGGTAACTGGAGCAGCTCCTTTTCCTCCCGGGGAAAATGCCCAGACAGGTTTGGGCCGCAACCAATATATCCCCGGGGACCAATTAGTGATGTACCCGGGTGGAAAAAATAGTTGCCCAGCAACGAAAACAGCTCCACGTCTCCCCGGGTAAAAACCCAGGCAGTTTTTGGGCCGTGAATATTTCCCCGGGGATCAATTAACGATCTCCCCGGTGAAAAAATAATTGCCCGGCAACCGGAAGGGCTCCGTTTTGTTCCGGGTTAATACCCTATCAAGGGTCCGGGCAGAATATTTCCCCGGGGATCAATCAGCGACGTCCCCGGGTGGAAAAGTATTCGCTCGGCATTGAAAGTGATCCCCGTTTCTTCCCGGGTAAATACCCCAGACAGTTTCAGTCGCAATATTTCCCCGGGGACTAATTAGCTATCTCCCCGGGTAGAAAAGAAATTGCCCGGATACTGGAACTGCTCCGTTTCTTTCCGGGTAAATACCCAAACAAGGTTCCAGGCCACAATATTTCCTAGGGGATCAATTAGCGATCTCCCTGGTGGAAAAGTATTTGCCCGGCATTGAAAATGGCTCCGTTTCTTCCCGGGGTAAATACCCAGATAGTACGGGGGCGTAAATCTCCCCGGGGATCAATTAGCGTTTTCCCCGGTGGAAAAATATTTGCCCGGCAATGAAAGCAGCTCTGTCTCTTCCCGGGTAAATACCCAAGCAAGGTTCCAGGCCACAATATCCCCCCGGGGATGAATTGGCGACCCCCGGTGGAAAAGTGTTTGCCCAACAACTTTAGCCGCTCCGCTTTCCGGGTAAATACCCAAACAAGGGTCCAGGCCAGAATATTCCCCCGGGGATCCATTAGTATTTGCCCGGCATTGAAAGCGGCCCCGTTTCTTCCCGGGAAAATACCCCAGACTGTTTTGGGCAGCAATTTTCCCAGGGGATCAAATAGCGGTCTTCCCGGTGGAAAAGTATCTGCCCGGTAACGAGACCGGCTCCGTGTCTTCCCGGGTAAAAACCCACGCACAGCTCCAGACCGCAATATTTCCCCGGGGATCAATTAGCCATCTCCCCAGGTGGAAACCACGAAAACCCCCAGGGCCAATTAGCCATCTCCCTGGGTGGAAAAGTATTCACCTGGGAATGAAAATGTTCATGGTCTTCCCTAGTTTAAAAAGACTCGGTGGCCCTGTCCAAAGCATGAATTTCCCCGGGGACCGTTTAGCAATCTCCCAGGGTGGGAGAGTATTCACCGGGGACAAAATTCCCCAGGTACTCCACAAAGTCTCTTCAAAAGTCTGTTTTCCCAGGGAAGGAAAAGGAGACAAAGTTTTCCCCCGGGATCAACGAACGATTTTCTCCAGGGATAAATACATTGCCTCCAGGGAAGAAAAAGATTTCCCCGGGGACAGATCGACAATTCCTCTGGTGAAAATCGACAGAAAATAGACTGCGTTTTCCTCCGGAAAAAAGATGGCATTTCCCCCCGGAAGACCTGCCATACTTCCCTGGGAAAATCGACACCTTTTTCCCCCCGGGGGAAACTGACATTGTTTCCCAGGAAAAGTGACGTTTTCCCCCGAAAAAAATGAACGACACGAACGTCAGAAAGGACGCCCGTGCCATTTCTGCCATTTGTGCCACATCCATCATCCATCATTTCTGACACGGATGCCATTTCTGACCCGTGCCCACCCGCTCCGGTTTTCCCCACATTCCCTTCCAGATTGGAGAAGCGGCCTTGACCTAAGGGATAGAACACAGTCCTGGGAGTCAGAAGAGCTGGGTTCGAAGCCAACTTATCCGCTGGGCGACCCCAGGCGAGTCACTTAACTCTTCTGCGCCTCTTCTCCGTCGTCTGTAAAAAGGAGAGTCCCCTGTTAGCTTGTATCTTCCCCGGCAGTTGGATAAGCACCCGGCACACAGTAAGGATTAGAACCCGTGACCTCATCACTACCGAGGCCATCTTCCCCCCCCCCCTCCCCCCGCCTTCCTTAATCAACTTATTCGATCACATTTATCGAGCACTTACTCTGAGCAGAGTACTGTACTAAGTGCCCGGGAATTACGCTGCAACGATAGACACGACGAGCTTACCGTCCGGGAGGGGAAAGCGGCATCTCTTCCCCATCCTACCGGATCCCCATTTTACAACTTAGGGAACTGGGGAACAGAGAAGAGAAGTGATTTGCCCAAGGTTCCACAGCAGGCGAGGGGCAGAGATAAGAACCCAGGTCCTCCGACTCCCGGGGTCTGCGACCCTTCCGCCGGGCCGCCCCGCTTTGCAAGATGGAAAGAGGGATAAGGAGGGATGAGGGAGGAAAAAAATGGATGGCGGGAGAAAAGATCTGGGAACGGAACAGGAGCTGAAACGATTACCAGAGAATTTATGTTTTAATTAGGTTTTTGTCTAATATGATGAATGTGGCCTTCATTGTTTTTCTAAATATTGAAGAGCAGCAGCCCTTCTTTGCAAAACAGAGATAATGGATTAATTGGTGATTAAAGTAATTTGATTATTAGGCATCCTGGAATTGATCCTGATTACTGTTTACTACTTTAAAGGATAGCTGTGCTGGGGTTGTTGTTTGAATAGTAATATTTGCTATATCCACCATTAAGTACGGTAAACCCGACTCTGCTCTGAAATAAATGAGGGGTTCCTCTCTCGCGAGGTAGTCCCCGTGAAGCACCTATTTGAATCTGAGTTTGTTGTGATCTATCGAGCACTTGTTCCGCCACTGACTCATTTGGCCTCAAGGATCAAACTGGAGTCCCGGGGACCCTAGCGTGGAGGCCGTGACGTTTGAACAACACACGGGGGCTTCAGCGACGAGGGAAACTCTTCATTTTTACGATCGGGAATTGCCCTCGGAGACCCGAAAATCAAACCCTCCAGGCCACGGTCACTGGCATTCCAGCCTAGGGCTCTGCCAGTGCAGTGAAACCTCACGGGCTCACGGGTCTCACGTGGGACAGGGATTTTGTCCTATCCGATTTGCTGGTATCCACCTCAGCGCTTAATACGGGGCCTGGGACAGAGTATTATTATTATTATTATTATCATCAACAAAGGCAGAGAAGAATACCTTAATCTGTCGGGAAATGCAGATACATTAGCGACTGTGAGGGTTTTTTTTAATAGTGTGTGTTAAGTGTTTACTCTGACCCAGGCACTGTACTAAGGGCTGGGGTGTAGGTAAGAGAATTGAGTTGGACACAGTCCATGTCCCATAGAGCTCAAAGTCTTAATCTCCCTTTTACAGATGGGGGAACTGAGGCACAGAGAAGTGAAATGACTCAGGGTAACACAACAGACAAGTGGAGGAGCCGGAATTAAAACCCAGATCCTTTGGAATCCCAGGCCCTACTCTAGCCACTAGGCAAGACTGCTTCTCGATATAATAATGTTGATAATATAACCCGGAATATGAGGAGAAAAGGCAACCGTACACCCTTTGAATGGAGACTTCTACCCACACGAGAGGCCCTTCGTCTACAGGCAAATGTCTATTTTTGACGGGCAAGTACCTCAGGGAAACTCAGAAAATTCTCTCAGCTTTTCTGTTACTCCCATTTCCAAAATTTCATCAAACCGCCGTCCCATCAGCACTGGAAAGGAGTACGCCGTGGAGCAACATTACCCGTCTGAGCTACTTTCTAAAAGTTAATTGCGTATATACGTCAAGTAGAATCATCTTGTAAAAGCCAATAAAAAAGTTCAATTAAACGTCTAAATTGTACATTTGATCAGAGTCTTCAATTTCACAAAGCTTATCTGCATATATTTTCATTCGAAAAATGCTTTCTCTAAAGATGAACGTCGTGCTTCTGTGCCATCTCGGCCCTATCGGTTATTTCTGCTGCCTAAACGGCAATGCATCATTTTATCCGGTGTTTTTTTAGCTGAGACAGCAGTAACTGAAGAGCTCAGCTCTTTCCTAGCCTCAGTCCTCCAAGCTGAAAATTTAGCCGGTCCTTCCGGTACAATATTAATGTGGCGCTCTACGTCGAAAACCAATGCACCGCCCGGAACAATGCAACACGGAATTTCTTTTCCTTTGATATCAATTTTCAGGGAAACGATCGCCAGATAACCGCTACAGGAAAATCCTGAGGTTTTCTCCTATGCCAATTCACATAGACCTCCAAGGCGCCAACAAAATAGTTAAATTTGCTATTTTTAATTCACAAAGGAAAAGGGTGATAAGGAAATGACAAAGGATCTTTTCACTTGGGCAAATAAATTAAAGTACAGTAAACAGAGAGCCTTTCAGCTGAAACAACGGTCTCTCCACTCCCCCGGGCACTCGGTTCAGTGCTCTGCACACGGCGAGTGCTCAACAAAGACCACTGATGGATTGATTTTAACAGTGTGGGGATAGCATTCTTGAACAAACTCAGATTAATGGAAAATTGCCCTATAGTTCTTCAGTCTTGCCAGATGCAGTACACGGGCGCACAATTCTCTTTGAACAGCACAAGGCACTCTCTCCAGACAGACATATATCAATCGATCCATCCATCAGTCAGTGGTATTTACTGATGCCACTATACTAAGCACTTGGAAAAATACAATAAAGAACACGGGCTTGGGAGTCAGAGGTCATGGGTTCTAATTCCAGCTCTGCCACTCGTCAGCTAAACTTCTCTGTGCCTCAGTTCCCTCATCTGGAAAATGGGGACCAAGACCGTGAGCCCCACGTGGGACAACCTGATTGCCTCGTATCTACCTCGGTGCTAAGAACAGAGCTTGGCACGTAGGACGCGCTCAACAAATACCATCACTTACTTACAACAGGGTTAGTAGATACGTTCCCTGCCCACAAGGGATTTACATTCTAGAGGGATTATCAGTATTACAGTACTATCAGAGGACCGTTCCCCAATTTCTCAACCATTTCCTGCAATCCAAAACGCATAATAAAAATGTGCCACCGCAGAAATGTCCAGCTAAATGAGCACTAGAAGGAGTCGGAGGTCCTGGGTTCTAATCCCAGCTCGACCACTTGTCCGCTGTGCCGCCTTGGACAAATCATTTACCTTCTCTCTGCCTCGGTTACCTTATCTGTAAAATGGGGATTAAGACTACGCGCTTCACTTTGGACTGCGTCCAGCCTGATCTTCTTGTATCTCCCCGGCAGTTAGCACTGTGCATGACACTTCGTAAGCACTTAAAAAATAACATTTGCTATTATCGTCATTATCGTTAGTACTATCTCTCTGTTAAAAAAGGGATAAAAAGGTTTCTTTCTATTCATTTGTAATCATGAATTTGTCATTTTATCACATTTGTCTGTGAGCTGAAACAATTTAATGAAAAGACGCATACATCAATGTTGTCATGATTAGGCAGGTAAAACAAAGACTCTGGAATTCATTTGAAAAAACCAATAACGGTATCTTTTTGCAAAGAAATTCTCGGTTTCATTGCTATTGTTATGGTAATTTTTTGAGAGAGACAAGTATGCAATTACCTTGGAACCCTACAGGAAAATTATTTTTTTCCACTGAACTCAAGGTCAGGGCTTATGGTTAGTTGGACTGAAATTTGTGCTTTGCAGGATTCAACCACTTCTACACCTCATTGTACTTCACTGTAAATTATCTCACAGAATCTATCAGTCCAGTCATCAGTCAGTGGTATTCATTAAGCACTTACAAGGCGTAGACCACTCTACTAAGCCCTCTGAGAGCACAATACAACAGAGTTCGCAGAAACTTTCCCTGCCCACAGCAAGCTACAGCCTAGAGGCGGAGACGCACATTAACATAAAAAATTTATCATATATGTTATAATCTAATGATAATAATACTAATAACAACCATACCTAAGGCATTTGTTAAGCACTTACTTTGTGCCAGGAACTGCCCTAATCGGGTTGGATCCCACACTGGGCTCTCAGTCTTAATCCCCATTTAACAGATTCATTCATTCAATAGTATTTATCGAGCGCTTACTATGTGCAGAGCGCTGTACTAAGCGCTTGGAATGGACAAATCGGTGACAGATAGAGACGGTCCCTGCCCTTCGACGGGCTTACGGTCTAATCGGGGGAGACGGACAAAAACGGTGGCAATAAATAGAATCGAGGGGATGAACAAACAGGTGAGACGGATGAGGCCGAGAGAAGCGAAGATCATACGAAGGGCAGGCGGTGGAGAAAAATCTAGAACCCAGGTCCATCTGACTCCCGGGACCGTGCGCTTCCACTAGACCACGCTGCTTCATCTGTGCGTACGATCTCGTGCCATACAGAAGTGAAGTCAGATAGATACTTTGGGGGCTCTTTCCCAGTTTCACGCCGCTACACGCTTAGGCTGGAAATCTGTGATTGAGGCACAAAGAAAAGAAACCCGGTAAATGGCAAAGAGCTGAGAGGATACAGCTGAAGTTGACAGCCTAATAATCTGAAATAATGTGAAACTTTCACCATTTTTAAACCCGGTAAGTGAGAGAAAAGAAGGACAAAGATTGGAATGACAAAAGAACACAATACTAAAAGGCCGCCTGGGATAAAAATGAAATGGGAGAAAAAGTATTTGGAAAAAAAAGTTGCCTCCCAATTTGATATTTGGGGATATGCCTCTTTAATCCTTCATATTTCTTCTTAAATTATGACCTCACGTAACGTGTGGTTTAATATAATTAAAAATAAGGAATCTTAGTCTTCCCCTGGTACAGTGGGGAGAATAGGGGGGTTTACCCTCCCGGGCATGTTTAAACAAGATGAAATGGGAGTGGAGGGTCAGCCTTCTTTCTCTGTGCGGCCCAGCGCACAATCAGTGGTATTTATTGACTGCTTACGGTTTGCAGAACACTGCACTAAGAATTCAGGCGCGCACAATACGACGGAGTGGGGCAGACATGCACTATGGGCATTCCTTCATTTGCCCACGGGTGATCGTTATTGCAGACTGTAAAAGCCTGTGATGGGCAGGAAACGTGTTTACCAACTCTGTTGCATTGAACTCTCCCAAGATCTTAGTAAATGTTAAATACTATTGATAGGGAGAATAATAATAATAATAACCGTGGTATGTGCCAGGCACTGTACTAAGTGCTGGGGTGGGATCGGATTGGACACAGTCCCTGTCCCACGTGGGGCTCACGGTCTCTATCCCCATTTTCCAGATGAGGTGACTGAGGCCCAGAGAAGTGAAGCAACTTGCCCAAGGTCACACAGCAGACAAGAGGCAGAGTCGGGATTGGAACTCATCGGCATCAGTCATATTTACCGAGAATTTACTATCTGCAGAGCGCCGTGCTAAACACTTGGGAGAGTACAACGCGACGGTTAGCAGATACGTGCCCTGCCCGCAACAAGCTTAGAGTGTAGAGGGGAGACGGACGTTGACATAAAAAAATAATGTCTCATGTTTGATTTGTAATTTATAGATATGGGTAAAAGTGATGCGGAGCTGAGGAAGTTAATCCTCCTAAGGCATTGTGTCGACCAACTCTACTGTACTGTTCTCTCCAAGCGCTTATTACAGTGTCCTGCACACAGTAAGCACACAAGAAATATCACCGACTGAAATTTAGAAATGTAAGAACCACTCGTCTTAACTCGAAATGTTATAAGTCGACGGCTTCCTGTCGACTTAAAGAATTAAATTGAATTGAATTCATTCAAGAATTAATTCAGCCGTTCTTTAGATGATCATAATTTGCTTACTAACTCACTGGGTGTCTCACCGGGCGTCCAGTTCCCCATTGTCCGCCTCTGGAGAAACTCCCCGTGTTCTGCCAAGCGATGCAGGACCCCATTCCACAGTCTTTTCTTTGTGGTCTTACAGTTTGTAAGAGACTTAACATGTTTTCTGTACATGGCATATCCCCCCAAGCAGCTGCAACGGTACAGCGTGGCTCAGTGGAAAGAGCACGGGCTGGGGAGTCAGAGGTCACGGGTTCAAATCCCGGCTCCGCCGCTTGTCGGCTGTGTGACTTTGGGCAAGTCACTTCACTTCTCTGAGCCTCACTTCCCTCATCTGTAAAATGGGGATTAAGACTGGGAGCCTCACCTGGGACAGCCTGATCACCTTGTATCCTCCCTACACTTAGAACAGTGCTTTGCAGGTAGTAAGCGCTTAACATATGCCATTATTATTATTATTACTGCTCTGTATACACTAAATCCTTGGTAAAGAGTAAAAATGGACAAACGGTCATGATAAAAGATCCAATCTTCCTCTAGGCTGTAAGTTCCCTCTGGGCCGATAATGAGTCTACCAACTCGGTTATATTGTAGTCTCCCAAGTGTTTTACTATAGTGCTCTACACACAGTGAGCGCTCAATAAATACCATTGCTTGACTGATCGATTGATTACCTTCAGCCTTTTCTCTGCTCTAGAGATTGTTTCATCCCTACCTTCTTCCTCCCTCCCTCTTTGCTCCCTTTCCTTCCCCTATCCAGAAACTAGGTACAGTTGGGTATATCAGGGGTCACTAAATACATTAAATGAAATAGGAATCAGGACCTGGCTCCTAAATTGTGGGATTGTGAACAAAAGGTTAGGGTTCAATCAATCAGTCAATCTGTGGTTTAGAGTTCAATCAATTAGTCAATCAGTGGTCCAAAACAGCACTCCTCACCTTCTCACCCAAACTCTGTCCTGGCCCTGACTTTCCTATCACCAAAGTAATAAAAAAAAAAAACAATAGTAATGATGGCATTTGTTAAGCACTTACTATGTGCAAAGCACTGTTCTAAGCGCTGGGGGAGGATACACAAGGTGATCAGGTTGTCTCAAGTGGGGCTCACAGTCTTGATCCCCATTTTACAGATGAGGTAAATGAGGCACAGAGAATTTAAGTGACTTGCCCTAGGTCACACAGCTGACAAGTGACGGAGCCGGGATCAGAACCCATGATCTAATAATAATACTTGTGGTATATGTTAAGCACTCACCGTGTGCCAGACACCGTACTAAGCCCTAGGGTAGATACAAGCAAATGAGGTTGGACACAGTCCCCTTCCCATGAGGGGCTCCCCAGGCTCAATCCCCATTTTACAGATGAGGTAACTGAGGCACAGAGAAGTGAAATGACTTTACCGAGGTCACACGCAGAGAAGTGGTGGAGTCAGGATCAGGACCCACGACCTTCTCACTCCCAGGCCCGGGCTCTATTCACTACACCATCATTTTCCCTGCTTCACAATCCCGTAACCCTAACGTAGTCCTCGAATCATCTCTCTCATCCCACCGGCCTATTCAATCTGTCAGCGAATCCTGTGGGTTCTCTCTCCACAGTATCGCTAAAAAAGGGGTCGATTAAAATTTCACCATCACTAGACAATGTCTTCTTTTACAATTCATCAGCACGTCTTTAGTCACTTACTAGACTATCCACGGGGCGGCGGGGAGGGGCCGGGGGGGGGGGGGAGGGAATAAAACCCGGCTCTGATCACTTGATAAGCCCGGTCATGATTTATATGATTCAAAATTATAGCTGAGTAAATTTCAGCTGTAAAACATGATCTCTTTGTGGCCTGAAGCTTCTTGAAGTCTAGCCCGAAGTTGTTAAACATAGTGATTCGAGATTATAAATAATGATCCTCCTCCTTAAATCAAAATGTGTCGAAGTATGAAGTACCGCTGAGTTTTCCTGTACCGAGACCGCGGCTTTCTGTGTTTGCTATTTTCTACTGAAATATCATCTCTCCCGCCTTAGCTTTCACGGAGGGACTATGGATCTCTCTCGAAAGTCTGGGTGGCTCCCACGGTCTGACTGAAAGAGACCGGTTGGAAATATGAATTTAGGCTGTACTTTATGAACCTTGTTTAAGATCTGAGTCAACCGTAAGATTTTCTGCCTTATCAAAACTGCCATTCTCAAAGACCGGTAAAACTGCACAAATCCTCCCCTGCTCCTGTGTCATTTCAAACTGACTGGGATAATGTATATGCGGTGTTTACACAGAGAAATGAAATCGTTCATGAGCCTCTCCTCCCACCTGACTACTCTCCAGTGCCTGGAACCCTTGATGTTCCCATTCCCGATAGGCATGAGTTTCCTCATCTGTAAAATGGGCCAAAGGTGTCTGTTCTCCGTTCATTCATTCATTCAATAGTATTTATTGAGTGCTTACTATGTGCAGAGCACTGTACTAAGCGCTTGGAATGAACAAGTCGGCAACAGATAGAGACGGTCCCTGCCGTTTGACGGGCTTACGGTCTAATCGGGGGAGACGGACAGACGAGAACGATGGCGATAAATAGAGTCGAGGGGAAGAACATCTCGTAAAAACAATGGCGACTAAATAGAATCGAGGCGATGTACATTTCATTAACAAAATAAATAGGGTTCCCTTTAGACTGTGAGCCCCACTTGGGATGGGGACTGTGACCAACTTAATTAACCTGTACCCACCATAGTGCTTAATACAGAACTTGGCATTTAATAAATAGTTATAAGAACAAATATCACAATTATTAGTACCATATTATTGTTAATATTATTCAAAGCCAGGTCTGGAGTGAATAGCCCAGCCTATCAAGGGTCCCCAACCTTTTCCTGATTCAGGAAGTGTGGAGAATATTGCTTGGCAGCTTCCCCAGGACCAGACTGCTTGATGGGCCTGCAGATTTTTTTGGGCCTGTTAAAAATTAACTACGTGCCAGGCACTGTACTACACGCTAGGGCCTGACACACGGGACTCCTAGTATCATTCCCCAGATGAAGAAACTAAGGCCCAAGGTCACACAGCAGACAGGCTGAGCCGGGAATAACCCAGGTCCTTCTGAGTCCCAGGTCCGTGCTCTATTCATGTGTCATTTTTAAGTGTTTACCATGAGTCAAATATTGCTCTAAGTACTAGGGAAGGTACAGGATGAGCGGGCCAGACATAATTCCTGTCCCACCCAAGGCTCACAATCCAAACAGCAATGAAAATAGGCATTAAATCCACACCCTACACGTGAGGCATCTGAAGCACAGAGAAGCCAAGTGTCTTGCCCAAGGGCACATGGCAGCCACATGGCAGAGCCAGGATCAGAACCCAAGTCCTCCAACTCCCTAATGGTCTTTCCATTAGGCCCTGCAACTCCTGTGTGCACAGCACGGCACCGAGCACTTGGGAGAGCACCGCAGAGCAAATGAATAGAATCAAGGTGAGATGTACATCACCTTGATTCTATTTATTTGCTATTGTCTTAATGAGATGTTCATCCCCTTGATCCTATTTATTGCTATTGTTCTTGTCTGCCTGTCTCCCCCGATTAGACTATAAGGGCAGGGACTGTATCTGTTACCGATTTGTTCGTTCCAAGCGCTTAGTACAGTGCTCTGCACGTAGTAAGCGCTCAGTAAATACGATTGAGTGAATGAGACGTGATTCCTGCCCTCAAGATATTATCTTGTATCTGCTCCGGGGATCAGCTCGTATTCAGTGTTTAACGTACACCGTCGTCATTATTACTACGGAGGAAGTTTCTCAGGACATTTAATTACCAGTGGTCCTCAAGAGAGGAAATATTGAAGAGAAACATTGCCTACAGATCAATCCCTCACAGAGCCCAGCAGAATGTCCCAGATGGCTCCTTGGACTCCCGACCATCGGCAGTGGACTGGATTCATCATCATCGTCGTCATCGGTGGTATTTATCGAGCACCAACCGTGTGCAGAGCATTGCACCAGGCACTTGCGAGAGTACAATATAAAGAGTTGGCGGGCACGTTCCCTGCCCTCAGTGAGCTCACAGCTTAAAGGGGGGGAGCAGACATTAATATGAATGAACAATTTATAATATCCACTTTTAAGATACGCATGTAAGTCTCTTATGACTCGACGCCTTATCGTGTCAGGAGAGTCTGTGTACGCTGATGAAGCTTAGAGCTGTGCCATATTGGACTACCCACAATGGAAAGGACTAAGCCAAAACGTCGACAAAGTCAATTCAGCCGTGCTGGGCAGCAGCAGCATGGGAAAGAATCAGAAGGAGGTCGATCGAGTGATCAAAACCTTAATCAAAGATAACGACAGAGAGTCAAGGTTCTACCGGGCAGAAGGCGGCATCGGTAAACCACCTCTGTATCTTTACCAAACTCTGCGGATACACACACCGGAATTACTTCACGACAGAAGACGGGACCTTCTGAGGAGGGCGCCGCTATGGGTCGGAGATGACTCGACGGCGGTCGTAGACAGTAGAAGACGTATGGGCTGCGAGGTTGAGGGTGGGGTGAATACCAAGTACCCAAAGGATGAAGCAGAAGGGAGAGGGAGCTGCTGAAAAAGGACGATTCCTTCCTTCCTTATTCGGGGAAGGAATCTTGGAGGAGACGTGACTTCGACAGTGCTCTGAGGATGGGGAAGAGTGGTGAGCGTATGTGCAGGGTGAGGAAGTTCCAGACTAGGGGGAGGGTGTGGGAAATTGGTTGACAGTGAGATAGAAGGGAGTGAGCAATACTGTTGGCCAGCAGAGATACGGTCATCAGTCCCACCACTACCTAACATATAGACCACGCGTACAGGCTGGTCCTTCTGACCAAAATATTCCATCTAACCCAGTCGAAAAGCTGACCAAAACCCTGCCAAATCCACCCTTGCGCCCAAATGCTCGAACCTTCCTACTTTCACAAAAAAACAACCCATTTGGGAATACTGCTTGTCGTCTACAGAAACTCCCGGAGCCCTCAAATTTTCTGTTGCCTTCCCAAAGTCCCATGATCTTGCTTGGCAAAAAATAAAAGCCCTTTAATGGCATTTCTTCAGGGAGGGAGAATGAAAACGACTCTGATTTCCTATTTAGATGATTCTCCGTCGGGATTGAGCACAGATTTTAGATTAACGGTAACTAAGGCAGTTTTGTATTGGAGCTAGATAAATGATTTCTTCCACCTCCGCCGGGTCATAACGCAGATGCCCGTTGTGAGACATATGGCACATTCGAACTAGATTACACCAGCTCCTTTTAGCTTCTGTTGGAAAACTGGGGGCTTTTCAGAAGTCCACATGGCCACTCGTGGACTGAAGAGGCCTGAGTTCTAACAGATGAGGCCCAGTTTCCACTTGCGAACGGAAGCCGGCCCACTGCTTGCCAGGACCGTTCCGGGGCTCTCTGCCATACGTGGGTCAGTCTCACTGGCACCTGGACTCTGAACCTTGCCCTTTTCAACCGTCTTCCCCGGCCAGAAGTGCCTTGTTTGGAGAGGTAGCACAGAGGCAACGGGGAAGTGTTTCTCAACTGTATATATTTCCATTACCCTATTTATTTTGTTAATGAACTGTACATCGCCTCGATTCTGTTTAGTCGCCATTGTTTTTACGAGATGTTCTTCCCCTCGACTCTATTTATCGCCATCGTTCTCGTCTGTCCGTCTCCCCCGATTAGACCGTAAGCCCGTCAAACGGCAGGGACCGTCTCTATCTGTTGCCGACCTGTTCATCCCAAGCGCTTAGTACAGTGCTCTGCACATAGTAAGCGCTCAATAAATACTATTGAATGAATGAATGAATGAATGAAATGTTTTTTCCGTCAGTCCTTCGCCACACCAATGCTGTGTTTTCCGAGGATACCAGCTCCCCTTTTTATTTGAGCTTGATTCCGACTTGGTTTCCAAATTGGTTTTTGAAATTTTGAAGATTTTTTGACCAGAGAAAAGCCTCCCGTTGCCATGGTCGCCGGACTAGAGGCCTACCCCACCTGCAGGGCCTGCTCTGCAAGAGTTCCCAGAGATGTTGGTCCAAACTCCTGAACCGGGATCCTCAGTCAGTCAATCAATCATATTTACTCACGAGAAGCAGCGCCGGTTCATGGAAAGAGCCCGGGCTTGGGAGTCAGAGGTCATGGGTTCTAATCCCGCCTTCGCCACCTGTCAGCTGTGTGACTTCGTGCAGGTCACTTCACTTCTCTGTGTCTCAGTTACCTCATCTGGAAAATGGGGATTGAGACCGTCAGCCCCACGTAGGACAACCTGATTACCCAGCGCTTAGAACAGTGGTTGGCACATAGTAAGCGCTTAACAAATACCACATTATTATTATTAACCTTTCTGTGCTTCAATTAACTCATCTGTAAAATGGAGATTCAATACTTGTTCTCCCTCTTCCTTAGGCTGCTAGCCCCAGGAGGGACAGGGACTGTATCCAACCTGATTATCTTGTCTCTACCCCAGTATTTAGCACACAGTGAGCCCTTAATAAATACTACAGTTACTATTCCTGTAAAACAACTTAAATGCAACCCTAACTGGCAATAAGATATACATTTCCCTTCTTAACCAGAGGGATCACCTGAATAGCAAAGCACCAGCAAGGGGACTCTACAGTCTTTTCATGGACAAAGGCTGAAAGAAATTCTCTCTCCGAGATACTCACAGATGCTGTCTCACTATTAGCAGTGCCATCTTTTTAACGGACAGAAAACTCTTCACTTTGCACCCAACCCTTGCAATTCTTGTCTTTTGGGGACCCCACTACCTCCTCCAATCCCTCCTCCTCATGCTTGATTTCCTCAAGTGAAGACTCTCCCATCCCTCGGGCCTTCTTCTGCTTTGCTGTTGCCCCTTCTGGGGAGCAACCCCCACTTCTGGTCCTCTGGACTCTCTTCTGCTCTATCAGTTCTAGAAATTGCCCGCAGCTGTTCTTCTTCTCCTTCCACCCTTCCCATCTCCTTGACATTCTCCAGGAGCTTAATCCGAGCTGACTTCTCACCGGTTCCTCCACATAATAATTCTAATAATAACGTTGGTATTTGTTAAGCGCTTACTATGTGCAGAGCACTGTTCTAAGCGCTGGGGTAGATACAGGGTCATCGGGTCGTCCCACGTGAGGCTCACGGTTAATCCCCATTTTCCAGATGAGGGAACTGAGGCCCAGAGAAGTGAAGTGACTCGCCCGCAGTCACACAGCTGACAAGTGGCAGAGCCGGGAGTCGAACCCATGACCTCTGACTCCGAAGCCCGGGCTCTTTCCACCGAGCCCCGCTGCTTCCCTCCTCGTCACATCCACAAGTTGAGGAAACCCAGACTTTGGGAGGCAGAAGCAACTGTCCACCACCATTCATCTGTATCATTCCTCCACCACAGATGGGAGCAGCGTGGCTCAGTGGAAAGGGCACAGGCTTAGGAGTCAGAGGACATGGGTTCTAATCCCAGCTCCTCCACCTCTCTGCTGAGTGGCCTTGGGCAAGCCACTGAACTTCTCTGTGCCTCAGTTACTTCATCGGGAAAATGGGGATTAAGACTGAGAGCCCCATATGGGACAACCTGATTACCATATCTACCCCAGCGCTTAGTGCTTGGCACATAGTAAGTGCTTAACAAATGTCGTTATTATGATTATCTACCTCAAATAGAACAAAATAGATTAGAGAAATGAGAGAAGCAGCATGGCCTAGTGGATAGAACATGGGCCTGGGAGTTTAGAAGGACCTGGGTTCTAATCCCTGCTCTACCACTTGTCTTCTGGATGGCAGTGGGTGAGTCAATGAACTTTCCTGTGCCTCAGTTACCTCATCTGTAAAATTGGGATTAATACCGTGAACTATCTGTGGGACACGGACTCTGACCAACCCGATTATCTTGAAGGTCCTGCAATATTTAATACAGTGCCTGGCACATAATAAGCACTTAATACTTAAGTTAGGGGAAGCAGCGTGGCTCAGTGGAAAGAGCCCGGGCTTCGGAGTCAGAGGTCATGGGTTCGATTTCCAGCTCTGCCACTTGTCAGCTGTGTGACTGTGGGCAAGTCACTTCACTTCTCTGGGCCTCAGTTACCGCAGCTGTAAAATGGGGATTAACTGTGAGCCTCACGTGGGATAACCTGATTACCCTGTATCTACCCAAGCGCTTAGAACAGTGCTCTGCACATGGTAAACGCTTAACAAATACCAACATTATTAATACCTTAAAAAAAAAAGAGTGACTCAATCTCCTCCCATTTTTACCATGTTTTATATGTCGTCAAACATAGTAAGTATAGATGTATAGATTTTTATTTAGGCACATATTGTAGATGATGCTAATGTATAGAGTAATATGCTTAACTCTGCAAACCTACTAGAATTCAAATCAATCCGCCAGATACCTTTTATTTAGACCAGATGGCAATGAGGTGCATACTGCCTAAAAGTTTTACATTTCAATGACCCCCTCCTTTGAATCTGCAGAACAGAGAACTCAACCTTCCAAGTAAAGTCTACTGACTCGTACAGAATTTTACTATTGAATCTATCATCAACTACAGTTCCGGTTCTGCTGCAAGACGGCAATTTCATTTCTAACTTCAAGTGCTGTATCTAAATGTAGCATGCCTCTACACTTTATGGTATTAGGCTAATAATCTGTTTCAAAATATACTTATAAGAGGATTTCAGTTAACGGCATACGATTCTCTAACCATTTTTGAATTAGTCTTCCTGAGATAGCACAACCAGAGCATATTTGTGCGGCCTGTGTGCGCAGGAGTTACGAGATAGCACCCTACGGTTCGGGAGCGAGGCGAATTATCCCCGCCTCGGGCCAGGCGTGTGTCAGAATGCCGGAAGCCGGTCGCTTTTCCAGAATGTTGGGAAGGCGACCACCATCCACGGCTGAAGCGTAAAGTGAACTGAGGGAGGGAAGGTGGTGGAATGGATAGTCTGAACTCTCATGGACTCTGGCCCACGATTCTGGACTCGCTCCCTGCACCGTGGGCTAACGTACCTCTCACAGACTGGCCTCCCAACGCCTCGGTGCTAAAGAAGGCACCCTCGACTCTGTCCTCTCACCACGCTCAACTCCCTTGCGTCCGCAATCCGCAATCTCTTCTGCCCCTCTAGTTCCCCGGCCCAGGTTAACTCTTACAGTCCTCGTCCTCTTCTTACTCAATCCTACAGGCAAACCCAACTGGTAGAAAGCCAAGCACCAGGCCTTGTTATATTTTTGTTGTTTCAAATTCAATCTATCCTGCTGCCACTGGCTTTCTCTTCTGCTTCAACTGCCCCACTCCCAAGCCCATTCCAGAACTTTAAGTCCTAACCCTGAACTCACACGCCAGTCCCCCCACCCAGCATTTCTCTCCCTAAACCTTAAAATTCAGCAATTAGTTGGAAAAGTAGAAACCCCCAGACATGAATTTTTGAAAATCTCTCCATCTTCAGACTGCAAGCTCATCTTCCACAGGGAATGTGTCTACCACTTCTGGTGTATTATATCCTCTCAAGTGCTCAGTTCAGTGCTCTGCACACAGTAAGCATTCAGTAAGTCAATGATTATGATCACCTCCTCACCTCTATTCTCTCCTCCTCCTCTTCTTCCTCCTTTTCCCAACTATGTTTTCAAGAGGAGGTCTCAATAACCAATCAGTGGTATTTATTGTGCACTTACTGTGTGCAGAGCAATATGCTGGCAACAGTACAATATAATAGGGTTGGTAGACATGTAGCGGGTCACAAGGAGCATCTCTCTCCCACTCTGTAAATCTACCATTTCTAGCCATGCTTTTGACTCCCTCTTCTGTGTTTTGTACACTCCTAAGTATTTAGTACAGTGCTTTGCACAGAGTAAGACATCAATAAATGCCACTGATGATGATCACTTCCTCACTGCTCTAATCGCTCCTCCTCCTCTCCCTCCTCCATTCCATTTATGCTATTAAGAGGAGGTATCAATCAATCAATCAATGGCATTTATCAAGCGCTTACTGCATGCAGAGCTCTGTACTAAGCGCTTGGGAGAGTGCCACATAACTGAAATGGTGGACGTGTCCTCTGCCTACAGGGAGCATCTCCCTCCCAATCTGTAAATCTACCCTTCCAACCCTGCCTTTGACTACATCCTCCGTTGTTCTGTACTCTCCCAAGGGCTTAGTACAATGCTCCGCACATAGTAAGGGCTCAAAAAAATACCACAGATTGACTGATTAACCGATCCTCTCCCTGTTAAAAGCACTTGCTCCCTCTGTTGTCCCTTCCCTTACCACTATTTTCAGCCCTTTTCCTTCTCGACTAACTTCTTTCCCTCTGTCTTCAAACACGCTCAAGTCTGCCAAACCTAGAAAAACCACTTTGGGTCTCATAGCCTTATTGAGCAATCATTTCACCACCCCGCTTCCTTTCCCATCCAAATTCCTCCGGTGACTTGTATACGCTAATGGCTTTTGCACCCTCTCCATCTCCCAACTCCCTGCTCTCCTACATTATCAAGTTTTCAGTCTGTTCACTCTCCCGAAACAGCAGGCTCCGAGATCACCAACGAGAAGCAGCGCGGCCAAGCGAAAAGAGCAAAGGCCCGGGAGGCAGAGGACCTGGGTTCTAATCCCAGCTCCACCACTTGTCCACTTAGACACATCCCTTAGCTTTTCTGGGCCTCGGTTTCCTCATCTGTAAAATGGGGATTCAATACCCGTTTGCCCTTCTACTTAGACTGTGAGCCTCATATGGGATCTATCTCCTATCTATTCCACTACTTAGGACAGTGCTTGACACATAGTAAGGGTTTAACAAATGCCATAATAATACTAGTTTAACTCAGATGTCCATTGTCGAGTGACCCTACAGCAAGTGAGTGTCACCGCTGTGCATGTTTATGCACATATTTGGGGTCGTACAATTCTAACATTGAGCAATAGGGCAGAGTTGTCTAGCAAACCTCTATCGTCAATCTAATTTAACTTTCACCGTCAGAGTGCTCTGACTGTTTTGTTGACAGTAGGCAATGTGAAGGTTTGGGCCTTAGAGGAAGAAAATCTCGTCAGTTAGTAAATAGAAATATAGATGAAAAGGGATCAGGAGAGTGTGTTTGCATCTTTCAGTGAAGCATTTTGTAATTAGAAGATGCTTCCTGAGGGAGATGAAGTCAATATCAATGATGTGCTATATTGATAGGCTGAAGTGTTGATGAGATAATGAGAGTCAATTCACCTAGAGATGCACTCAAGGGAAATGTGTGGGTGTGTGTGTCTGTATTTTCCTCAAGAAACTCCAAGTTCCTTTCCGTCTTTATAAACTCAAAAAGTGAAAAAAAAAAACAACCCACTGTGGAAGAAAATACCCAAAGGCACAACTTCTGATGGTGTTGTGACACAAGGTAGTAATTGGCACAGCTGGGTAGGGATTTTGTAGGTAGCTTAGAGAAAATTTTATGACCCTGTATAAATCCCTAGAAACAGAAGTTTAAAATGCAAATTCTGCAACAACCTTAATGATAGCAATATGAACGCTTTTTATTATAGATGGGCTTTTTCTTATTAATTTTGCCTGAGAATCTGTTGCAGTTAGTCTGCTAATTTTCCAAATCTTCTGGTAAGAATTCCTTTTAAAAAATGGCACTTTACTAAGCTCTGGGTAAGCTAGATAATAATAATAACCGTGGTATTTGTTGAACACTTACTGCGTGCCAGCCACTGTACGGAGCGCTGGGCCGTATATGTGCATATTGGGGATACAGTCCCTGTCGCATGTGGGTCTCACAATCTCATTCTCCATTTTACAGATGAGGCAACTGAGGCACATGGAAGTGAAGTGATTTGCCCAAGGTCACAGAGCAGACAAGTGACAGAGACGGAATTAGAACCCATGACTTTCTGAGTCCCAGGCCCACACTCTACCCACTACATTGAGATTCAAACATCAGGTTGGATATAGTCTATGGACTATGTGAGGCTCACAGTGTACTCCCTTTTTTTAAAAATGGGAAAACTGAGGCCCAGAGAAGTGACTTGCCCCAAGGTCACACTGCTGACAACTGGTAGAGTTAGGTTAGAGCGCAGGTCCGCTCACCTCCCAGGACCGTGCTCTTTGTAACTAGACCACGCTACTTCTCAATGTGTCCAATTGCAACATTTCTGAGAAGTCCTTTCCAATGGTGAGAAAGCAGGGATGTTCCTTCTCCTTTTGTCAGTGTGAAAGTATTATTGTATTATGGCAGATTGAGCATTTTCAGTAACCGCGCCCCCCTGCACAAAACTTTGGCCACGTTCTAGAATCTGCTTAATCAGGTTGCTCGGGCAATGGTTTGTGTTGGCAAAATATTCGGTTGATTTGCCATTTCACTAAAGAAGACCATTTCAAAGACTACTGCAAAAAGTCTGACCCCAAGACCTGACATTTGCACGTTGTACAAGCTTTGGAAAAAAAAAAATAAGGCATTTGACAGCCTCAGTCTGGAACTGTAGAGCAGAAACAAGTCATTATAGGCCAGAAAAATAACAAAGAAAAACCAAAATGGCAAATATAAGAACAAGAAAAATTCAGGCGCATCTTGGATACTCTCCCAGCTTGTTTTGACAAGTTTCAGTGTAAGGGCAGAAGTTTGAATAGGAGTACAGTAGTGTTAGTGTTCAAAAAAATGAAAGATCATCAAGGCAATTTTTAAGAGGTGGCACATCTTTAGGTCTCCGAAGAAAATCCAGTACATTTTCCCTTTCATACTGTGGAAGTGATAACTACTGTACCACTTCTGAATACTAACCTATTAAATAGAATTACTGAACCAATTAAGAAGCAGTCATCTCTATTAGGTTTTGACAAGATTAGGTTTAAATCAGTTGCCAAGGAGATGTCTTTTCTGAACAGAGTCCCACCAAGAAATCTATTTTTTGTTATTGTTGTCATTCAGTATTTGTACTAAACTGTGTCTGAAAATAAATCTTTCACTTTTCATGGAAAGAAGTGATTTTAAGATATCTTCTTTAGTAGAGAAGATGGACGAATAACCCTAAGTATCCTAGAGAAGCGGTACTGCCTAGTGGAAAGAGCACAGATCTGGGAATCAGAAGGTTTGAGTCTTAATCCCTGCTCTGTCAACTGCTTGCAGGATGACCTTGTGCAAGTCAACTTCTCTATGCCTCGGTTCTGCTCTTCTTCCTCCTACTTAGACTATGAATCCTATGCAGGGCAAGGACTGGGTCTAACCTAATTCACCTGTATCTACCTCAGTGCTTAGAAGAGTGTTTGATGCATAGAAAGTGCCTAACAAATACCATAATATAGAGATCTATATCTACATATAAAGATGTACCTAGATATATATCCACATCTCTCTCAGATACATGGATAGACGTCTAGGTACATCGGTGTACATATAGATACATCATCTTTCATACAGTGGAAAGCAGGAGATGATATTTTCCTGGCAGGAACACCATTCTAGTAATGAGGGGGAAGAGTACTAAAAAAGTTAAATACAAATTATTTTCTTCCTTCCCGTGTGGCAGTCACTGAACCCGTTACGTTGAACAGCAGCCGTGATACGATTCCATTTCAACAGACTTTGATCGAGCTTCTCATTTTGTAATGGCGTTACTGCCTGTCAGTCAAACACTATTAATGTTATTGCTTTTATAATCCCATTAACACACCCAGGCAGCAAATATAGCATAGAGAAACCATTTTCACTTTTGTAATATGGTATTTTATAGGAAATATAGTGCTATCCCGCAAAGTTAATTCCAAAATGTTTGGAAGCAATTCCATTACATGGGTGGTGGTGACTGCTTATCAATAAACTCAGAGTTAAAAAGTGTCAGTTAGTTCACTCTCCCCCAAAAGTGAGGATTTTAGCCCACATGCATCCAATTTCTCATAGCAGCAATATCTTTTAAAAATAGAAAGCCCAGTATTTTAAATTTTTTGCCCATCTGACAGTGTGGGAATCCATCCATTTTCACATTTGAATGAGGGAAACCTATTGGTCGATTAGGAATATTAAAAAAAAATTCCTGAAATAATGAACTCATAAAATAAAGCAGATAAGCTACAACATTCGGGGACATGCTCAATATGTAACCATTGTGTTCTCTGGAAAGCCAGCTGACAAAATTACCCAAATTGAGTTTACATTTAAAAAAGCCAATTGCTTTTCTGCTAGGTTGCTCCTCAGTCTTTACTGTATGACTGACTCTGTTAGCTCACTATCACCCTGTGTCTGCTTCTAAGTGGGCTTTGTTAGTCACACTTCATCCCAGTTCACTAGTTCATCCATGAAATAGAACCGTCTGTGATATCTTTTCTTGCGCATCGGGGGCGAGAGAAAAATGGGGCCTACAGGCTTTGTTATTGAAGGGCATTCTTGCTAGGCAGGGCTTGTGGAAAATGAAAAATGGGAGGAGGGTGGATTGAATTCATACATCAATCAATATAATTTGAGTGCTCGCTGTGTGCACAGCACTGTACTAAGCGCTTGGAGGAGTACAATGCAACAGAGTTGGCAGACACCTTCCTCGCCTACAATCCGCAGTACTTCACTACGTTCGAATGGTGGGCTATTTTGAACAAAGCGGACAGAGGATAGAGGTATTGAAAGGGGAGGATTAATGAGTTAAGATGAAGATTGTTGAAGTTAAAACCATAGTCCAATAATATTTATGGTAATAACTGTGGGATTTATTAAGTGCTTACTATTTGCCAAAAACTGTATTAAGTGCTGGGGTAATAATATTAATGATGTTTGGTATTTGTTAAGCACTTACTATGTGCCGAGCACTGTCCTAAGCGCTGGGTAGATACAGGGTAATCAGATTGTCCCTCATGAGGCTCACAGTCTTAATCCCCATATTTCAGATGAGATAACTGAGGCACCGAGAAGCTAAGTGACTTGCCCAAAGTCACACAGCTGACAGGTGGTGGAGCCGGGATTAGATACAAGATAGTCGGGTCCCGCTTGAGGGTCACAGTCTCAGCAGGAGGGAGACAAGGTACTGAATCTCCATTTTGCAGATGAGGGAGCTGCGGAAGATAAGTGACTTGTCCAAGGTCATCCCGCAGACAAGTGGAGGAGTTGGGATCCTCTGACTCCCGGGCCTGTGCTTTTTCCACTAGACCATGCTGCTCCTAAAATTCCCTTCTCCTCTTTCTCCTGAAGTACCAGCAACTGCAAGGATGTCTGTGTAGAAAAGCCCTCGAGATCTGTTCTCTTGGTACACAAGCAAGTGCAGGGAAGGGATGACCCAACACCTCAACCGATGTTCATCTTCTAAAGTCCGGGTATAAGCCGCAATACAAATAGGTGAGTTCTTGAAGAAAGACTCCGCCGATTAGGGTGGTACACCTTAAGATCACAGGGCCACCAGGTACAAGCAGCTTCTCTGGCTCATCAACATAGAATAACTTAATGTCGCTTCTTCACTGAATTGATCTTCGGGGTTAGTGCGGAAGTAAGCACTGGGTATAGGGCATGCTACTGATTTCATAGACACATTTCTTATCTTACAGAAATTTTATTACAGATGGTTACATTGTTTTTCAGAATATATGCAATAATCTTATTAACATGAACTTCGTGACAAGGTACGAGATGATCAGGTCAGACGTAGTCCCTGTCCCACACGGCGTTGACAGAGAGATATAGAATCTAGGCCGTAGGTTCCTTGTGGGGAGGGACTGTATCTACTGACTCCGTTATGCTGAAAACTCCCAAGAGCTTAGTACGGTGTTCTGAACACGGTGAGCGCTTAATAAATACGACTGATAGACTATGTCTTCATGGAAGTGAAACATTTAGGGACACCAATTTGTACATACAAGCATTCTCAGCCTAAAGTAGGAGAAGTGTTTCTCATATACACAATATCTAGCACTGTGCTCATTTGTATATATCATTCATTATCCTATTTATTTTGTTAATGAAGTGTACATCCAATTGATTCTATTTATCGTGATAATGTTGTCTTGTTTTCATTTCATTCTGTTTTGCTCTGCCATCTGTCTCTTCCGATTAGCTGTGAGCCCGTCACTGGGGAGGGATTGTCTCTACCTGTTGCTGAATTGTACATTCCAAGTGCTCAGTACAGTGCTCTGCACATAGTAAGTGCTCAATAAATACTATTGAGTGAGTGAATCTAGATCGGAAGCTCACTGTGGGCAGTGAATGTGTCTACTAACACCGTTGTATCATACTCGCCCAAGCACTTAATAAAGTGCTCTGCACATATTATGCACTCAATAAATACCACTGACTGATTGATATAAAACCATTCTTTAGAGGAAGATACATCACTGAAAATGTAGACTGGTGGCTTGATGGCTCCTTATTGATCCATCTGTAAGGTACAATTCTATATTAAGTTTTAATTTTATTCCCGAGGAGATTATCAGTAACCTGAAATGCCATTTGTGTTAGACAGCAACGTGGCTCTGAACTTCATTTCTCCCATTGCTGCATAAATCTAATTGAAAATGGTTTCAGTCTGCCGATGTTTTGGTCAGTAGTTATACGATTAGCGTACTTTTTACATGGCATATTGAGTTATACAATTGTTACAATTATCCAAATTACTTCCCTAAATGTTCCAAATACTCTTCGGCAATTTATAATTTGCCTTACTGGCACTGTTCAGTTGCCCCACATAGATCCTTTCGAAGGACAATTTCACCAAGGATTTTCCTTAATGGGGAAATGGTCAAAAGATAACAAAAATGGGGACGGATGAAACTAGTTTTGATTCAGCTCTGAGGCACGTTCGCTTAACGGGCTATTGTCCTGGACAAGAGTAAGTTTTAACAGGCTTCCTTCCGATTCTGCATGAGACAGACCTCAAAAATACACTGAGCACTGCCTGGGGAGACATGGGAAATACAGGAAAAAGGCCCTGTTATCTTTAAACCTTTCTGAGGCAACTGGAAACTATTTTGCAGTTTCCTAAAATGGAGACATGCGGTACATTTTCTAAGCTTATATTATGTTCCCTTCAAAAGGTAAACAACATATTTTGGAACATTTAATTTTATGTCTATTCAGAATTTTATTTTCTCATCAAGCAGACTGATGCTCAGCCGACCCCCTACCCGACCACTTCATTTTTTCCACTCGCCAAAGTTCTACCTTATTGATAACTAGGTCGGATAAATTGCAGTATATTTAATCATGCTAATACACAGAAGGAACAAAGAAATTATGTGGGTGAGTAGGAGAAATTCATGACTTCAATTCAGGGGCTTGGTTTCATGCCATGGCCTAGTGGCAAGAGCATAGGATTGGGAATCAGAGGTTGTGGGTTCCAATCCCGGCCCCGCCATTTTTCAGTTGTGTGACCTTGGGCAAGTCACTTCACTTCTCTGTGCCTCAGTTACCTCATCTGTAAAATGGGGATTAAGACTTTCAGTCCCACATGGGACAACCTGATTACCTTGTGTCTAACCCCAGTGCTTAGAACAGTGCTTGGCACATAGTAGGCGCTTAACAAATATCATCAGTATCATCATGATTATGCCCACACAAGGATGACATGCTAATTCATGTCCCACATCCCACATTCCTACCTCATCTTCCCAAACTACTCTCCTTCCCCTCCTTGTTGACTGTGTACTTTGATAATCGCCTATCCCAACCCTCTGCGAAACTGAAGCATGTTTCCTCATACTCCACCATTTCCCTTTCTTGAGCATTTACCGCGTTTACCGAACGGAAAGAAAATTCTATGTTCTGAATATGTCGTTTACATTGTGAAGGGAACGTAATATAGCTAGAAAATGTGCTGAGGAGAGTATAATACAACAGCGTTGGTAAGATGTGTTACCTGCCCAGACTTTAGAGTCTAGAGAGAGATTATAAAATGTGTAAGGGTGGGGCTTCAGTCTACCACCTTGATTCTACTCTCTCAAGCAGTTACAGTTTGCCCATGATAGGCACTCAATAAATAGCAGGGATGGGCAAAATTGGTCTCCTATTCAACCCCCTGCTCCTCATTTTTCTAGTAACTTGATGAGGTGTGGTAATAAGAACTTGTTAGGTAACTGAATGATAATGATAAGAGAATCAGTGAGGCCTAGTAGATAGAACATGGGCCTGGGAGTCAGAAGGACCTAGGTTCTAATCCCGGCTCGGCCACTTGCCTGCTGTTACCTTGGGCAAGTCACTTCACTTCTCTGTGCCTGAGTTACAAAATGGGGACTAAGACTGTGAGCTCCACGTGGAACAGGGACTGGGTCCAACCTGAGTACTGTGTATCTACCCCAGTACTAAAAACAGTCCTTGACACATAGTAAGCACTTAAAAATGTCATCATCATAACTTTCCTGAATGCTACAAGATTTTAAAACAAGCAGATAGTCTTACTGATGTTCACTGTGACGGTCACTACAATTTTCCACCTCACCATTTGCATCTTACAAGATGTGACCTTGGACAAGTCACTTAACTTTTCCATACATCAGTTGCCTCATCTGTTTCTACTCCCCGCCTTTGACCGCGAGCCCCATGCTGGAATGGGACTGTGCTGAGGCTGATTAATTTGAATCCACCTAGGCACTTAGTAGAATGCTTGGCGTCTGTCTCCCCCTCTAGACTGTAAGCTCACTGTGGGCAGGGAATGTGTGTCTTTCTCTTACCATTATATCGTACTCCCCCAAGCGATTAGTACACTGCTTTGCACACAGTAAGTGCTCTATAAATATGACTGAATGACTGAATTAATAAACACAGTATGTGTTAAACCAAAATCACAATTACTAAAAGTGGCACTGGACATTAAAAAAAAAAAATTATGGGGCGCTACCCAAAAGGCTTTAAGGACATACATTTCTAGCCCTCAGGAGTGATGAGGGGTCAGACTTCATCCAACATCAATCAGTGGTATTTATTGAGCACTTACGGTGTGCAAAGCACTGTATTGAGCCCTTGGGAGAGTACAATACCAGAGAGTTGGTAGAAATGTTCCCTGCCAACAAGGATTCTTCTATCTAGACATAGACAATAATCCTGAGAATAAGCTAAAGGGGAGAGGTGGGTCCAAGATTGCACTGGCAGAGAAAAATACAAGTTGACTGAATTAAGCTTTTGGGAGGAACAGGGCCTTGTATAGTAGCTGGGATTATAGTGACAATAATAATAATGATAATAATGGTAATTGTAAAGTGGCAAGTAGATGCAGGATAGTCAGGTTGGTCAGGGTCCTTGTTCCACATGGGGTGCAGTCTACGTAGGAGGGAAAGAGGTATTGAATCTCCATTTTAAAGGAACAGGAACAGAGAAGTTAAGTGAGAAGCTGCGTTGTCTAGTGGAAAGAGCACGGGCCTGGAAGCGCTCAGTACAGTGCTCTGCACACACTAAGTGCTCAATCCATATATCTGATTGATTCTCGGTCTAATTTTCAGTCTCTTTCACAGGGTCCCCCTCAGCCTCCCAGCCCCTAACTGTGGGAGTTTCTCAAGGTCCAATTCTGGGTTCCCTGCTATTCGCCATCTTCACCCATTCCCGTGGAGAACTCATTTGCTTCCATGGCTTCAAACTACCAGCCCTATGTGGATGATTCCCAAACCTACATCTCCAGCCCTGTTCTCTCTCCTTTTCTGCAGTCGCGCATTTCTCTACTTGGATGTCCCGTCCAAAACTCAAACTTAACACATCCAAAACAGAGCTCCTTATTTTCCAATCTCAACCGTGTCATCCCTCCGACTTTCCCATCGCTGTAGACAGCCTCACCATCTTCCCCATCACACAAGCCCGCAAACGTGACGTTAGCCTCGACTCATCTCTCTCATCCCACCCACATATTCAATCTGTCATCAAGTTATGTCAGTTCGGCCTTCATAACATTGCCCTTTTCTATCCGACCAAACCACAACCATGTTAATCCAAGCACCTCTCCTATCCCTCCTTGATTGTTGCATCAGCCTCCTTGCCGGCCTCCCTGCCTCCTATCTCCCCCTGCTCCAGTACATACCTCTCTCAGCTGCCCGGATCAGTTTTCCTTAAAGCCGTTCAGTCCTTGTTTCCCCGCTCCTCTTTCATTCATTCACTCAATAGTATTTATTGAGCACTTACTATGTGCAAAGCACTGTACTAAGCGCTTGGAATGTACAAGTCGGTAATGTAATTGTACAGATCCTCAAGAATCTGCAGTGGTTGTCCATCCCCCTGTGCATCAAACAGGTACTCCTTGCCGTAGACTTTAAAGCACTCAAACCCCTCGTCCCCTCCTACTTTACCTCCCCGGCTTCCAGTACAACTCGACGCGCACACTTCGTTCCTCTAACGCCCATCTACTCACCGAACCTCACTCTCTTCTATCTCACTACTGATCTCTCGCCCACATCCCGCCTCCGGTCTGGAGCACCCTCCCGCTTCAAATCTGCCAGATGATCACTCTCCCCCATCGTCAAGCCTTGTTAAAAGCACAGCTCCCTCAAGACGCCTTCCTTGACTAAGCCCTTATTTCCTCTTCTCCCACTCTCCATCGGCCCCACAGCACTTGGGTTAACCATCCATAAACAATCAATCATATTTATTGAATGTGTACTGTGTGCAGAGCACCGTAACAAAGTCCTTGGTAGAGTGTACTATAATCTTGTAAGAGATACATTCCCTGCCCACAGTGAGCTTATAGTTTATAGAGGGAGACAGACATTAATATAAATGAATGTTACAGTTAGGTACACAAGTGCTGTGGGGCCGAGATAGGGCTAATTAAAGGGAGAAAATCAGAAGGCCGCAGAAGGGAGTCCGAAAATAGGAAATGAGGGCTTAGGGAAGGTCTCTTGGAGGAGATGTGTCTTCAACAAGGCTTTCAAGGCGGGGAGAGTAATGAAATATTTATTTATATCAATGTCTTTATCCCCCCATTGACTGTAAATCCAGTATGGGTAGGGAACGTGCCTACCAACTCTATACATATGTAGACTTCCGAGCGATATTAGCGCAGTGTATAGCACATAGTAAGCACTCCATAAATATGATCGATTGATTGTTAGAGTCAGAGGACCTGGGTTCTAATCACAGCTCTGACTCTTGACTCCTGTGACTTTGGGCAAGTCACTTCTCATCTCTGTGCCTCAGTTACCTCATCTGTAAATGGGCATTAAGACTGTGAGCCCCCATGGGACAACCTGATCACCCTGTATCCTCCCCAGTGCTTAGAACGGTGCTTTGCACATAGTAAGTGCTTAACAAATGCCATTATTACTATAATTATTATTAAATACAATGGAATGACTGATTGACAAATACTACTAAAAAAAAGCAGCATGGTCTAGTGGATAGAGCATGGGGCTGGGAGTCAGAGGTCATGGGTTCTAATCTTGGCTCTGTCACTTGTCTGATATGTGACCCTGGGCAAGTCACTTATCTTCTCTGTGCCTTCGTTCCCTCATCTGTAAAATGGGGATTAACACTTTAAGACTTTTGTGGAAAGGGAACTGTCCAACCCGATTATCTTGTATCTACCCCGGTGCTTAGTTCAGTGGATAGAGCATGGGGCCGGGAGTCAGAGGTCATGGGTTCTAATCCTGGCTCTGCCACTTGTCTGATATGTGACCTTGGGCAAGTCACTTATCTTCTCTGTGCCTTCGTTCCCTCATCTGTAAAATGGGGATTAACACTTTAAGACTTTTGTGGAAAGGGACCGTGTCCAACCCGATTATCTTGTATCTACCCCGGTGCTTAGTACAGTGCCCGGCACATAGTAAGTGCTTAAAAATACCATTATTATTAGTGTTACTATTAAAAGGAAGAAACGACAGATACTGACTCCCCTTTCCCAGAGGAACCGGGAACAAATTTGTTATCTTCCTCTCTTTATCTCTGTCTCTGTTGATCTCTCTTTCTCTTCCTCCCCAAATAAACCAAAACTGAACACTTTTTCTTTCCTCCTCTCCTTCTCCGTTGGTTTAAACTGTATGCTTGGTCTACTGTCCACCTACTGCTCAACGGTTTCATTTGGCTTGGTTCTTCTACTGGAAAACGTCACAGACTCCTCTAATCTGGATTAAATTCAGGCACACAGAACAGGGACAAAATCTCTTATTTTCCAGAGGAGAAAAATTTTTCAGGTTTACTTTCCCCAGCTCATGAAAAAGAAAAAAGATGAGCCACAGAAAAAAATATTGGATCTGAAATCCTGTGAGGGGTTGTCTGACAAAAGCATCGGATAAAGACCTGACACAACAGTAAACTGTGCAGATTCAGCAGAGGTCTATGGTCTGGCAAAGTGTCTGGCGCAACACAGATGTCAGTACCAGTATATAGCTGGGAAACTTTCTGTACAATGAAACGTTTCCAGCGGGGACACCGAGCTTAAGTCACCCACCGGATCCCGCTTCATCACGATATGTTTTCCGATTCTTCACAAATAGAGAGGGGGAAAGCAATCACAAAGACTGGTTTTTGTCTTTGAAATGTCTGTGAGACCTGGCCCTTCTGGAAGGAACAGATCCAACTCCTGGAATAATTATATCAGTATCATCTAAGAACCACAGAGAAGCAGTGTGGCCTATTGGTGGCTCAGTGGAAAGAGCCCGGGCTTGGGAGTCAGAGGTCATGGGTTCTAATCCCGGCTCCTCTGCTTGCCGGCTGGGTGACTTTGGGCAAGTCCCTTCACTTCTCTGGGCCTCAGTGACCTCATCTGTAAAATGGGGATTATGACCGTGAGTCCCACGTGGGACAACCTGATCACCTTGTATCCCCCAGCACTTAGTACAGTGCTTTGCACATAGTAAGCGCTTAACAAATACCACCATTATTATTGGATAATGCATGGACTAGGGAGTCAGAGGACCTTGGTTTTAATCCTGGCTCTGTTACCTGTCTGTTGTGTGAACTTGGGCAAGTCACTCAATTTCTCTGTTTCTGAGTTACCTCATCTGTAATATGGAGATTAAGACTGTGAGCCCATCATGGGACGGGGATTGGGTCCAACCTGATTATCTTGCATCTCTCCCCTCTATCCCCAGTGCTTAATACAGGGCCTGGCCCAGAGTAAGCACTTCAATACCATTAAATTTTAAAACTTTAAATAATACAGCGAGACAACATTTTGAGCAGGGGGAGGCAAGACCGACCTTTGGAACTGACTCTCGCATCAGGGGCAGGGGAGATGCGGTCTGTCCGGGCGGGTGTCAGGAACAGGCCGGGGAGGGTGCCCTGCTTACGATCTCCTGTCCGGGGTAACCACAGCCATCCCGAACGGAGAGGCGGTTGGAGGAAAAACCAAAGCGACTCTGTTCTGGCTTGCGGGTATATGGGGAGCTGTGGTGGGCAGTAGAAGCGACAGCTCTCCGAGAGGGGAAGAGCCTGGGCAAGGCCCCTCGGTTTACTCCTCCACCTCCTCCCACCGCCACCGTGAAATTGTGAGGGGGGATGGGCCCTAGACCGTCATCTGCTTGCGCCTGATGACTGACAAATGGGAGGTGGCGCCACGTTGGATCGTAGCTCAACCCTTCACTCCGGAACTGGTAGAATTGATAGGATGGCCTGAAAAAACCATAAGCCGACAAACACCTCTTAAGCAAATTGTGTGCCCCCTCATGGATCCCAAACCTTCTAGCGCAACATGGATCCTAAGCCCCTCAATATTGTAAGCTCACCGTGGGCAGGGAATATGTCTGCAAATTGTTGTATTTTCTTCTCCCAAGCACGTAGTACAGTGCTCTGCTCACAGGAAGAACTCAATAAATACAAATGAATGAATGGATGACTTATAGTCACCACAGGAAAGTAGTTCAACCTTGCATTCCCCTAGACCGTAAGCTCAGTCACGGGCAGGGAACATGTCCCCTAACTAACCGTGTTGTATCGCAATTATAATAATTGTGGTATTTGTTAGGTCCTTACTATGTGCCAGGTATTATTCTGAGCCCTGGGGTAGATAGAAAATAATCCGGTTGGACACAGTCCCTGTCCCGCATAGGGTTCACGGTTTTAATCCCCATTTTACAGATGAGGGAACCGAGGCACCCAACGGACAGGAGGCAGAGTCGGGATTAGAATCCAGGTTCTTCTGACTCCCAGGCCCATGATCTATTCCCCTAGGTCACGCTGCAGTGCTTAGTAAAGTGCTCTGCACACAATATGCACTCAAGAAGCATTAATTGATCATTTGGTCTCCGCAGCTGCATTCACACACTTGGATGGGATCACACTGTCAATAATGTCAATTTCAAAAGGAAAAGAGAACTATATATACCCATCGGCTATTCTAGAATGGTCTTCCCAGAACTTCCTCTTCGATCATCTCATAGATTTCACTCCTTTTATGGAACGCTACTTTTGTTCCGTTCTTATCTTTCCCCAAAGCCCTTAATAATTCCTTTAACAGTTTAGGACTTTGTGGAAATCCTAGTCCCAGTGGTAATCCTTCTGCTACTTTTTCTATCCCTCGTCCTCTGATCTCATCACCTTTGTGCTTCCATAATGCCAATAATAACGATAATACCGCTCATAATAATAACTAATGATAATAGTTGTGGTAAGTGAAGCACTGACTTTGTGCCAAGCATTGTATGAAATGCTGGGGAAGATGCTAGATAAGCAGGTTAGACCAATCCCTTTTCCACATAATAATAACGTTGGTATTCGTTAAGAGCTTACTGTGTTCCGAGCACTGTTCTCAGCGCTGGGGCAGATACGAGGACAACCTAATTACGTGAGGTTCGCAGCCTTAATCCCCATTTTACAGATGAGGGAACTGAGGCATCGAAAAGTTAAGTGACTTGCCCAAAGTCACACAGCTGATAGGTGGCAGAGCAGGGATTAGAACCCATGACCTCTGACTCCTAAACCGTGCCCTTTTCACTGAGTCATGCCTGTCGGCCACATGGGGATAACAATCTAAGAAGGAGGGAGAACAGGTAATAATAATAATGTTGGTATTTGTTAAGCACTTATTATGTGCGGAGCACTTTTCTAAGTGCTCGGGTAGATACAGGGTGATCAGGTCGTCCCACGAGAGGCTCACAGTTAATCCCCATTTTACAGAGGAGGTAACTGAGGCACAGAGAAGTGAAGTGACTCGCCCACAGTCACACAGCTGACAAGTGGCAGAGCCGGGAGTCAAACCCATGACCTCTGACTCCCAAGCCCGGGCTCTTTCCAATGAGCCATGCTAATCCCTCTTTTACAGATGAGTAAACTGAGGAAGAGAAAAGTGAAATGACTTGCCCATCCAGATTCCCAGAGGGAGAATCTTCCACTAGACAGTGGTGATTGTCTTCACTAAACAGGCATCAGCCTCATCAGTGACATGTGTTAAGCAGTTACTATATGCAGAGTGCTGTACAAAGCACATGGGATAGTCCAGCCCCAAAGAGTTGGCAGACATATTACCTGCCCACATCAAGCTTGCAGTTTAAAAGGGGAGACGGGCCTTGATATAAACACTAAAAAAATATTTTTGGTGGTATTTGCTAAGCACTTACATCCCAGGTGCTGTACTAAGCTCTGGGATAGATACAAGCTAATCAGATTGGACACAATCCAAATCCCACATGAGGCTCCGGGTCTTAATCCCCATTTTCCAGATGAGGTAACTGAGGCTCACAGAAGTTAACTGACTCACTCAGGGTCACAGAGCACCGGCAGAGACAGGATTACGACACAGGTCCTTCTGCCTCTCAGGCCCGTGGCTCCACCCACTACACCATGCTGCTTCTCTCAATACTTAGAAATCATTTATAATAGATAACTTGAAGATATGTACATAAATGCTGCGGGCTTGAGGATGGGGTGCATATTAGACGCCCAGAGGTTACAGATCCCATAAACTAAGAATCCCAACACTCCCGTTTACCAGAGTTCTTCACTACCCAGAGTTCCAATAGGACTATGGAGGTTTAGGGTATAAATTTAAGTGTCAGGTAAAGCATGGAGTACGTTTCCTTAAGGCGTGGCCAGTAGAAACGGCACAGATTTTAGAGTGAGAGGACCTAGGTTCTAATTCATTCATTCAATAGTATCCATTGAGCGCTTACTACGTGCAGAGCACTGTACTAAGCGCTTGGAATGTACAGATCGGTAACAGAGACAGTCCCTGCCCTTTGACGGGTTTACAGTCTAATCGGGGGATTGATCCCAGTCTAATCCAGTCTAATGGGATTAGTCTAATCCCAGCTCCAGGTGACCTCGGGCGAGGCACTTGACGTCTCTGTGCCTCAATTTCCACATCTGTTAAATGGGGATTAAATACTCGTTCCCCCTCTGACTTGGACTGTGAGCCCCATGTGGGACAGGGACTGTGTCTACCTGATTATTCTGTATCTATCTCAGGCCTTTTAGAGGGCTTGGCAAAGAGTAAGCACTTAACAAATTACAATTATTTTAATTATCCTAAAGTACGTGACAGAAGAAGTCTTTCAGTATTTCCACAAATAGTCTTTCCCTACCCCCGTAAAAGACTATGTTGGCATATGCCGCTTCATGCGTACATTGTTTTGGTGACTGTCAGGATGATTTAATGTAGACATAAAAATGTGTTTTTCCCCAAATGGGTTATTACCCTGTATCCACTGTTTTATTTTTAGCTACATGGAAAAGGCAATTATGATTACCCAAAGAAGCGACATTATTTATCCATGATGGATAGATTGTACAGACGTCAATTAATTATCTTTAAAATACCACATTTCATTTACCAAAAGTTCAATTATGTCGGTCACTACATTAAAGCAAGAAAAGCAATTTTATCCTTTTTTTAAAACATTATAATACATGTGTGTTCCATTCAGACTAATGAATTTTTTGTTCCTTATTTTTTCTACAGGATAAAAGCATAAAACATTTGGAAAGGAATCGCTATATCCCCCCTTCGATAAAATATTGCCTTTCTTTTCATAGAATATTTTCAAGGTGAATAGTATTTTCAACTAAATTGCAGAACTACAATTCTGAGAACTAATTTCCGAGGCTGATTTTCCTACAGGCTAGGTGTGGTAGGCCAGTGAAGACATCACGCGGCTAATTCTGACAAAAACACCCTGCCGAATTCACATAGTTGATCAAATCCAACTGTTTTATTTGCCTAACTCTGATAGCCAAGACTTCTGAAGGTTCAGAATCACAGTCGAGTAAGTCACCGAGGGAAATGCACATATGGCTCACACAATGCAGTCATGAGAAGCAGCGAGGCCTGGTGGAAAGAGCGCAAGTCTGACCCTCAGTGGTCTTGGGTTCTAGTCCCGGCTCCACCACTTGCCTGCTGCGTGACCTGGGATGAGTCACTTCGCTTCGCTATGCTTCAGTCCCCTCATCCGCAAAAAAGGGGATTCGCTGGGGACTCAGCGGACCTGCGTTCCAATCCCAGCCCTGACGTTTGTCTGCTGTGTGATCTTGGATCTGACATTTCTCTGTGCTTCTGTTACCTCATCTGCAAAATGGGGACTCAAGCCTCCCTCCCATTTAGACCGCGAACCCCATGGGGGATCAGATTATCTCGTATCTACCACAGCGCTCAGGATAGTGCTTGTCACATAATAAGCACTTAACGAATATCATGATTATTATTGCTATTACAATTGAGCACACCTGTCCCAAGAGGAGAAATGAGACCGTTTCAGCAGCTGCACATTCCGCTCCCTTTCCTCACGTTGCCCCCTCCTACCTCACCTCACTACTGTCCTACTACAACCCAGCCCACACACTTTGCTCCTCTGGTGCTAACCTTCTCGCGGTACCTCGAGCTCATCTATCTCGCTGCCACTCTAGAAGCAGCGTGGCTCAGTGGAAAGAGGCCGGGCTTGGGAGTCAGAGGTCATGGGTTCGTATCCCGTCTCTGCCACTTGTCAGCTGTGTGACTGGTGGGCAAGTCACTTGACTTCTCTGTGCCTCAGTTCCCTCATCTGTAAAATGGGGATGAAGACTGTGAGCCCCACGTGGGACAACCTGATTCCCCTATGTCTACCCCAGCGCTTAGAACAGTGCTCGGCACATAGTAAGCGCTTAACAAATACCAACATTATTATTATTATTATTATTAAAATGGGGATTAACCGTGAGCCTCACGTGGGACAACCTGATGACCCTGTATCTACCCCAGCGCTTAGAACAGTGCCCTGCACACGGTAAGCGCTTCACAAATACCAGCATTATTATTATTATTATCTTGCATCTGGCCTGGAACGCCCTTCCTCCTCACACCCAACTGAAAATGACTTTCCCCCACTTCAAAGCCTTACTGAAGGCACATCTCCTCCAAGAGGCCTTCCCTGATTCAGCTCCCTTTTCCTTTTCTTCATCTCCCTTCTGCATCACCCTGACTTACTTGTTTTATTCTTCCCCTCCCCCCACAGCCCCATGGCACTTATGTGCGTATTTGCTATTTAACAGATAAATTGATTTAACAGATAGAAGAAACGCGGCTTAGGGGGAAGAGCACAGGCTTGAGAGTCAGAGGTCGTGGGTTCTAATCCTAGCTCCGTCACTTGTCAGCTATGTGACCTTGGGCAAGTCACTTAACTTTTCTGCGTCTGTTACCTTATCTGTAAAACGGGGATTAAAACTGTGAGTCACACGTGGGGCAACCTGATCACCTTCTATCGACCCCAGAGCTTAGAACAGTGCTTGGCACATAGTAAGGACTTAACGAATACCATCATCATCATATTAGAGCATGTGTCCCCCTCCAGACTGTAAGCTCTTTGAGGGCATGGAATGTGTCCGTTACATTGTTATATTGTACTCTCCCAAGTGTTTAGTACAGTGCTCTGCACTGAGTATGCGCTCAATAATTACGATTGACTGAGTGAGTGGTGAACCATAGCTGTGCAGTGCCCTGCTATTGGTCCAGGGGAGCACGGATCCTCGCTGGGATCTCTGTCATCGTTAAAGAAAGCCGTTGAACCAAGGAGCCCTCAGGCCGTTACGTGAGGTAGTCAGGCCGAGCTGGAATCCTGAAAAATAGATGGTTCATGTGGGCAACAAAGACCAAGCCAGCTACCAAGCCAGCTAGTGGCCATCTGGGTCACAGTGCCAACACCAAGTGGACATCGCTTTGGTCATAAATGGGTCCAGCTTGTGGAAGAAAAAAAACTTCCACGTACTCCATCCCTGTCCAACAATTGATCAAGGGTATTTATTGAGCGTTTACCATGTACGGAACACTGTGGTACCGTCCAACAGAGTTGGTAGACACTTTGCCCGTTCACAAAGAGCTTATATTCTGCCCGTCTACTTGCTCGTTTTAATCTTTGCCCAAGTGGGACAGAAGAGTTCAAATCGGAGCACTCCAATCACTGTGACTACGATCCAATTCCTTCAGCCGGTGGAAGGACCAAAGCTCATCCATCGCTTTCAGTAGCGTCTCCCGGCCAAATAAATGACTACTGATGATGACTTGGTCATTTATTATGCAATCTTGAAAATTAAGTTTGAGGGAATGCAAAATTAAAGTAGAGATAATTGCAAGTTCATTGCTGTATATCCACAAGCTCCATAAATCATAATATCTCAATTGATGTGGGCCAGCTTTGAGATAATATTGAGAGAGCAGATCAATCTCTGTACGCTACAGACATTTCAAGTGAACTGTTTACTCTTAAGGTAATTAGACAGTTCTGGAGATCTCATATGGTTTCTCTAAAGTCCCCAAATATAGAATATCAATCTTAACTTCATGAGTCTGCAGATTCAGTGGAAGTAGTCAAGGAAATGGGCTGGCTACGTTTTTAGGTGTTCTGACTTTCCTTTATTTATTTATTCACGGTATCTGTTATGGGCTGACACCTTTCTAGTTTTTCTAGCAAAGTGGGACGAGGCAGAAATATTAGTTGTTGAGCGGTCAGTAACTCCACTTGTTCAGGTCATACAACAAGGGATAGCACCCATAACTTTCATCTACATGTATAAAATAGTGTTTCTGCCCCTATAATGATTAATAATAATGGCTATGGTATCTGTTAAGCACTTACTATGTGCCAGACACTACCGAACGAAGCGCTAAAAAGTAAATTGGGTTGGACGGCAATCCCTGACCCACCTGGGGCTCACAATCTCAATGCCTATTTTACGGATGAGGTAAGTGACACACAGACAAGTGCGTGACTTGCCCAAGGCCACAGAGCAGACAGGTTGGGGAGCCAGGATTAGAATCCATGACTTTCTGACTCCCGGGCCCGTGCACGATCCGTTAACGCCATGCATGCTTGGGATAGTACCACAGAGTGTTTAGACATATTCCGAAGAAAGTGGAGCTTGGTTTTATACTGTTACTTTTGAGAAGCTCAGAAAAGCTTTGTGAATAATGCAAGGAAGTCGAAGAGAAAAGAGAACCTAACAAGAGGTCTCCCTATTCTTTGAATGACTGGCATATTAAAATACCCACGGGAGGAAATCAAGCTTCAGACTAAACATAAGGTCTATTAATAATAATAATGCTGGTATTTGTTAAGCGCCTACTATGTGCAGAGCACTGTTCTAAGCGCTGGGGTAGATACAGCGTAATCAGGTTGTCCCACGTGAGGCTCACAGTCTTCATCCCCATTTTACAGATGAGGTAACTGAGGCACAGAGAAGTGAAGTGATTTGCCCACAGTCACACAGCCAACAAGCGGCAGAGCCAGGATTAGAACCCATGACCTCTGATTCCCAAGCCCGGGCTCTTTCCACTGAGCCACGCTGCTTCTCTGCAGGTCTAGAGTGCGACCTGTGCCAGGATAGGGCTCTGCACTCAGAAACCACTCAATAAATATCACCCATGAACTGATATGTGCCAAGCATGGAATGAGAAGAGCATATCGGTCACAGTCCCTTGTCCCACCATTGAAAAGGGAGGAAGAACAGTTTTTTTTATCCCCTCTTTACAGAGGCAGAGACATTAAATGACTTACCCATGGTCACACAGAGGGCAAGCGGCAGAGCTGGAATTAGAGCCCAGATCCTCCCCCCCACCCCCGACCTCGATCCATGTCTTTCCTATACATGTATACATTCTTCAGGGGGAAAAAAAATGCATATTTTTTCCTGAAGGTATTTTCCACACTTTCTCGGTTCTCAATTTCCAATGCCTACGCTAGTTCTTCCACTTCTGCTTTTCTTCTGCTCTTTCTTTTTTCTGCTTTATTAGTGGCTGTTGGATTAATCCCCTCAAACGTTTCATTTAACAGATATAAATCCAACATCTGGTTGAGTCGCTCAGTATAAACCTTCTCCAGAGTATAAGGAAATTTACGGCCGAATAGAATTTGACATTTAATATAAAGGAAGCATAGCATTACGCTGCAGTCAGCATGTTGACTAGAAAACAGTCAGCCATGCCAAGATTATAAAGCTTTTCTCGTGCCCTTTCACTAGAATCCAGTAATCAAAAGATTGATTTAGTTCTCCAACTTAATTTGCAGCTCTAATTTTATTATTTTCAAATCCAGCTAGATCCTCTTAATCTATTGGATCAGCAGCAGCTGCTGGGTCTCTGTCCCTTTTACAAGATAAACCCTACTGTTCTATATTCTTAACCACACCAGAGGTATTACTGTTCTGTTCTCAAAAAGTCCACTGTCTTAGCTCTATGAGTCCAATCACAAATCTGATTCCAGATACTGAAATCGGCATTTGTCTATAAAGGATCAGAATCAAGACCTGGGGCATTTTCAGTAGAATGTGAAAATCTCATCAGTTCAGAAACAAACAACCAAAAAAAAAAAAAAAGGAATTTTTTTTGGTGTTCTTCAAATGTTTACTATGAGCCTGACACTGTATGCCGGGGCAGATACAAGATAATTGGGTTGGACCCAGTCACTGTCCCACATAGGGCTCCCAGTCTAAATCCCTGTGTTACAGATGAGGTAACTGAGGCACAGAGAAGCGAAGTGGTTTCCCCAAGGTCACACTGCAGACAAGTGGCAAAGCTGGCATTAGAAACCAGGGCCTGTGATCTTTCCACTAAGCCACACTGATTCTCTTCTAGGAGTTAAACACAAACTAAAATACTGGGAGAGATGAAAAACTGGATTTAACGAAAGACCGCATTACTTTGTAAAATAAACCTCTTAGCCTTCTTGGAAAACATCTGTAACCACAGTTATATGACCTTGAATTTTCTCTGTACGTTTAATGATCTCTCTCTATCTTTTGTTAGTCTTCATTTTAGAAGCTCCTTGAAGGCAAAAACTGTAGTAATGATGGTACTTGTGAAGCGCTCACTATGTGCCAAGCACTGTTCTAAGTGCTGGGGTGAATACAAGGTAATCAGGTTGTCCCACGTGGGGGTCACAGTTTTAATCTCCATTTTACAGATGAGGCAACTGAGGCACAGAGAAGTTAAGCGGCTTGCCCAAGGCCACACAGCAGACAAGTGGCGGAGCCGGGATTAGAACCCGTGTCCTCTGACCCCAGCCCGTTCTCTTTCCACTAAGCCACCCTCCTTCCCATATCTGTATCCTACTTTCTCCTCGGCAGTTCTCCACAAGTCCTAGTAGAAAGCTTCGCGCACGGTAGCCTGTTCAGTAAATACGGGAAGAACCGGTGAATGCATTTTCAAGGTAGAAGAGTGTGATTTCCCAAGCGATTATTTATATTTTAGCTCCCAGGATGCTTTTCCAAAGATCAATTTCATTGGCTTCCCCTAAAGTTCAACCCAAACCTCAGGGAGGAGGGGCTGTGGGCCACTCAGAAATATGAGACTGCGGGGACTAGGCCTTGAAGAATGCTTTTGGATAGCTTGCGTGGTGGATACACTCAATGGAAACCTGAAAAACCTGCCTACTGAAGGCAGTAAATAGGGGTTATCGAGATTCCTGCTGGTCTGTGGCGTACCTCAATGAGTTAACATGACAACGCAGTCTTTTTAGCCACAAGTTCATTTTCTATATGGGTTCCCTACTCATGCTTTAAAAGTATCAAGGTAGAAATCCGCCATTATGACAGCTTTGGCCAAAACGTTTCATCACACTAATTAAAATAATAATAATGAAGGTATTTTTAGGCACTTGAGAAGCAGCGTGGCCTAGTGGAAAGAGCATGGGCTGGGGAGTCAGAGACCCTGGGTTCGAATCCCAACTCCACTGGGAACTGGGAACCGAAGCACAGAGAAGGGAGGTTACTTGCCCAAGATCACACGACAGACAGAGCCAGGATTAGAACCCAGGTCCTCTGACTCCCAGACCCAGGCTCTTTCCACTAGGCCATGCTGTTGCTCAATAAAAGATAAAAGGCAGTATCTCTGCCCACAGGGAGCTTATAAGTAAACAGATGGATTGCCTTTTTTATTCCCTTCTGTCAGTCAGTCAATGGCATTGAGTGCTTACTGTGTGCAGGGCAATGTACTAAGTGCGTGGGGGAGTACAATATGACAATAAACACACGCATTCCCAGCCCTCAACTTCTGCGCCCTGCTCCCTCATGCACCCACCGATCCAAACTTAGCTCTTGTTCTAGGATCCCTGTCAATGGCAGATCTCCCCCGGGGACTGATACTTTCACTTTTTGGGTGGCAAGAGAATATTCAAAAGCAGCGGAGTCTTCAAGAGGCAAGAGTAACCCAATCAGAGACGGTGGAGGAGGAATAGAGACTAGTAAAGATACGGAGAAAATGCAGCCAAATTCAATCTTTAATCAGGAAGAACACACACACATACAGTGTCTTACAAAAGTCTTACATTTCAGACTTTTCACTCATTCAGACTTCAATTACTCTTTCTAAATCAGTCAATCATATCTGTTGAGAACTTACTGTGTGCAGAGCACTGAACTAAACACCTGGGAGAATACAAAACAACAGAATTGGTAGATAGGTTCCTTGCCCACAGTGAGCTTATCATCTAGAGTCTCAATCTAGTGAAGATACAGTTGCAGAAACACCTCAGGCTCCCCTCTACTTTCCTTATTAAGCCTCTTTTTTACGGTATTTGTTAAACGCTGGTGTAGAAATAAGTCAATTAGGTTGGACCCACTCCCTGTCCCGCGTAGGGCTCGTAGTCTAAGTCGGAGGGAGGACAAGAGAAAGGAGGCCCAGAGAAGTTAAATGACTTGCCCTCGGTCACACAGAAGACATGGCAGAGCTGGAGTTAGAACCCAGGTCCTCTGACTCTCGGGCCTTTGTTCTTTCCACTAGGCCATGAAGCTACAGAGATGGTAGGAAAGGCCTTGAATTTCTCGCCTCCTGAGGCTCTCTAAAGCCCTCAGGGTGGGAGAAAATCAACTGGTGAGAAATGAAAAATAGTTTGGAATTGAGTTGGAAGTATGAGCTCTAAAAGAGCCTCCTCTATCAAATACGGATGGAGAATCAAGTAGATTGCTATTTGGAAACTATTTGGGGGTAAACAAGATTGCAATCAATCAAGCAATCACTGATGTTTAATGATGTTTATTGTGTGCAGAGCCCTGGGGCTTGGGAAAATTCAACAACTTAGGGAGACGCGGTCCCTGCTCTCAGGAAGTTTATAGTCTAGTGGGCTCAGTACCAGAAATCAGCACCAACTGATATAAAATCTTTTCGATGAAAAAAATTCCGCAGCTCTAGGGAGAAACAGAACATGAAGCAGCAGATAGCCCCTCATAAATACAGGGAATACATTGTGTAAATCTCCCTTCTGTATCACCATTGCACTCTTTTGCACCCTTTAAGCAACTGATAGTCACCCCGTCCTCAGCCCCTTAGCACTTAGGTAGGTATCCTCGAGAAGCAGCGTGGCTCAGTGGCAAGAGCCCGGACCTGGGAGTCAGAGGTCATGGGTTTGAACCCCGGCTCTGCCACTTGGCAGCCGTGTGACTGTGGGCAAGTCACTTCACTTCTCGGTGCCTCAGTTCCCTCATCTGTAAAATGAGGCTGAAGACTGTGAGCCTCACATGGGACAACTCATTACCCTGTATCTCCCCCAGCGCTTAGAACATTGCTCGGCACGTAGTAAGCGCTTAACAAATACTAACATTATTATTATTATTATCCATAACTTATTTTAATGTCTGTCTCCCCTTTTAGACTGTAAGCTCCCCGTGGGCAAGGAACACGTCTACCGATTCTGTTATATCGTACTCTCCCCAGTGCTTAATACGGTATAGTGCGTAAAGTAAGTGTTCAACAGATATGACTGGTTGATTGAAAAAGACCAAGTTGTTGGCAATGATAAGTAGTCACGCTTTGTGGACAAAAGTTTTCACTGATAGAAGCAGGATGACTTTTCTACTCCATTCAACTGGGGGAAATCTCGTGAGCCATGGAAAGCTGTAAGTAGGCACCATTAACCAAGAATCCCTTAGCTTCAAACCACACGTTTAACAGAGAGGGTGGGGAGAATTTACAGGAAAGGGGCTCTACTTGTAAGAAGAAACAGTGTGGGCTAGAGGTTATAGCACGGGCCCGAGCGTCAGAAGGGCCTGGGTTTTAATCCTGCCTCCATCACTTATCTGGAATGTAGTGGTAGATGTAATAATAACAACAGTGATAAACACTGTGGAATTTGTTCAGCACTTAGGCACTGTGCTAAGTGCTGGTGTAGATGCAAGCTAATCGGGTTGGACACAGTCCCTGTCCCACATGGAGCTCACAGTCTTAATCCCCATTTTACAAATGAGGTAACTGAGGCACAAAAGAGCGAAATGCCTTGCCTAAATTCACACAGCAGACAAGTGGCGGACCTGGGATTAGAATCCAGTTCCTTCTGACAACTTTGTCCTTGCTCTATCCACCAGGCCATCCTGTGTCTCAAAATTGAAAGTGGATTATGATAACCAGAAGGAGATAATCCCTATTATCCTGTCCCCAGGGAGTTATACCTTTAGAGGCCCGGCAACATCGGCAACTCTGCAATGGCAGAACAGACCCCTGATCACTGTGAGCAAGAACCTGGTCTCACTCATTCCAAGTCTAGAGATTCCCAATGCTACGCGATAAAGGTTCAATAAAAATACCACTGATGGATTGGCTGATTTCCAATCAAGACTAAAAAGCCTAAAGATGGTACCTTTATCTCGTGTGTCCCTTCCCTCCTAAATTTCCTGCATCCTGTTTGCTCTACACTCAAAAAATGAAAAGTCGGTAACAAAGCCGGGAGATAACCTCAAACGGTTTTCCGGTAATAGCCATGGTAGTGACGAGGTACTTATCAAATGCTTATCTATTTTGCTAAACACTGAGGTAAATACAGGATTAGTGGGTCCCAGTTCCTGCCTGGACCAGGGCTCACAATTTAAGTGGGGGAAGGCACAGAGATGAGACAATCCCCATTTTACATTTGGGAAAACTGAGGCACAGAGAAGTTAAGCGACTTACCTCATCTGTAAAATGGCGTTTAAGACTGTGAGCACCATGTGGGACGTGGACCGTGTCCACCCCGAATACCTTGTATCTACCCCAAGCATAGAACAGTGCCTGGCACACAGTGTTTACAAATACCATGGGATAGGGACTGCGTTCAATCTGATAAACTTGTATCTTCCCCAGCGCTTAGTACACTGCCTGGCACATAGTAAGCACTTAACAAATATCGCAAACTCGTCCAGGGTCACACGGCAAGCAATTGGCAGAGTGGGATTAGAACCCAGGTTCTCTGACTCCACTAGGCCACATTTCTTCTGAATATACATTAGTATGAAGAGGAACAAGATCTGTTGAGGGCAGGGAATGTGTCTTCCAACTCCGTTAAATTGTACGAGCGCTTAGTATGGTGCTCTGCGATCCATCGGTCATATTAATTTACTGCGTACTGAGTGTAGAGCACGGTTCCAAGTGCTTGGGAGAGTAGAAAATAAACAGCTGAGACACCATGAGCTTACACTCCGCACACATTAAGAGCTTAATAACTATGACTGATCGATAGACTGACCCAATTTTGTCACACTTCTAAACTTCTTTAACCATTCCCCGCTCTTTCCTAATCCTCAAAAGACAGAGGGTGGGGTTTCACTAATAGAGCTTCAAAATTATCTGAACAAAGAACCTCGTCAATGTTTCCTATCGTACTGGGGTTCTAGGGTCAAAACAGGTGACGTTGTTTGAGTCTGGCACATTTCGAGGGAAACTGGAGAAGGCTGCCTCAGAGAACTCATGTCAGGGACCAAGGGATCAGAGTGGAGGAACAGAAAGGACTGAGCGTTGTTAGAAGCAGTAGATAGAGCGTGGGCCGGGGAGTCAGAAGGATCTGGGTCCTAACCCCAGCTCCACCACTTGTCTGCTGTGTGACCTTACTTCACTCCACTTCTCTGCACTTCAGTTATAAATGGGGATTAAGACTGAAAGCCCCATGTGGGACAGGGACTACGTCCAACCTGATAAGCTCCTCCTCTGCCGCCCACCTCCTCACCGTCCCCCGTTCTCGCCCATCCCGCCGTCGGCCCCTGGGCCACGTCCTCCCGCGGTCCTGGAATGCCCTCCCTCCCCACCTCCGCCAAACTATTCTCTTCCCCTCTTCAAAACCCTACTTAAAGCTCCCCTCCTCCAAGAGGCCTTCCCAGACTGAGCTCCCCTTTTCCCTCTGTTCCCTCTACTCCCCCTCTCTCCCCCCTAACCTCTCCTCAGCTAAGCCCTCTTCCCCCCACCCCCCCGCCACCCCTTCCTCTCCCCTCAGCACATTACTCGTCTGCTCAACTGTATATATCTTCATTACCCTATTTATTTTGTTAATGAGATGTACATCGCCTTGATTCTATTTATTTGCTATTGTTTTAATGAGATGTTCATCCCCTTGATTCTATTTATTGCTAATGTTTTTGTCCGTCTCCCCCGATTAGACTGAAGCCTAGACTGTAGACTGTAGGGCAGGGACTGTATCTGTTACCGATTTGTACATTCCAAGTGCTTAGTACAGTGCTCTGCACAAAGTAAGCGCTCAATAAATACTATTGAATGAATAAGCTTGTAGCTAGCCCAGCGCTCACTACAGTGCCTGGGGTAAGCGCTTAAATAACATAAAGAAATATGGAAGTCGGTCACAGTTGCTGAGTGGCTGGTAAAGAAAGGAAGCACACATAGTTTATGAAATGATTTCAGGGGGAAGGCTGCCAAATTCTAGGAGATTGTTGCTGGGCTTGGGAAGTTGGAGGAAAAAATGAGGACTGTAAAGGTGGGGTAAAATAACTTTTCAACTTCTCATTCAATTCCTTCATGGCTCTGGATTCCTGCCTAGTGCGCATTTGCGGTGGAAATCAGGCATGGCACAAGTCACAGTGCAGAAACAGCCTTCTGAAAATAATTACAGGAGTGGAAGTATTTCACAAATACTGTTCCTTTGGCTTACTTCACCTTCCCTGTATTAACAGACCAAAGCAAGCCACCATGTGTAAAACCCATCTTTGATATCTGGGCAGGAAAAAATAACTTAAAGTGGATTTGGATCAAATAGCCATTTGTAGATGGGGAAAATAACTTTCTAACCAACCTTTTACCCTCCTCTTGACTGTAATTTTAGATTTATATTTCTGCTCACACAAGCCCATGCATAATCATTTCCTGATTACGTATTATTTAAAAGTACAGGTCATCTCAAACAGGGTTTATACGTACATAACCATATCAACTATCTCTGCTAGACTGTAAGTTTCGAGAAGGTAGGGATCATGTCTCCTTAGTCTATTGAACTCTCCCAAATGCTTAATACAGTGCTCTGCCCACGGTAAGTGCTAAATAAATACCACTGATTGATTCATCTCTTTGAAGCACAAAAAGAAATACATATTTAGACCATATAAATATTTTGTATCTTCAAAGCGAAGTTGAAGTCACTGAGATACTTCAGGCCAAAAACATTTTGGGACTGAGGAAAATATAGGATGATGAATTTCTCTGGATAAATTGATCTTTCCACTTCTCAATGACTGAGTCTTTTTAGATGGCTTTCCCCCCACCTTATCACCCTCTGCTTTTTCTCTCCCAAACAAAATCCCTCTGTTTGCCAAAGAGATGGGATATATTGGCATTCACACAGGGAGTTTTAGAACACAAACATATCCCTTCGTACTGGCACAAACCTGCTTCCCTTCAACCATCCCCCACTTTCTCCTTTACTTACTTTTCTTCTCTGTGAACATCCCAACACCTTACACTGCCCACTCACATGTGCAAACACTACTCACTCACACACACACACACACACACACACACACACACACACACACACACAAACACACAGAAAATGTAAATTCTTATTTTGGTGCCAGAACTCTATTATTTAGCTGTAGCTGAAACATAACGGTGCTAACACACTATAAATATATGGGGTAGGTGGTGTTTACTGATCATCCATCAACACTGAGAAGCAGCGTGGCCTAGTGAATAGAGCACAGGCCTGGGAGTTAGAGGAAATGGCGTCTAATTCCAGATCCACCACTGTCTGCTGGGTGACCCCGAACAAGTCACTTAACTTATCTGGACTTTGGTTACGTCATCTGTAAAATGGGGGCTAAGCCTATGAGTTCCACATGGGACATAGACTCTGTCTTACTGTATTAGCTTGTATCAACCCCAGTACATCTGAGTAAGCACTTAACAAACACCATTCAAAATAAACAAGCCAAACAAATATTTCCACTTCTGCTCACTCTACTGAAAACGAATGAAAAGCAGTCGTTCCTAACATCAGATAGCCAATTATATAGAAATGACCTATCAGTAGTGAGTGAGTGTACCAAACACCATCTCATTACACGACTGGATAAAAAAAAAAGGAAAGTCAAAAGATCTTCACTGGCAACACAGAACTTTATAGCTTCACAGCCTAACGCCTAATTCGTACAGTAGCCAGGGAGGAGACCAAAGGCAGGGACATAGATAATGGAATTAAGATGGGCAACATGAGATTGGGGAAAATGGTCAGAGAAAGAGTGGTGGTATCTTAACATTACCATCAGTGGTATTTTCTGAGCGCTTACTGTGTGCTCTGCTAAGTAGTGTTCGGGGGAGTACAATACAACAGGGTTGGTAGTCATGTTCCCTATCCACAACGAACTGACATGACGTTTCCAATACCCGAAAAGGTCCTGGGGCTACCCAAAGTGTTCTTTGTTTGTGAGATCCGCCTCCTCTCTTTCCCCGACAGGCATCATTTCTTCACTTATAAGCCAGATCCATTATTAAATGGCAAGGCAGGAATCACAAGTAATGAAGTGCTAGAACAAAGTCAACCTTTTAGAGTTGAAGCTATCCTCATCTCACCACAGCTTTGCTGGATGGGACACGTGAGGAGAGTGGAGGATGTTAGTGACCCCAAACAGCCGTTGTGGGGTCGGCTGAGATGGGGTCAGTAAAAAAATCGGTGGGTGGGGAGGGGGACAAGGGAAATGATGTAAAGGAAAAGTAAAGTCTTGGACAGTCCAGCATCTCAGGCCTAAGTCATTTGAGCTATCATGGAGACTGATTGGCATGCACACGACAATCGATCAATCATTCGGTGGTATTTACTGAGTTTTTTTTAAGGTATTCATTAAATCCTTACTCTATGCCAGGCACTGTTCTAACTGCTGGGGTAGATACAAATTAAACAGGTTTGACAGGGTTCAGGTCCCACATGGGGCTCACAGTCTCAATCCCTATTTCACAGATGAGGTACTGAGGCACAGAGAAGTGAAGTGACTTGCCTAAGGTCACACAGCAGACCAGTGGCAGAGCCAGGTTAGAACACAGGTCCTTCTGACTCCCAGGCCTGGGCTCTATCCACTAGATCAATACAACAGAGTTGGTCAACATGTTCCCCGCCCATAACGAGCTTACATTCTAGGGGTGGACAATATGGTAAACTTGTTGTGGAGTGGGATCCTGTTTACTCTGTTGGACTGTAAGCCCGTCAATGGGCAGGGACTGTATCTGTTGCCGATCTGTATATTGCAAGCGCTTAGTAGAGTGCTCTGCACATAGTAAGCGCTCAATAAATACTACTGAATGAATGAATGTAGTCTCCCCAGTACTGACTATGGTATTCTGAACACAGTAAGCACTCGCTCAATGCAACTAATTGAATATGAAAGGAATGGCTCTTCTTGAGCACAAGTCTTGAGATGACTTGAAATCAGGAGGCAGGAGTGAAAACATCAGAAGCTCAATCACTCAATCATAATTATTCAGCACTTAGTGTGTGCAGAGCACCGTACTAAGTGTTCGGGAGAGTACAATATAGCAATATAAGGGAGTTGGTTGACACGTCCCTGCCCGCAAGAAGCTTACAGTCTAGAGGGGGAGACAGACGTTAATTTGAACTAATTATGGATATGTAGGTAAATGCTGTGGGGCTGATGGAGGGCTGAGGAAAGGGAGAAAATCCAAGTGCAAGGGTGATACAGAAGGGAGTTGGAGAAGAGGAAAGGAAGGTTTAGTCAGGGAAGGCCTCTTGGAGCAGATGTGCCTTCAAAAAGGCTCTAAAGGGGGGGAGAGTCATTGTTTGTCGAATATGAAGAGGGAGGGCGATCCAGGCCAGTGGCAGGACCTGGACAAGAGATGAAAGCGCAACTAAGGAGAGTCTTTGGGTGTGAACAGACTGAGGTCAGGAGCGAGCGCCCATCTTGGCCTTTCCAGCTCCACACCTATGCTCACAAACACCCAGTGACAAACTTCTTGGTGAGTAATGTATTCTTTGGTGAAGACAGACAGCTCTCAAGAGAGTCCGCAGTCTCCTGTGGAGTGAGATGCTGATGCAGTTCCTTCTACAGGCTCTAAGATCCTGCTCAACAAGCGGAAGAGCCTCTCTTTTTTCTCTCTAAATTACTGCGCTTCGGGTCGAAGGATCAGGTAGTAGTTGCAGAGCTGATTCAATCCCCAGGAGGGTTCTGAAACCTCGCCACTGAAGTCTTCGTTCAGCTTCTAGGCTCCGTTGAGAGGTAAGTCTGTGCCCACTCGAGGAATATAGGACACTGGCAATTTTCCAGAGATTTGGGACTATGTGTCCAAGATATTTCACTTTTTGTTAAGTAGAGCAAGGCTTTGGTCTTCTCAACACTTTTCATTCATTCATTCAATAGTATTTATTGAGCGCTTACTATGTGCAGAGCACTGTACTAAGCGCTTGGGATGAACAAGTCGGCAACAGAGACAGTCCCCGCCGTTTGACGGGCTTACGGTCTAATCGGGGGAGACGGACAGACGAGAACGATGGCGATAAACAGAGTCGAGGGGAAGAACATCTCGTAAAGACAATGGCAACTAAATAGAATCGAGGCGATGTACAATTCATTAACAAAATAAATAGGGTAGCGAAAATATATACAGTCGAGCGGACGAGTACAGTGCTGTGGGGATGGGAAGGGAGAGGTGGAGGAGCAGAGGGAAAAGGGGAAAATGAGGCTTTAGCTGCGGAGAGGTAAAGGGGGGATGGCAGAGGGAGTAGAGGGGGAAGAGGAGCTCAGTCTGGGAAGGCCTCTTGGAGGAGGTGATTTTTAAGTAAGGTTTTGAAGAGGGAAAGAGAATCAGTTTGGCGGAGGTGAGGAGGGAGGGCGTTCCAGGACCGCGGGAGGACGTGACCCGGGGGTCGACGGCGGGACGGGCGAGACCGAGGGACGGTGAGGAGGTGGGCGGCGGAGGAGCGGAGCGTGCGGGGTGGGCGGTAGAAAGAGAGAAGGGAGGAGAGGTAGGAAGGGGCAAGGTGATGGAGAGCCTCGAAGCCTAGAGTGAGGAGTTTTTGTTTGGAGCGGAGGTTGATGGGCAACCACTGGAGTTGTTTAAGAAGGGGAGTGACATGCCCAGATCGTTTCTGCGGGAAGATGAGCCGGGCAGCGGAGTGAAGAATAGACCGGAGCGGGGCGAGAGAGGAGGAAGGGAGGTCAGAGAGAAGGCTGACACAGTAGTCTAGCCGGGATAGAGAGTCTAGCCGGGATATAACACTTCTAATAGAGTGAGGGATAAAGTGGAACAAAGTGAGTAATTACGATGGACACTTACAAGATGGCGGACTGGGTTCCAAAAACAAGTCCACAATGCTTCCGCTTAATGTCCGCATACCGCACCAACCCCTCATTTTGGATTGGAAAGATAAGCACTCCAGATGAAACCATTATACCTTATAAAAATAGAGACATCTGCCTTAGTGCTCGATTTAAATTATTGAGAGAAGAACAGAGGTCCTAATGTTTCATTTTGACTCAAACCTGGATCAAAGTCACTTTAAAGAATTGTTTTGGATGAAATCATGTGAATTGAAATATTTCCATAAATTTGCATTGCTCATGCTATTTTAATTTGTGTCAACAGGGTCATTTGCAATGCCATGTACACAATGTAGAGATGAAGCACAGTATAACGCCCGAGGCAAGGATATGCTGTTCAGTGAATAGGTAAAATTGAAAAAACACCCATGTCAATTTCTTCCATAAGATGGGCTACAGCTCCTCTAAAAAAATCCATTATAGAATCATCAGGTGATAATATCTACCCCAATTCAGATACACAGGACTCCTGCAATACCATTACCTCTAGGTGGAGTTGTCAGTTTGAAAAATACAGGCAGCATTTAAAGTTTGTATTCCTTTTCTAATTTGCAAGATGTCAAACAACTTTAGAAATATTACTTCAGGAACTACCAAGGGGTGTCGTGTTATCTAGGCTTAATTTGCTGGAACAAAAACAGCACCTGGTGCTGCTACCAGCCAGGAAACCCATTCGGCTACGGATAATCTTGGTTTCTATATAGTGTGGTTGGGACCGTCAGTCACTCATGAATATCTGCAGAAACATTTGCACGTTGGGAAACTACTTTCAGTGACGTCATCTGATAATTTGAAGGATGGCCATCTCTCTCTCTATGGATATTTATGTGCAAATTCATATTTATATACAGATGGCCATCCTTCAAAATATCAGATGAATATAAATATTTGTTTTTTATAGTATTTGTAAAGCATTGACTTTGTGCCAGGCACTCAACTAAGCACTGGGATAGATACAAGATAGATACAACGTAATCAGGTAGGACGTAGTCCATGTCCCATTTGGGGCTCACAGTATTAATCCTCATCTTACAGATGCACTGACTGAGGCACAGAGGAGTGAAGAGACTTGCCCAAGATCACACAGCACACAAGTGTTGGAGCAGGATTAGAACCCAGGTCCTTCTGACTCCCAGGTCTGTGTTCTATCTGCTAGGCCCCACTGTCCTTTTATTTGTATAGGTGTGTATGTGTGTACGGGTGCGTGAATATATTAACATTGAGATTAAGCTGTACACTAAGCGTGACAAAGCAAAGAAGGAAAATTGAATGAAAGCTAGAAACATTTCAGTATTTTAAGCTCGTTCTAACAACTGAAGATTATCCTGAGTCAGTGAATGGGAAATATTTTCCAGATAAATGAATTTACAGAGTTATCACGTAGAGGATTCTGGGTTAAAATTGAGCATCGCCTTCTCATTTCAACACTATACTGTTATAATATCATCCATTGTTTCATGATTCCATTCCCTCTGATTTTCTGAGCTAATTAACTGAAATACAGATGCCCAAATGCACATGCATTTATCTACATACAAAGTAATAGCATCACTGTTATAACGATAATAATAATAATTGTGGTGCTTTTTGAGTGCCTACTATGTGCCAAGCATTGTTCTAGCACGGGGGTAGATACAAGTAATCAAGTTGGACAGAGTCCCTGTCCCACAGTGGGGCTCAGAGTGTTGTTTCCCATTTCACAGATGAGGTAACTGAGGTACAGAGAAATTAAGTAACTTGTCCAAGGTCACACAGCAAACATGTGACAGAGCTGGAATTAGAACCCACATCCTAGGACTCCGCTGTTTCTCCATAATAGTGTTATAGAAACACTATTATCGTCAATAGTTGATAACTGTATTAAACTCTGTAGTAAGGAATTGAAATCAATCAATCAAGGATATTGATTGAGTGCTTCCTACGCCTAGGGCACTGTATTAAGCAGTTGGGAGAGTACAATACAAGAGACGCCTAAGCAAGATCCTCGCCCATAGAAGCTTACGGTCTAGAGGGGGAGACTGACATTAAAATAAATTAGATTTAGGTGAATAGTCAGGAAATAAGGATAAGCACATTGGGCTGGTGGGGCTGAGTATGGGGGGCTGTAAAGTGCTTAAAGGATATGGATACAAATGCAAAGGGAGTGTGGGTAGGGGAAATGACGGCTTAGTAGGGAAGGCCTCTTGGAGGAGATGTGATTTTAGGAGCACTTTGAAGGCATTGAAAGCAATGGACCGTTGGACATGAAGGGGAGGGAGTTCCATGCCAGAGGGAGGACATGGGAAAGGGGTCAGAGGAGAGATAAACAAAATCATGACCCAGTGAGTAGGACGCTGCTAGAGTAAAGTATGCCAGCTAGGTTGTAGTAGAAAACTAATGAATTGAGATGGCAGTGGGAAAACTTATTTAAAACTCCCGGTAAGGACTTTCTATTTCATGAAGAGGTAGATGGGTAACTACTGGAAAATTTTAAGGAGTGGGGAGACACGGACTTAATATTTTTTTAGAAAAGCGATCCCGAAAGCAGAGTGACGGGTGGGCTCGACTGGAAAGAAACAACAGGCAGGAAGGTCAGGGAGAAAGTTGATGCAGTAGTCAAGGAGGGATAAGATAAATGCCGGGATCAGCCCGCTGGCAGTTTGGATGAAGAGGTAAGGAGAGATCTGAGCTGACGGTGGACCGACAGGATTTGGTGACAGATTGAATACGTGGGTGGAATGAGAGATACGAATCAAGATGGAACAGACCGAACAAGTAAAACGTACAGCCCCTAGTCACGAGAAGCTTACAATTTTTAGGTACGAAAATGAGAGGACGGATACAAATGACAAAAATGCCAGTGAGTCATTTCAATAAACAGATACACCCATAATGTTAAAGTAACTAGTAATGCGGTGTATTTTTGAAGATTGAGTGTTAATCAAGGAATGCTTCCTGGAGAACTCTGAAGGAAGGGACAGATATGTGCTGAAGGAAAGACATCAATAGCAGCACAGCCTAGTGGAAGGAGAACGGGCCTGAGAGTCTGAGGACCTGGGTTCTATTCCTGCCTCTGCCAACTGCTTGCTGTGTGACTTTGAGCACTCACTTAAGTTCTCCGTGCCTCACTTTTCCAGTTCTTCTTTTTACTTAGCCTGTGAGCCCCATGTGAGACAGGGACTGTGTCCAACCTAACTGACTTATATCTACCCAGCATTTAGAACAATTTTGGTACAAAGTAGGCGCTTAACAAATATCATAATACAAAAAAAAAGCAATTGTATTTCCTGAGTACTTACTCTGGGCAGAGCACTCTGCTAAGCACTTTAGCGAGCACAAAGAAATGAGTAGACAAATTTCCTGCCGTCGAGGAGCTTAAAGTCTAAAGGGGGAAATATTCACTAAAATAAGTTGCGAGTAGCGGTAAGCAACAGAGTTTAAAGATTTGTGTATTAGTGCTACTGGTTGGGGGGTGTGTGAGGGGTGAATCATCGATTGGGAGACTGAGCTTGTTGTGGACAGGAACATGTTCACCGACTCTGTCCTCCTAAGCACTTAGCATAGTGCTCGACACACAGTAAGAGCTCAAAATAGCATCGATTGATTGACTGATTGATTGGGAGAACCACAGGCAAGGTTAGTATATTAATTTAAGAAGACCAGACTATGAGCAAAGTCTGTCAGAAGGAGGTAGGTCGCATCTCCTCCAAGAGGCTTTCCCCGTATAACCCCTTTTTTCCCTGACTCCCTCTCCCTTCTGCTTTGTCTATGCACTTGGGTCTGTACCCTTTAATGAAGTTGCTATTCACCCTACCCTCAGCCTAACAGCACTTATATACATATCTGTAATTAATTCATTTATATTAACGTTCCTCTCCCCCTCTAGCCCGTAAACTCACTGTGGGTGGAGTACTTTTCTGCCAACTCTGTTGTATTATACTCTCCCAAGTGCTTAGTAAAGTATTCTGCACATAAGCACTCAATAATTATCAGTGACTGATAGTCAAAGGGGAGGATAGCCATTTAAGAGCCTATAGGGCAATAAGGTAATAATTAGGATTTATTTTAATGTGATCTATGGAAACAGTAGAAGAAAGAAGTGATGTGTTCCAAATGATATTTTTTTTAAGGTTGATATATAAGGCATACATAGGACAGGCTGAAGAGGGGAGAGGCTTGAGGAGGGGAAATCACATAAGACAGTTGTTAACAATAGTCCAACACGGAGGTGGTAAAAGTTTGGACCAGTCAGAGTAAGGACAGAGAGAAAGGAGCAGATCTGTAAAATACCGTAGAGAAAGAACCGGCTGGATTGAGAGACGGACTGGATGGGGAAGATGAATGATATTGAGGAGTCAAAGAAGACACCAAAGTTTTGAGTTTCTTAGTGATGACATTAGCAATTGTGGAAAAGTTAGTAAGAGGGGAAGTGTAGTATAATAATAATAATAATAATAATGTTGGTATTTGTTAAGCGCTTACTATGTGCCGAGCACTGTTCTAAACCCTGGGGTAGACATAGGGGAATCAGGTTGTCCCACGTGGGGCTCACAGTCTTCATCCCCATTTGACAGATGAGGTAACTGAGGCACTGAGAAGTTAAGTGATTTGCCCAAAGTCACACAGCTGACAAGTGGCTGAGCCGGGATTTGAAGCCATGACCTCTGACTCCAAAGCCCGTGCTCTTTCCACTGAGCCACGCTGCTTCTCTATAAATCAATCAGAAGTATTTATTAAGCATTCACTGTGCTAAGCACTTGGGAGAGTACAGTAGAAGTACTAGACATGGTCTCAAGGCTTTCTATCTAGCATGCTCCTCTCCTTCTCTAGACTTTAAGGTCGTTTTGAACAGTGAACGTGTTTGCTAATTCTATGGTATTGTTCTCTCTCAAGGGTTTAGGACAGTGCTCTGCACATAGTAAGTGGCCATTAAATACATTGATTGGTCGATAGCAGGGGAGTCAGACACTTAGATGAACCGGAGACATGAGGAAGAATTTGAAGAAGATAAATACGTGAGTTAGTGCTTAAGAAATAGGGTGGGTCACATCTACTTAAATGTTTCCAGAGGTTGAAAATACTAAAGAGGTTGGATTGTGTGCAAGTACTGAAGGAGCAGCAAGGAGGGATATAACTGTAAGCTCATTATGGGCAGGGAACGTGTCTTGCAAATTTTGCAGCATTTGTACTCTCCCAAGCACTTAGTACAGTGCTCTGCACATATTAAGCACTTATTAAATTCCACTGAATGATTGATTGAGAATAGTCATTAACTGGGGAAAGCCTTCTGAAAGAAGATGTGATTTGAAGATGAGTGGAGTTGTGATCTGTCAGATGTGGTGGAGACGTGAGTTCCAGTGTGGTATTCGGCATGGCCTAGTTGAAAGAGCATTTGCCTGGGAGTCAGAGTACCTGGGTTCTAATCTCCGTTCTGCTACTTTCCTGTTCTGTGACCTGGGTAAAGTCACTTACCTTCTCTGTGCCTCAGCTTCCTCTCCTGAAAAATGGGGATTAAATACCTGTTCTCCCTCCCCTTTAGACTGTGAGCCCCATTTAGATCAGGGGCTGTGTCCCCCTTGATTACTTTGTATCTGTCCCAGAGCTTGGCACACAGTAAGCACTTGACAAATATCACAGTTATGATTGTTCTTCCTCCAGGTATGGGAAAAGACATAAGCAAGTATTGATAGGAATGGACACATATCTGAAATTGGTGAGGAGTGAGGAGCTCTGTGCAGTAGAAAAAATAGGGAGCTCATTTTCGATATATTTCAAAGCGACGTATGTCATCAGGCAAAAAGGTCTAGGGGGCAGGAGGGAAATGCAATTGTAAAGCAGATGTTGGGAAGAGGATCTGCAATTGTGATGAAGAAACTCAGCCAAAGAAAGAAGGGAGACACAACCATATGAAAGGGAATGAGAAGCGAGAAAACAACAGAACACCAAAAACTGATACACCGCTGCCAGCAGTTAAAAGGTTGAGAAGAGAGTGTTGAAAAGTGGATAAAGCCAGGTGCCAGCCAGCATTTCACGTTCTCAAAACTGTTATCCGGAAGGCCCAGTTTTAGAACAATAATTACAAAGAATATTATATATTGAGAGTGTCCTAGTAAGAAAACGTTAATTTGGATAAAACGAGCACCCATCTTTACCTGTACAGCGGGGAGAGGGAACCGAAATCATCTGTCAGAAAGAGGAAGGAGAGGAGAGTGAAGATAGAGGAGGAAGACAAGATAGAGAATGGGCAGAAGCACTGTTCTTCATTTTCAAAGAAATCCCTTCTAAAATCCCTTCTAATAGGACAGATGCATCAGTGACACTCCATTCTTCATGGTCTCATAAAAACTTCAAGGGAAAATTAGCAAACAACTTCACTGTAATGCATAACCGTTTCCAGAGATGCAATCATTCAATCGTATTTATTGAGCATTTACTGTTGGCAGAGCATCATGCTAAGCACTTGGAAAGTACAATTCAGCAACAGATAGAGACAATCCCTACCCAACAATGGGCTAGCTAGTATAATAACAACTTTCCCTCTCAGCATTTTAAGGAGTATTCGTCACTTGACAAGTGCAGAAGAGGCCTTCCGGTCCTCTCAGTAAGGCGACTTTGTCACCATGAACTCCACTGTTTATAGACCTATCGCCGAACGCATTTGACATTTGGCTTTGTAGTTTAATGGTAATATGCTTGTCGAATGGGTTAATGGCTTTTATTATATTGGAGATATTTCCCATTTACTCCAAGCTAAAAGGTCTGAAAGAGTCTATTCTTTTTTTTATCTGAGTGCCATTTACAAATATGGTAAAATTATTCTGTAGTGTCTAAAATGACACATAAAGTGGATAGATTTTCCATGAGAAGCAGAGAAAGGTAGACTAATGTATCGTTAAGAGCTATGGCCATCTGTTTGGGAGAAATACCGCCCATATTAATGTTCAGTCGAACAATAGTGCAAAAAGGTTTCATAGCCTGGGTAGTAATTTTGTTAAAACTAATTAAAATTACAATTTATATTGGGAATAGATTAACCAGTATGCCACTCACATCCACCAAAGAGACAACTTATATAAACGCTGCTCTGAAAAATATAGAGAAGCAAAATTTTGTCAGTTTCTTATACAATTTTAGGCCACATCTATGAATTAAGTATGCTCTCAGGTCCAATTAAATTATATTCACTCTGATAAGTTGAGTCCAGTCTATTCTTTTTTAACAGTTTGTGGAAAGAAAAGGAGTCTTTCCTGATATAAGCACATAGAGCTAAACATCTGCTACTAAAGTGTTCACAAGTATTAGACCAAGGTATTTGATCATGCTTCAACTTAACAGTGTTTGTTCCACCACCATCATCTGGTCTCTCATCTTGTATTTCCTCCTGATTCTGGAGCATCTTGACACAGAGAGCTCACACTATCTCCAAATTAATAATTGAGAATCCAAACTCTTCTCCCTTCCTTAAACTATCGATAATATCCTCTGAACTTTCTGAACATTTTCGGGCCCCCAGTTCGGTTGGCTCTTCAAATATCTTTCAAATCTGCCATTCCCTCTCCATCCAGCTACCACGGGGCTGCTCCAAGCAACTGCTCAACTACTGCATCGGCCTCCTTTCAGACCTCATTCCTCCGCAAATCATACATGGCTCTTCAACCTGGATCATTTTTCTAAAACATCATTTTGCCCTCATCTTCCCAATCCTCAAAAATCTCCAAAGGCTGGTCATCCTGCCACAAAGTAAGCGCTTAACAAATGTCATAATGATTATTATCTCTGTGTCAAGTCGAAGCACACGATCATTGGTTTCAGTGCATTCCCTCAGAACTCCCCACTATGAAACCTCGCTCCGCTGCTTTTACAACACAATCTTCACGCGTCATTCCTCTAACACCAGTCTCTAGGCCGTAAGCTTGTTACAGACAGGGAACGTGTCCACTCACGGTCGCAGTGTATCTCACGAGGACTCAGCACAGTGCTCTGCACTCAGTAAGTGCTCAATAAATACCAACCCCCCAAAAACCCCACCACCTTACCTGCTGTACCTCAATTTGTGTCTCTCTTGCCTCTGACCCATTCCTCACATCTTTCCTCTGGCCCGGAACTCCTTCCCTCTCCATAGCTGGCAGATTGTCGATCTCCCCATCTTTAAAGCCCCACTAAAATCATATCTCCTACGAGAAGCCTTTTCTGATGAACCTTTCTTTCATTTCCCCTCCTTATCGATCTTCCCTTCTGGTCATCTTTGGGCTTGGATCTCTACCCCTTGAAGATTTTGACACCCCCTCCATCTCCACTTGTCTTATCCTTATGCTCTGCTTCTTCTCTTACCTGTCATGTATTTCAATATGTGCCTCCCCAACTAGACTGTAAATTCCTCTTGGGCAGGGATCTTGTCCAACCAACTCTATCACAAGTGCTAAGTACAGTGTTCTGCACTCTATCGACTTTTGGATATTCAAATGGCACATTACAAGCAGGTATTTCAAATAATAAGCTGTGAAGAAAAGTCCTGATTTACATGGAGTATCAGATGGCGATGCAAGACATATTAATAAATAGTTGACACCTTAAGAGTTTAAAGTTTCTCACTCCAGGTAAATATATTATTCTTTTTACATCCATGTGACAGAGAGACCTTGTGCTATGGACAGTATGGTTAGACTTTTATAGCGTGAAAAAATTTACGATGTTAATGTTAATTAATCTTCTCTCAAAATTAAGGATAAACATTAAATCTCATCATTTTATATGTGTCGTAAGCAAAAGTGGCACAGCATAATGTTAAAAAGAACTCACAAACCAAATGTCCCTATAAGCGACTGCTATGTTGCTATAAAGAGAGAGAATCAAATATTTATTTGAAGAATCATTCTAGTTTCATTTTTCATATCTGCCATTGGGAGACACATCTTCGAGCATGGTTCCTGTTCATCTATTTTTATTGAAATTGTATGAATCTTCAGTTTTAGAAAAATGACTGAATTTGCCTGTTTTCTGCCAGGAAAGTGCAATGCATTAACCACAGTTTCCATTCTACAAAAAACCTTTAAATAATACATTTGGAAACTCCAACACTGACAAATTGATTTTATTTAAATTAATGTCATTCTATAATAGTTTTCATCTATGTTCCTACTGAGGACTAATGTATGTATAAGGAAAATAAAACTGCGGTGACATGGCAGTTCTCACATTTTCTTGGTGCTGCTGAAATCTCTCATATCTTGAATCTGGGGGCTCTGTGTATGGTAGTGTCAATATTTGGACAAGATTTTGAATCTTGGATGAGGAGAATTGGTATTTCAGCAATTTTTCAGGAGTTATAAGTACTGACTCTAATGCCCTTCTCTTTGTAAGGGTAGTTAATGATCAATCAATCATATTTGAGGGCTTACTGTGTGCCAAGCACCGTACTAACTTCTTGGGAGATTACAATATAACGGAGTTGGTAGACGCCTTTCCTGCCCACAAGACCTTAAACTTGTCCTGTAGACTGTAAATTCTCCTCTAGGCTCTAAGCTTGTCCTCTGGACTGCCAGCTCACTGTGGGCTGTAAGCGCTTAATAAATACTGTTGATAGATGAATTATACATTGGGATCTGAAGGGGGGAAAGTGTTTTACTCAGATGCTAGGGGGTCACTTGGAATTGTGAATGAAGTACTTGTCCCTATCTGCTCATATTTGCGTATGTATGGATCACACAGGTTTTTTTTTTAAGTTATTAAGTACTTACGATGTGACAGACAATGTTCTAAGAGCAGGGATAGGTATACGATAATTTGGTCAGACACTATCAAGCTAAACAGGCGTTTCGAATACCGGTTTACCCTGAGAGACAAAAGGTTTAGGGGCTGTGGCTAGTACCAAACGTTGGGAGGCCAGTGGCAGAGTGTACGTAACATGGCCCATGATGAATCTGAGGCATTAGATCCCACATTGGCCCTTTCGGTGAGACACAAGGTGGCCTAGTGAAAAGAACTTCCACCCGGGAGTCAGGACGACCTGGGTCCTAATCCCGGCTCCACCACTTGTCTGCTGTGTGATCTTGGACAAGTCACTTCACTTATCTGTGCCTCAGTTACCTTATCTGTAAAATGGGGACTAAAACTGTGAGCTCTATGTGGGACATGGACTGTGTCCAGTTTGATCATCTTGTACCATCCCCAGTGCTTAGTACGGTGCCTGGCACATAGTAATCTCTGGACAAATACCACAGAAATAAATTGCTAGAGCAGTCACATAAATACCTATTTTCCTTTTTTTCCTACCTGTAAAAAAATTTAGTATCAATTTCCCTCATACGTTATAAGCTCCTCAAGGGCAGAGATCATGTCTAATAACTAATAAGTGTTTTTTGCTAAATCATTTTGTGCTGGGCACTAAGTGCCAGGGAAGATACAATCAGCTCTGACAATCATATCTCTCCTCCACTGGGCTCACAATCTAAGGGGGAGGGAGACTAGATATTTGATTCCCATTTTACAGATGAGCAAACTGAGGCACAGAGATCTGAAGTGGCTTGCCCAAGGTCACACATCAAGCACCTGTTGAGGCCAGATAAGAACCTGGGTCCCCTGATTCCCAACCCCGGCCTTTTTCCACCGGGTGACATTGCTTCCATTGTTCTCTGCCAGGTGCTTAGTACGATGCTTTTCACCCAACAAGTGCTCAGTGAATACTATCTGCCGATCGATTGCGATATATCCATATTGCCTCTTCGGTAGCTTCCCCTCATTTCAAGACTTCCTCTGCCACCAAAACCTAGGAATCTTTCTTTGGATACAAGCAAGCAATCTTTCCTGACTTTCTATTACTTCGCAAGCGTACACCATGAAACCAAGCAGTTTAGATTAAATTCACTCACTTGACTTTCAAATCCCTTCGTTCTGGGCTCCCTCCCTCTTATTTACTAATGAGCATCGAGTTTCTAATGAAGGCCATTTACTTGCGTACCTCCGGTGGGTACTGCTTCATGAAGCAGTGGGATCAAATAAATAAGACTATCTACAGTGATTCATTCATGCATCAGCCAATATAAATGGAGCAGATCATGAGAAATGCTTTCGAATCAGCACATTATTCGTTAAATGACGCTTTCCAGGCAAACTTACACTGTCACTGAAAACAATCGAGGAAGGGATTTTCACATTTTCCAAACTGCAACTTTTCCCCTTGCAGCGGTTATTTTTATAGCATATCTTTCCCGCTTATTTTCAGTGGCAACGTGTCATTGTTTCCATTATTTTGAATGTCTCCTGGAGAGGTTTAGTACTATGTAGTCATGACACAGTAATGATAATCCTTTACCCCGCAGGGGAAACAGATCACTTGGGAACAGGAGGGACCAATAGGACCTTCTAGGACCCAGCTCCCACACTTCATGGCCTAGTGGATACTGCACGGTCCTGGGATTAAGAAGGACCTGGGTTCTGGTTCCCCCGCCTCCACTTCTCTGCTGTGTGACTTTGAGCAAGTCACTTAGATTCTCTGTGCCTCGGTTACCTCATCTGTAAAATGGGGATTAAGGCTGTGAGCCTTATGTCAGATGGGGACTGTGGCCAAGTCGTTTTGCTTGTAAAAATAATAATGATAAGAGTTATGGCATTTGTGAAGCACTTACTATGTTCCAGGCACTGTTCTGAGCACTTCACCTCAGGGCTTAGAACAGTGGCTTGCACATAATAAAGACTTAACAAATACAATTATTATTACTATTATTAATTATTAACGCCTACCTGCCCAGTATACTTTTATCTCATCTGTCTCCCGGCCAACCCCCTGTGCACGTCCTCCCTCCTCCTTCATATCCGACAGTCCACGGCCCTGGGAGTCCGAAGGATCTGGGTTCTATTCCCGGCTCTCGCCCCTTGTCTGCTGTATGACGCTGGGAAAGTCACTTCACTTCTCTGTGCCTCAGTTACCTCATCTGTAAAATGGGGATGAAGCCTGTGAGCCCATGCGGGACATGGACTGTGGCCAACCTGCTTTCCCGATATCTACCCCCGCACTTAGAAGAACGTCTAGCCCACAGCAAGCACTTAACACATACCGTAAAAAAGTGCTCGGGAAAGTACAACACAACAGAGTCAACAGATGCAATCCCTGCACACAAGGAGCTTCCGGTCTAGAGGGGAGGGCCAGACCGATGTTAAGTTGTACAAATATTCTTGATCCCTCTCTAGCAATAATTACTTCTAAATTAGTTCACAATACATGAATTGCCGTATGAAATTTAAGACTTTTCTATGGAGAAATGATCGCCTTAAATGTAAATGTACTTTATCACACTCGGGTAGGATTAATTTATAACTACCTCTGGTATTTGATTTGATCAACAGACTCTGGCGGGTGCCAACCAAGCTTTTTGGCTACAGTCATACTTTCGCAATTAGACGATTTTCCATTATGAGCTTTTTTTCCCTGATTTATGCTAGATGATTTATATTTCTACTTACATTTTTCATGTTTGCCCATTTCCCTTTTTCCTGAGTCGAAATAAAATGAATCAACACAAATTGAGCAGAGAAAGAGACATGAGAGTATTTTATCTCTAGGGAAAATGGAGAGAATTTCCATTTCATTATACATGAGAACTGAGTTCGAATAAGAAAAAAAATGTAGGCAAAGAGGAAATGCAAGCTTAATGATGAAATAATGACAGGTTTCTCGAGTTTGGGAAATGCCGATAATAAAGATGAGATGCTAAGAGAAGCCATTAATAATAATAGTAATGACGGTATTTGTTAAGCGTTTACTATGTGCCAAGCGCTGTTCTAAGCGCTGAGGTAGATACAAGGTAATCGGTTGTCCCACGTGGGGCTCATTGTCTTTAATCCCCATTTAACAGATGAGGTAACTGGGGCACAGAGAAGTTAAGTGACTTCCCCAAAGTCACACAGCTGACAAGTGGCAGACTAGAACTCATGACTTCTGGCTCCCAAGCCCATGCTCTTTTCAATAAGCCACACTTTGCAGTGATGCTCCTACTCGCAGCCCTCCGAATTAATCCCATTGCATTTCAAGGACACCAAACCAAAAAAACACTCACTTTTTGAGGTCTTTTCTCTTTCAAGAAAACCAATAACTTTTATATTAATCTGCTTCTTATTTGTTTTTACCTGCCTCAATTTAGTTGCCAGTTTTATTTTGCCTCGCTGAGTCAAATACCGGTTTGCCTATGAGGAAATAAAAAATACGCATGTAATATTCTTATGAAAAGTGTTACCTACACTGTAACTGTATGTTCTAGAAGTTGAGGACTTTTATTTTTCTTGGTATTTGTCAACACTATGATCCAGTCCCTGTTCTATGCCTGGGGTAGATACAAGGTATTCAGGTTGGCCACAGTTCATGTCCCACATGGAGCTAACAGTCTTAATCCCTATTCTACAGATGAGGAAACTGAGGCACAGAGAAGTGAAGTGACTTGCTCCAGGTCACACAGCAGGTAAGCAGCAGAACCAGGATTAAAAACCAGGTCCTTCTGGCTTCCGGGTCCGTGCTCTATCCCACTAGGCCCCGCTGCTTCTCCGGCGTGGCTCAGTGGAAAGAGCCCGAGCTTGGGAGTCAGAGGTCATGGGTTCGAATCTCAGCTCCGCCACTTGTCAGCTGTGTGACTGTGGGCAAGTCACTTCACTTCTCTGGGCCTCAGTTCCCTCATCTGTAAAATGGGGATTAACTGTGAGCCTCACGTGGGACAACTTGATTACCCTGTATCTACCTAAGCGTTTAACAAATACCAGCATTATTATTATTTCTGTTCTGTGAAAACGTCCCCATATAAACAGGATAGAAGGGCTGCTCTTGAAGTGAATGTTTCTCAATATCCCGTAGATATTGGTCGGATACTCACTGTGGGCAGGGAATGTGTCTGCCAACTCTGTTGTATTGTAATAATAATGATGGTATTTGGTAGCCCTGCACATGGTAATCACCTAATAAATATCACTGGTGATTATCAGCAGATGTAAATCATGATTCGATCCACTTGCAAATCGGACTGACGCCTCCCTGATGGTATCACAGCAGACGTGGTTGTTAGCGTTATGAGGGTACATAACCCTGCCATCATACAAACGCCTTCCTCTCCCAAGCCCCTCGTACAGTGCTCTGCACACTGTGAGCGCTCAATGAATGTGATTACCTGATTGATTAACGCGGCATTAGAAAAAAGGGAAGAGAGCTGAAATGTGAATGGCCAAAGAGGCCTCTCAAGATTTTCAGGTCTCCGTCTATGTTGTTCTTTTAATGAAATTTTATTGGCTAAGTGCTTATTGGGTCCAAGCACCGCAGTAAACACTGGGGCAGATACGAGCTACTCAGGTTGGATACAGTCCATGTTCCGCATGGCGCTCACAGTCTTAATCCCCATTTTACAGATGAGGTAACTGAGGCACAGGGAAGCGAAGTGACTTGCCCAAGGTCACACAGCAGACAAGGGGCGGAACATGAATCAGAAGTGGTCCTTCTGACTCCCAGTGTAATGCACTATCCACTAGGTCATAGTACTTTCCTTTTCTCCCCACCATCCACGTCTTATACCACAGCACTCTCTCAGGTTTTTTTTTGCATAGTTATGAGAATAATTATAATGGAGTCTGTTTAAGCGCTTACTCTGTGTCATATGTTGTTCTAAGTGCTGGGATAAATGCACGTGAATCAGGTTGGACACAGTCTCTGTCCCACCTTCATTCAATCATTCAATAGTATTTATTGAGCGCTTACTATGTGCAGAGCACTGGACTAAGCGCTTGGAATGGACAATTCGGCAACAGATAGAGCCCATCCCTGCCCAGTGACTGGCTCACGGTCTAAGCGGAAGAGACAGAGAGCAAAGTAAAACAGAACAAATCAAAACAAGACAACATCATCAAGATAAATAGAATCAAGGAGATATACACCTCATTAACATAATAAATAGGGTAAAAAATAATATATACAAATGTGCAAGTGCTGAGGGAAGGGGAAGGGGGAAGAGCAGAGGGCGGGAGGGGAGGAATGGGGAGGGGAGGAGGAGCAGAGGGAAAGGGGGGCTCAGTATGGGAAGGCCTCCTGGAGGAGGTGAGCTCTAAGTAGGGCTTTGAAGAGGGGAAGAGAGTTTGGTGGAGGTGAGGAGGGAGGGCATTCCAGGACCGTGGGAGGACGCGGGCCAGAGGTCGACGGCGGGATAGGCGAGAACGGGGGACGGTGAGGTGGTGGGCGGCGGAGGAGCGGAGCGTGCGGGGTGGGCGGTGGAAAGAGAGAAGGGAGGTGAGGTAGGAGGGGGCAAGGGGATGGAGAGCTTTGAAGTCCAGAGTGAGGCGTTTTTGTTTCATGCGGAGGTCGATAGGCAACCACTGGAGGTTTTTGAGGAGGGGAGCGACAGGCCCAGAGCGTTTCTGCAGGAAGATGAGCCGGGCGGCGGAGTGAAGAATAGACTGGAGTGGGGAGAGACAAGAGGAAGGGAGATCCGAGAGGGACTCAGAGTCTAATCACAGGCCAATTTGGGTTGGGATTATAAAAGGCTACCCAGAGAGGGACACATAAATGGAAAAATTCGGCAACAATTTTGATGATGGAAAAGAATGCCAGGATGCCACCGAACAACTGGGTTAAAGCTAATAAAGACAAAGTGGATTAACAAATACAAAAATAAAGAATGTGGGACGCTTAAGTGCCACCATCGCAACTGGTGGGAAAACTGAATTCATGCAAGTGTCTGGCTAGCGGGGGAAGTTTATTCTAACATTTTCTCCATCCTTTTTTAAAAAAGTGGTATTTGTTAAGCACTTAATATTTGTCAAGCACTGTTCTAAGTACAGGTCGGACACAGTCCCTGTCCTACCGGGGCTCACAGTCTCAAGTAGGAGAGAGTAGAATTCAATCCCGATTTTACAATTGACAAAAACCGAGGCACAGAGAAGCTATGTTACATGTCGGGGTCACACAGAAATCAATTGGCAGAAGTGGGTTTAGAACCTACGTCCACTTACTCCCAAACCCATGCTCCTTCCACTTGTTCACTCTGCTTCCTTTCATTCATTCATTTATTCAATCTTTCAATCAATCATATTTCTTTACTGTGTGCAAAGCATAGTACTAAGCACTTGGGAGAGTACAGTGTAACACCAGACACATTCCTGGCCACAATAAGCTCACAGTCTAGAGGGGGAGATGGACATTAATATAGACAGATAAATAAATACCAGATACATACAGATATATACCCTCCCTCTCCCTAACTCTCCCGTCACTGTGGATGGCGTAACCATCCTCTCCATCTCACAATCCCGCAACCTCGGTGTCATCCTTGACTCTGCTCTCTCATTCACCCCACACATCCAATCCCTCACCAGCGCCTGCCGATCTCACCTTCACAACATCGCCGAGATCCTCCCTTTCCTCTCCGTCCAAGCGGCTACCACAGTAGTACGATCAATCATCCTATCCTGACTGGATTACTCTATCAGTCTCCTTTCTGACCTCCCTACCTCCTGCCTCTTCCCACTTCAGGCCATACTTCACTCCGCTGCCCGGATTATCTTTCTAAAGAAACCATCTAGGCATGTCACCCCGCTCCTCAAAAATCTCCAGTGGTTGTCAATCCGCCTCCTTATGAAACAAAAACTCCTCACTGTTGGCTTCAGAGCTCTCCATCCCCTTGCCCCCTCCTACCTCACCTCCCTTCTCTCCTTCTACATCCCAGACCATACACTCCACGTCTCTGCTGCTAGCCTTCTCACTGAACCTCATTCTCACCTGTCCTGCCATCGACTCTTGGCTCACATCCTACCTCTGGCCTGGAACGCCCTCCCTCCTCAAATCCACCAATCACTTTTCCTCCCTTCATAGCCCTACTGAAGGCTCACCTCCTCCAAGAGGCCTTCCACGATTAAGCCCCTCTATTCCTCAGCTCCCCCTCCCCTCTGCCTCACCTCTACTAGCTCCCTTTGCTCAACTTCCAACCCCCCACCCCATAGCACTATGTGTATATCAATTATTCTATGTATACAGATGCCTATTTTCTTGTTTTGATATCTATCTATATCTATCTATCTATCTATCTATCTATCTATCTATCTATCTACTTATCTACCTATCTACCTATAATTCTATTACTTATATTAGTGCCTGTTTACTTGTTTTGGTGTCTTCTAGACTGTAAACCCGGTGTGGGCAGAGATTGTCTCTCTTTATTATTGCTGAATTGTACTTTCCAAACACTTAGTACAGTGCTCTGCACACAGTAAGCGCTCATTAGTACGATTGAATGAATGAATGAATGCCCTGGGGACGGGAGGGAGGAAGAATGAAGGAGCAAGAAAGAGCAGTTCAGAAGGGAGTGGGAGAAAGGGAGAGGAGGGCTTAGTCGGGAAAGCTTCTCGAAGGACGTGTGCCTGCAAATGAGGCTTTGAAGTGGGGGGAGCAATTATCTAATTATCTGTCTAATTACCTATTTATCTGTCTAATTCTCTGCCCTTGACAGGTTCCCTCACTCCCAGTGAGGAGATTAGCTCTAGATATACTTTCAGTGGTGCTGCGATACTGCACAGAAGGCCGGTTTTGGGTGGTGATTAACATAACCCTGTAACTCTTAAGCTTGACGACACAACACTGGTCTCACTTATTTCTTGCCTCAGCTATATATACCGTAGCAAGTTTCTGCAGTTCTCCAAACAGTAAATGGCATTTATTGAATGCTTCCTATGTGCAGAACCCAGTACTAAGCTCTTGGGAATGTACAATGAAATAGTCGATGAGGAGCGAGAAGCAGCGTGGCCTAGTGTGTAGAGCTTGAGCCCGGGAGTCAGAAAGACCTGGGTTCTAATCCTGACTCCACCGCTTGACCACTGTGTAAACTTGAGCTAGTCACTTACTTTCTCTGTGGCTCAGTTTCCTCATCTGTAAAATGGGGATTAAGAGTATGAGCCCCATGTGAGAAATGGACTGTGTCCAAACTGATTAGCTTGCATCTACCACAGTGCTTAGTGCAGTGCCTGGCACCGAGTAAATGCTTAACAATTACTTGTGGAAACAAAAGAAAGGAGCCGTGGTCAGGAAACATGTCTATCGAATCTGTTACATTGTCCTCTCCCAAGCGCTTAGTACAGTACTCTGCACATAGTAAGCGCTCAATCAATACCACCGACTGATTTCAAGAGACTGTTCGTTCACGCATTTCTTATTGCTAGTCAAGGCACAGGTGACCCCAAGATAGGTACAATCCTTCCTCCATCCCCCACCTCCTTAAGGATGTTAGGAATCATCACGAGAGGACACGGAGGAGGGAAGAAAAGGCAAAGAAAAGATATAGTTTGAAACAACAAACAATGCAACCTGAGAACAAGCTCCCGGAAAAGCCACTGGGGTAGACCCACTGGCCTTGGTGCGGACGTTGAAAAAGATGCCTGTCCCTGAAGCAAAGGCGTTGCATCTAACATAAACTTCTTCCACCTTTAAGGCACAATCAATGAATCAATCATATTTACTGAGTACTAACTATGTGCAGGGCACTATACTAAGCCATCGGCCCTCTTCTCCTACCAAAATCCAAATCGGACACATCGGTCCTGTAATAGCAGCTTACTCACCGTACCGTGATCTCAACTCTCTCCCCGGTGACCTTTTGCCCATATCCTCCCCCTAGTCTGGAAGTCCCTCCTCTATCAAAACTGCGAGACCACCACTCTTCCCATCTTCAAATCCTTACCTAAATCACACCTCCTCCATGAGGTCTTCCCTGCCTAAGTCCTCATTTTCCCTACCCACCCTCCCTTCTCCATCTCCTAAGCACTCGGATCTGAACCCTTTAAGCGCTTGGTATTCATTCCACCCTCACTCCCATGGCACTTATGTACTTAGCCTTCCATTCTGACATTTCTCCCTATTTGTAATGTCTAAAGAAATCTATCTCCCCCTCAAATAATAATAATAATAACTGTGGCATTTGTCAAATGCCAACTATGTGCCAGGAACTGTGCACATAGATCTGCGGTACCCTCTGATTAGATGTCTTGTCCTTGAGGTACAGGAAGCATTTTCGTAATAATGATAGCAATGATAATAACGGTATTTGTTAAGTGTCACCATGTGCTATGCACTGTACCAAGTGCTAGGGTGAATCCAAGCAAATCGGATTGGACAGAGTCCCTGTCCTTCACGGGCCTCAGAGTGTTCCTCAAGACTGTATGGTCCTAGTGGGCAGAAATCATGTTGACCAAGTCTATTGTATTGTCCTTCCACAAGCACTTAAGGGAGTGCTCTGCAAACAGTGAGCACTCAGTAAATACCACTGATTGACACTGATTGCACAGATGAGCGGAATACCAAGAGCTACACTCCAGAATCGGGCTCCGCATGAGGCAAAAGATCAGCATAGCGGAGAACTGCATGGGCAATAGCCAGATGGGAGCGTCGGTAACATATCCGTCTCGTCAACTACATTAACATGCTGGGATGGGGTCGTAGCTCTCATACCGTCATCTTTCTAAGCAAACAACGGTTTTACAGCAGATGACTCTGGGAATGAGGAGCCTATGAGATTAAGGAAAGCGGTCTATAAAATGCCTCAGGCAAAATGTACACAGTGATGGGGCTTTACACACAAAATTTGGCTTTGTCCTCACGTAGAATGGTTGCCCAATATGTGGCCGAGAATTAGGGGTAACGATAATGTTGGCATTTGTTAAGCGCTTACTATGTGCCGAGTACTGTTCTGAGCGCTGGGGTGGACACAGGGTCATCAGGTTGTCCCATGTGAGGCTCACAGTCTTCATCCCCATTTTACAGATGAGGGAACTGAGGCCCAGAGAAGCGAAGTGACTTGCCCACAGTCACCCAGCTGCCAAGTGGCAGAGCCGGAATTCGAACTCATGACCTCTGACTCCCCAGCCGAGGCGCTTCCCACTGAGCTACGCGGCTTCTCTAAGAGCGTCTTAAATCTCTAACGGTCATTCACATAAATTACGCTCTAACACTGCTCATCCGTGAAGATCTGCGGTACCCTCTGATTGGATGTCTTGTCCTTGAAGTACAGGAAGCATTTTAGTAAGAATGATAGTAATAATGGTATTTGTTAATTGCCCACCACGTGCCATGCACTGTACCACGTGCTGGGGTGAATACAAGCAAATCGGGTTGGACACGGTCCCTATCCCATAGGGGCCTCACAGTCTTAATCCCCATTTTGCAGATGAGGTAACAGACACAGGGAATTAAGTGACTTGCCTAAGGTCACACAGTGGACAGGCAGCAGAGCTGAGATGAGAACCCAGGGCTTTCTGACTCCCAGGCCCGTGTTGCAACCTATTCTATCTATTCTATTCTTCTATCTATTCCGTTCCATTCTATCTTAGAGAAGCAGTGTGGCTCAGTGGAAAGAACCCAGGCTTGGGTGTCATGGGTCATGGGTTCGAATCCCTGCTCTGCCACTTGTCAGCCGTGTGACTGTGGGCCAGTCACTTCACTTCTCCGTGCCTCAGTTCCCTCATCTGGAAAATGGGGATGAAGACTGTGAGCCTCACGTGGGACAACCTGATTACCCTGTATCTCCCCCAGCGCTCAGAACAGTGCTCTGCACGTAGTAAGCGCTTAACAAATACCGACATTATTATTATTATTATCCACTAGGCCAGGTTGCTTTTAGTGTGAAATATCAACCGTTTCACTTTGACTGAGAGGATTCAGGTGGCCAGCACCAAAACCTCCTTAGACCACTAAAGAAAAGTAACTGAGGAGGAAAAGAGTTTCAGCCTTCAAGTAGGGGAACCAGTAGTAATCAAGTTGCAGTAATAATCAGGTTGAAATACTGTAAATTAATTTTGAGGACAATAATATTCATAGCTAATTTATTTCATCAAGCAGCCCAATGAGCTGTAGTTAACGATAATCTTACAAAAACGCTCTTCCTATTTGTCCTTCACAGCTAATAGTTTTCTGGTTTTATATCATGCTGCCCGGCTACTTCTGGACTTATATTCTAAATGCATTACTTTCTCTAGCTTCATCATGATGATTAGGTTTGTGCACATGATTAGCAAATCACTTGGTAATGAACTCTTAAAAATAGCATTGTGGTTTTGCATATTCTTCATTAAAGTCCAAACCCTTGTATATTTCATAGCAAGAAATTTAGATTAGTCTCAAAGAGATTTTCATAACCGGTAGTCTGGCTGTTTGGAAATATTTTATGATCTCAGCATAACCTTAATATGCTTAGTGTTCATCAAATCACAAAATGTTAATTCTTTATGCCCTGCATTGGAATCATGGATCGGTTTGGGAGGGGAAAATATATTTTAAAAATTCTATAAATCTGTAAAGCATTCCTGATGTTTAACAACTGTAGACTGTGAGCTAATTATGGGCAGGGAAATTGTCTGTTTATTGTTATACTGTACTCTCCCAAGCACTTAGTACAGTGCTTTGCACACAGTAAGCACTCAAAAACCTCTCAAAAATTTTCCAATAGTGAAACTAAATTTTTTTTTTTTAAATGAGAAAACAGGACTCCAGACAACTTGGTCTGATGCACAAAAAAAGAATATAAAGCAAAAATGACACAAGTGAAAAATGGAGGCATGTTTCTGGGCAATTAACTGGGTAAGCAAGGACAGACTACTGGTGTACCTGTTTAAACTTTCAGTCAGTCAGTCTGTCAATGGTATTTATTGAACACTTACTGTGTGCAGATCACTGTACTAAGCGTTTGGGAGAGTACAGTGGAACAATAAAAAGACACATTTCATGCCCACAACAAACACAGTCAGACTTCCTTAGGATGAGCAACAATGAGATTGCAGCAAAGTAGGGAAAGGAAATAAGGAAATATATCCCAGGGAACTTTATTTTCCCGAAACTAAAGGTCTAAACTCCCGAAACCTCTGGAAATCAGAGTCAATCAAGCTGGAAATCAGAGTCAATCACCCCAAAGGGTGTGACATTTAGTGAGTGCCCTCTTCGTATGGCATACTATATTAGGCACTTTGGTAGTAAAGAATAATGAAGTGACAGGTTTGCTGCCTACAAGAAACCTACCCGACAATGGAGGAAACGCACAAAATATTTACAACATTGCCAAAATAAATCAGCTTTTACATGGTATGTGTTAAACGCTTACTATGTGTCAGGCACTGTTCTAAGCCCTGGAGTAGCTACAAGTTAATCAGGTGGGACACAACCCCTGTCCTGCATGGGGCTCACAGCTTAAGTAGGAGGGAGAACAGGTATGTGATCCCCATTTTACAGTTGAGACAACTGAGGCACAGAGAATTTAAGTGACTTGCCCAAGATCACACAGCAGGCAGGTGGCAGAGCCAGGATTAGAACCCAAGTCAGCTGACTCCCAGGTCTGGGCTTTTTACACTAGGCCACTCTGTTTCCCAGAAGTTGAGTGAATATAGATAGGTGAGAACTAAGGAGGATGGAATCAAATTCCTAAGGGCTGAGGTTTGTTGAAGTGATAAAACTCAGGGTGCTGAGAAATTAATTAGGAAAAGTTGGAAGAGGAGGAATTTGAAGACTGTGAGCCCCGTGTGGAACAGGGACTGTGTCCAGCCCCATTTTCTGTCCAAAGCTTAGTTGCAGTGCCTGGCACAGAGTAAAAAAAATATACATATATATATATATAAGGTATTTGTTAAGTGCTTACTAAGTGCCACACACTGTACTAAGCGCGGGGTGGATATAAGCAAATTGTATTTTACAGATTTTATAGATGAGGTAATAGACTTAGAGAAGTGATTTGCCCATGGTCACCCAGCATTGAACGAGTACCATTAAAAAAAAAAAAATTCAATGTAGGGTGAGTTGTGATTTGTCCGGTATGAGGAAGGAGTCCCAGTGTGAGCTCTATCTAGACCGTAAGCTCACTGTAGGCAGGGAACATGACTACTACTAATAATAATAATGTTGGTATTTGTGAAGCGCTTACTATGTGCAGAGCACTGTTCTAGTCGCTGGGATAAATACAGGGTCATCAGGTTGTCCCACGTGAGGCTCACAGTCTTCAACCCCATTTTACAAATGAGGTCACTGAAGCCCGGAGAAGTGAAGTGACTTGCCCACAATCACACAGCTGACAAGTGGCAGAGCGGGGATTCGAACTCATGACCTCTGACTCCCAAGCCCGGGCTCTTTCCACTGAGACACACAACCCTCTTATACTGTACTCTTCCAAGTGTTTATTACAGTATTCAGCACACCAGTAAGCACTCAGTAAATCTGATTGAATGAATGACTGATTGATTGTGAGAGGGGATGGAGGCTGAAATGTCAAAAGCGCGGTACAACTAGAAGGTTGGCTTCTAGACACTCGCTTCCTGGTTTCAATCTCTTCTTCTGGAAGTACTTGCTAAAAACGGGACATGAATGTACCATTTTAGACCCTTATTCTACCTAAGAATAAGGTAGAACCAATAAGGGGTCATTTGCTTTTTAATGCGTCAAGGAGTCTGGGAAAAACTCAAAAATTAATAATAACTAAGTGAAGAAATACTTTTGAAAACGGCAGTCTTTCTTCCACAATCTAGAGTTATTCCGTGAAAAAATTCCCATCATTTGTTTTTCCTAGAACGATGGCAAATTTCCAGTTGTTAACGGTAGGACGTCATCTTGCAAGGGAGTTCTAAAATTGGGTCTTGCCTATCATTTCTGTACCGGTCTGCATTATAAATCAGCCTATCAATGGTATTTACTGAGCGCTTACTCTGTGCAGAGCACTGTTCGCAGCACTTGGAAGAGTTCACTATAACACAGTTGGTAGACATGTTCCTTGTGAAACCAAGAGCTCAGAAACACATAGAATGGATATGCTTTTCGTATTTTTAATATGAAAAACGAGTCCACTGTGGCACCCACGTCTTGCCCCTCACGACGTATTTATTCTGGGGAATTGTCGGAACAAAAGACAGCAGGGTTTCCTCAGATGTTTCACTCCTATAAAAATGACCGCTATCATTTTTAGACACAAGATTATTTCCGGACATGACAAGCAATGCCAGTGGCATTAGTGAGGAATCCGGAACCAATCCAAATGTCTACCATAATTCTTTGATGGCATGAGGCATCATACTGATATTGATTTTCAATTTCTTCCATTCACTTGACAATAGCAGTTGAAGTAAAGAGCCGGTCAGTGCCGTGACAGGGTTTCACAAAGTCTTAAAATCCACTGACTGCCTTCTCGCCCTGATAAGACTCCACTCCCGCAGTGAAGATATCAGAGGCAATGCCATTTAAAAGGATCACTTTACTATATCTATTGAAGAGAAGCAGTGTGGCCTAGTGGAAAGAGTCTGGGCCTAGAAGTCAGAAGACCTGGCTTCTAATTCTGACTGTGCCACTTGTCTGTGGTGTTTCCTTGGGCAAGTCGCTTAACTTTTCTTTGCCTCCATTTCCTCATCTGTAAAATGAGGATATAATCTGACGCCTTTTAGTTGGACTGTGGGTCCCCCGTGGGAATAAATCAGTGATATTTATTGAACACTTAACATATGCAGAGCACCGTACTAGGCATTTGCAAAAGTACACTCTAGACTGGGAGCTCATTCTGGGCAGGGAATGGGTCTGTTCTTGTATTTTACTCTCCCACATGCTTAGTACGGTGCTTTGCACACACTAAGTGCTCAATAAATATCGCTGAATGAATGAAACTAGCAGAGTTACTCTACTATTTCCTCTATCTGTAATTCATTTTAATGTCTGTCTCCCCTTATAGACCCTAGGCTCCTTTTGAGCGGGAGCCTATTCTACTCCAGTTCTATCGTAAGTACTCTCCTTAGTGTTTAGTCCAGTGATCTAGTAAGCAGGGAACATGTCTTGTTATTTTATATTGTACTCTCTCAACTGCACAGTGCTTTGCCCCGAATACAGAAAACGATCTCCAAATATGATTGACTGACTGATTGCTCTACCTACAGTGAGCTCTCAATAAATACCCTTGTTTGCTTGATTGATTTCCAGCCTCCCCAGACCCACCTCCTTTGCTCTCCTTCCTCAGTCTCCTCCCTTCACTCCAGGACTTTTAGAAACTCACCACAAGGACTACTTATTTACAGTGTACTCGCCTAAGCACTTAGTACAGTGCTCTGCCCCAGGGAAGCGCTCAATAAATAGGATTGATTGTCTGAATGGTGATTGCTGAAAACAAGCCCACTCACAGCTGCAAATGGAACCACCATTCCTGGGAGCGAGGGCTAAACTGGGGCTGGGATGACAGGCATGAAGGGTGAAGTGATCCCCCCCTCCAAACCACTCCTTCCATATCCTGCTCCTCTCTCCATTCTCCCGTTCCCGTGGTTTTAACCACAGTGGGAATTTAGGAATAAGAGGAAGTGGGTGGTGATGGAGGAATTGTGCCCGCAGAAGCAGGGGCCGCTATTTCATTTTAAATATTAAAATGTGAAATACTAGAGCCGATGGGAGGGAATTAGAGTGTATTATTTCCCCGTAAAGGTCGTCATCACAATGAGGCAGCTCCCCTCTAGTGTGCAAATTTATTGTGGGCTGGGATCTCATCTATCGACTCCATTGCTTTGTAGTCTCCCAAGAGCTTCCTCTGCACATAGGAAACACTCAATAAATACCACTGATTGATCATTGATTGGTTGTGAAACCCAACCTAGTTGCGTGTATTGGTTATGGGAAACCCAACAGTAATGTGACTTTGGGCAAGTCGCTTAACTTCTCTGTGCCTCAGTTACCTCATCTGTAAAATGGGGATTAAAAGTGTGAGCCCCTCGTGGGACAACCTGATCTCCTTGTATCCATCAGCGCTTAGAACAGGGCTTGGCACATAGTAAGTGCTTAACAAATACCACCATTTTTGATAATAATTATGATGGTATTTGTTAAAAACTTATTAATAATGTTGGTATCTGTTAAGCGCTTACTATGTGCGGAGCACTGTTCTAAGCGCTGGGGTAAACGCAGGGGAATCAGGTTGTCCCACGTGGGGCTCACAGTCTTAATCCCCATTTTACAGATGAGGGAACTGAGGCACAGAGAAGTTAAGTGACTTGCCCACAGTCACACAGCTGACAAGTGGCAGAGCTGGGATTCGAACTCATGAGCCCTGACTCCAAAGCCCGTGCTCTTTCCACTGCGCCATGCTGCTTCCCTGTGTTATTATTATGTGTATTATGTGTATTATGTATTATATGTATTATGTGTATTATATGTATTATGTGTATTAGGTATTATATGTATTATGTGTATTATGTGCCAAGCACTGTTCTAAGCACTGGGGTGCATACAAGGTAAGTAGATTGTCCCATGTGGGGCTCACAGTCTTAATCCCCATTTGATAGATAAGGGAACTGAGGCCCAGAGAAGTGAAGTAATTTGCCCAAGGTCACAGAGCAGACAAGTGGCGGAGCCGCGATTAGAGTAGAGCCAGGTACCTTCTGTAGTTCTATGAATTGTTAAGAATTCAATTTGTGATTAACCAAGGAGTTTGGATTTTGAAGAGAGATCCCATTTTAATTATTCATTTCAGTGCTTTCTACAAAGTAATCTGAACCCTTTTCAGAGAATTATCCAATGCTGGTGGAGGCCCATAAAATCTTCACCTCTAGGTAAACATTTGATTAAATATAGCTTAATAGTTTAGATCTTGATGAAGTCATCTTTTCTCATGTGCTCAAACTGTCAAAATCTTTTTTTGAATAATTCATAGTACCTCTGTTTCTCTTCCGTCAGGCGAGAACATTTGCGTCGGCCCTTCAAATACTAACAGAACTTCTGGCTTTTGTGAAATCGTAACCAGCGAAGTATCACGCTTGCAATTAGTTATTATTAGAAACTTTCATTTTGCTTGTTTTACATCATTAGTTTTTATTGGTTAATTATTGAAAGTCTGACCATAAAAATGGCTGAAAGCACTCAATAAATAATGTTGATTGATCGACTAACTGATTGTCCGTCACTGTTCCTGCCCAAAAGTCCACTCCCGAACGACAGTGTTGACACTGTTTCATTATATCTTTAAAACATCTGTTCTAATTCCCCAAGTACATTATCTCTGCTCCCTTCCAGCTGGGTAAGTCACTTTTTAAAAATGTATTTCTTAAATATTTTCTATGCACCAAGCCCAGTACTATGCACTTGGGCAGGTACATATTCATCAGGTCGGACATAATCCTGTCCCACATGGGGCTCGCGGCCCATATAGGAGGGAGAACAAATATTGAATCCCCATTTTACAGTTGAGAAAACTGAAGCACAGAGAAGTCAAGTGAATTGCCCAAGGTCACAAAGCTTCCCTTCTTTAGCAACCACTCTCTTCAACTGTCTCTTTCAGCAAAGCATAGTTGGGATGTACACCGTCTCAACAACTAGAGTCAGGAGAAATTATGATTGATCCGTACTGAAATTTATCCACGATAATTGATCAAAACTCTTGCTATGCCACATGTTCTTTTCAAATATAAAAATAATGAATAATGTTTCTATCCAGGAAAATAATTCAAATGGCTCTTTGGGGACCAAACCATTTTCTTGTCTATTTAGTTTTGTTGGCAAAATCATGGACTGCTGGAAGACCAGTTAGGTAGAAAGAGTAGTGAATAAGCCACTTGCCGGGCAGGCGGCGAGTGGTTGAGAGATCGAGTCCCTCGAGTTGAGGCTTCCCAAAGATCGGAAGAGGGAGAGGCTGAGGCAGGGCCTGCTTGAGGCATATTATCAGCTCTGTAAGGCACTATCTACACGTAGACAGGTGGCAGGAGTGAATTTTGAATGCACATCCTTCATCCGCAAGCAAATGCAGGTAGATTATTATCATTATGTTGCCAACTTCTCAATAAAGATAGCTACAGATTTTTCTCAGATCATTTGGGACATAACTCTTCAGTCTTCATAACCCTGTAACGGTTCCCCATTCCTCTCCACATCAAGCAGAAAGACAGTGAGTCAGCTCGCCTCTACACCTATCCTCGCTCCTCTCTCACCGCGAGCCAGGCTACCCGCTTTCCTCCTCTTCAGTCAGCCTGCAGCCCTGCCTCGTTCGCATCGCTCTCACCATCGACCTATAGCTCGCATCATCCTTCACCTCCGCTAATCCTCTCTTTTCCATATCTCCAAAGCCCTTCTGAAATGGTTTCTATTGGATTTGCTCTCTGTATTCTCTCCTCAGCCCCACAGCACTTAGGTACATATCTGTAACTTATTTAAATTGATGTGTCTCCTCCTCTAAACTGTAAGCTCAATGTAGGCAGAGAATGTGTCTACCAATTCTGTTATACTGTACTATTCCAAGCACTTAGTACAGTGGTAAGCACTCAATAAACAGCACTGATCAGAGACCTTATCTGAATAACTCTCATTTCCCCACCTGCTACTACTATAGCGTTTTTCTATCACCTCCACAGAAGAGTGCTCACTCCTAAATAACTTGGCTACTCCCCCAGACAGCACTTATGGACATTTCTTTAAACTCTGTTGCTTTTCCGCATCTCAATTTTATTTTAGGGTCACTCTCGCCTGCTAAGAATAATAACTGTGGCATTTCTTAAGCACATACGTTGCTTCAAACGCTGTTCTAAGCGCTGGGGCAGATACCGGATAAGCAGGTTCCACCAGGGACTCGCAGTCCAAGCAGAAGGGAGAACAGTCAGTGATTCCCCATTTTTCGGACGAGGAAAGTGAGGGACCCAGAAGTAAGGTGACTAGTTTAAGATCACCGAGGAGACAAGTGGTGGACCTAGGATTAGGGTCCTCTGACTCTCAGGCCTGCGCTCTATCCACCAGGCCACACTGTTTCCGTATTATAAGCTCCTCCAGGGCAGGCACCGTGCCTGTCGACTCTTGTATTATACTGTCCCAAGCACTTAATACAGTGTTTGACACAGAATAAGTACTCAATAAGTCCAATTGATTGATTGAATACATACATACCAAAGTGCTACATTTGTCCCAGATAGTCAAAGTTAATCCAAAATGTACAACATAGGAAAGGTGTCTTGGGGAATAGCTGTTTCAGTGAATCAATTGATTGAACGTTTACAGGAGAGCCCCGTACTGAGTGGTTGGCAAAGTATAATACAATGGAGTTGGGAGATATGTTCCCTGCCCACAAGGACCTTGCAGCCTAGAAAATTCTATTCCCAATGCTGTTAAATAGGCTTCTTCTTGCAAATTTCCTTTTTCCTTTAAATCTTACCTCTCTTATTTGTAAATCCTAGGATCTGTGGTTTTGAGAAAAAGCTATGTTCCATTTTTCCATTAATCATTCTGTTTTTCTTCTATAATTTGGAGGCACAGCAATTTCATTTTAATGATGAGAAATGATTCAAACTGTACCTTTTTCCTTTTCTATTTGGTGTAATCTAGAGACATTTGTATCCCAGTATTTTCAACAAATTATTCTTCTATTATTAATATGCTTTCCCCCCCAACGCACAAATTGCGGTGATCATTACCAGAGTCTTTTCAAACACCCTCAATTTTAAATGGCAACTAAAATGAATTTCAGTCTATAAAATCTTCCTGCAACCTATGAATGGGTTAGGTTTTGATCACTTTACATAATCCCGCATCACTGTTTAAGATAAGGAGCCATTTCACCTCTCCTAATCTATTCCCAGGATGAATAAAATTGCTGTACTTCAAAGGCCAAACACAAGATGTTACTGGAACGTATACTCGTCATATTTTCTGAGTTCTATTCCTCTTCCAGATCAAATTAGAGGAACTGTGTATTATAGAAGATAGAAGAATATCTGGAGGGGATGAGGGAAGAGTCTGGATTCATTACAAAAATACCGCGTGCATCGATAAATCCCGCTAATGCTGTCTTGTTTTACTTGTGTGAATTGTGTAATTATTTCAGTCATCCAGGATTTTCATTTAAAAGGAACTCACTTGTATTATCTTAATATCTAAAGAATAGATTTTAAAATAGAAATGTGGGGGAATAATCCATACCACAGTAATGTGCCATGTTGGTTAGATTGACTATTTCACTGGCAAGTTTTCATAATCAAATATAAAAGAAATTAATCCTGAACTATAGGGTTTAATCTACCATTCAACCTCGCACGTAATGCCGTTTCCAACAAACAATTTGCTTGCACGCCTTGATACAAAATAGGTTAAAAAGAAGGAATGAGCAAGCTTTTTTTAATTAATTCATCAATTGTATTTTTAAATTTCTTTTAAAGGTTAAGTGCTTACTATTTATTGAGTGCTTGCCATGTGTGGAGCACTGTACTAAGGCCTTGGGAGAGTATAACAGAGTTGATGGACAAGATCCCCTCCCACAAGGAGTAGGAATGAGCCCCCAAATTACCTGGCATTCCACTTGTAAAACACTGCAAACCATGTTTCCGAGTCATTTGGATCTAATGGAAATACACAGAAAATACAGTGCTCAATCCATTTACAATGGTAAAATGTGCTAAATGCCTAAATGCATCCTGCTAAATAATTACAGAGGCTAATGCTTCCTAGAAGACATGCTGGTTACGTTTTTCATTTTGTGATTACAGAGCTATATATTTTTTCCATTTTAAAAGGCATTTGTTATTACTTGTACTCCTTGTTATTAATCATTTCCCTTCAGACTCACTACTTTGGGACAGGTTTTATCTTCATCTTTATTATGCTCTTCTCATCTACTCATTATGGACTGTCTTTCCCAGCTAACCCCATCTCGCTCATCCAATCTTCTCTTGTTGGCTTCACGTCAGCTTGTCATTAAACCTCTTTGATTGTTTATCTTCATTCACCTTACATCTGTTGGAATTCATCATCTTTCTCTTTCTGTTAGCTCCAAATTGAGTTGGTATTATCATCCCTCTTCATTTATCTTTCCTCATCTTTCTATTCAGTCAGAATTATCCATCTTTATTACTTCTGAGTTGGCCTTTTATTTACTGTATCCTATTTTCCTTTAATCATTGCCTTTCAGATATTTTCAGCCAAAATCCCTATTTTACAATCCCCGCGTATTGGTGTATATGCATTCGATGGAAGGGTTGTAAGATATTTACCAGAAAAAAAAACACAGAAGAAAACCTCAAAAGGTTTTATAATTTTTTTCTTCTTATAGATAAATGCCTGTTCCGACCCTGCTAAACACCTATCAAACCAATTACAGTTAAGAGAAGAGCAGGAATAATTTTCTCTGGAGTTTCGGTATCACGAATGAAGGAATTATTCCAGTTTAGACTTGTAGTTCTCATTTTCAGCTACATCTTATCAAATGAACTCCAAGGGAAGGCGCGGTGTGGTGTAGTAGAAAGAAGATGATACTGGGAGCTGGGAGATCTGGGTTCTCACCCGAGCTCTGGCCCCGGTCTATGGGCAGGACACAACTTCTCGGCCCCAGTTTAAACTGGGCAAGCCGATCAATGGCAAGCTACTCCGCGTGGAACGGACAATACGTCTCATCTCATGGTCTCTTATCAACCCCAGAGCTTAAGACAGAGTAAGAGCTTAATAAATGCCATTAATTTATTTTGTCAAAGTCCCAGCACCTGAAAGAAATCCCATACTTTTCCTCTTAATGGCCTTGCGATAACCTTGGGCATTAGACTCTGGTGGTTCCTGTAATCATGACAGTGAATCGGGCATAGTAGTAGCTTGGAAGGGAATGTGTCTACCAACTCTGCTGTACTCTCCCAAGTGCTTAGTACAGTGCACTGCACACAGTAAATGTTCGATAAATGAGGCAGAGAAGAGGAAAGATGAGGAGGGGGAAAAGGAGGAGGAAAAGGAATCCAAAACTTGAAAGGGTGTTAAGACAAGGTACAACTCTCTCTGATATTGTTACTACCCCTTGTACGATTAAATTCATCCTCATGTATTGGTCCCAATTCACATCTTTCTATTGCATTTCAAGGTTCAGTAATTTGGAGGGACCTGCATCTTCTTAACTCCAGATGTATATAACTGTCAAATTTTGTGCTAAAAAGATTGAACTGATTTAACTCAGTTATATTAAAGTCCCTCATATCTGCATTGCTCCTAGATGTAGATTGTTCAAATGTGTGTTATTACCCTTATGAAGGAAGGAAAGTTATTACTCTTATCGCTTTTCTGGACCTCAGTTCTCTCATCTGTAAAATGGGGATTAATGACTCTGAGCCCCAAATGGGACTTGGACTTTGTTCAACCTGATTAGCTTTTATCTACCCCAGTGCTTCATACAGTGCCTCACACCAAGTAATAATAATAATAATAATAATGATAATGTTGGTATTCGTTAAGCGCTTACTATGTGCAGAGCACTCTTCTAAGTGCTGGGGTAGATACAGGTTAATCAGGTTGTCCCACGTGAGGCACACAGTCTTAATCCCCAATTTACAGATGAGGTAACCGAGGCACAGAGAAGTGAAGTGACTCGCCCACAGTCACACAGCTGACAAGTGGCAGGGCCCGGATTCGAACCCATGAAATCTGACTCCGAAGCCCAGGCTCTTTCCACTGAGCCACGCTGCCCACAACATCTCACGGCAGTAATTTGGGGATGAGGGGTAAGATGCATTTTCCACATGCAAATTCTGAACTCGAGTTCAGAAAAGCAAAGGATTGCACTAAAGATGGAAACCCTTCTTTAACAGGAGCGCTGGGGGGCGGGGGGAGGCGGGGAGATAAAGTTTTTTTTACCTGGGAGCATTTTCTGCATGTTGACTTTGATTTGTTGGAAAAGTTCGGTTAACCACTCGCGATCCTGTAACTTAGCCAACTGCTGACATAGTTAGAGGGTCAGTAAGCACACAGTAAGCGCTCAATAAATACAATTGATTGACTGAGATTTCTCTGAGCATTGAGGCAGCCCTGGGCCTCTCATTTACCAAGGACATTCTGCCTCTACGTAGGGAACTCTTTCGAACAGTCTAATGAGGACATGAGCAAGCCAAGAAAGGCAGTGCCACTGAGTCAGTGACAAGCTGGCCTCAGGCTAGACTAGGCCGCCATGCTCCTCAAGAAGCGGCATGGCCTAGCGGCCCGAGTGCAGGCTCGGGAGTCGGAGGATGTGGCTTCTAATCCTGGCTCTGCCACTTGTTTGCTGTGTGACCTTGGGCAAGTCACAGCACTTCTCTCTGCCTCAGTCATCTCATCTGTAAAATGGGGATTAAGACTGTGAGCCCCATGTGGGACGGGGACTCTGTCCAACCTGATTACTTTGTATCTACCCAGCGCTTAGAACAGAGCTTGGCACACAATATGCTCTTAACAAATACCGTTATTGTTTTAATGAGATGTTCATCCCCTTGATCCTATTTATCGCTATTGTTCTTGTCTGTCCGTCTCCCCCCGATTAGACTGTAAGCCCGTCGGAGGGCAAGGACTGTCTCTATCTGTTACCCATTTGTCCATTCCAAGCGCTTAGTACAGTGCTCTGCACATAGTAAGCACTCAATGAATACTATTGAATGAATGAATGAATGATTATTATTATCTCTTTAGCCAGCAGCAGTTCCACTCGTGCCACGGGAAACGACTTACCCAACCTTCAGAGCCCTTAGTCAGGTGACCCAGGGTTTTGTGACATCCAGAATTCAAAGGTATTTTTGTTACATCCAGAATTCGAAGGTATTTTTGGCTAGGCTTCACTGTTTTCTCTTGGTTTTGATTTCACATTCCTCCTTGTTTGTTTTCTATCTCTTTTCAGGTTACCTTATGCAGTGTCCCAGGAGATTACAGTTTTCCACGCATCTGGAGCTAATACAGCCATGTGTTTCTTAAACTAAGTATGAAGTCTCTGGAACAAGCACAAATAGCCATGGCAACTGTGGGTTACCAGGAAGCTTCCAGGCATCATTTCTTGCATTATTCTGGACGGCCTTGAAATACTTCAATAAAAATGTGGAAAGACTGAGACCACAGAATGTTCAAAGCTCTGGGCTTCAGTCAGTGGTATCTACTGCATACTTACTATGTACTAAGCGCTTGGGAGAGCACAATACCTCTCCTTCCAATACAAAGCTTGAACCCAGACTAGAAAAGCATCCTGAGAGGCAGAGATGTAAACTCCTCCTCCTATTCATTCATTTATTCATTCATTCAGTTGTATCTTTTGACCGCTTTCTGTGTTCCGGACACCGTACTAAGAGCTTGGAAAGTACAGTTCAGCAACAAAGTCCAGGCTATAATCTGCTTGAGGTCCAGGAGAGTAACTACCAACTCCACTGCACTGGATTCCTCCAAGCTATAGTACCTCATGCCCAGCAAGGACTCAGTAACCTGACCAATAGACCAGAAGCAGTGTGGCCTAGTGGAAAGAGCATAGGCCTCAGCGTCAGCAGCCCTGGGTTCGAAACCCTACCCCGCCACTCACCTGCTGTGTGACCTTGGGCAAGTCACTTAACTTCTCTGTAATTCAGTTCCCTCATCGGCAAAATGGAGATTCAATACCTCTTTTCCCACCTACTTGGACGGTGAATCTCATGTGGGATCTGATTAACCTGCATCTTCCGCAGCGTTTTGTACGGAGCTTGACACATGGAAAGTGCTTAAAGAATCCCACAGTTATTATTATCCGAACCAGACTCATCACTGCATGACACTGACAGTGTTGCTTCAGACCTATCGGTAACGCCCATCTAATTCTGGCTTACGGGTCAATCGATCAATCAGTCGTATTGATTGAACGTTTACCGTGCGCAGAGTACTTCCCCCCTGACGGAGCCCTCCTTTCCTCTTCTCCCACTCCCTTCTGTATCACCCCGACTTCCTCCTTTTATTCATCCTTCTTCCCAGTTCCACAGCACTTAGGTACTAATCTGTAATTTATTTATATTAATGTCTGTCTCCCGCTCTAGACTGTAGGTTCGTGGTGGGCAGGGAATGTGTCTGTTTACTGTTATAGTGCTTAGTACAGTGCTCTGCACACAGTAAGCGCTCAAGAAATACAACTGAGTGAATGAATGGAAGTACTGGACTAAGCACTCGGGAGAGTATAATATAAAGGAGTTGGTAGAAATGTTCCCTGTCCGCAGTGACTTAACAGTCTATAGAGTTGAGCTAACAGTTCAGAAAGTGAATGTTTATTATTTTACCAGTTTTCCTATACCTCTTCCACTTTTTCCTTTTTCGGTGTTAAAGGATATGACTTCACCAGTTATCTAGAGGCGATAGATAAACGTTCTAAGAGCTTCTAATGAGTTTACATTTGCTTCAGTTGGATGAAAAAAATTACCAATATTTCTCAAATGCAACTATTAGAATGAAGGGCAAGGCATGGGACAAAATGAAGATCTATTTGAAAAATGTCTCCAATTCATGCTCTTCTGAACAATCAGAACAGTTTCACTTTCAGTTACGATGGACTACTGGGGAGTTGCAAAGGTAGAACTGGTCACATTTTATGCACATCAAAAAACAGTCTGGTTGAGATCGTTATTTTTTGTTGGCTTGTTTTTTTCTGGGACTGTTTGGGTGTGCGAAAGTCATCATGCCCCATTTGGTCTCCGTACCCAAACTACCTTCTCCAGATGTACAAATCGATACCCTCAACAGCAATGTCTCCACTGACCTCAACTCCCTCGCTCCCTTATCCTTCTTCCAATCTGGTGCCACTGACCCGTGACCCTGAATCACTCTGACAATCCGCTTCTTCTGCTCCCGTGCATAAGCTACAGAATGCCGCTGGCGGACATCCGGACACCAGGCTGACCTCATTCATCGCAAACTTATCATCGCCTGCTTTAACTCTGCCCTGTCCTCCATCTGGCACCGATATTTCTTCATCCTTATCGACTCCCAAGCTCACTGCCCACGACGGTCTACCTCACTTCACTGAACTTCTACTATACTCGGCCGGCACACTTCGCTCCTCTGGTGCCAGCTCCTTCACTGTGTCCCGCTCTCCTCTCTCTATCCGCTGACCCCTTTCCCACGCTCTTTCTGTGACCTGGAACTCCCTCCCTCAGTCCTTTGTGTAGAAGATCCAAGTTAGGATTTTCCTCCTAAAATTATCCCTCTTTAAGTAAAAATTTATACAGAATGGCCTGAAACATATCAGATTGTGGGACCCCAAAGATATGGCGCGATCTTAACTCAGTGTCTTTCACCATATGTTTCAAAGAAAATATTGCAGAATATACAATGGGTATGAGGGAGGCACATAAATGATCGGCATCAGCAGATAAGACCAAAGCATCATTTTAACCAATACATTTCAGCTTTTTTCCTAACTGCTAATGACCAGGAACATTTCACTGGCCTGCACTTCTGGGATGTGCTTAGAGTAGCAAAACATCCAAAATGAAGAGAAAGAAAAGTGGTTTTGGATAATTCCCCATCAAGGTAATGGGTCCCTGGATAATGAAAGATTGACTTTCTATTCAAAATGCATGCCGTAAGCTGAATTCTTCTAAATGGCAACAGCAACAGAGTACGGTCACGGTGAAAGGATTCACTTCTACGGAAGCAGCAGAAAAGTGGGTGGCCTAGTGGAAAGAGACGGGTCTGGGAGTCAGAGGACCTGGGTTCTAATCCTGGCTCTGGCAATTGCTTCCTGTGTATCAAACGCTGATAGCTTTGCACACAGTAAGCACTCAGTGAATATGATTGAATAAATGAATAACCTTGGGCCAGCCACTTATTATTAAGTGCCCTTTGCCTCAGTTTCCTCAACTGCAAAATACAGATTCAATACCCATTTCCCCTCGTACTTAGACGGCGAGCCCCATGTGGGACGGGGACTGTGTCCCACCTGATTAGCGGGTATTTACGGCAGCATTTGGAAATGAGCTTGACACTTAGTAAGCACTCAACAAGTCCGTTAATAAAAATATTAAATGTCCCTCCAGTTTAGTTGAAAAAAAAAACTGACCTTCTTAAAGATAGAAAATTCATATGCATTGCTACTAAATGCCTTTATTGTACCAACTTCAGTATATACACATCACTTTCAGTGGTTTGGTATTGGCCACATCTTTTTTTTTTAATGGTATTTGTTAAGTATTTGCTATGTTCCAGACGCTATATTAAGTGCCAGGGTAGATACAGTTCTAATCCCACATGGGCTCATAGTCTTAATCCCCATTTTTTACATCAGGTAATTGAGGCCCAGAAACATGAATTGACTTGCCTTAATTCGCACAGCAGACAAGGGGTGGTTCCATCCACTTAGACCACGTAGCTTCTCATCCTGTAGACTGTAAGCTTGTTGTGGGCAGGGATTGTGTCTGTTTCTCATTGTATTGTTCTCTCCCAAGCGCTTAGTACAGTGCTCTGCCCTCAGTAAGTGTTCAATAGAGACAACTTTATAAATGAATGAATGAATGCACTTTTATTGGGCCAAAGTTTTGGATTGCTACCTGATCGAAAAATCACTAAACAGATTCGGTCCATAGGTTTCGAGTAAGCATTCTAGATTCCTTAGAATTTGCTCTAACGTGGTGTGAATGAAAATTTAGTCCTTTTCTACATTACCATCAGGAATTGGCATTCCTATTGCCTAATGAAAATAATTAACCAATAACTGCAAAATGAACACAGTGTGCCCACAGTACCGGGGTTACTGTCAGAACTGTTCAAAAAGTATCTGTAGCCATGTGGAATATTAAGAAGCAATGAAATGTAGTGGATAGAGCACTGGCTTGGGAATCAGAAGGACCTGGGTTCTAATCCCAGCTCCGCCACTTGTTTGCTGTGTGACCTGGGGCAAGTCACTTCACTTCTCCGTGCCTCACAGTTACCTCATCTGTAAAATGGGGATTGAGACTGTGAGCCTCATGTGGGAAAGGGATTGTGTCCAACCTGATTGGCTTGTATCTACCCCAGAGCTTAGAACAGCGCTTGACAGAGAGTAAGTGCTTAACAAGTACTATCCTTATTATTATGAATAATATTGAGCGCTTACAGCGTGCCGAGAACTGTATTAAGCATTTGGGAAGGTACACATTAACATCAGACACATTCCCTGCCCACGACAAGCTCACAGTCTAGAGGATGAGCTCATTGGGACCAGCTCTTGGAACTCGGAGATGGTATCCGTCTTTTCACGTAGCAAGTCTATAAAGGCGAGTACTCCAGGCAGGCATTACTTTCATTGGTTTCCCAATCAGTTTGCTGGAAATTACTTACTCTCCAAGTGACTACCTCTTAGGTTTCCATTATCTGAAACCATCACATTGCTTCGTAATGTGAGAGAAGCAGCGTAGCCTAGTGGTAAGGGCATGGGCCTAGGAGTCAGAAGGACCTGGGTTCTAACCCCAGCTCTGCCACCTGCCTGCTGTGTGACTTTGGGCAAGTCACTTCACTTCTCTGTGCCTCAGTTCCCTCATCTGTACCATGGGGTTTAAGGCTGGGACCCCTAAGTGGCACAGAGACAGTTCAACACGACTTTCGTGTATCTACCCCAGCCTTTAGAACAGTGTCTGGCACACGGTAAGCTCTTGAGAAACACCATTTTTATCATTATGTGCAAAGAATCTTTTAATGTCACTGCTAGATACCGAACACGAGGCTCGTGGGAACTTTGGTGTTGCTGGGTAAGGCGATTCTTAAATTCTCACTTTCTTATGAATGTATTTGGTACTTATTGTGTGCACAGCACTACACTAAGTGCTTGGGAGAGTAAAACAGAATAAAGTTGGGAGAGAGGTTCCCTGCCCACAAGCAGTTTACAGAATACAAGGGCAGATAGACATTAAAATGAAGAACTTTTATGTGCATATGTACTGTAGGGTTGAGGGTATGGGGAATAAAGCAGGGAACGAAAGGGAGAGGGAGTGGGGGAAAAGAGGGCTTAGTTAGGAAAGAACTCTTGGAGGAGATGCGATTTTACGTTGGCGCTGGAGGAGTGAAGGGAACATGCTGGGATGTAGCAGGGAATCAGTGAGGAAAGATGGGAGGGGCCAAAGGGATTGAGTCTTTTATAGCTGATGGTAAGGAATATCTTTTTGCTCCGGAAGTGGCTAGGCAAACACTGGAGGTTCTTAGGGCGTGGGGAAGCATGGACTGAATGGATTTGTAGAAAAAGATCCAGGAGGTATAGTGAAATAAGGGCTGGTGTGGCCAGAGACAGGAGGCAGAGAGGAGGGGAGGAGGCAGATGCAGGAGTCAGGGTGGAGTAGCATAAGTGTTATCCACTTTGTTGACCCTTTGTAACGTGGGTGAATTTCGGGGTTGATCTTAGCACGCATGGTTTACTGTCAGGAATGAGTTACTTAATGAAAGCACTGAGGTTCCCAGGAGGAAATTCATTTTGAAAACTAGTTCAGACTATGTGAGTAGGTCAGTCAGTCAATCAGTCAGTTGTTTTTACTGAGCACTTACCGTGTGCAGAGCACTGTACTAAAGAACCAGAAAACACAGTCGGGGAGGTAAGTGGGTACATATTGAAGGCTATGATCGAATCCGTGTATTATTGTCACAGCACTGTAGAAGGGGAAGAAGGGAGACATCACCTAGGAAGAAGAAAAAAATACACTGGGGAAGGCCCCTTGACTTTAAGGTGGAAGCAAACCGTGACTGGTGGTTTTGAAGGGGAAGGAGGGTTTTAGGCAGGAGGAATGGAGTGATCAAGGGGTCGGCTCTGGGAAAATCAACGACGAGACACAGTTGAGCGTGATAGAGGTCGGGAGTGTGATCTGGGGCTCAGTGGGAGAAGACGGTGGATAAGTATCGTCATTCGTATCTGTTAGGAAGATGATGAGTTATCCTAGACCTATAGCACAGCCCCACTTTATTCCACTGGTGATAAGGAAATGGCAACTGAAACTACCTGAGATAAAACCCGGGAAGGACAAAGTACACATCCTTGAGGGAGCATATTCTAATTTTATGTTAGGGCACAGCTTCCTTGAACCTAATTTTTTAGCCCCAGTAATGATCCCTATGTTTCCTTTTAGATCATCTTACTCATCAAGTTATTTATGATCTGTGAGAGATACTAACATGGTTTTGGCGTATTAGAAGACCCACAGTTGTGAATTGCTAATTTCAGTTAAAACTACATACTGAAAATGACCTTCTCCATTCTTGGAACTACCAAGGGAGTTTGACAAGGAACTACCCAAGTTTCAAAGTTCATAAAAAAAAGTTTAGTAAACTTTATCTTACATATAGATATAGTAAACATTAGAGGTTCTCCAAATAGTCCTCTAATCCCTGGCTAGAAATCAGGTGTAATCTCTCATCAGTTCAAGGATTCACGAAATGGGAACCAACCAAAGTGTTTAGAGAAACTTTGGGTGTCTTTCATAAATACAGAATCAACGTACTGAATATTAATATACATTTTAATTTAGTTCCACTTACCCCCTTTAATTTTAAAGTATCACTGTTCTGGTTTAAAAGCCTCACGTATCCACGAGGACAATTCTATGCCATTTTCATTATTCCATGGTATATAGCTCTTAAATGAGGACAGTCCATTTAGAAATAACATATGAAGATAACACTGGACCAGGGAAACGTGTCATCCAGAGAAATATAGAACTTGGGTCGAATAAAGTTTAAGAATATGTCAACGTCTCCCTGTTCTGTAGATGATTTCTCATTTTTCAACTACTGTAAACATGTATAGAGTTGGTTAATAAATTTTCCTTTCTCTAGGAAACAGTCTTAGGAAGGCAATCAATAAAGTAGACTGTTCATATCTATCATCTCCTCAGTGACTTTTTAACCCACTTGATGGTAATGAACTAAAAAAACTTTTGTTTTTTTTTTGTTTTACTCTCTGACATTAACAAACACAGACTGAGCCAAGTAATCTAAATGGCTGCTTGCTCTCAAAAATAGAATGGAAGTTCCGCTCTAGGTCCTTATGGGCAGGGAACATGCCTACTAACTCTGGTGTACTGAATACTCTCAAGCACTTAGTACAGTGCTCTGCACACAGTAAGTGCTCAATAAATACCACTGATTGAAAAATAAAGACAATTTCAGAGACTTGTCTCAAGAGAAATCATATATTCCATCTCCCAGTTCCTCAGCCAGGAGGAAGTGAAAATAATTTTACTCGATAATCCATACTGAAAATTTGGTTTTACTGTTGCCATAAAGAGTTCTATTCGAAAACACAAGCATGTTTTTTTCCCATTGAAAATTACAAATTTTTTCCCATCTTTGTTTTCCTTTAACTTACTGATATAAAGTAACTGTGTAAGGAAACCTACTGTTTGAACAACATATGTGTGTGTGACCCTCAATAAGAGCATGAAAAGTCAGTCAATTATATTTATTGAACACTTACTTTGTGCAGGGCACTGTACTAAGCAACTGGAAGAGTACAACAATCAACAGACACATTCCCTGCCCACAACAAAAACAGACGAGGGCAGATCCAGGTCTGTTATTGCAATCAATCAGGTGGTCTTTATTGAATGCTTACTGCGCGCAGAGCTCTGTACTAAGCACTCGGGAGAGCACCATATAGTAGAGTGACAGTTGTGATCCGTGCCCTCAAGGAACTTAGAGTCTATAGGTCATCTCACAATGCCTGCGGCTACAGAACGACTGGATGAGTGCAGGTGGCTCAACACAAACTCTCACCACTACTGGAAACACAAATAATATGTTGATCCTACTGACAGTGGACCAATCAATCAATTCCTGAGCACTTGCTCTGTGAAGAACGCTGTCCTAAACCCTTGGCTACATCTCTTCCAGGGAGCTTTCCCTGAATAATCCCTCATTTCCCCATGCTATTTTCCCTCCCAGATGCATTATTTATGCACCTATGCAATTCAGTCCATGCCTCCCTATACACTTACAGGTTTTCATCCCATCTGCCATTCCCACCGTAGGCTGAACCTACTGTGATAATGTTGTCTCGTTTTTGTTTCATTCTGTTTTGCTCTGCCGTCCGTCTCCCCCGTTTACACTGTGGGCCCGTCATTGGGCAGGGATCGTCTCTATCTGTTGCCGAATTGTCCATTCCAAGCGCTTAGTAGAGTGCTCTGCACATAGTAAGTGCTCAATAAATACTAGTGAATGAATGAACCTACTTTTTTTTACTTGGGTGTTTCCCTTACCTGGAATTATTGTAATTAATTTATGTAATTACTGTAATGTCTGTAGTCCAGACTAGATTGGGGGAAAAAAACATGCCTACGTATTCCATTCTTCTGTGGCAAGTGTTTAGGAGAGTGTCCTGAACCCTAAGAGTGCTTAGCGTGGCTCAGTGGAAAGAGCCTGGGCTTGGGAGTCAGAGGTCATGGGTTCGAATCCCAGCTCTGTCACTTGTCAGCTATGTGACTGTGGGCAAGTCACTTCACTTCTGTGTGCCTCACTTCCCTCATCTGTAAAACGGGGGTGAAGACTGTGAGCCTCACGTGGGACCACCTGATGACCCTGTATCTCCCCCAGCGCTTAGAACAGTGCTCTGCACGGAGTAAGCGCTTAACAAATACCAACATCATTATTATTATTATTAATAAATATTATTGATTGATTATAATACTCTTAATAGGCACGGTCCTAGCCCTTGAGGAGTTTACAATTGAGAAAGACCATAAAATGAATATAGGGAGGGAAAGCAACTGGGGATAGAGATACGTATATAAATATTACCAGGGGTGAGAGGTAATGCCCAATGAGAGATTAATCGGGAGGAGATGTGATTCAGAAGGGCTTTGAATATGGGGAAAGCAACGGTCTGCTGGCCACGAAGGGGGATTAGAGATCCGGACAGAGACAGCTCGGTTGTAGTGGGAAAGGGGTGAGGATAAGCAAGGGAGGTGGTGTGGCCTAATGGAAAGCACGTGGGCCTTGGAGTCAGAGGACCTGAGTTCCGATCCCAGCTTTCTACCTGGGGCAAGTCACTCAATTTCCCCCTCGCGCCACTTAACCGTAAAATGTGGATTCAATATCTGTCCTCCCTGGGAGCCCCTTTGTGGGACAGTACCGTGTCCTACCTAGTGGGAAGAGCAGGGGCCTGAGAGAACGATGTGGGTTCTAATCCCAGTTGCATCATTTGTCTGCTGTGTGACCTCAGGTAAGTCACTTAACTCATTTGGGCCTCAGGTACCTCATCTGTAAAATGGTAATTAAGACCGTGACCCCTCTGTGGGGCATGGACTGTGCCCAACCCAATCGTCGTATATCTACCCCAGTGCTTGGAACAGTGTCTGGAACATAGTAAGTGCTTAACAGATACCATTTAAAAAACACAAAAAGCCAACAACGGTAAAATCCTAAGCCTTGTTGAAGCTTCCACTTGTGAAATAGCATGGCCTAATAATAATAATAATGTTGGTATTAGTTAAGCGCTTACTATGTGCAGAGCACCTTTCTAAGCGCTGGGGGAGATACTGGGTGATCAGGTTGTCCCACGTGAGGCTCACAGTTAATCCCCATTTTACAGATGAGGTAACTGAGGCACAGAGAAGTTGAGTGACTTGCCCGGTCACACAGCTGACAAGTGACAAAGCCGGGATTCGAACCCATGACCTCTGACTCCCAAGCCCGGGCTCCTTCCACTGAGCCACTCTGGATAGACCATGGGTCTAGGAGTCAGAAAGACTTGGGTTCTGGTCCCGGCTCTGCCGCTTTTCTGCTCTATGATCTTGGGCAAGTCATTTCACTTCTCTGAGCCTCAGTTACCTCATCTGTAAAATGGGGATTAAGGCCAGGTGGGAGATGAACTGTATCCAACTTAATTAACATGTACCTACTCTAGTGCTTACAACACTGTCTAGCACATAGTAAGCACTTAACAGGTACCATAAAAAAGAAAAGAAAAAAAACCTTGTATCTACCCCAGCACTTAGAACGGTGCTTGACAAGGAATAAGTGCTTAACAAATATTAAAAAAACTAGGCAAGGGTACTGATTGGTGAAGAGGTTCTGCTTGATGTGCAGAGGGATAGACAATAAGTGATGGAATTTGAGCAGAGGCGTATGCAAAACGATGCTTTAGAAAAATAATCTGGACAGCAGACTGAAGTATGACCCGCAGAGGAGGGAGGAGATCTCTCATGACTAAATCTTCATTTCCCCGCCGGCCATCCCATCAGATCACCTATCCATTCAGACCTGTACCCTTAAAATACTTGCTATTCACCCTCCACTCAGCCCCGCAACACTTACAAACGAATCCTTGCACTTTACAATTTATTTTAACGTCTGCCTCCCTCTCTATATGGCAAGGTCCATATGGGCAGGGATCATGTCTACTAACTCCTATGTATTGCATTTTCCCATGTGCTTAATCCAGTAGTCTGCACAGAGAAAGCACTCGAAAAACACCATCGACTGATTGATTGATTGATTGGGCAAAGGGTGGGAGGTAGGCTGAAAAGACCAGTGCAAAATTTGAATTGGGATATGAAAAAGGCTGAGGTTAGCACAGAAGCAGTTTGGGTGGAGAGGAAGGGGTGGATTCTGAGGGTGTTATGAAGAATTTGTCATATCACGGTTTCACTATGTACCAGGCACTGCACTAAGTGCCGGGGGCGATACAAGCTAGTCAGGTTGGACGCAGGCCCTGTCCCACATGGGGCTCACGGTCTTAGTCGCCATTTTACCCACGAAGTAACTGAGACACAGAGAAGCGAAGTGACATCCCCAACATGACACCCAGCAGACAAGTGGCAGAGCCGGGATTAGAATCGAGTTCCTCCCGATGCCTGAGCTGCAAGGATTTGGCACCTGATGGACCGCGTGGGCTGGAAGAGAGAGAGGAGTCGGGGAGAATATCAGAGTGGCCGGCTTCAGAGGAGATAACGACAACAGTCACGAGGGATGAGAACACTGGAGGCAGGAAGGGATTTGGGAGGGAAGATGAGGAGTTTGGGTTTTGTCATATTGAGCTTGAGTTGCTGGCAGAGAAAGCGTGAGACGGCTGATTAAGTGAGATGAAGAGAGAACACTTGGGAGTTGTCCAGATGGAGATGGGAGCGTATGAGCGCTCGATGCAGACTGAAAACAGAAGGGGACCCAGAACTGAGCCTTGAGGGACCCCCACAGTTAAGGAGTCGGAGGGGCAGGGGAAGAATCGATAAAGGAGTCCAAGAAGGAGCAGCCAGAGAGACAGGAGGAGAACCAGGAGAGGGAGGTTTCAGAAAAACCAAAGTTTGGTACCGTTTCCTGGAGATAGAGGTGATTCGACAGCGTTCAAGGCTGCTGAGCAGTAGAGAAGGATAATGACAGAATAGAATCCACTGCATTCGGCAAGGAGGAGGTCATCGGTGACTTTAGGGAGAGCAGTTTCAGGTGAGTGAAGGGGGAGGAAGCCAGATGGTCGAGGGTCAAGGAGTGAGTTGGAGGAGAGGAAGTGGAGGTGAAGGATGGCTGCATTCCACTAAGGAAAGGGTGGTTTTTTTTTTCCAGATAGAAGATAGTCTAGGAAAAAGGTAGAGCCCCTCTACAGGATGAATAATTAACGAACCGCACGAGGCTTCAGTTTGGAAAGGAGAGTAGGTCACTTCATTAACACTGTCAGGAATCACAAAGTAGGTAAGTATCAACTACAAAATAAACGTTCCCAGGAAAGTAAGATACAGCTTGAGTGTGTTTTAGGTCACTGTCAAGAGATATTTGAGCTTAGACCCCCGGAGCATCATTTCTGTAACTTACTCTTCTCCTCTGGCACCCTGGCGTTTTGAAATAAGGGATGAATTCAATGAAATTCATTTGTCAAATTAAAGCATAGCTGCTTTGCCATTTTTGTTTTGCTGGGAACAGTATGTGATTAAATGGATAAAACCATGTTCTTCCCTTTGTTTCCTTCATGCTACATTTGCTCAAAATGATAATTCCATGAACAGGAGAGCTGAACTGAGAAGAGACTTGCTGCTAAAACAGCAGGTCCAGGACTGTTCTTAATATAAATATAAGGATATTCCAGCTTCTGGGTCCTATTTCCAAAGAATTGATCCTTTCAGGAGAGAGTGTGAAATTAATAAATGCAACAAACGTTTCAATATCCACTGCATGTTTTCCTTGGATGGAGTCACTACGCCTCCTTGGATGACAAGTGTTTTCACTCGGTGACTTCAAGTAATGGGGTTTTTTTTAGAAAGGAGGGGCAACTCAGGGGCAAAACAAACATTTCTTCTACTAATGTAGAAAACTTGCCTGTGAGGAGAATGTTACGTAATTCTCATCACAAAACATCTTTACCTTTTAGCTCCAGAGGGAATTTATATCTTCCAGAAAGGTAAAAGCCAGTCCCTCACAGACCCATATGGAATGCTTTTCTCAAAAACCCGAAAGGAAAAAAAAAGCAGCTTTTGTGCTTACGCAACAATTAATTATCTCCAAACTGAATTCCCAAGAGAGCAGTTAGTAAACTGAGACTTGAAGTGCTCAATAACTCTAATAGGTCACTTAGTCACAGTTACGTGACTGCCGATTAGTTCTAGCGGATAACAGACTCGGGAACCGAATAGTAGATGCACTCGATTAGATGTGGAGGGGAAAGTGAAATGGAAAGAATGTCCTGAATGGATACACAACGTAATATTGATTTATCGGACATTACAGGGAGCTCTTTAAGATACATAACTGTGAGCAAGTTGGAATAGAAATAGTACCAAATTTTCCATCCTCCTCTAGTTTCCCTCTGCATCCCTGTCACACCTTCCCCCGCAACAACCGCAAGGAGCAGACTTTCACGGATGCCAGACAGATCTCTGCATAGGAATTTGGAGACAGAGAAAAGGGTGTGTGTGTGGGGGGGGGGTCTCAGATATAGGAATTATTTTTTGATGTTTTTATAAAAAATTCAATTTCCCTGCCAATTTCTCAGTTCTTCCTGCCACACGCCCATTTTTAGAGTGTAAATGGAGCAAGTATCCAGTCTGTTCTGGAGAGTGGTCACTAAAATAGAAATTCACCAGGGCTACAAACCAGAGTCATCGTCAACTGCCAGGACAAGAATACAGATGAAGTGGCCATCCGGGAGACAACTGCAGTAGACAACCCGGGCCGGTGAGCACCAATAAAGGAAGGGGTTGCTCGCACTAGGTAAAGGCTTCACAGACAAATGAAGAACGGAGCCAGGATCCCTGTGTGACAAACCCATTAACCCTCTGTTTTTACAGGTATCCCGGTGCAGTCTTTTGTGTGTGTGTGTGCGCGCGTGAATCATTGACAGGGGTCCACTGAGATGATGACGGTGACGATATTAGTTAAGCGCTTACTATGCGCCAAGCAGTATTCTAAGCACCGAGAACACCGGGTCCTGCTACTCTACCCTACCCCTATAGCCCCCCACCCAACTCCAGCTAGTTTTCCTGCCTTGCTCCGGCGAGTGGCGGCGACGACTGAAACAGCAGCACGCTTTCTCCACTTTCAGAAGGTCGGCATGACTTACGCTTTGGCTGCTGCGGTCATTGTATTCTGAGTGGCGAGAGCCCGAAACTCTTTGTCTTCAGCCCAGTGTCCTGCAGTTTTTCTTGGATTTACTGGTGATCCTTCCTTAGAGCATTGTGCGATTTGATCACTTTTAACTTTCCTCAAGTGTCCATCACCACCTCTTTCTCTGCCCTTGGTTCTTAGACCGTGAATATAAGATTGCGTCTGTCACCCATCAGTCAGTGATATTCACTGAGTGCTTATTTTGTGAGACACTGTATTAAGCTCTCGGGAGAGTACACTATAAGAGTTGGTAGACAAGCTCTCTGCCGACGGCAAGTAGTCTTGGATAGGATATGATGCAAGAGCAGAAGAAATAGTGGTGCCTAAGCACACACTGTTGGTAAAAGGTTAAACACGACAATGTGAGTGTTCCTCAGTTCAGTGCTCTTCAGGAATGTAACCACAAGAGACCCGCCGGCCTCCTGAGATGCTTCTGTTTCACTGCGTTTCAATTCAAACGAAGCCACGGAAAAGTTTCCGTTTTCCTTTTCAGAGAGAGCGTGCTTAATCATTTTTATACAGGGAAGGAAACTGTTTTAGTACGTGAAATAATCTTCTCCAAATGAGACAATGAGAAAAGGGCGGTTCGATACTGGCAACCCACAGCATAGCATCTTCATGGGAACACGGCATTTCTGGACGGGCTGGCCTGAACCCTAGGAAAATTGACCCACATATAAAATGCTGGGCTTTCGGAGGAGGGACCTTTACAGAAGACCCTCGGCACTGGAAGTAAGAAACCCAGACATAGGAAACTAAGCACTTGGACGGAGGCGACCGATATATAGTGATATTGATGATGATGTCGTTAAGCGCTTATTATATATAAGTCAAGCGCTTTTCTAAGCGCTGGGGTAGATAGAATCATGATAATGATGGTATTTCTTAAGTTCTTACTATGTGCCAAGCACTGTTCTAATCAGGTTGGACAGAGTCTTGATCACCATTTTACAGATGAGGTAACTGAGGCTCAGAGAAGCGACCGGCCCAGGGTCACACAGCAGACAGATGGCAGATCTGGTATCAATAATAATAATGTTGGTATTTGTTAAGCGCTTACTAGGTGCAGAGCACGGTTCTAAGCGCTGGGGGAGACACGGGGTCATCAGGTTGTCCCACGTGAGGCTCACAGTCTTCATCCCCATTTTCCAGATGAGGCAACTGAGGCCCAGAGAAGCGAAGTGACTTGCCCCCAGTCACCCGGCTGCCAGTGGCAGAGCCGGGATTCGAACCCATGACCTCTGACTCCCAAGCCCGGGCTCTTTCCACTGAGCCACGCTGCTTCTCTAGGAGCCAGGTCCTCCTGACTCCCAGGCCAGTGCACTGTTCACTAGGCCACGCTGTTTCCGTGTACTCGCAGCGGAAGACACTAGGCACCAGAAGGGGGAAATCCATTCAATAGTATTTGCTGAGCGCTTACTATGTGCAGAGCACTGTACTAAGTGCTTGGAATGGACAGATCGGCAACAGATAGAGACAGCCCCTGCCCTTCGACGGGCTTACGGTCTAGTCGGGGCTTACAGTCTCCTACATCTATGTGACAGCGTACACCGGGAGGAGGTGACCTATATATAGGACTCGAAGCACTGAGAGGAGGAGATGGGCCGAAGCTGCAGGACTCTGTGTGTTTGTGTCTGTACGTGTGGGTGAAGCCACATAAAAGCATGCCCTCCTGTCCCATCTTCCTCAACAGTCTCTTAAGAGACTCCTCCTCCTCTTCAAATCTTCCACCTCCATCTCGCACCTCTGATCCCATCCATTCGGACCTTACTAAAAGCCCTTGCTCCCTGGCTTCTTCCCTCGCCCATCAACATCTTCGCTCTCCCGTGGATCCTTCCCTACTGCTTTCGATCGCACCCACGCATCCCCGGTCCAAACGAAAACACCCTCGAACGCCACGGCACCCTCGAGTGTTTTCTGGGAGAATATACGGACACAAAACACCCAAGAAATAAACCCGCTAAAACGATATCGAGTAGAATGTCTGAGCATCGATGATAAAACTGCAGTAATAAAAAGCCGAAGAGTTGGGGAGAATGGAATTAAACTGGAGAGCCCTCAGTACAGCGAGCTGCACACAGGTAGCACTCACTAAATTAGAGAAGCAGCGTAGGCCTGGGGGTCAGAGGACCTGGGTTCTAATCCCGACCCTACCACATGTCCGCCGTGTGACCTTTGGCAAGTCGCTTCATTTCTCTGTGCCTCGGTTACCTCATCCGTTAAATGGGGACGAAGGACTCGAGCCCCACGTGAGACACGGACTGTGTCGAGGCCGACCGGCTCGTATCTACCCCAGCGCTTCGTACAGCGCCCGGCAATTATCATTAACAAAAATACCACCGTTTAATTGAAAAAGCTCCCGAAGTTTGTCTGTTTTCCTCTAACATACCTGCCACAAAATACGTTAGTAATTCTGCTATTTTTAAAGTGCTTATTATGCGCCCAGGTGCTCTATGAAGCGCTGGGGTAGAAACAAGATAATCAGGTCAGATACAGTCCCTGTCCTACGTGGAAATCACAGTCTAAGTAGGCTCAGAGCCTAATTTTGAATTATTAATTTAGCAAAAGCGGGGAGGAGGAAATTAATCCCGAGAATAGGAGCTGAAATCGAATGAGATCAGAAATTAAAGAAGCAAGGGATAATGTAGTGTGTATGGCTCATTCTCTCGGCAACTTCTTCATTGATCAAGGCAGGAAAGGAAGGCATACACTAGCAAAGGGAACAAGATGAGGGGTAGACCTCTGTAAACCCTGCAAGCGGAAGAGGGTTTACGGAAGCATTTTAAAGGGCAAATCTATGAGATGAATCAGCTTTCCGTGTAAAGTTTTTGTTTTTTCTGTAACGGTATTTGTTGAGCGCTTTACTGTGTGCCAAGAGCTGTTCTAAGCACTAGGTAGATTCAGGTAATCAGGTTGGATACAGATGGTGTCCCCCATGAGGCTCAGAGTCTTAATCCCCATTTCACAGATGAGGGAACTGAGGCACAGAGAAGTGAAATGACTTACTCAAGGTCTCACAGCTGACAAGTAATGATACTAATGTTGGTATTTGTTAAGTGCTTACTGTGTGCAGAGCACTGTTCTAAGCGCTGGGGTAGATACAGGGTCATCGGGTTGTCCCACGTGGGGCTCACAGTTTTAATCCCCATTTTACAGATGAGGGAACCGAGGCCCAGAGAAGTGAAGTGACTTGCCCACAGTCACCCAGCTGACAAGTGGCAGAGCCGGAATTTGAGCCCATGACCTCTGACTCCCAAGCCCGTGTTCTTTCCACTGAGCCACACTGCCTCTCAAAAGTAGCGGAGCCGGGATTAAAATCCAGGTCCGTGTTTCATCTTTTAGGCCACGTTGCTTCTTAAATCAGCAAATTCCCTTTCTATAGTACTTTCTTTGAGCACTTGCCGTGTGCAGAACACTGTACTAAGTGCTTGGGAAAGTACAATACACAATAAACAGATACATTCCCTGCCCAGAGTGAGCTGTGAGAACACGGGGATATCGATATTAAGAGAGAAGCAGCTTGGCTCAGTGGAAAGAGCGCGGGCTTGGGAGTCAGAGGTCATGAGTTCGAATCCCGGCTCGGCCACCTGTCAGCTGTGTGACTGTGGGCAAGTCACTTCACTTCTCTGGGCCTCAGTGACCTCCTCATCTGTGAAATGGGGATTAACCGTGAGCCCCACGTGGGACAACCCGATGACCCCGTATCTACCCCGGCGCTCAGAACAGTGCTCTGCACATAGTAAGCGCTTAACAAATACCGACATTATTATCTTCATCAGTGGCATTGATGGAGCGCTTACAGCGCACTGAACTAAGCGCTTGGGAGAGTACAATACAACGGAGTTGGAAGACACTTTCCCTGCCCATAACAAGTACACTGTCCAGAGGGGGAGCCAGACATTAAAATAAATAATTTACAATATAATTTATAGATAGGTACATCATGATGCCTGGGGATGTCTTGTAGTCATTTTACTTCTGAGGGTGGTGCAGCATGATGCAAGTTTCCTAGAGGAAAAACGAGCAAAATGTTTCGAGAAGATTACCACTAGAAAAAAAGATAGACATTGAAAAAATGTCCAGCAATGCCTTCCTTTTGCATTCCTAGGCTGCTTTTCCTTTCAAATTCCCAGAGTGACAAAGCTACTTTGTATTTTGCTTCCCGCCGGTGGCTGATCTTTACCTTTCCGAAGCTGCAACTTCAATCAACTCTTACGCTCCTCTTAACTGTCCCCATTTCCTATCTCTAGCCCCGGTACTGAAATTCCATTAAAAAGCCAGTGAGGCACATTGTTAAAACGGGTTGGATTACAATTTCCTTCGCTCTCCCGGAGGGATCAATCAAACGTATGTGCTGAGTGCTTACTCTGTGCTGAGCGCTATACAGAGGACTGAGGACAGTCGAATATAAGAGAATCGGTAGACCGGTTCACTGCCTACAAGGGGTTTCCACTCTAGAGAATCTCACAGTGAGAATGCAATCTATTTTACAGTCTGACGATCATCATAAAGCTGAGCTTTTGTACTATTTATGCACTGAGTCACACTGGGACATTAAAATCCAGTGCTTCGTATGTGGCATTGGTGGTTACAGGCTTATTTGTTTTCACAGATCAAGTCCTGACACAGTGGACATTTTTTATCATGGATCTTCGGACATTTTCGTTCATTCACTGACTCGTATTTATTGAGCGCTTACTGGGGGCAGAGCACTATACTAAACGCGCTTGGAAAGTACAATTCGGCAACAGATAGAGCCAATCCTCCTCAACGACGGGCTCAGTGTCAAGAAGGGGGAGACGGACAACAAGACAGACTAAGTAGACAGGCATCAATAGCATCAAGATAGAATTACAGATGAGAAGGAGCGTGGCTCAGTGGAAAGAGCCCGGGCTTGGGAGCCAGAGGTCATGGGTTCGAATCCCGGCTCTGCCACTTGTCAGCTGTGTGACTGGGGGCAAGTCACTTCACTTCTCTGGGCCTCAGTTCCCTCATCTGGAAAATGGGGATGAAGACCGTGAGCCCCACGTGGGACAACCCGATGACCCTGTATCTCCCCCAGCGCTTAGAACAGTGCTCCGCACATAGTAGGCGCTTAACAAATACCAACATTATATATGCACATCATTATAAAATAGAGTAATAAATATGTACAAATATACACAGGTGCTGTGGGGGCAGGGAAGGGGTAGAGCAAAGGGAGGAGCGACGGGGAGGGGAGGAGGAGCAGAGGAAAAGGCGGGCTCAGTTCGATACCCCCAAACACTTATGTACGTATCCATAAATGCGTGGCTCAGTGGCAAGAGCCCGGGCTTGGGAGTCAGAGGTCATGGGTTCGAATGCCGGCTCTGCCACCTGTCAGCTGCGTGACTGTGGGCAAGTCACTTCACTTCTCTGGGCCTCAGTCACCTCATCTGTAAAATGGGGATTAAGACTGAGCCTCACGTGGGACGACCCGATTCCCCTGTATCTCCCCCAGCGCTTAGAACAGTGCTCTGCACAGAGTAAGCGCTTAACAAATACCGGCATTATTATATAATGAATTAACCATTTATATTATATATCTATTTGCCCCTCTAGACTGTAAGCTCATTGTGGGCAGGAAACGTGGCTACCAACTGTTGTATCGCGCTCTCCCGCGGGTTTCGTGCAGTGCTCTGCACTCGCTAAGCTTTCAGTAAGAACCATCGATGATCACTACGTGAGATAGAGATTTTAAGCAGCATTTTCCACGCTAGTACAGTAGGCGTATATAAAAAAGAAACCAAAGAGTACTGGAAGCCCATTATAATGTCTGAACTCAAATGGGATTATTATTATTAGGTTTCCACACTTAGGCATCGTGCTGCTTGAACTGAGAGCATGTGTGAATTTCCCTGAAAGCCTTTCACAGTCAAATCAGGTAAACTTCAAGTCACATACCCTTATGAATACAACGGTAATTACAGGGCTCTTAGGATATGTACCGAGGCCTTCTCATTTATCTGTGGGATACCACTGACTACCGTCAAGGCAAATTGATATTAGCAGAATTGTAAAGCTGGCAAACATACGATTTAATGGCGTCTTAATAATCTGAAACAAACAAGGGCACAGAGTATTGCGGGAGGCTTTGTTGTAGCAAAACAGGTTAGCGGTAGGAAATGAGTTTTCACGGAGACCGAAATCTAAGGTCTGCGGTGAGGGTAAATTTCATCTCTTGCAAAGAGGGGTGCTGAGATTTGGCAGATTGTGTCTTTTGGAGGCTATCTGTCATATGAAGCTGGGAACACCAGGGAGACATCATCACTTCCTTCATTCAAGAGTATTTATTGAGTGCTTACTCTGTGCAGAGCACTCTATTAAGCGCTTGGAATGGACAAATTGGTAACTTCCTTGTCGTTCTCCCCCACGGGAGAGATTAGAGAAGCAGCATGGCTCAGTGGAAAGAGCCCGGGCTTGGGAGTCAGAGGCCGTGGGTTCGAATCCCGGCTCTGCCGCTTGTCAGCTGTGTAGGGGCAAGTCACTTCACTTCTCTGGGCCTCAGTGACCTCATCTGTAAAATGGGGATTAACTGTGAGCCTCACGTGGGACAACCTGATTACCCTGGATCTACCCCAGCGCTTAGAACAGTGCTCTGCACACAGTAAGGGCTTAACGAATACCAATATTATCATCAGGCCATCGGCAAAACGAAATGCCACCTCCTCCTTTCCTTGATTCTCCTCCTCGTACCTCCGTGATGACACAGGGAAGCAGCACGGCCTAGTAGATAAAGCAGGGCCCAGGGAATTAGAGGACCTGGGTTCTAATCCCGACTCTGTCTCTTTTCCGCTGTGTGAGCTTAGGAAAGTCATTTATCTTCTCTGTGCTTCGGTTCCCTCATCTAGAAAATGGGGATTAGGAATGTGAGCGTTATGTGGGACAGGGACTGTTTCCAAAACGATTAACTTGAATCTACCCCAGTGTTCAGTACAGTGCCTGGCACATAGGAAGCGCTTAGCAAATGCCATAAGAATGAAAAAAAAATTAACAAAACAAAGGTGCGGAGAGTTAGGAAAGGACTGAGGTAAGTGTCCAAAGCAGGGTCAGGAGAACATCTTAGGGAAATTTACTGGCACCTCTTTGTTTCTAACAACTTTCTTCTTATCTTTCTTACCCCCGTGAAGTCACACTGGAATCATTACTATTAATATTCTTCTTAGACTGCCAACGCCAAGTGAAACTTGATAATGTTGTACCTACCCCAGAGCTTAATATAGAACTTGGCGCATACCAAGTGCGGAACACTGTACTAAGGGCTTGGGAAAGTACAGTAAACAATAATATGGACCTTTTGCACATAATAAGTACTTAAAACATACTACTGTTTTTATAATTATTGCTATCGCTTCTGCTAACATTATTACCAGGATTTAAGTGCTTCCAGAGCACCGTGCTAAGAGCACAGATCAGAGAATCAGAGGACTTGCGTTCTAAACTCAGCTCTGCCACTTGCCTGCTGTGTGTCGCCTTAGGCAACTCTCTTCCCCTCTTCAAAGCCCTACTGAGAGCTCACCTCCTCCAAGAGGCCTTCCCACACTGAGCCCCCTTTCCCTCTGCTCCCCCTTCCCTCCCCTGAGCACTGTGCTCGTTTGTATATAGTAGTTATTACCCCATTTATTTCATTAATGAGGTGTACGTGCCCCTCGATTTTATTTATGTTGATGATGTTGTCTTGTTTTTGTTCTGTTCTGTTTCGCCCTGCCGTCCTTCTCCCCCGTTTAGACTGTGAGCCCGTCATGGGGCAGGGATGGTCTCTACCTGTTGCCGAATTGTCCATTCCAAGCGCTTAGTACAGTGCTCCGCACATAGTAAGCCCTCAATAAATACTATTGAATGAATGAAGTCACTTCTCTGTGGCTCAGTTTCTTCATCTGTCCCTCTCAGGCTGCGAGTCCTGTGTGGGGGTGTGTCTGCCCTGATTATCTTGTACCTACTGCAGTGCTTTTTATGAAAATATCATGAAATCCTTTTTATAAAAATAACCAAAAAGCAACCGTAGCAATGACAATATCATTGCTGGCAGCCACCATCCAATAGTGATGAGAATCATAATGGAGAGGGCAGGGAACGCTTTGTTCCAGGATGCTATTTAAATCTCTGTGCTGAGTGCCAGAGAGAGCTGAATTCCTTCTCCCTTTCTGAACTCATCTGTAGGGAACAGGGTTTATTATTATTAAGGGTCTTAGTATAATGCATTTTAATATCAAATAACTCTGAAGATGAAAGGCATCATTTCCAGAAGCGGAATTTAATAACTCATGATGGACCTAAAGAGTGACTTTTAAACATAACTACGCTGGCTATCCCAGGACTGAGGGCCCATACCTATACTTAAGCATTTCCAAGTTGAAGCATAAAAAAAAAAAAATCCCGTTCTCACATATCAATATCCTTAAAGTCAAACATCCTTGGGAAAAAAAAAAACTAAAAACTAAAACGGCTTCGATTTCTAGGGAAAGGAGAATGTGTTATATATAGGAAAAGGAGAATTGTAGTTGTGTGGAACAAACGCTTAGAACAGCAGATAACACTCAGTAAATGCTCAATAAATAGCATTACATCTACTAGAAGTACTATTATTATTATGCTCTTTGTAAAAGTCATTACTGTGTGTCAAGCCCTGTTCTAGTCATTGTGATAGATACAAGTTAATCACTCCACTAAGCGCTTGGAACAGTATAGGATAACAGAGTTGGCAGAAACGTTCCCTGCCCAAAAGGAGCTAGAAGTTATGTAGACAAGCACAAAACCATTTCTTCCAGCACTGTATCCCATTTTACCATGAGAGATATGCGGTGCTGGAAAATCATTTCCTAATTGTGTCATAAGGTTTTACTTAAAACACTTATTGAAACCCCTATTGTAGAAAAAAATTAAAGGTTTTTTTAGAACTTCTTCATTTTTGAGGTGGGAAATCTAATAATATTTCACTGTTTAGCCAAACTATTCTTTGAAGTAGCGAGAACATAATTTGTTATTGTCGTTGATAATCGACAATAACAGTGGGATTTGTTAAGCGTTTACTATGTGCCAGTCACTGTACTAAGCACTGGGGTGGATACAAACAAATTGGGTTAGAAACTGTCCCTGTCACATATGGGGCTCAATGTCTTAATCCCCATTTTACAGATGAGGTAACTGAGCCACAGAGAAGTGACGTGACTTCCCCAAGACCACACAGCAGACGGGTGTCGGAGCCAGGATTAGAAGCCGGGTCCTTCTGACTTCCGGGCCCATACTCTATCCATTAGGCAATGCCGCTTCTCATCCACATTTCACCAGTGGATTTTAATTTCCATCGTGAATTTCCTTAATTTAAATGATCTGGAAAATCACAATCAAGTCAGGTCCCGGGTAATGTGCGTTTTCACGACGCATTTCGGAGACTGTGCTATTGTTGAATTAGGCACATTTTCCTGGATGGAACATGATGCGGGATCGGAAGAAATATCTGTACACATGCATGTGATGTGGCTAAAAGTTTAAGCACAATAACTCGAATGTTCCTCCACTGCCTTTGTTTGAGAATATAACCGCAGAAGCCCCGACTGCCTCTTGAAATGGTTCTATAGTGCTCTCCATCTTAATTCGAATGAATCCCCAGAAAAGATTCCATTTTCCCTTTGAGAAAGAACCTTTCATAACTTTTCTTCATATGAGGAACAAAATTATTTTAGTATTTGAAGTAGTTTTCTTAGAATGAGTCTATGAGAAATGGCTGCTTCAGTCCTGGCGACCCACAGCATAATATTTACACGGGAACATGGCATTTCTGGACAAGCTGGCCTGATGCTTTACATATCCCCCAAAAGTTGATCAATATATAAAATGCTGAGCTTTGGGATGAGGGACCTATATATATAGGACACTAAGCATTCAGTGTAGGGGACCTATATATATATCTAGGATATTAGGCATCGAGAAGAGATAGAGGACTCAACGGACCGTGGGACGAGGACTTATAATAATAATGATGGTATTTGTTAAGTGCTTACTATGTGCCAGGCACTGTACTAAGCGTTGGGGTGGATACAAGCAAATCAGGTTGAACACAAGTCCCCGTCCCATGTGGGGCTCACAGCCTCAATCCCCCTGTTACAGATGAAGCAACTGAGGCATAGAGAAGTGAAATGACTTGCCCAAGGTCACACAGCAGACAAGTAGTTCATTCATTCATTCAATAGTATTTATTGAGCGCTCACTATGTGCAGAGCACTGGACTAAGCACTTGGAACGTACAAATCGGTGACAGATACAGTCCCCGCCCTCTGACGGGCTTACGGTCTAATCGGGGGAGACGGACCGACGAGAACGATAGCAATACATAGAATCGAGGGGATGAACATCTCATTAAAGCAATAGCAAATAAATAGAATCAAGGGGACGTACATCTCATTAACAAAATAAATAGGGTAATGAAAATATATACAGTCGAGCGGACGAGTACGGTGCTGAGGGGAGGGGAAGGGAGAGGGGCAGGAGCAGAGGGAAAGGGGGGAAAAGAGGGCTTAGCTGAGGGGAGGCGAAGGGGGTGGAGCTGGGATTAGAACTCAGGACTTTCTGGCTCCCAGGCCCGCGGTCTCTCCACTACGCCATGCTCCTTCCCGCTATATATAGTGAGGAGAGAAAGAGACAGAGGAAATCGAAGCTCGTGGACAGAGAACGTATCTACTAACTCTGTAGGAATGTACTCTCCTAAGTGCTCACGACAGTGCCGGGCACACAGTAATCACTCAATAAATATGATTCACTGATCGACTGATTGGAGTAGATGGACAGAAGCTGCAGAGACCCCTATGTTCCGGAAACTGTACAAAATCAGGCCCCGGCCACCTGTGTGGCCGACTCACATAAGCCCATGTTCTTAGTTATCCCCGCAGGCTGTTGCCATGAAGCCTGACTTTAGATATTTAAGAGAGTCAGGCGGCTCCCTGGTTGTAATCAAGGACTGTTGCCCAGAGCGGGGAAGAATTCCAGGATTCCCTCTCCAACTATTATTTATTTAGTTATTATACCACAATCTTGGATTGTTTAATCAATCAATGGTAATTTTTAAGTGCTTAGTATAGGCAGAATACTGTACTAAACCCTTGGGAGAGAACAATGCTACAGAATTAGCAGATACGTTCCCTGCCCACAGTGAGTTTAATTCATTCCTCATTTTTATTTCTCATTTCTCTTTCATCGTTTCATATATCCAACTATCTGTCCCCATCCATCCATACCCTGTCTTTACCTTGGCTCATAGTACAATGCTGAGCATAGAATAAGTGCTCAATAAATACCCTATCGATCAAACCATTAATGATTTTTCCTGAGTACTCACTCCATGCAGGGCACCATACTGAGCACTTGGGAAAATACGATACAGTCGAGTGGATAGATGTCATCCTTGCCCTCAAAGAAGCTTACAGTCTATAGAGGAGATAGACATGAAAATAGATTAGAGAGAGGGAAACTAATTAATTGATTTGCAGATGACATGATTTGTGGCACAGACTCGGGGGTGCGTTTTAAATCTTTATTATGCAGTAACCAGAAGGCTTGCTGAAATAAACATTTTCACATATCACTTGCAAGTCACTTTATATTATATTTGAGATGAAGCTTTACTCAAATACTTTGTGACATGTAGTTTCTTTTGAAAGAATGGCCGACAAGCTAACTTCATAATATCAAAAATTGACGCAGAGACACAAACAGGAGACCTCTTTTATTCTATTAAGATGGATTTCGTTCACATCCCGGGAAAATTCCATTCAGAAAAATGTGAAATTGGCATGTATTATCAAGGGAGTCCCTTGAGGGACAGGGGCTATTAAATTCCCTCTCGGATACTCTTTCCCAGCGCCTAATATGCTCGGCTCCCAATAAGTGCTTCATACTATTTCCACCACTGAAAATGGAACATTTTGACCTAACCCCATTCAATTTAAAAGATTTGAACTTACAAATCAGATGGCTTAGCAAGTTATAATGTACAGAGCACCATACTAAGCTCTCAGGAGGGTTCATTCATTCATTCAATAGTATTTATTGAGCGCTTACTATGTGCAGAGCATTGTACTAAGCGCTTGGAATGTACAATTCGGCCAAAGATAGAGACAATCCCTGCCCAATGACGGGCTCACCGTCTAATCGGACAAAAACAAGACAACATAATCACGATAAATAGAATCAAGGGGACGTACATCTCATGAACAAAATAAAAAGGGTAAAATACAAGAGTTGGCAGACGGACTCCCTGCCCACAACAAGCTTACAGTCTAGAGGGGGAGACAGACATTAATTTATATAATTTGTAATATGTAATTTATAGATATGTACGTAAGTCCTATGAGTCTGAGAGTGGGGTGAATCCCAACTGCCTAAAGATCACAGATCCAAGAGCGCAGCTGACACATACAGAGGATCCAGGTGAGTTTGTCCAACGGGGATTAAAAGAAACCTGCCCGTTACTTGAGGACTGACTCTTCTGAAGTCTAAATAAATGTAAGGGCTTTTAAAAGGGAATGAAGTATCTATTCACATTTGCCGAGTTAGCAGACAGAAAGAGATTAAGGATGCTCAGGTCTATATCAGTTATTTACTCCAGTAGCAATCAATAATTTTTCTCAATAACTACGATCCACCGAGTTCCCGTTTCCTCACAAACTGTGTTTTGTTATTTATTTAGTGCCATTCCCCTCAGCACAAGTGAATATAGCTTCCATTAGCTGCATATAAGTAGCTTAAAAATAGCAACAGCTGCAAGTACCCGCATTATCTTAATCCCGTGCAACGGCCTCACTGTTTCGTATTTACCAACACTCGGATCACCGGAGATCAGCAACTGCGTCAGCCGCACCGGCCACGTAATCTTTCAGGCAGGGGTTTGACTCGATTTCCTGATCTAACAGTATCGTTCATTAAGAACCGTTTCGACTCCCCTTGGACTCTCAACTCAACGGAGGGGCAAAGTGAGTCTTGTTGTGATAAGATGTATCGATCTGGTAGAAATACCAATCGCACATTCGGTCTTGTGATTTTTTTCCGCATAAATAAAAAGGAGGCGGAAACATCTCGCTTATCCAACTATCTCAGGTGTTAACAAAAACATATAAAAATTAATGTAAATAAATATATCTTACACTCTACTATTTCCCCTAGCCGTGATTATTTTAATCCCCGTCTTCCCCTTTGGACTGTAAACTCCATGTGGACTGGGATCACATCTACCAATTCTGTTGTTGAGGAAAGGTGACCAGGCCTGAGAGTCAGAGGACCTGGGTTCTAATTCTGGCTCCGTCACTTGCCTAATAAGTGTTTACTATGTGCCAGGCACCGTTCTAAGCACTGGGATAGATACGAGATGATTGGGTTGGACACAGTCCCTGTCCCACATAATGCTCACAGTGGTCTTCTCCATTGTACAGACAAGGGAACTGAGGCAGAGAGAAGTTAAGTGACTTGCCCAAGGTCACCCAAAAGAAGAGTGGTGGAACCGAGATTAGAACCCAGGTTCTTCTGACTCCCAGGTCTGTGCTCCATCCACTAGTCCATGCTGCTTCTCTGCCTGCAGTATGATCTTAGGCCAAATCACTTCACTTCTCTCTGCCTCAGTTTCCTCAACTATAAAGTGGAAACTCAATACCCGTCCTCCCTCTCACTTACACTGTGAGCCCATGTGGGGCAGGGACTGGACCTAACCTGACTGCCTGGAATCTGCGCCGGTGATTAGAATGGCGGGTGGCACGTGAGCCCGTCACTGGGCAGGGATCGTCTCTATCTGTTGCCGAACTGTATACTCCAAGCGCTTAGTACAGTGCTCTGCACATAATAAGCGCTCAATAAATACTACTGAATGAATATAATAAGCATTTAACAAATACTACGCATATTATGAATTGAAATCTGTATTTGTCACATCAGCAGCAGCAGCAGCAGCATTTATTGAGCATGGACGAAGTGCAGAACGCTACGCTGAGCACTTGGGGAAGCACAGTACAATAAGGTTGGCTGATGAATTCTCTGTCCACATGGAGCTGACAGTCTAGAGGGGGAGACGGATGTTAAAATCAATTACAGGTAACAACCCAAGTACCTATGGGGATTCACAAAACTAAGGACGCCAAGAAGCAGGCTCGAAAGCAGAAGCGGGTTCTCTATAAGGAACAGTCTATCATCAGAGCAAGGGACTTTTGTGGGATGATTTATTCATTCGATCTTATCTACTGAGCGCCTACTTTGTGCAAAGCACCGGACTGAGCTCTTGGGAGAGCACAATACGGCCACCAGCGGCCACCTTCCCCGCCCGCGGTGAGCTCACGGTCTAGAGAAACGCACGTCGTCTGAAAGGGAGGATCTTTTTAGACACCCTTGCTCACACGGATAGGACTTCGCTGTCATTCACAGCGTCTTGGCAAGTGAGGGTGGAGAGAGAATAGGCGGCTTTGGAGACAAGGAACTTGGGTTCTAATCCTGATCTGCCATATCCCTGCCGTTTCCTCATCTGAAAATTTCTCGCTATGGTTCTCGTCTGTCCGTCTCCCCCGATTAGACCGTAAGCCCGTCAACGGGGCAGGGACTGTCTCTGTTACCGATCTGTCCATTCCAAGCGCTTAGTACAGTGCTCTGCACATAGTAAGCGCTCAATAAATACTATTGAATGAATGTAAATAATAGGGATAAGATGCAATTTATCCCTCGTCCTTAGACCGGGAGGCCCATGTGGGACAGGGACTGGGTCCAGTCTGCTTCTCCTGTTTCTACCCTGGAGCTTAGCCCAGTGCTCTGCGCATAGGAAGCTCTTAACAAATACCACAGTTATCATTACTGATCAGGACAACTCTGCCAAATGTCTTCTGTGTGCCCTCGGACAAGTCACTTTACTCTTCGGGGCCTCGGGTACCTCATCTGTAAAATGGGGGGGATTAAAACTGTGAACCCTGTATGGGACGGGGACTCGTGTCCAACCTGATTGGAGGAGCAGCGTGGCTCAGTGGAAAGAGCCCGGGCTTGGGAGTCAGAGGTCTTGTGTTCGAATCCCAGCTCTGCTCCCTGTCAGCTCTGTGACTTTGGGCAAGTCACTTGACTTCTCGATGCCTCGTTTACCTCATCTGTAAAATGGGGATTAAGACTGTGAGCCTCACGTGGGACAACCCGATTACTCTGTATCTCCCCCAGCGCTTAGAACAGTGCTCTGCACATAGTAAGCGCTTCACAAATACCAGCATTATTATCGTTCGCTTGTGTCTACCTCAGTGTCTGGCACATAGTAAGCACTTATTAAATGCCCTTAAAAAAAGTGGGGGCAATTGATAAAAATTATCCCTAATAAACCGGCTCTCTTCATAACGATGTGACATGATTCCTCTAGTAAAATGATCTGATGTCATGGAGAAACGAAATGTCTTTTATTCATGGAGTGAGTTCTTTAGCCTTTAAATTGCACCAAAGCATGTTCTTAATGGGTGGAGGTTCTTAACACGACGAATTTGAATTAAGAATTCTTTTCCATAAATAAGTGGAACATTAGAGTCCCTTTGGAAATATAAAAAACGCATTTTCAATGTTTCTACGGGTGACAAATATTAGCTTCCTGTGTATGAAAAATAATTAGAATGGTTCTACATTGATCAGATGATTGCTTTATCTAGGGCCCCTGGAAAATCAAGGCTTCTTTACGCAGGCCAACGTAACATCAGTGACATTTTAAATACAGACAAGATATTTTGAATAATTTGAGAAAAATGAAGTCACATTACTAGCAGGGGAAAAGAGACTTTAGAATTCCTCCCCCCTCGTCTCCTTCTCTGCATTCCCAGAGGAGATACCTGGATACTTAATTTTAGCGGAGGCCTTCGTTCCCGGACAGAGGCGACATAAAGAAAAATCGACAATGCATGGGCCTATTTTGCTCGGTAAAAATACGCTGAGCTAAAACGGTTTCTGCTATCTTACAGATCTCCCTTGAGAGCTCTGTACAACAAAGCGGTAAGATTGAGCCGTTATCCATCAGTTTTACATCAGGTATCGAACACATCTTTAGAGTGCCACAATCTCTCAGAACCCGCGCAGAACAGATTTTTGCCTATGGGGCATGTTAAAATTAACCTTCTTCTGCCATTCAAACAAGTGAGGACACAGTTCTTTAATTGGACCAGATGTTCAGAAGTAGCAATAAAGGTTCTGGCTGCAGCTTGATTTAGATGACAAAAGAAATCCTCCTTTCTCTGCTTGCCAACTCAATTAGAAGAAGCCGTATTTCCATTCTGGTACAGTTTGCTAGCCAAACAAAAGGAAGACGTGGCATTATAAAGAGAGAAATCAGAAGAAACTTTTGGACAGCGAGTAGGAGCCTGTCACGGTGGCAAGGGCACGGCCAGGCAGCCAGAGGACTTGGGTTCTAAACCCAGCTCTGCCACATGCCTGCTGTGTGTCCTTAGGTAAGTCACTGAACTTCCCTGTTCCTCAGTTCCCTCACCTGTAAAACGGGGATCGGTCCTTGTTCTCCCTCCTATTTAGACTGAATTCCAAGTGGGACCTGATTATTTCGTATCCACCCCCGTGCTTAGTACAGTGTTTGACCAAGAGTAAGGGCTCTTCATGTACCTTTATTATTGTCGTTATTAATATTATGATTATTAGGCAGACATTTTCTTGCCTGTGCTGACCTGTAAAAAGTGATTAATGAACATCACTTAAAATTACACCATTAAAAGTGAAAGCTTTTGCTGTGATTCTGTTCAAATGTTCAGATGAGAGAGGTTTCCATAGTCTCAATAATCCCCTCATAGGTAAATTGGGGATAAGGTAGACCGTGGGCCCTGTATTGAGTCGGGGCTGTGTCCGATCTGACTACCTTGTAATAATAATGTTGGTATTTGTTAAGCGCTTACTATGTGCAGAGCACTGTTCTAAGCGCTTGGGGTAGACACAAGGGAATCAGGTTGCCCCCCGTGGGGCTCACAGTCTTAATCCCCATTTTACAGATGAAGTAAACTGAGGTACAGAGAAGTGAAGTGACTTGCCCACAGTCACACAGCTAAGTGGCAGAGCCGGGATTCGAACCCATGACCTCCGACTCCAAAGCCCGGGCTCTTTCCATTGTACCCACCCATCGCTTAGCACATCGTCAGCGCTCCATAAACGCCACAATTATTATGAAGAGGAAGACAGAGGTAGTGTTCAAGATTTCCGGAAATCGAAACAAGAAAGTTTCTTTGGATGCTGCACCGTGCATGACTAGAAATGGCACTGAAGGATATGGCGGTGGGGACGTCACCTATTTTATCTCTTCCTTTGTTTCCATTCTGGACCAAGAGCGTTGCTATATTTTTAAATTCCAGTTTCTTTCTATAACACATGTATCCACTATTGGGGGGCTGGAGAAGTGTTTCTGCTCATATTATCTTCCTGAAGTTATGCATTTCAAGTGTGAAAACAGGAAATGCTGGGTTTGAACACTTTCCAAGTTTTTAGTTTAAGAACAATGTACTGAAATATTCTCCAGTTTATAAACTAAAGCTTGCCTGTGTATTTAAATGGTATCCTACAAACATTTCCATATCTACAATGAACCGGATATACTTAAACTCAACATGAAGAAAATGTGGTAAAGTAGGGGAGCATGTTTATGCCGCTAAATATTTTCCCAACAAATATAGAGGCACCCAGTTTTAAAGAGCTATTCTACACAGTCCTCTTCATATCTTCTAAGTACAGTTTCAGGCTTAAACTATGAAACTTTGAAAAATATTTACCAATTTTTCTCCTAGTGTAAATCCATAATAACTTTATCTTCAGGCAACACCATTCTATGATTTTCCTTTAAATCTCATCAAAAAGCTAGAGAGGAAAAGGCCGTGAATTCCTCAAGATGAATATTGCAGCACCATATATGAATAGCATTTTTAGGCAATAGTTTGGAGATCTCATTCCAACAGTGATATACTATTAAAAGGAAAAAACGCCTTTCATCTGAAGACTTAAAGTAATTTCTGTATATATCACTACAGCATAAGGTTTTCACGACAAGCCCATGAGATAGGTGGGTGAGAGACTAATACAGAAGATGAAATCATATCTCCTAAATATGAGTTTTCAGGGTTCAGCAAAGAGAATGGAAATGACGGCAACTGGACAACGCCATGTAGGAAGTAAATCCAAGCTCTCGTTAAAGTTTGAAGGTCAAACGTCTTGATCTTAAAATTATTTGAGAAGATCTTAAACTATTTGGGAAGCAGTGAGGCATAATGGGAAGAACACGGGCCCGGAACCTGAGTCTTAATCCCAGCTCCGTCATTTTTCTGCTGTGCAACCTTGGGCAAGTCAATCCATTTATCCGTGCCTCGGTTTCCTCCTCTGTAAAATGGGATTAAATCCTCGTTCCTCCTACTTGGACTGCGAGTCCCATACAGAACAAGGGGCTCACAGTCTTATTCCGAGGTACCCGAGGCATGGTGAAGTTAAATGAGTTGAGCAAGGCGACGCAGCAGACACGCGGCAGAGGCAGGATTAGAAGCCAGATCCTTCTGACTCCCAGGCCCCGGCTCTATCCGTCAGGCCACCCTTCCTGTCCTGGAAAGTGATGGGATAGACTCCATGGATGACGGCTAAAAGTGATCAAGAAACTGGATGTGGGTTCTGAAATTGGGTTGACTCAATAAATACTACTGAATCAATGAACAAATACCACGAATAAGTAGATGAATAAAATGCTGAGGGCTCCTAAGCGCTTAGTATAGTGCTCTGCGCATAGTAAGCGCTCACTAAATACTAAATACTATTGAATGAAATCGGTTGAAATCTCACAGCCAAACAGAAATCTGAACTTCAAATAGCCTTATCAGTACGGAGTTGGAATCCCCGGGGCTGCCAGCCTCCGCTCCGCGGCCGGCTAGAAGCCACGGTGGCCCCTTCGATCCTGTTTTTTCTAACACTCTGTCTGTCCGCGGCTCACCGGCTAGACAGTGAATTGCCTAATCGCCAGAACCCGACGGAAGCATCAGGATCTGTGCGGTCAAAGAAAACCTCTGAAGAGAGGTAGATAGGATCGCCGATTGATTGTCAGTTCATAGTGCTGGGCTGAATCTGCAAAATGATTCCTAAAGATCGGCCTGGATGATGGGGAAAGGGGCAGATGTGGCGCCTTCCACACTGTCTCCATCGGCCTTCCCGTCAACGCAGTAGATTTGGGATTTTCCTCTACTATTACTAATTATGCTACTTGTTAAGCAGTTGCTCCGTGCCACGCACCGTTCTAACCACTCGGGAGAGTACAACAGCATCGGTAGACATGTTTCCAGCTCTCAGAAAGCCACATATTTGCATAAAATACACCCTGTTTCCAAACAGATTCCTAGAAATGTTTACACTATTTATGTGAGCTTGCTCTTTCCACCTTTTTTTTCTATTTCCTCTCCTGTATTTCCCCTCTACCCGCAACCCCACTTCTACTTTACTCACACGGTGATCTTCTAAGTCACATTCATATAGAGATCAAAATTAAGCCCGTCAAAGGGCAGGGGCCGTCTCTATCTGTTACCGATTTGTACATTCCAAGTGCTCAGTACAGTGCTCTGCACAGAGTAAGCGCTCAATGATGATAATAATAATAATGTTGGCATTTGTTAAGCGCTTACTCTGTGCAGAGCACTGTTCTAAGCGCTGGGGTAGACACAGGGGAATCAGATTGTCCCACGTGGGGCTCACAGTCTTCATCCCCATTTTACAGATGAGGTAACTGAGGCACAGAAAAGTGAAGCGACTCGCCCACAGTCACACTGCTGACGAGTGGCCGAGCCGGGATTCGAACCCATGCCCTCTGACTCCAAAGCCCGGGCTCTTTCCACTGAACCACGCTGCTTCTCCAATTCAATAAATACTATTGAATAAACGAATGAACGAATATTTAAACTTGGGGACCACAATCGATACGTGGAATGAGAGAGGATCTTTAAAGACAAAACTAAAATGAGAACTTCACTTTGATAACCCGTTGGGAAAATATGGCCAGGAACATTCCGGAAGATAAATCAGAAATATACGAATCGCATGGGGTGAAAACTGGTTCTCCCGTTCCCGTGGTAAACCACCAACAATCCTCCTCATAAATCCCTTGTACTACTATTAATTCGAACACCTTGTTTCTACGATCACCTCATTAAATAGTCACTTGTCGCATCTCCATGTGGGTGCCCGAGAACGAACCATCTTTCGGAAAGAGGACCTGAAGAAAAGAGCTTTCATCGTGGCCCGGCAGTATCTTCGATGTTCCGGCTCCATGAAGCTCAACTCTTCCATCGCCTAAATGGAAGCTTTGTCTACCTATGTTGTCAGAACAAAGCCAAAGGTGTAGCATTCCCACGACACCTCCGGCTCCATTTCAGGCAAGGCCCTGACCAAAAATTGAGACCGAATGCACGTTTGGAAGCACGCCCTTAAGTGCCGTTCCAGGAAAATACGCATATTTTACAAAAAATATGACCTCCAGAACCACTCTGATTATTTGCAAATGCAAGTCCCCCAAATAATTACACTGTCCCGCTTCTACTAATTCTATAAAGCGGTAATCCGACCTTAGGAAAATACGACAGTTCTAAATTGTTAAATATTATTATTATTATTTAAATTCCACCCTAATAGAACATCTGTGATTTTTCGTGGACCTCATTAATTTTCGGCCTTGTGATTCTTGATGAGACTGGCAACTGAAGGCTGAGAAAATAATGAGCCATCTCGTCAAGAGAAAATCAAGTCTAGATGCTGAAATGCCTGTCAGTTTGCTGGGATAAGCTTTTGTTCATTTCAGATATGGGGGACCCAATGACCGAGACAAGATCAAGTCCTCTGGAGGGATTGGATTATCCTTCTGGATACTTTTCTTATTTTAATGGTATGTGCCGGACACCGTACTAAGAAATTAGCATGGCTCAGTGGAAAGAGCCCGGGCTTGGGAGTCAGAGGTCACGGGTTCTAATTCCGACTCCACCACTCGTCAGCTGGGTGACTTCGGGCAAGTCACTTCACTTCTCTGGGCCTCAGTTACCGCACCTGTAAAATGGGGATTGAGACTGTGAGCCTCACGACTGGGTCCAGCCCGATCTGCTTGTAACCACCCCAGTGCTTAGTACAGTGCCTAGCACAGAGTTAAGCGCTTAGCAAATGCCATAATTATTATTATTATTATTATTATTAAATTACACTGTCCTATTTTTACTAATTCTATAAAATGGTAATCCAACATACAGTCTCCCGATCAGACTGGGAGCCCCTTACTTATTGGGCAGGGATTGTCTCTATCTGTTTCCCAATTGTCCATTCCAGGTGCTTAGTACAGTGCTCTGCACATAGTAAGAGCTCAATAAATACTATTGAATGAATACTATTGAATGAATGAAATGGGGTGTCGGAACACAAAAACGTTCACATTCTTAATCCCCATTTTCCGGGTGAGGTAACCGGGGCCCAGAGAAGTTTAGCGACTTGCCCAAGGACACACAGCAGTCAAGGGGCCGAGCCGGCACTAGAACCCAGGTCCTCTGACTTCCGGGCCTGTGCGCTTTCCATTAGGCCAAGCTTCCTGGGGCCAATCCTCGTGGCTTTGCTAGGCAGTACCAACAGACAGCTCATCCTACATCAGGGGGCTAATGAAACGACGGCCTCAATCTGCTGAGATTCATTCGTCCATTCAACAGTATTCATTGAGCGCTTCCTATGTGCAGAGCACTGTACTAAGCGCTTGGAATGGACAATTCGGCAACAGATAGATACCCTTCAGCTCGTTCGGGCCTCCCTCACCCGGGCAGCGGGCAGAGGGAAGCACGGCATCCTTGGCAAAAGAGAAGTCTCACATACGTGTACGGTAATTTAACAGAAACCGCATCCTACCCCTGGCTAATCACCGCGGAATGTTTTGAAGATATCATTCTCCTTATTACTGTATCTGTTAAGGGCTTGCTACGCATCAAGTCCTGTCCTCTGCGCTGCGCTAGACGCGAGTTAATCGGGTTGGACGCAGTCCCTGTCCCACACGGGGCTCACACTCTAAGACGGAGGGCAAGTAGGCGCGAATCCCCATTTCACGGAGTGGAAACCGAGGCACGGAGAAGCTAAGTGACTCGCCCGAGATCAAAACAGGCAATCGGCACAGGCGGGATTAGAAACCAGGTCCTCTGACTCTCCGGCCCGTGATATTAACGCCAGGCCATGCTACTCCTCTAAGGTGTTCTAAGGTGAATTTACTCCGCTCCTTTAATCACTTCAGTGTTGGTATTTGTTAAGCGCTTACTATGTGCAACGCGCTGTTCTAAGCGCTGGGGGGATACAAGGTGATCAGGCTGTCCCTCATGGGGCTCACAGTCTTCATCTCCATTTTCCAGATGAGGTAACTGAGGCCCAGAGAAGTGAAGTGACTTGCCCTAAGTCACACAGCCGACAAGTGGCGGAGCCGGGATTAGAACCCATGACCTCTGACTCCCAAGCCCGGGCTCTTTCCACTGAGCCACGCTGCTTCTCTTACACTTTACATCTTCTTTGGCCCGGAGGCTTCCCTAGATTGTAAATTCGTTGTGGGCAGGGAATGTGTGCTAACTCACTGTACTCTTCCAAGAGGTTAGTACAGTGCTCAGCACATCTTAAGCACTCAATAAATATCACTGAAGTGCTGGTCGACTGACAGTCGGCGACAGAGGATCGGGCTTACACCTTCTGCTGCTCTCCCACCTCCTGGGAGAGGCTGGGTCATCTTCTATATCGCTACCACTACCAGCGTGGCTCAGTGGAAAGAGCCCGGGCTTCGGAGTCAGAGGTCATGAGTTCGACTCCCGGCTCTGCCGCTTGTCAGCTGTGTGACTGTGGGCCTGTCACTTAACTTCTCTGGGCCTCAGTTCCCTCATCTGGAAAATGGGGATTAAAAGTGTGTGAGCCCCACGTGGGACAACCTGATGACCCTGTATGTCCCCCAGCGCTTAGAACAGTGCTCGGCACCCAGTAAGCGCTCAACAGATACCAACATTATTATTATGACATATTCTTGCTCAGTGACGCCACACTCATGGATCCGATTTCACAGCAGTTCTGTCTTCAAATTGAAGGGCCACTCTATTTTTACGACACTAGGAAGCAGTTTTAGCGTAGCACTCTGCCCCTCTGCAATATAATTAGGCTATCGGTGTAAAGAACCTGTCACATCTCCAAGGATCAGAGGTTATTAAGGATACTGAGTGACCTAATTAATAATAATAATTATAATGTCGGTATTTGTTAAGCGCTCACTACGTGCCGAGCACCGTTCTAAGCGCTGGGGTAGACATAGGGGAATCAGGTTGTCCCACGTGGGGCTCACAGTCTTCACCCCCATTTTACAGATGAGGTCACTGAGGCACAGAGAAGTTAGGTGACTCGCCCACAGCCACACAGCTGACAAGCGGCGGAGCTGGGATTCGAACCCACGCCCTGCGACTCCCAAGCCCGGGCTCTTTCCACTGAGCCACGCTGCTCCTCTAATTAGAATGAGCCCTGGAGGTAGCTTTGGGAGGAGAAGCAACCCTCACCTCGGGTGACAGAGGGGAAATACCAGTACATTCATTCATTCAATTTATTGAGCGCTTACTATGCGCAGGGCACTGTACTAAGCGCTTGGAATGGACAACTGGGCAACAGATAGAGACGATCCCTGCCCAACGACGGGCTCACAGTCTAATCGATGCCAAGAGAGTCCTGGAGGAACGGTGGGACCTAGCCGAAGGAGCAAGGCTCTAGGAGTCAAAGGATCTGAGTTCTAATTCCGGATCCGCCGTGTGTGAGTGCTCTAGGGCAAGTCATTAACTCCCCCGCGCCTCAACTCCCTTCGCTGTAAAATGGGAACAGTAATGAAAACAGTGCTATTTGAGAAGCGCTTACTATGTGTCGAGCATCGTGTACACGCTGATCAGGTAGGACACATTCCCTGTCCCACCTGGGGCCTGCAGTCACAATCCCCATTTTACGGAGGAGGTAACTGAGGCACAGGGAAGTCAGGTGACTTGACCGAGGGCATGCAGCCGACAAATGGCGAATCCGGGATCGGAACCCAGGTCCTCCCGACTCCCAGGCCCGTGCTCTGCCCACTGCGCCGCACTCCTCCCTCCGTCTTAGACTGTGAGCCCCACGTTGGACGGGAACTGCGATCGACCTGATTCATTTGGCTACACCCCAGTGCTCAGCACACAGGAAGCTCTTAAATAGTGTCATCATTAGTATTAGCGTTACGATCGTCATTATCCCTGTTATTCTCTCGGAGTCCAAGGACGGTGGCACTGGGAAAAATCAGAATCATAGCGTAGTAAGAAAGCAACTTCAAATGAAAATAAAACACTTGATGGCCAAGTCCGCTAATGCCGAATCCGCTCGAAACATTTCAGTCAGTATCTTTTCCACATGGAAATGAAATGGTATTTTCCGTTGATTCTGGAACAGAAAACTGGATTTCTCTGCACAGGATTAAAGGTATGCATAGAATGATTATTTATTCCCCTGAAATTATTCCCCTGAATCATCTCATTCATAACCGAGAGCTCAAACCTCCACTCATTTGTTTTCCTGTATTTATTCCTCTCTCAAAATAAAAGCTAGGTTGAATCAAAATCACCTTGCCTAGACAGCTGTATGATATGATTGAAAATAGAGTAGAGAAGGCATAGGACCTAAAAATTGGAAACGACAATCGCTGTTACTCGGAAATAACGTCATTCACGTGTCAAGCACTGTCGCTCAGGGAGTCAAAATTTGAAGCTTAAAAAGACAATATGGGCGTATTTGATATTTGGAAGGTGGAAAGAGTAGGGGCCTGGGAGTCACGGGACCTGGGTTCCAATCCTGGCTCTGCCTTTTCTCTGCTGTGTGACCTTGGGCAAGTCACAACTGCTCTGTGTCTCAGTTCCCTCGTCAATTAAATGGGAAATCGATAACTCTTCTCCCTCCTACCTTTTCCGTGAGCTGGATCATCTCGTATCTACCCCGGTGCCCAGTAGAGTACTTGGCACGTAGTAAACCCTTAACAAATAGCAGGATTATTAGTATTTTATAATTATTTGAAGAGGAAATAGTTTAAGCCGTAGAAACCAAAGTCAGTATGTCAGGAAGTTCAATTCTTGGCACGGACATATTGCCGTGACCTTTGTGCGACAATAAGTAGTGAGTTCATAACAGAATGATACATACTATCTCATATCTTCCCTTAATCTGAAGAGAAGACACCCTGCTTGTCGGTCTATTTTCAGATGCACATGAAACTTTAGCAATTCGCAACTCTTTCATCAGATCTAGAAGCGGAAGTTAGAGAATTCTGATAATTACTCCAGTGATCCATTTTCCACAGCTCCCTTGCCCATCTTCATCCGAGATTCACCAGGCATAAAAATGTGTTGGGCTGCAAAGAAATATATGAAGCCATAATAATAGAGATTGATATTTAAGTACTTACTATGTGCCAAGCACTGTGCTAAGCTCTGGGGTGGATACTAGTAGCATGGCTCAGTGGAAAGAGCTCGAGTTTGGGAGTCAGAGGTCATGAGTTCGAATGCCGGCTCTGCCACCTGTGAGCTGTTGTGACTGTGGGCGAGTCATTTCATTTCTCTGTGCCTCTGTTACCTCATCTGTACAATGGGGATTAACTGTGAGCCTCACGTGGGAGAACCCGATTACCCTATATCTACCCCAGCGCTTAGAACAGTGCTCTGCACATAGTAAGCGCTTAACAAATACCAACGTTAACATCGACATTAATTACAAGATAATTAGGTTGTCCCACGTGGGGTTCCCTCTCTTAATCCCCATTTTCCAGATGAGGTCACTGCGGCACAGAGAAGTTAGGTGACTTGCCCAAAGTCACACAGCTGACAAGTGGTAGAGTCAGAATTTGCTATTGTTTTAATGAGATGTTCTTCGCCTCGATTCTATTTATCGCCATCGTTCTCGTCCGTCCGTCTCCCCCGATTGGACCGAAAGCCCGTCAAAGGGCAGGGACTGTCTCCATCTGTTACCGATCTGTCCATTCCAAGCGCTTAGGACAGTGCTCTGCACATAGTAAATGCTCAATAAATACTATTGAATGAATTAGAACTCACAACCTCTGACTCCCAAGCCCGAGCTCGTTCCATTAAGCCACGCTGCTTGTATCTCTTTTCTGCATCTGTGATTGCACTGGATTTGTACACGTCATTCGGCCACACTCGACCCCACTGCACTTATATACAAATTTGTCATGTATTTTAATGCCTAGCTCCCCCTCTAGACTATAAGCTCCTTGTGGGCAGGGAATGTATCTACCGACTCTGTTATACTGTACGCCGCCAAGCACCTTTCCAGTCCCTTGCGTAGCGTCAACACTAAATAAACACGATCGACTGACTCAAAGAAAATGACAGTCACGAAATAGGTTTCGACGACGGTGCCACCGTTCAAGTCCAGATTGTACTCTACATTTTTACTATGCTAAATTTGTAGCAAATCACTTGCTATATCTGACATCTGACAAGATGCTGAAAGTACAAATTCCTATACATTTGGATTAGAGTATCATGATGAGATCCTTTTATTTAGGTCCTACTGTCCGTTCTCTAAGCTCTCGGCCCAGGAAAGTCTAAATTTGCAATGCTGAATTTTACATTGCCCACATACATGGTCTTTCAGGAAGATTTCCTAATGATAGCTCTATTTTTATTTGAAATTCAATTATACCTTGGCTGGTATGACACGAGAAAATTAATGCATTTAACTCTTAGACCATCTTCTCCTTCAGGGGATCAATTCAAATCTGACTCTAGCCCTTATAGAGTTTAGCAAGGAGATTTTTTGACCACTATATCGGTTATTAAGGGGAGATATTCCAGGGACAGATTTTTTGTAGCGCGTTGCCATCGATTAGACCGTAAGCCCGTCAAAGGGCAGGGACCGTCTCTATCTGTTACCGATCTGTCCATTCCAAGCGCTTAGTACAGTGTTCTGCACACAGTAAGCGCTCAATAAATACTATTGAATGAATTATACGTGTTTCGACTTAGGAGCGACCACCAGAGTAGGAAAGGCAAATTCCTTATTTAACCACGTTTCCTTGTTCATAGTTAAAACTGACACTCTTTTCTTGTGGGGGAGGGAGACTATAGAGATGTTGCAGAAATCTTTTTGAAATGCAGAATTCTCCTTCTATAGAAATATAGAACTAGCTCCACCTCTAGACTGCAAGCTTCCTGTGGGCGGAGAACGCGTCTACCAACTCTGCCATATCGAACTCTCCCAAGTGCTCTCAACACAGTGCTCGACAAATGATAACCATCGATATTTCGATATATCGAAATGAGAGTCCACGTAAGGACGTCACTTCCCGTCCTAAACGAGGACCGGTGTCTCTCTGGGCACGAAGATATCGTTTCTGAGAACGCATAGGAAGGGATTAATTATAGAGTTCGTGGATTACAGAGCCCCAGTCTCCACGCTGCTGGTGAAGAGGGTGCAACTCCTTGTCACACGATGAATTGTGGGAACCAAGTAACCGCGGCATAATGCCGATACAGCGAGTTATTCCTGTAGGCCGAAAAGCGTCTGCCAGGGTGGCGGTGTTGGGAGCCGTTAACGTCTTACCCATCCCGCCATTAACCAGCTATCTTTGACGGGCTGACCCTTTCCACACAGTACACGTCCAAGACACTCTTCATTCAGAAACTGAACTGCTGATGGAATAACCCTGGCAGCCATTTTATTACTCGGGGATGCTTCCCCCCAGCACCGCAGTGAGACGTGGTTCAGTCTTTGGGAAAAACACAAGAATAATCGATGGCATTTATGGAGTGATCTCTGTGTGCAGAGCGCTGTGCCAAGCACTTGAGAGAGTACTCAACAGCCTAAAGAGTTTTGCAACGAAATTGAAATGGAAACAGGCACGCAGAGCCTCTTTCAAGTGTTTCGACAAGACCTGAATATATACTTGAACAGCACGTGGATATAAATGAAGGATTCTCAAGATACCCAACAAATAATCGTACGGTAAAGTGAAGATGGGGAAACGTAGGCATGTAAGGCAGAAGAAATAGTTTAAGATGCAGTGACGGACAGTAAATGATACAGCGATTCGTTGACTACGGATAGAAGATAGTGCCTAATAGACCAATCTGACATATGGCCCTGAGGAGAATACTCATCTTTTAGAGCTCGTGTCAAATTGAATTTAGTCCTGAGCACTGACAATAAGAGATGTAGCAGGATAGCCAAGAATGGTCTTTATATATGGATCCATTGAGAGGGATTAATAATGATGGTACTTGTTAAGTGCTTACTATGTGCCGGGCACTGTACTAAGTGCTGGGGTGGATACAAGCTGATCAGCTTGTCCGAGGTCACGGGTTCTAATCCCGGCTCCACCACTTAGCTGTGTGATTTGGGGCAAGCCGCTTCACTTCTCTGGGCCTCAGTTACCTCATCTGAGAAATGGGGATTAAGACTGTGAGCTCCATGTGGGACTACCTGATTACCTTGTATCCCCCCCCCAGCGCTTAGAATGGGGCTTGGCACATAGTAAGCGCTTAACAAATGCCATTTTCGAGAGAAGCAGCGTGGCTCAGTGGAAAGAGCCCGGGCTTGGGAGTGAGAGGTTGGATCTAGTGCCAGTCCCAATGAAGCCCAGAAGAGTGAAGTGACTGGCCCAAGGTCACACAGCATTCAAGTGGCCAGAGCCGGGATTAGATCCCGTGACCTTCTGACCTCCAGGCCTTTATCTACTATTCCATGCCGCTTCTCTGTGTCACCCATCCATCGGTCCCTTAGCTAGGCATCTCATAGAATGACTCATTGTAAATGATCTCATTTTTGAAAAGGAAGACCACCTGTCTCTCCCAGTCTCATAAATCTGGATGGTTTGAGTTTGCGCAGTCCACCACTGGTCACTCATTATTCTGAACCAGATCTGCTTGCCTATTCCACGTTTCCGACGGTCATTTTTCGTTTGGCTCACGAGAACCTGAAAAGCGGAACGTGCTCTCTGACTCTGCTTAAGTAGATTTGAGTCATTTTAATCTAACCAATTTCAGTGACGTCAACTTTCTCCAAGTCCCACTCTTGGTAGCTGGTCGCTTTGGGAAGCTCCCAGTTGCTCGTCAAATTGTACCAGGGATTTCTTGCTCCAGTAATGATATTGGTTTACGGGGCTTCTTGCAGGCTTCTTCATCGCTAGAAGCTTGACGCTGAGGCACAGTGATGATTCCAGTGTCACTTTTTGATAGACCAGCTGAATTTCTTTAAGGTATTTGTTCAGCACTTACTATGTGCTAGGCACCGTTTAAAACACTGGGGTAGATCTAAGCTGATCAACTTGGATGCAGTCCATTACCCCCGTGGGACTCAAAGACTTAATCCCCATTTCATAGATGAGAGAACTGGGGCAGAGGGAAGTTAACTGACTTCCCCAGTGTCACAAAGCAGACAAGTGGCAGATCGGGGATTAGAACTCAGGTCCCTGTGATTACGCGGCTCGCGCTCTACCCATTAGGTCATGCTGCTTCCCTGTTTCCTTATTCATTCATGCAATTGCATTTACTGAGCACTTACTATATGCAAAGCACTCTACTAAGTGCTTGGACGAGTATCGTACAACAACAAATAGACACATTCCCTATTCCCATCTGCTGGCGCCAGCGTCAAAGACATCAAGCAGATTGTCAATCCGGGACTCAATTACAGACAGAAGTACCAAAATAGATATTCCAACTCGAGAACACAGTGAGGTCCAGTGTGAGACCACACACCATAGCTGCGGCTAGCTTGGGTACCTATAAAATGATAAGGATGATGTGCATGAGAGGCAACATGGCCTAGTGAAAAGAGCATGAGCTTGGGAGTCAGAAGACCTGGGTTCTAATCCCACTCTACCAGTTTTCTGTTCTGTGACCTTGGGCCAGTCATTTAACTTCTCTGGGCTTCAGGGACCTCATCTGTAAAATGAGGATTGAGACTGGGAGCCCCATGTGGGACCTGAACTGTCTCCAACCTGATTAGCTTGTATCTACCTCAGTGCACAGTATGGTGCCCGAACATAGTAAGCACTGGGAAAATACCATGAACAAAAAAAAGAGAGAATAACTGCGTGCAAAAAAGAATGAGCTGGTGCACTGATCTCATTAACACACCCAGCAAATAATCTCAAGAAACTCCAGTCATTGCCCACCTACCTCCCCATCAAACAAAAACTCCTCACCGTAGGCTTCAGAGCCCTCGATCACCTTGCCCCTTCCCAACTCACCTCGCTACTCTCCTACTACAGTCCGGCCCGCACACTTCGCTCCTCTAATGCTAACCTTATTGCTATTGTTCTCGTCTGTCCATCTCCCCCGATTGGACCGTAAGCCCGTCAAAGGGCAGGGACCGTCACTATCTGTTACCGATTTGCCCATTCCAAGCGCTTAGTACAGTGCTCTGCACATAGCAAGCGCTCAATAAATACTACTGAATGAATAACCTTCCCACTGTGCCTCAATCTCGTCTATCTCACCGCCGTCCTCTCACCCACGTCCTACCTCAGGTCCGGAATGCCCTTCCTCCTCAAATCTGACTCTCCCCCGCTTCAAAGCCTTATTAAAGGCACATCTCCTCCAAGAGGCCTTCCCTGACTAGGCCTTCCTTTCCTCACCTCCCACTCCCTTCTGTGTCACCCTGACTTGCTCCCTTCATTCCTTCCCCCTCCCAGCCACAAAGCACGAATGTACATATCTGTAATTTATTGATTTATATCAATGTCTGTCTCCCCCTCTAGACTGTAAGCTCACTGTGGTCAGGGAATGTGTCTACTGTTAGAGTGCACTCTCCAAGCACTTAGCACGGTGCTCTGCACAAAATAAGTGCTCGATAAGTACGAATGAATAAACTGAATGAATGAAGGAATCAAACAAAAAGTTCTCACGATCAATTCCGGCCTCTCTACCAACTGGCCGAATCTTGCCTGCTGGCTCTCCTCAGTCACTATTCCCACCTTGCTGTCTTCTTTCCTCCAGAGCCAAACTTCTAGCTGTCCCTTGCTCTGGACTCTTCCCGCCTCCATCCCCACTCCCACTGTTCTCCTGGCTTGAAACTCCCTTCCTCTCACGTCGGACAGACCACAACTCTCCCAACAGTTAAACCCTCCCCCCTTTAAATCTCATCTCTCCCAACAAGCTTTCCATGATCAATTTCTCAGTCCCCTGAATGATATCATCATCATCAACGATATATTTATCTATCACCACAACCTTCCTTCAGGCAATTCTAACGCATTTGAACTCAACACCCTCCCTTAGAACACACGTATGTATATCCCACCTCGTTTATTTACTTTTAACCTCTCTATTTGTAAATACTTCTTTTTTTTATGTTTGTCTCCCCCGTTAGAGCATAAGCCCCATATAGGCAGGGCCCCCTTCCTAGCGCAGTGTTCCCAACCAAGTGGGTACTCAATAAAGGCCACTACTAAACTTCATTTCTGGAACTGGAAAATCACTTTCGGTTGGCTAGAGCTAGGCAAAGGGACTTGCAATTTCAAAACCTTTTGAAGAAAGGAAACCTTTAAATGTTAGTTGTTCCAAATACTTTTTAATTGTTATCCAAGAATTGTAGGAGATTATCCCACTCCTCCACAGGCTTGATATAATGTTGTTGATTTTAGCCACTCTGTATAGCGCGCATGAAAACCGTCCAGATTCAATTATAAGCTTTATAAAATGTGCTTATTTCCCCGAGATTTCTAAAATGTCAAGAATATACACTGGGAGGATTCAATGAGGTCCTGTTTGTCTCGCATTTTCTGACATGTCACAGTAGTCCCGTAAATACTAACTGACTGGTCGCCTTCCGACGCTCCCGCCGGGAGTCTTATTGAATTAACACCCAGTCGGCACGTCCTCTCATAGGCCCCATCCTGAAGGTAAACATATTGATGGCCAGGGTAACGCAGGTGACAGGGAGCCACAACTATCGACGCCCAAGTCCGTTCAATAAATCCCCAGGAAGGCAGCGAATCCAAGGAATAAACTGCTGTTTCTCATGTGGGACTTGATTGCTTTTTCTTTCTTCTTCCCTCTTTCTCTGCCGCAGACCTTCCTTCTCATGAGATGTGACGTCAATCTAAGGTAGGCTTGGACCGACAGATAGTGTGCGTCGACTGGTCTGACAGTGCAACTTAACTAACAGTCTCTGTCCTCGATCTTCCGATAGATCGTGAGAGGCAAAGAAAAAAAAAATACTTTTGAATGGAATTCATAAGGTGATTTTTTTAACAGGGGGAAAACATTCTATGTTGTTCATTCCAGTGAGCCTTTCTGGACGAAGTTACAAGTAATCGAAGGATTTTATGTACATTTTAAAGACAGAAAAAGAAAATCAGGAATTCGCAGAATGTGTGTAAGAACTCAAAGCACTACAGACGAATCGTGAGCTGATGTTATTTTCATTTCCTCACAGGTTTTGAATCACATCATGTGGCGAAGCTCTCTGTGGGCAAAGAACATGGCTGCCAACTTTGTTCTAATAATAATGATAATCATGTTAGGGGTTATGTGCAGAGCACTGTTCTAAGCGCTGGGGTAGATACAGGGGTCATCGGGTTGTCCCATGTGAGGCTCACAGTTAATCCCCATTTTACAGATGAGGTAACTGAGGCACAGAGAAGTGAAGTGACTCGCCCACAGTCACACAGCTGACGAGTGGCGGAGCCGGGATTCGAACCCATGACCCCTGACTCCAAAGCCCAGGCTCTTCCCCCTGAGCCACGCCGCTTAGTCTCCCAAGCACTTAGTACAGTGCTTTATACATAATAAGCACCCAATAAGTACCACTGATAATGATTAAGATGTGACAACACGGACTCTAATTCATAATAATTGTGATGTTTCTACCTTTAATCTCTCGAGGTATTTATGCCTTCTAGATTGTGGGCCCATTGTTGGGTAGGGATTGTCTCGATTTGTTGCCGAATTGTACTTTCCAAGCACGTAGTCCAGTGCTCTGCACACAGTACGCACTCAATAAATTCCATTGAATGAATGCATGAGTATTTGTTAAGGGCGGTGTGTCAAGCACTGTTATAAGCACTGGGGGAGATTCATGGTAATAAGATTGGACACAGTCCCTGTCCCTCATGAGCTCACAGTCTTTATAGGAGGGAAATTAGATATGGGGACTCCACTATGCAGATGAGGAAACTGAGGCATGGAGAAGCTAAGTGACTTGCCCAAGGTTCGCACAGGAGATGAATGGCAGATCTGGGGTTAGAATCCAAATCCTCTGTCTCCCAGGCCATCCTCTTTCCACTAGGGCACCCTGGCTCCGAGTAGCATGAGAAACAGTGCGAGAATTCATTTAACAACCCTTTCCATTCCAAATAGCTGTGTTTCGGACTATCCTTCTTCTGTACGGCACGTGGTTCATTTCAGTCAATCATTGTTATTTACTGAGCACTTACTATGTGCAGAGTATTGTACTAAGCACTTGGGAGAGTATCATACTACTGAATTAACAGACACGTTCCCTGCTCACCTGGCTGGGCCCCATCAGGGACGGGGACTGGGTCCACTCTGATTAACTTGTATCTACCCCCAGCGTTCGACTCATATGAAGCGATTAAATGCCATCAGTCGATCGATCATATTCATTGAGCGCTTAACTGTATGCAGAAAACCTGGAAAAGTATAACAGAGCTGGTATATAGGTTTCCTGCCCACAAGGAGCTTACACTCTAGAGGGGGAGGCAGAGATCAAAATAAATGCCAGAGTGATTATATTAAAGGAATTTTAAAGCAAAGTGAGATTCTCAATGCCTTTATTTCCAAACCAATACACGTAATATCATTTTAGCTCGTAATATTCACTATTGCTAGTGCCTATTCTTCAGAAACAGATTCAGACATTTGAATGGTCATGTGGTTGCGGGGTTTTTTCTTCTTTTTGTCCTAAAAAAGATGTCCTTTAAAATGGTTCACGTTTAATTTGGCGACGGCATCTTAAATGCACACATAAAATACGGGTAAGCTACGGTTATTTCTGAACTAAAAATTGATGTGCCTAGAAATTATCCAAACCAAGTGAACGTGTGGTGCTCCAAGCAGTAGAGATTTAAGATACAAAATAATATCTTGATGAGACTGTTAGAACATTTAGATGACATTTCCATTCTCTGAAACTTTATCCCTTATCCTGGGTATTCATCTCGAAAAACACCACACTTGACAACAACTTTTCATCTTGGTTTTTTCAAGATGAAATTAACAGCTATGTGGCATATAAAGGCTGTCAGAACCTCTTTCAAATGAATTCTTCTGGTGCCATTTCCCAGATCTAGCAATTCATGCCATGAATGATGCATTATGTACATCTATATATATCTTAGTAAAAATGATTCGTTATTAATATCTGTCTCTCCCAGTGGACTCTAAGCTTGGTGTGGGCAGGGAACCACTCTGTTGTATTGTACTGTTCCAAACACTTATTTCAGTGCTCTGCACATAATAAGTGCTCAGTAAATACCAATGATTGATATATGAAATGATTCTAATCGGACCCAGCGAAAAATGATAAACTGAATTTATTCTCAGTAGTTTGATAGTTCTACCTTTCGGTAAAATTGAACCAAATCAATTTGTCTATCATATTCATTCAGTCGTATTTACGGAGCTCTTCTAGTGTACAGAACACTGTACTAAGCGCTTGGGAGAGTTCAATATAACAATAAACAGACACTTTCCCTGTCCATTAGAAGCTTATGCCTTTTTCACCCAATGCTACCAGTTTAGGAATGCTATCTATATTCTTTGAAAGACCAACATAAAATTCCATGACAATTTTATAAAAATGACACTACTTAATCCAGGAAATCTCTCACTTGAAAATCAACGCCACCTAATCAGACTAAGATTACCCAACTGTAGTTAACTATTTAATGGACTAAATAATAATGTTGGTATCTGTTAAGCACTTACTATGTGCAGAGCACTGTTCTAAGTGTTGGGGTAGATACAGGGTAATCAGGTCGTCCCCCGTGAGGCTCACAGTTAATCCCCATTTTACAGATGAGGCAACTGAGGCACAGAGAATTGAAGTGACTCGCCCACAGTCACACAGCTGACAAATGGCAGAGCCGGGAGTCGAACCCATGACCTCTGACTCCGAAGCCCGGGCTCTTTTCCACTGATCCACGTTGCTTCCCTAAACGAATAAAATAAGGGTAAATTCTGGGTAATATCGCTAAAGGGATTTTTAGGATAACTGTTTCCAACGTTCAGATAGTTCAGTCATACGTAATTGTTAGGAGTTCATTGAAAGCCCTTCTGAGCAATGCAGAGGCCAATAAAACTTACAAATGTAAGAGCCAATAAATTGATTGAATTACAAAAAGAAACCTGCTTTCGGAAAACAATATTATGCAGGAAAGGTTGAAGCTATTCTGAAAAAGTCATTGTAGACTTTATGTATGGTTTTGTTGCCGTCTGGAGATTTGCCATCTTTTAATGACTTGTTTGGAGATCTCATTTCCTCGCTAATGATCAGGGTATTCAAATGCACGCTGCTTAGGAGAATATAAGTTAATGATTCCAAGAAAGAAAACATTTAATTGAGTTCCAAATTTTCCTATTTAAGCACGGAACCAAATTTAAAAATTGATTAAAAATAGGTCTTTTTAATTTCTGGGTTCAACATTTCCCTTTCACTCAAACCCGGACACGGTCGGCTCGTCTCTGAGGTCCTTAGGCTGACGCTCACCCTGCCCCGTGTAGGGTCCTGATACTTGACCTGGAGAGACAGAGGGGAACGGTATCGGTGGTGCTGAGCCTGACGTTACAGGAGGCTGGATTTACCTGGGGGATCCGTTACGCCCTCTCCAACCCGGGTCCCCATGTAAAGTGTTGGTGGGAATGGGGAGGGGCTCTGGAAAAAGTCAACCTCTCTTTCTCTTCCTCTCCCACTCCCATTTATCAAAGGATATGAGATTCGGTGTGTCAAAATTAATAATAACAATGTTGGTATTTGTTAGGCGCTTACTATGTGCCCAAGCACTGTTCTGAGCGCTAGGGTAGATAGAGGATAATCAGGTTGACCCACGTGAGGCTCACAGTCTTCATCCCCATTTTACAGTTGAGGTAACTGAGGCGCCGAGAAGTGAAGTGACTTGCCCAAAGTCGCACAGCTGACGTGGCGGAGCCGGGATTGGAACCCATGACCTCTGACTCCTAAGCCCGGGCTCTTTCCACTGAGCCACGCTGCTCCTCTAATTACATCATCCATACCACCTTGGGGGACCTCTTCAAATCGGTTAGCCTGGGCCCATGAGGAGCTTAATTTGCTCATTCAACTGCATTTCCCGAGTCCTTACGGTGCGCAAAGCACCGTATTAGGCACTTCGGAAAGTACAATATAATACTAAACTGACACATTCCCTTCCCCCAGTGATCTTACTTAACCCGGCGTAGGTCTCATCGTTCCATGTTCATTCATTCATTCAAAAGTATTCATTCAGCTCTTACTATGTGCAGAGCACTGTACTAAACACCTGGAACGTACAATTCGGCAACAGAGACAATCCCTGCCCAGTGACGAGCTTACAGTAATAATAATAATGTTGGTATTTGTTAAGCGCTTACTCTGTGCAGAGCACTGTTCTAAGCGCTGGGGTAGATTCAGGGGAATCAGGTTGACCCGCGTGAGGCTCACCGTTAATGCCCATTTTACAGATGAGGTCACTGAGGCACGGAGAAGTGAAGTGACTCGCCCACAGTCACACAGCCGACAAGCGGGAGAGCCGGGAGTCTAACTCACGACCTCTGACTCCGAAGCCCGGACTCTTTCCACTGAGCTAATCGGGGGAGACGGACGGACATAAACAAGACAACTTAATCACGATAAATAGAATCAAGGGGATGGACACCTCATTAACCAAATCACTAGGGTAATAAAAATATAGACTAATGAGCACAGTGCTGAGGGGAGGGGAAGGGAGAGGGGGAGGAGCAGAAGGAAGGGACGGGGGAAGGGGGCTTAGCTGAAGGGAGGTGGAGGGGGAGCAGAGAGGGAGCAGAGGGAAAAGGGGAAGCTCAGTCGGGGAAGGCCTCTTGGAGGAGGTGAGGAATGTTGCACTTCACAATAAAAAAAACAATCAGTAATGCCATCCTAAAATCTGGAGGGAGTTCTGCATATGGAGAGACAGGTGAATCTTCTTTTCAAATGTGGTGGTCTAAATTCGACCCGCTACTCTAACAAGAAACTGATCAGTGCCAAGTACAGTCAGAGGGCTCCTTTCTTGCTGTCCCGATCTCAGCTAGGATAGATTGACATTTAGAAATGTGGCTGTGATGCCAATTTTTATTCAAGCTGCGTGCAACTAAAACCCCCAGGTCTCTTTTGGCTTACTTGTTCCCCGCCAGTCTTTTCCCTTCTTGTATTTTCCTCGCTTTGGTCGCTAACTGTATTATTTAACATCGGGCTGAATTGAATTTCATCATTTTCCCAATTTCTGTCCTCTAAGGCGTCAGGTTCATCGGCAAACTGGAGGAACATAGTTTCAATTCCTTTGTTTGGGTTCCCGATAGGCTTATTACAGGCCTCAATTTTGATCTCTATTTTCTTTTAATGGCATTTCTTAAATGCTTACCACGAGCCCGGCACTAAACGCTCAGGATAAGACCAGCTAATCAAGTTGGACACAATCCATGTCCCACGTGGGGCTTAGAGTTTCAATCCCCATTTTACAGAAAAGGGAATTGAAGCCCAGAGAAGTTAAGTGACCAGCCCAAGATCACACAGAAGACAAGGGGGCAGAACCAGAATTAGAACCCAAGTCCTCTGACTCCCAGACCTGGGCTCTTTCCACTCGAGTGCTTGAAGCTACTTGACGGGAAGAGTGGAATTCATTCGATCATTCATTCAATCAATCGCATTGAGTGCTTACTGTGTGTGGAGCACTGTACTAAGTGCTTGGGAGAGTACCATACCATAGCTCAGGGGAAAGGGCCCGGGCTTGGGAGTCAGAGGTCATGGGTTCGAATCCTGGCGCTGCCACTTGTGACTGTGGGCAAGTCACTTTACTTCTCTGTGCCTCAGTGACCTCATCGGTAAAAGGGGGATTGAGATTGCGAGCCTCACGTGGGATAATCTGATTATCCTGTATCTACCCCAGCGCTTAGAACAGTGCTCCGCACATAGTAAGTGCTTAATGAATACCAACATCATTATTATTACTATAATACAACAAATAAGCACACACATTCCCTGCCCAAAATGATTTCCAAATGCACGCTGAACCCCTGATAATTGACTATCTCAGCTGTATATGATGACAAGCGTGAGGCTCCCAAACAATAACGAGTTATGTGTGTCTGGGAAGGTTCATCGACGAAAATGTCACGTGAGATGCAACCCAAAGACTTACTAAAATCTTGGGTTTTCTCTTGACAATTCAGCTTGTCGTTCGATCATAAGACAGAATTAAATCGAGCTGGTCTTATTTGCTCTTAACTGAGTCGTGTGCTTTTGAACACTGTTACAAATGGATTTTTGATCATTTAACTATGAAGAAAGTGTGAATCAATCAATCTATTGAGTGCTCAGGAGAGTATGATACAGCAAATATGGAAAGAGCCCAGGCCAGGATTCTAATGGCCACTCTGCCATTTGACTGCTGTGTGACTCTGGGAAAGTTACAACTTCTCTGTGCCTCAGTTTCTCAAGCTAGAAAACGGGGATTCGATACCCGTTCTCCCTGCTACTTACACAGTGAACCCCCTGTGGATGAGAACTGCATCTGACCTAATTAACCACAGCACTTAGAACGGTGCTTGACACATAGTAAGTGCTTAAATACAATAAAAAAATAACAACAACAATAGTATATGCAGGGTTCTGAATTAAGCACACGGCACGGTACAAATCAATAGGATGCCAACTCTGGAAACGATCCCTACCCTGAAGGACCTTACAGTTCCATACTTAATTCTGTCTACAGGTACAAGATCTTTCATTTCCAGATAATCAAGTGTTGCCTCCAAGCAATCAAGAGGTGTTTACTCTCATATTCTAGAAATCACGTTTTCGAACAGCAAGTTCTAATGTCCTTTCCTCCCGAACTTTTCTATAAATATATCCTCAAGCTAACCAGGGCCAAAAGAATTAGTTCCTAGTTAATCATTTTCAGGAATTTCCTCAATCATCCGTCTTAGTGAATAATTTATGACAGAAATTACTCTTCTTTTTAAGGATGAGGGGATTTCTCCATTGTGGATTGGCTGATGCATTTCAATTGCAGCCGATCGATGAATCTGTGAAACGATTGTCAGTCAAACTGCCAAAAGTCCCGTCAGCAATGTACAGAGAGCTTTTGGAGAACAGAGGCGAAATGTAAAGATGATCTACAGCTTCCCTCAAAGGTCTGCGAGGTGATTTAAGGTCTATTTTTATCCCTCTAAGGCCTGAAGGTAAAAGTCACTTCCCAGACGTCTTCAACTTAGCAGAGCTGCCAGGAGAGAACTTTGACATGTCTATTTTGCAGGGCACGGACCAAAGCTATGCCTGCTGCTGTTGCTGGGAATTGCGGCCAATCACTTCCCCTCCTTTGTCCCTCAGCCACAACCCCTTGCTCCCTTTCAGCGGTGAACTGCTCTGAAAGCACACCGAGTCAGTGCTATTATGAAAAGATGCTGCCCCAAGACTTTTAAAAGGAGCGCTAACCCACATCTTCGCACTTTTATGTCACCGACGTGCACCTTTATGTCATCCTAAACGTAGTCCTTTGCCAATTGAAAGGAATGAGCCTGCATTCTGAAAACAATTCAATATTCTTGGGAGGTAGAGTGCCTGGTGGAAAGAGCACAGGCCTGGCAGTCAGAGAAATCAGTAATAACGATTATGGTATTTGTTAAGCGCTTACTATGTGCAGAGCACTGTTCTAAGCGCGGGGGTAGATACAGGGTAATAATAATGATGATGGCATTCGTTAAGGGCTTACTATATGCAAAGCATTGTTCTAAGCAGTGAGAGGATACAAGGTGATCAGGTTGTCCCACATGGGGCTCACAGTCTTAATCCCCATTTTACAAATGAGGTAACTGAGGCACGGAGGGTAATGAGATTGTCCCACGTGGGGCTCACATTTTTTAATCCCCATTTTTACAGATGAGGTAACTGAGGCACAGAGAAGTGAAGTGGCTTGCCCAAGGTCATACATCAGACAAGTGATACCGCCCCTCCCCACAAGGAACTTACAGTCTAGAGGATGAATTTACGGCCTAGAGGACAATCTTACAAGAGTCTTCGGTGACCTTCTTTGTATCCGTGACACAAGACCGATAGCCTGGGCCAGGGCGAATAGTTGATGACGATTCCTCTTCCGGTAGAACAATTCCTGAAGCTCACGAGGCACCGGAGATTGCGGGGGCTTTATTGGGAATACCTCAGATCATGATTCATTTAGAGTCAGGATAGAGGGAGCCATGCTTTATTGGATTTTAACCTCTCAGGGCTCCAGTTTCAATAGCTGAAACGTGAAGAAAATAAGATATATCCCTTCCAAACCTGAAGGGGTATTGGGAGGATAAATCAAAGCACTTTGGAAAACCAACAGGACAACAGGCAAACTTGAAGGGGAGACTGCTTAGTAATAGCTATGAAAATAATATTTTCGCTAGACTCTAGGACCGGACCAAGACAGAGTCTGTAGACATTAATTTGCTAAGGACTCTAAATTTGTGGCATGAAGACATTATTTTTCAAATATACTTTCCACCCAGCCCTCTCTACAATATCTTTCTCACAAATCTTGCCTCATCCACATAAATGCACATTTCAACTGCCTTGAAATTTATTAATTTTTTTTTTTTGTAATATGCAAGCTCCTTGTGGACAGGGATAATTTCCATGAGCTCAATTGCATTTTACTCTCCCACGTGCTTAGGACGGTACTCGGCAAACAGTAAAGACTCAGTGTCATTGACTGACTAATTGATTATCATTAAATTGATATACTCAGCAGCCCCAGTGTAAGTTTTTAGAAAGCAGTTAGGAAACTTATCTTTAAAAAAGCCTAATGGCCGAATCTTCTCTGTTTCTTACACTAGCAGATCTCACGTAGGGAGCAGTGTGACCTAGTGGAAAGAACCTGGGCCTGGGAGTCAGGGGACGTGGGTTCTAAATCTGGCTCCTCCACCTGTCTGCTATGTAACTTTGCGTGGCTCAGTGGATGGAGCCCGGGCTTGGGAGTCGGAGGTCATGGGTTCGAATCCCAGCTCCGCCACTTGTCAGCTGGGTGACTGTGGGCAAGTCACTTCACTTCTCTGTGCCTCAGTTACCTCATCTGTAAAATGGGGATTAACTGTGAGCCTCACGTGGGACAACCTGATTAGCCTGCATCTACCCCAGCGCTTAGAACAGTGTTCTGCACATAGTAAGCGCTTAACAAATACCAACATTGTTAACTTTGGCCAAATGACTTCAGTGCTCTGGGCCTCAGTTAGCTTATCTGCAAAATGGATATTAACAAGGTGAGTCCCATTTCAGATATGGACGGTATCCAAACTGATTATCTTTTAACTACCCCAGTGCCTAATACAGTTTCTGGCACATAGTAAGTACTTCCCAAATACCATTAAAGACAGAAACCAAAAAAAACCAAAAAGCACTACTTATGCTGATTTAAATATAAGAACCTGTGTTGGAAGCAAACAGGGAAAACACTGAAAAAGACCAAAGCCCTTTTGCGGTTTTCAGTGCATTTTATATTTTTGCTTCATAAAAGAAGTTGAAAAGAAAAGAGTGATAGGTCCAAGAGCAACAAAGAATAATGGTAGTAATACGTTTTTTATCTATTTCTTTGTGAGATATTTTTCTCTTCTTCTCCAAATCCTTGAAGTCTGTAATTCTCATTGCTTCAAGCTTTTTTTTTTATTTTGTCAGGATTGTCATCTGTTACAAATAGCTAAAGATTAGGGGTTTGGGATTCCTTGTTTAAATGACAGACCTACTGTTCTATCATCGCTTAGATCATTCGTTAAAGGTTTTGATGATCCTTGCCTGAACTGCCTTTGGCCGAAGGTGTAGATGTATTGCCGATTGAGTCAGGCCTATTTTTTCTCCATCTTCAAAATGTGGGTTCTTGTTTGGACAGCTTTTCTTCATTTGTTCCTCCCGAATGACTGAATTACTTACTATTCATTCAGTAGTATTTATTGAGCGCTTACTATGTGCAGAGCACTGTACTAAGCGCTTGGAATGTACAGATTGGTAACAGAGACAGTCATATTGAAATTCATCAAAGCATAAGTGCATGGCTACGAAACCCAAGGCTGGCATAAATTGAGACCTGATGTCAAAGGAGGTTACAAATTGAACACGTGTTAACATGTTGCATCTGTTAAAAATACTCATGTATCCATACAAGGACATGAGAAGTGGAAATTATGGAATTATTTGAATTGACCGGATTAATATGTTCAGTGTACTGGAGTCTCAGTTTCAAAGAGAAAAAGTGAATTTGAGAGTAATATAAATAACTAGGGAGTCAGAAAGTTCATCATCCTATCTGGAAAGGTTACGAACTAGGAATTAGTATACGAGAAAAGGAGAGGAAATTTCACCTTAGTCAAATTATTTAATAATAAGACTGTGAGCCCCACGTGGGACAACCTGATTCCCCCAGCGCTTAGAACAGCGCTCGGCACATAGTAAGTGCTTAACAAATACCAACATTATTAAATTATTTAATGAATAATAACAAAGCGACGTGGCCTAGTGAATAGAGCAGGAGTTCAGGAATCACATGGACCTGGGTTTCATTCCCAGCTCCACCACTTGTCAGCTGTGTGACTGTGGGCAAGTCACTTAACTTCTCTGTGCCTCATTTACCTCATCTGTAAAATGGGGATTAAGACTGTGAGCCTCACGTGGGAGAACCTGATTACCCTGTATCTACCCCAGCGCTCAGAACAGTGCTCTGCACATAGTAAGCGCTTAACAAATACCAACATTATTATTATTATTGTCTGCTGGGTGACCTTGGGAAAGTTACTAAACTTCCATGTACCTCAGTTACTCATCTGTAAAATGGGGATTAATAATGTGAGCCCCATGTGGGACGCGTACTGGCCCATAAGAAGTGTTTACTTGATTCTTACCTGATTGGATCTAGGCTGAATATAGCGCTTGGTGCATAGTAAGAGTTCAACCAATACCATCAAAAATGCGTGTTTTACTTGGCGAGTTACAGTGGCTGGTTCAAATAGGAGGTTCACAAATTACTGTGAGAGATAAGCAACCTCACGGATAACCCGTGAGACGGCTAAAACGTGCCACAAGGTAGATGGAGACATAGCTTTCTCGATAAAAATAATCCCTAGCCATTTGGTTGCGATAATCTTGTCTGGAAATAGGGTACGAGATATTCTCAACTCTGAGGATCTCTATCTGTCCTTTGCTTCTCTGAATTAGCTAAGAAACTCAACTACATACATGCATTTTTCACAATGAGAGAAGATTTTATGGATTTTCTTTTTAGCTGCATTAAGGCTGCATAGTCTAAGCCCATTCTTGAGTTTTTACTGAAATATACTCAAAATTTGGTTTTGAGCGAGGATTATTCTAAAGAAAAGCATTCATTCATTCAATCGTATTTATTAAGCGCTTACTGTGTGCAGAACACTATGTTAAGTGCTTGGAAAGTACCATTCATCAGTAAAGAGCAACTATCCCTGCCCATACCAGGCTTACAGTCCAAAAGGGGACTTGTCTACAAGAGAGTTTTAACTCTATTTCTGGTAAGCGAATAATTATTTTGCAATATTTCCATCTTTGGCGTTTAACACAGATCTTGAAGCAGAAGCAGATTTTTTTCCACCACTGGTTGAGTCATGCCAGTATAAACAGAGCCAACGCTGTGTGGAAATATAAAAATGTGTGTTGAAGTCACACATGCTCGGAGTGTTTCACATAAAATTAGATACCTGGAATTAGGCAAGCTCTTAAATGTTCTCTTCAGTTGAATACAATTGACATTTTGAAGATAGAGATGATATTTGTTATGCACTTACTCTGTGCCAAGCATTGTACTAAGCTCTGGTTTAGATATATGTTAGTCAGGTTGACCACAATCCCAATCTCACATGGGGTTCGCAGCCTAAGCCGGAAAGAGAATGGGTATTAAATCGCTGTTTTATAGATGAGGAAACTGAGGCACAGAAAGGTTTAGTGACTCAAGCCCACACAGGAAAATGGCAAAGCCGAGATTAGAACCCAGGTCCTTGGACTCCTGGCTCTTCCTGCCAGACCACGGTCCTTCCCAAGTGAGACAAGTGAACAAAAATAAAATTAAGAAAATAACTGTTTGACCGGCACATTTAAAAACTAAATGCTTTCATTAGTAGATTATCTGGTATATATTTATCCTTATTTAAATTAATGAGATCTTGGAAGTTTCAGTCCCTGATAAGGCAGATATAATACGCCCATATGGTCCGTGGGATTTCTGGTATTTGCCATTCGTCTTGGTGGCTAACATTTCAGTCGGGGGTGATATAAAGAAGATTCAGAAGAAGGGGAAGACGTGTACAGATACTTGATATTGTTCCACCGAACTAAAATTTAAAACATTTTAAAGTTCACGATGCAGAATATATAAAGGAGGCTATTCACTGCTTCCTTTTGATCAGTGGGCATTCGTTCATATGCCTCACCATTTTTTGGCATGCACTTAAATGTCTTTGTTAGCCAGGATTTTTTTAATTGTTCCCATTTTTGGACTTCATCCCACCACAATTTCTGCAGGTTGGTGAAATGGACACTGCATTGCTTCTACTTTAAAGAAATGGAAATCATCTTAAAGAAAACCTAAGTGCTGAATACAGGGTTCACACCAAGAGCTCAACGAATGTCATCAATGAATTTATTGAAATGGGGAAGGCTGAAATGTTTTCAGCAACGTGAATGTGCTTGCAGAAAAAGGATTGTAATGCTCCATATGGATGATAATTATTATATTTGTTACGGGCTTACTGTGTGTCAAGCACAGTTCTAAGCGTTGGGGGAGATACAAGATAATCAGATGAGATGTAGCCCCTGCCCTACGCAGTGTTCAAAGCCTAAGTAGAAGGGAGAACAGGTACTGAATCCCCATTCTACAGATGCAGCGTGGCTCAGTGGAAAGAGCCTGGGCTTCGGAGTCAGAGGTCATGGGTTCGAATGCCGGCTCTGCCACTTGTCAGCTGTGCGACTGTGGGCAAGTCACTTCACTTCGCTGGGCCTCAGTGACCTCATCTGTAAAATGGGGATTCACCGTCAGCCTCACGTGGGACAACCTGATGACCCTGTACCTACCCCAGCGCTTAGAACCGTGCTCTGCACATAGTAAGTGCTTAACAAATAGCAACGTCATCATCGGATGAGGAAACCAAGGCACAGAGAAGAGATTTTGTTTACTCCCGATTGTGACTCAGCACTTATCAAGATATTGCTTGAATTTTTGAGGTTTCTAGAGAAAGATATCTAACCAGCTGTTGGCCGGGGGTAACAAAATCATTGTGCTTCTTGATTCTATTAGCTTCAAAGTAGGTTTGTCTGATAGGATAGTAGGCGATTTGCTTGGTTTATTCTTAGCGCTAAAAAAAGAAAGATTGAAAACAGAAGTGAAATAAGAACCAGAATACAGAATTCTGAGAAAGCAAGGCATGATAGCTAGTTGTATTCATTCATTCACTCAGTCGTATTTATTGAGCACTTATTGGGTGCAGAGCACTGTACTGAGCGCTTGGAAAGTACAATTTGGCAATAGAGAGAGACAATCTCGACCCAACAACGAGCTCACAGTCTAGAAGGGGGAGACGGACAATATAACGAAGCAAGGAGACAGGCATCGGTAGCATCAAAATAGATGAGATACAGCAGTGGGTTGGCTAGGGAATCAGCTGGGGAATTGAGAGATGGATTCAATTTCCAACTCTTGCTGTTAAATTTGCTGAACTTCCTTGAACTGATTATTGAAACTCTTAGGACTTTGTTTTTCCCATTTACTAAGTAGAATAAAATTTGCCTCATGGAATTGAAGTTTAATCAAATTTTGCTTAAATTTTTGCATCTCTTTGTGATGACTATTTATACAAAAAGGTCATTTTAGTCATCCTTCTTTTTTCCTCTCAGGATCACGCTTGGAGAGTTTCCAGTACTCTACCAGTCTCAGCTATGCGAGGGAGAGTCAAGAGGAGGCAAAACCATTCCATTCCTAGCTTGGGTAGTGGTTAGCGAGTGGAAGGCCATCTGCTACCATTCAAAACTCTCATCTGCTGGGTGGAGACTCAAGTTTACTGCATGGAAGGAGGCAATGGTAAACCAGTGACATATTTTTACCAAGAAATCTCTATGGATCTACTACCAGAAGGATTGCAGATGGAGGTGGGGGGTTCTGGACTGGATAAAACACAAATGGAAATGCATAGTAACTCGATTAGGCTATTTTTTTCCAAACCACTCCCCCCACCTCAAAAAAAAAAGTTTCCTTGAAAATAAACAGACGCAACCTGTGCCCACTAAAGTATATATTCAATATGCTGCTTATTTGAAAGGACATTGGCTAACCCTTGCAGGTACCCAGTATTTTCTAAAAATAAAATCACACACGGTGGTTTGAAATGGTTCCCCACCTTAAAGCATCATCTGATAGTCTGCAGTTACAGAAACGTGCAGCTAATGCCGTAACTTCCGGGTTATTTTTATTTTGCTCCTAGCCTGCAGCAAACTGTCATTTCTTGATCTTTCTGCTAAATGATATCTCCTCAGAGATATTGGGAAAAGTAGCTACTTCACAAGATTACTTTAATTGCATTAAATCTTCCGAAGAAAAAAATGCAATTGCCATACAAATCCTCCTCGAATTAACACCCTCAAATATTGACGGGCATTTCTGCATATCGGTATTCCTGTACTTTACCCCAACAAGTCGGGCTATGGAATTATCTCTCTACAATGCAAATGGAAAGTGCCCTTTGAGGGAATGGAACAGAGAAAGAATCGTTCAGATCCCTGAATGCCTTTTCTTGAACTTTTCACTACTTGTAAAACTACAATAACTGTCTGTCTTTGCAGACAATTGGAGCAACTAAAGTTCTCTATAAATAACCTCACACTTCAAACAAGTCAAGAATCAAGTCTGGATGTCATATCCCTATGTCAGGTTGCAAGATGACATAAATTATTCTGAACCGAGAAAAGCCTAACCAGAAGATTTTCTCTCAGGCACGTACCATCACGTGTCTTAGCACATTCAAAAAATGGGTAGCTTACGAACTCAAGTGTACCAGTTTCTTTTGGCTTATTACCACGGTATGTTTTTAGGTTTATGTTCCCCCTCAAAACCACTTTTCTAAAGAGCACGTCCTTTCAATCAGTCGATGAAATTTACTGAGTGTTTACTGTGCGCAGAGCACTGTACTAAGCGCTAGGGAGAATACAGTGTAACGGAGTTAGACAGAGTCCCTGCCCCCAGTGAGTTTACCGACTAGAGAATCTCTTTCAAATTAGCAGGTCGGGTTGGTAATTCAAAAAGCAGGAGCCTTTTTGCCTTGTTGCCGAATTGTACTTTCCAAGTGCTGAGTACGGTGCTCTGCACACAGTGAGCGCTCGAGCTCAATAAATTCGACTGAATGAATCAACAGTGGAAAGAGTACGGGCTCGGGAGTCAGAGGACATGGGTTCTAATCCCGGCTTTGCCACGTGTCTGCTATGTGACCTTGGGCAAGTCACTTAACTTCTCTGTGCCTCGGTTACCTCGTGGCTCAGTGGAAAGAGCCAGGGCTTGGGAGCCAGAGGTCATGGGTTAGAATTTCGGCCCTGCCGCTCGTCAGCTATGTGACCGTGGGCAAGTCGCTTAACTTCTCTGTGCCTCAGTTACCTCATCTGTAAAATGGGGATTAACTGTGAGCCTCAAGTGGGACAACCCGATGATCCTGTATCTACCCCAGCGCTTAGAACAGTGCTCTGCACATAGTAAGCGCTTAACAAATACCAACATTATTACCTCATCTGTAAAATGGGGATTAAGACTGTGAGCCCCACCTGGGACAACATGATTACCTTGTATCTACCCCAGCACTTAGAACAGTGCTTGACACACAGTAAGTGCTTAACAAATGCCATAATTATTATATTATTATTATTATTATTAAGAGACCCTATCTTGTCCAGTTGCTTACCTTAAAGCAGGGCTGCACAGTTCTCATATGGATTCTTGTACATGAAATTATTATGTGTTCGGCATATAGTCAGCACTCAATAAATACCATTGATGGATTGATTTTATATATAACTATACTCTAATATGAGAATGAGTCTTTCTATCTGAAAAAAATTGTCCAGAGTCGGATGTATGACATCAGTTATCAATGTTTACCAATTCATTGTCCGGAAGTGGTTTTTCACACTCAATCTAAACATTCCTTGTCGCATTTCCTCTTGTCCTGTCATCTGCCGTACTCTTTGCAAGCGCTTTCAAATCCCTGACCGATGATGATAATAATAATAATAGTTTTAATGGTATTGTTAGAAGCTTACTATGTGTCAAGCACTGTAATAACCACTGGAGTAGACACGAGATAATCAAGTCCCATATGGAACCCACAGGCTAAGTAGCAGGGAGAATAGGCATTGAATCCCCATTTTGCAGATGGGGGAACTGAGGCACACAGAGGTTTAGTGATTTACCAAACATCACACAGCAGGTAAGTGGCAGAGCCGGGATTAGGACCCAGGTCCTCTTTCCACTAGGCTATGCTGCTACATTGTTGACACCTCACTGTGAGAAGGGAACATGTCTGCTAATTTGGCCCTACTGTGCTTTCCCAGACACATGTTGGTATTTGTTAAGCGCTTCCTACGTGCAGAGCACTGCTCTACACGCTGGGGTAGATACAGGGTAATCAGGTTGTCCCACGTGAGGCTCACAGTTAATCGCCATTTTACAGATGAGGTCACTGAGGCCCAGAGAAGTGAAGTGACTTGCCCACAGTCACACAGCTGCCAAGTGGCAGAGCTGGGATACGAACCCATGACCTCTGACCCCCAAGCCCGGGCTCTTTCCACTGAGCAACTCTGCTTCCCCAAGTGTCTAAGTGTCTATCATTCATTAAGACTAGAGCATTTTTGCCAAACTTGCACAAAAAGGGTCTTTTCCAAAACACAGTTCTACAATTCTTGTTCCCTTCATATAGTTTTTCCCTTTCTGTGACCTGGCTGACTTTCATTCCATTCACCTACTAATTTTTTCCCTTTTTAAAGTTATCTTTTCCAAGATGCCAAGTAATTTCTCCTGTTTTATACTTCTTAACTGCCCTTTTAAACTTAAGGCTTTTATCTTTTAATAAGAATATACTTTCTTATCTTCTGAGACGAGTATTAATGACAAAGGACTCAAAAAACATAAATATGACCAGCAATTCCATCCACATCATGGTTATGTAAATGCTGTGTCGTATAGTGATGGCTAGGGCTACCTAGGTAGCAGAATTCAAGTTACAACCTTTCACTCCTCTCTATTGATGGAAAATCTCAGTTTTGCTTTGCTATGCAGGGCGGGGGGGGGGGGAGGGCTCTATAGTTTATTTTGTTGTCTGTCTCTCCTTCTAGACTGTAAACTCACTGTGGGCAGGGAACGTGTCTAATACCTCTGTTGTACTGAACTCTCCCAAGCGCTTAGTTAAGTGCTTTTTATACAGTAAGTGCTCAATAAATACCACCGAATGATAATTGTCGGCTCAAACCTGATTCTGAGGAGCACCACACACTTCCTTGTTTGTCTTCCAATCAATGATATTTATTGAGCGCTTAATGTGCCCAGAGCACTATGACAGAGTTAGAAGACATGCCCCTGCCCACGAGGAGGTTGAAATCTTGAGGGAACTGGCACCAGGGTTTGTTGTGGGCAGAGAATATATCTCTCGGAGAAGCAGCATGCTATAGTGGATAGAGCACTGGCCTGGGAGTAAGAAGGTCATGAGTTCTAATCCTAGCTCTGCCACTTAACTTCTCTGTCACCTCATCTGTAAAATGGGATATATTAAGCACTTAACTACCACAGTCATTATTATTGTTAGACTGCGCTCTTCCAAGCACTTAGTACAGTGCTCTGCACACAGTAACTGCTCAATAAATACAACTGACTGACTGTGGACTTCCAGAGCCGGTCGCCGGCAAACAGGAGCTCACGAAGGAGTGACCTAAAGGACGTTTGAGAATGCTTGCAGCCAGTTGAGTCGAAAGAGATTCCCATACTTGACACCAAGATTCAGATTCCTTGTATTTCTTAACAGTGCGGTACACAGTGCTCACAGAAATCACCCCGAATGGTAAACTCCACCACGTGGCTGCGATTCACCGAAAAGGTCGATGTGGGATCTGTACTCTCGGCCACAGTGAGCACATACGAAGGCTGATGTGCTGTCAAGTATGTTCCTCGTGGGATCAGATGCTGTTTTGCCTTTTTCCTCCGTTGTTTCATTATTCCAACCGAGTTTCAGCTCCAACAAAGCCGCTTCTCTGCAGGCTGCATTGCACCAGTCTGGTCTGTCCCCCAGATTCCGCATGGGATGGATGCAGTATTCATTAGCCAAGGTTTTGTCTTACATTGTTTCTAATGGCATTTACCAAACATTTACTACGTGTAGGCACTCTACCAAGTACTGGGATAGACACATGATAATAGGGTTGGAAATTTTATAGATGAGGGAAGGGAGGCCCAGAAAAGTGAAGCGATTTACCTAAGGTCGCTCAGCAGACAAGTGGACAGGACTAGAAGCCAGGTCCTCTGACTCCCAGGCCCTCGCTCTTACCACTAGGCCACGCGGACTTTCCTGTCTCCATAAAATGTTTTTTTTTCTGATCCCCTTATTTTTAGCAGCATGGCCTAATGGAAAGAGCACAGATTTGGGAGTCAGAAGGATCTGGGTTCTAATCCTAGTTGTTTTCCGCTGTGTGATTTGGGGGAAGTCATAGCTACTCTATAGCTGAGTCACCTCATCTGAAAAATGGAGATTAAGATAGTGAGCCCCATGTGGCACCTGGATTGGGTCAAACACACATTGGGATCGTTTAAAAACTCCCATAAAAAAAAGAAAAAGCAGGCTACAAAATAGTTAATGCAGTGATAGAGCCCAGAAAATTGGCAAAGTTTCTTTGATCTGACAGGGAACCTTTCTTGAAATAGACAAAAACAGCAAAAGTCATTGGCCCTAACAGTGTCCCCTCTAGAGGGACTTCAGATGGAATTTCCCCCACTGAAACACCACTTTTAAAACTCTTTAGGGTGTCATCGATCCATGCTTGAGGTTCAGGTCTGTGGTCAGACAGAAACCAGGAAACCGTCGTGTTTTACAGATCGGGCTTCCAAAACAAATAGAGAAATATGTTATAAGGTCAAAATCGAAAGCCTTGCAAGAGTCACTGTGCTTTTTCTATTTCCTTTGATCTACGGGGCCTGGCTCTTAAATTCAGTTATCTTCACATGTTGGATGTTACCAACACATTGTTCTCTTGACAGTGGTTGTTAACTCATTTTATGACGACTCTTTTCCAGGATTATTACAAGCCTAGAGGTTAAGTGTGTAGTTTCCTGTTTTACTCTTTCCCATTTTGAAATATAGATCCCATTTGGCATTTTTCCAATCTTTGAGAACTTCTTTAGTTTCTTGAAAATGGCAGTGACTTTGGCCAACTCCCTTAGAGGAAATGAACAGGCTTCACATATTTGAATCCATTTAGCTTTCTTACGCTCCTAAATTGGTTTCCAGCCTTCCTTTCACTCGATTTCCCATCTCCAAATACTACTAAAAGAATCACAGTATTTGTTAAACACTTACTCTATGTCAAGCACTGGACTAAGCACTGGGGTCAATACAAGATAATCAGATCCTTCATGGGGCTCCCAATCTAAACAGGAGGGAGAGCCAGCACTAATTCCCATTTTATAGATGGGGGAATTTGAACCACCGAGAAGGGAAGTGACCTGCCCCAGGTCACACGGCTGACAAATAGCAGAGCTGGAATTAGAACCCAGGTCCTTCTGACTCCTAGACCCGAGGCTCTTTTCACCGGGCCATGCTGTTTCCCACAGTGCTTCTAATAACCTACTCCGAACTCAAACTACACCCCAGCTAGGGCCTACTATCACAAAAGGGACAGACAGTGGTGTTTTGATAAACCAATTGGTTATCATCATAGGTTCTGGTTTAAATATATGTCCTTTTAACCTTTAACTCAACAGTGCGAAACAAAATGCAATAAAAATTATAACTAAAGAAAACAGATCCCTTTGAATTGCAAAGACTCCAGTGCCTTTTAGATTTTTGCTGAAATGTAAATAAATGACTTTCTGCAAACAGGCATATAATTTCCTAGCCTTTCAATTTAGCTATAGAAAGGTAACAGGTGGTCAACTGACATTTTCCTGGATAGTTCTTATCTGGAGAAGACTCTAAGTGAGGCAGATAAGCTATCCTTTCTGAATTTTACCATCCTCTGAACAGATATTTATGGAACCAAATGAATATGCAAGTGGAGAGTAGTTTTCACACAAACCAATAAACACTCCTTTTATGTCTCTTTCACCTGTCCTGGTCAACTTGGCTCAAGTACACAGTGGGCAGATCAAAATATTTCTCTCCTTTGAAAGACTCTACTGTAATTAATTAACCTTAAAAGAGTCTTTGAAATTTCTGCCTGAAGGAAGGTACACGGATGGGAAGTAGCTTCGCCTAATGGAAAAAGCACAGGCCAGGGAGCCAGAAGACCTGGATTCTAATCCTAACTCGGCCACTTGTCTGCTGCATGACCTTGGGCAAGTCATTTAACCTCTGTCTTCCTCAGTTCCTTCCTTCGCAAAATGGAGATTCAGTATCTCCTCCCTCCTACCTAGAATGTGAACTCCATGTGTATTTTTAATCTACCCCAGTGCTTAGTATAGTGCTCGGCACACAGTAAATTCTTAATAAATAACATTTTTGTCATCATTAATATTCTGATATTTTAAAAGGGAATCAGAATTATGTAAACTAGTAGAATCCTCCAGAAAAAAATTCCTCATGTCAGCTTTTCCCCCGCTACCTAGAACACTATATTCATACAATTTGGATGTCAGATATGATCATCGTTTCGATGCTTCCCAATCCCCTCCCTACCCTCACACATCCCTGAGCGAACTGTGTCCCCTCTCCCTGTCTCAAGGTCAGCCTGGAAGAAATCAATCATTCAATCAACCATATTTATTGAGTGCTTTCTGTGTGGTGAGCACCGTATTTTGCGCTTGGGAGAGCACAATACTGCACAGTTGGCAGACACATTCCCTGGCCACAATAATAATGATAATCAACAATCATTATGGTGCCGACATGTTCATTCCAAGCGCTTAGTACAGTGCTCTGCACATAGTAAGCGCTCAATAAATACTATTAAATGAATGAATGAATGGTGTCTGTCAAGTGCTTACTATGTGCCAGGCACTGTACTAATCGCTGGGGTGAATACAAGCAAATTGGGTTGGACACGGTCCCTGGCCCTCGTGGGGCTCACGGTCTCAGTCCCCATTTTGCAGATGAGATAACTGAAGTCCAGGGAAATGAAGTGACTTGGCCAAGATCACAAAGCTTGAGCTCACCGTGTCCCGACTCCCTCTTCCCCAGCACAGCCACTCTCTGCTCAGAGGGTTGAGCCACTTTGCGATTCAAACTATGTAGACAGCCGATCCACTATCAACTGCTCCTTTACAAAATCATTCATTCAGTCGTATTTATTGAGCTCTTACTATGTGCAGAGCACTGTACTAAGCGCTTGGAATGGACAATCCGGCGACAGATAGACACAATCCCTGCCCAATGACGGGCTAACAGTCTTGGGGGATTGTGCCTGACTACATTTCCTAGTGTGAAATAGGCCACTGCGTGGTGGAACCTTTTGGAAGAGTCAGAAGGACCTGGATTCGAATCCCGGCTCTTTCACTTGTCTGCTGTATGACCTTGGGCAAGTCACATCATTTCTCTGGGCTTCAGTTTCCTCATCTGCAGAATGGCGATTAAGACCGTGAGCCCCACGTGGGCTATGAACCAGGTCCAACCCTGTAATTAGTACAGCGCCTGACACATCATAAGCATTAAACAAATACCATAAAAAAAGTAGAGAGAACACGGGTCTGGGAGTCAGAAGGACCTGGGTATTCATACGCGCTGTGTGATCTCAGCCGAGTCATTTAACTAATTTGTGCCTTAGTTATCTCATCTGTCAAATGGGGACTCAGGCTGTGAGCCCCATATGGGACAGGGACTGGGTTCAACCTGACTAGCCTGTATCTTCCCCAGGGCTCAGTACAGTGCCTGTCACATAATAGGTGCTTAAAATATACCTTAAAAAGATAAGTTTTAAGAGTAGCACTGTCCACAAGGATAAAAATGTCAATGGATTATAGGAGAGGACTAACAATTCAAAAAATAATAATAATGTGGGTATTTGTTAAGCGCTTACTATGTGTCAAGCCCTGTTCTAAGCACTTGGATAGATACAAGGTAATCAGGTTGTCCCACGTGGGGCTCACAGTCTTAATCCCCATTTGGCAGATGAGGTCAGTGAGGCCCAGAGAAGTGAAGTGACTTGCCCACAGTCACACAGCTGACAAGCGGCGGAGCCGGGATTAGAACCCATGACCGCCCGGCCTCTTTCCACTAAGCCACGCTGCTTCTCAGAACGTGGTGATGTGCCCTGTGAAATTCCTCAACGAAGAAGTGATTTTAAAAATATGCCATTGTTATGTTTGAGTCCAATTTCCTGGGAAGACGCACAGTCCCCAGGGAAGCCCATTTACCAAGATCTTCACACGGCAAGTTCCCAACGTGGCCCGCTCTATAAGCATCTTGTCTGGGTGAATTACTGGGCGAAGATGAATGGAAAACAAAAAGATGGAGAGGGAGAGAAGCGGGGGAAACACATCCGAATAAAAGCCAAGGGAGAAATAGAAAATGGAGAGAAAAAGAAGAAAAGCGGGACGGGAGGGAGCGGGAAAAGAGAGAAACTAAGAAAAACAAAAGAGCAATGTGTGAATGGGAAAGTTATTACAGTGAAAAATCAGGGATTAAGGAAAAGCAAACTGCAAGGTGCAACCACTACTGGGAATCAATTTTAGCATCTGGAAGTAGTGAAATGGGAGAAAAGGAGGAGATGGAAATTGGAAGGAGATTTTAAAAATCAAACCTGGGCTGCCATTTCTGCTCATACTTGTCTTGATTTTCTATTTTGTGGGGAATTTAATTGGTGTTTATGCAACTGAACACTTTGGTAGATTTTCTTCAAAATCCCCAGCCTTGTCATGCTACTGACTCCCCAATGCTGCTAGTGCTTTTTTGGGGTTTTCTATATCAAATGAAAAAGGCAAAGCGAATACAAGAACATCTTGCTATTCAGGAGAGAACAAATACCACTCCATTGGAGAAATATTGCTATTTAGTGAGGCTGCACAATTTGAACTCCAAACATGTTACCTCGGTAAAACTAGAGTTCAGCTCTCCTTGGAAATGAAGTGAAATAATTACACTGAGCGGATGCTATATTCAAAGCCGGGCTTGATTATATCTGGGGGAAATAAAGAGAAGCAGTGTGGTTTAGTGGAAGAGCAGTGGTTTAGTGGCAGAGGACCTGCCACTTGTCCGCTGTGTGACCTTGGGCAAGTCACGTCAATTCTCTGCGCCTCAGCTTCTCCCCTGTGAAATGGGGATTAAGACTATGAGCCTTACGTGGGTCAGGAATTGTGTCCAATCCCCCAGCACTTGATATGTGCCTGGCACTTGGTAAGAACGTAACAAAACCGAAAGAATTAAATAAACAGATCTAGAAGGGTAGGGAGAAAGATAAAATTAGATCACTCCATTCTTCCACAGATTCCTCAGTTAATGACTTAACTTGAAATACTAAACCTTGCGGATTTTCAATTGCATTATCATCCACACTCACGTTCTAGCTGACAATTACTCTCTGAAAGGTTAGAACAATAACAATTAAGCTGTAATTTCAATTCATGAGATTCAATGCCATATAGATTTTTTCCTAAATGATAACCCAAACAGGTCTAAAAGGTGAGTTGAGAAATTGGTTTAAGATCCTTTTTTTTTTTTTTGTAAATATGTCATTTGAGCTGTATGTCTCTGCATGCGTGGATAGGATTCCTGAAATCAGAGGAAGGGCATTATCCTTTTAGTTACACTCCACAATATTGTCTTCTTGTGGAAAGATGAAGCAGGAAAGAGGCTACCGATACTTCTCTCGATAGATAGATATAGATATGGCGTTTTTAAGCATCTACTAGATGTCAAGCCCTGTTCTAAGCAGCTAGGTTTAGATGCAAGTTAATCAGGTTGGACACAGTCCCTGTCCCACATGGGGCTCACAGTCTATGTAGGAGGGAGAACGGGTATTAAACTCCCATTTTACAGCTGAGGAATCTTAGGGACAAGGAAATCAAATCATTTGACCAAGGTCACCAGCAGGCAAGTGGTGGAGCTGGGATTAGAACCCAACTCCTCTGATTTCCAAGCCTCTGCTTTTCCCACACTGCTTATATAATAACAATAATTATCATTATGGCATTTATTAAGCGCTTAATATATGCCAGGCACTACTTAAACGCTGGGATAGATACAAGGAAATCCTGTTGGACACCATCCTTGTCCCATGTGGGGCTCACAGTCCCCATTTTACACATGAGGTAAGCGAGGCCCAGAGAAGTGAAGTGACTTGACAAAGGCCACACAGCAGACAGGTGGCAGAGCAGGGATTAGAACCCATGACCTTCTGATTCCCTGGACTGTGCTCTGTCCATCACGCCATGCTGCAAAGATGTACAGGGGGAGCCCAGTATTCTTTTCTCCCTAAGCTCGTCTCCCCCCACCTCACACAACCTGCCATTTCTCCCTCTCTTGGTCCCTCCCCCTGCCATCTGCAGTCCCCTGGGAAAGAGCAACAGAATCTTTAGTATTTACAATTATTCTAGACAATAAGGGAGTTGAAAATTCTGTTTATATAACATCTATATTGCTGGTGTCATTTTCTCTCCATTCATTTTTTTTTTTCACCTACACATACCTCTGCTCAATACTAACACCCAGGTCCACCGCAACTAAACAGAGAATTGAAAACACAAAATGCTTAATATCAGAAAAAGACCTGTCTCCGTTTGAATGGCAGTTCATCTCTGGATACAAACTTGCTCAATTAAATACTGTTGAAATATGCAGTTATCCAAATCATTGGCAACCTTTCTTGCAAATCTTGGTAAAGGGTGACTAATAATAATAATAATGTTGGTATTTGTTAAGCGCTTACTCTGTGCAAGGCACTGTTCTAAGCGCTGGGGTAGATACAGGGTAATCAGGTTGTCCCACGTGAGGTTCACAGTTAATCCCCATTTTACAGATGAGGTAACTGAGGCACAGAGAAGTGAAGTGACTTGCCCACGGTCACACAGCTGACAAGTGGCAGAGCCGGGAGTCGACTCTGACCTCTGACTCCTTGCATTTTACTCTTCCAAGAGCTTAGTACAGTGCTCTGCACACAGTAAGCACTCAATAAATACAAGTGATTGATTTCCTGGCAAAACCTTGTGATTCTATGGTCTTTGTTCATAAAAAAGCGGTTCATGAAATAAAGGTGTTTAGTTCACACTTAGTTAATAGCACTACATTGACTGATTGAAGATCATT